>NC_077228.1:22152651-22890151 GCF_027887165.1 Monodelphis domestica
TTAGAGGGAAACATGTTTTCTTCAAAAATCATTGATGAGGATCTTGCTGTGGAGAAAACACTGTGTCAGACATCGGTAGCCAAATGAAGATAGGAGTTCTGCTCATGATGGGAAGAAAAAACTACCCAACTGTCCCAAAAGGGTACAAGTTAACTTGTGAAAGAGAGATGGTTCCTCCATTGTGAGAAGTTTCTGGACAGAAACAGGGTCACAGAATCGTAGAATCTTAGAGTTGGAAGGGACCCCAGAGGCCACTGAAGTCCACCTCAAATTGACCAAGAATCCAGCCTCTTCTTGAAAGTCCCCCAAGGAGAGGAATGCCAAGTGGTCCTTTCTGCTTGGGGCAGCTCTAATTCTAAGAAGCTTTTTTTTTTTTTTTGATCAGCCAATCCACAGGCATTTACTAAATGCAGATTATCTGGTAGGCTCTCCACTAGATTCTGGGGTTCCAAAAACAAATATAAAATAGAATGGAAGCTACGTGAGGGCAGGAACTATCAAGGTAAACAATATGTACACACTGGTGATTTTCAGGCAGAAAATGTTTCGTCCATCAAACTCTTATTTTTGCCCCCTGAGGTCAAGAACAAGGAAACACCTATTCTAGCTCTCAATATCTGAAGGCATCTCTCTAGCCTTCCCTAGATCTCCTCCAGGTTAAGAAAACCCTGGTTCTTTCTGATCTTCCCATAGCATGATCTTCCAAGACCCTTTGAGCATCCCTATAGTTTGTCACATATCATGATCATTGCCAGGCATTTGTCATGGATTTTGTAGATAGGATCCTTTTAAGGGTGGGAGCCTAGTATAAGGTCACCCCCCCCCCCCCCCGCTTGAAAATCTAATGAAAGGCACAGATATTCACCTTCTATCCCTTCTCACAGTCTACATTTCAGGCTGCCTAGCTTACTTGTTCATTCCTAATCTTGGGATTCTATCTCTGGTCTCCATCCTTTTACAAAAGCTGTTCCCTTCATCCTCATGTCAAAAATAGCCTCCCTCTTAATTCCACCTCTCAATATCCCTTTCTTCCTTCAAGAATGAAGTCAGAGGCCACCTCCCATAGAGAATTTTTCCTGATTCCTTTAGTGAGTGTCTTCTCCTCCCTCAAATAACCAGGTATGTGCTCACCTGTCTCATATAGCCATCTCCTTTTTCCACAAATGGCCACATATATGCTTATATGTCTCACATTGTATCCACCCTTCCTTCAAATGGCCACGTATATGCTTACCTGTCTCGTCTCCATCCTCTTCTCCTTCAAGTGGCCATGTACGTGCTTATATGCCTCATATTGCATCCTCCCTCCTTGAAGTGGCCATAGATGTGCTTTCATATCTCATGCTCTCCTTGCCCCCTCCTCCCTCAAATTACCACCCATGTGCATTCTTGTATGTCTCATGTTCTGTCCATTACCACACACACATGCACACTCACATGCCAGAAACACGCAAGCTTTACTCTCTTAGTCTTATTCCCCGTGCACATAGCAGGCACTTAAGAAATGCATGTTGGAGTCAATTGACTGTTACTGCCGGCATCCCAAGATATCCGAGCCTGCCAAAGCCAGGGTTGAGCCCTCGTGTGTGAGAGATAAGGAACCGACTCAGCCCCTATCATTGGCTGCTTTGAGAAGGGCCCCCTCACGAGCGCCTCCCGTCCCAGATGCATCCCGTCTCACCTTTGTGGAGGAAAGGATTTTACCGAGTGTGGAGTCTCGGAGTGAAAACGATCTCCGAGGAAGTGGCCGAGCATTCAGGAAAACAAATCCAGAGACCACCCAGCTGGAGGCGATGACCCTCCTCGGGGCTCGGGCTTTGCCCAAGAGCAGCTTCAGCTGCCACTCAGAGCCAATCAGAGGCAGCGACCTTGACATTTCTGACAACTCAGGAGAAAAGAAGCTGTTTCAGCTGTTGCCCCCCTTTGGCCCCACCAATCCCGAAGAGTTTAGCTGGACATCAGTGGGGAAATGTGGTCTTGGCCCACGTAGCCTGATTGCCTTCCTCACGTTGAGCCATGAATTCCAAGGGAGAAGGCACACGCTCTGCTCCAGCTCTTCCTTTTATAAGCTCTGAGATGCCGAGCAAGTGGCTTGGCCCCTCGGAGCCATTGGTTTTCCCATGTAGAAAATGGGAAGCGGGTTTGTTGGAGCAACTCTGCCGGGTCGGAGGCTGTTCTAAGGGTCAAATGACACGCTAGCTGGAAAGCTTGGTGAAGCCCCTCAAGACGCCCAACACCGCAAAGGGGCGTGTCGGGGGTCTCCAGCTCCTCCTCCAGGCGGAGGGGGGCCCCTCCGTCTATCTGAGCCTGAGCCCCTTGAGATGATGGCTCTGAAAGCACTTTGCAAGCCCAACGTGCCCAGGAAGCGAGAGTGGTTGTGGGTCACCTCGGGCTGTTCTCATTGCTTTGCTTGACTTCCCAGAGCTCTCCCTCAGTTTCCTCCTCTGTAAGATGAGAGGGTTGGACTCGATGACCTTCACGATTCCTGCCAGCTCTACTATTTTATGAGTCTAAGATGTGTCAGGAAAACACAATTTTCCGCAGACCCTAAAGAGCACGGCGGCCCTAAAAGAGCGCAAAGCCGGGTCCAGGCCACATTCTTGGCTGACAGGTCCGGCGGATTCAAAAGTAGCAGCCAAAGGAGCTGCTGAAAAGGATTATGGTTTTTACCTGCTGTGAGCCCCAAAGCACAACAAGCGCTCCTGAAAGGGACTGTAAATCATCCTGCTCTGTTCTCCTTCCATCCTTCAAGAGATCCACCACATCTCTGGTACTGGAACTTGGCGGAACTGGATCAAGAGCCGGACGTGGCCTTGGAGATCATTTGTCTGACTCCTTCCTTTTAGAGGAGGAAGCGAGCCTGGGAGAGAGGTGGCAGGGGGTGGCACTTTAGGTCCTGTGGGGGTACAGCCAGCCTTCCATACTAGAGCTGCCGTGGCCAAACCCTTCATTCTCCAAGAGTAGCCCCTCTGGGGAAGAGGCTCTCTGACCTTGGGCTCCGCTGACAGACATCCCCGAGCCTCTCCCAGAAGCCCCTCTAGCTTGGCCCCATCTTCCAGAGCTCATTGGCTCCTAGCAGGACCTTCCAGGACCTTCCAGGACCCAGGCTTCCCTCGCCTCCCCTTCTTGAGGAGTTATTGGAGCAGGGCTCTGTGGATCGAAATTCTAAGGATATTTATAGGGATTCTTTGTGGAGCCTATTCAGCACCCATGTAGTTTCATGGGAAGTGCTCCCACCGTGGCTAATACTCCAGGTCCTCTGTGGATCAGCCGCAGGATCCCTGAGGTTCAGCTTCCTCTATACAATGAGATAGACAGGCAGTGTGGAGGAAAGGTTAGAGAGGAAGCTCACCTCCAGTCCGCTTTTATTTATGTCCTGTCATGGCAACATCCAGGCTGTAGGACCCTGTGGCTGGCCACGACAGGTCAGTGTATAACACAAGTCTTGAAGACTCTGTGTTGTAGGTGTGGGGAATTGTAGTGATTGGGAGACAACCCTCCAGAAGTTTGCTGCTTCAGTGAAATCACAAGTCTGGATGAGAGACAGATAGAGGGAGAGAGACCCAGAGAGAAGAACAGAGGGAGACAGACAGTAAGACAAACAACAGAGAAGGACAGAAAGACAGAGGCAGAGGGTGGCAGAGACAGAGGAGCGAGACATAGAGACAGAGACAGAGAGAGACACAGAGAGACAGAGAGAGAGAGAGACAGAGAGACAGACAGAGATGAGAAAGAGACAGAGAGAGATGAGAGAGACAGAGAGACAGAGAGAGAGAGGGCAAGAGAGAAGAGAGAGAGCAAGAGAGGAGAGAGAGAGAGATGAGAGAGAGAGACAGAGATAGACAGACAGAGACAGAGATGAAAAAGAGACAGAGAGATGAGAGAGACAGAGACAGAGAGAGACACAGAGAGAGAGACAGAGAGAGATGAGAGAGACAGAGAGACAGAGAGAGAGAGGGCAAGAGATAAGAGAGAGAGCAAGAGAGGAGAGAGAGAGAGATGAGAGAGAGAGACAGAGAGAGATAGACAGACAGACAGAGACAGAGATGAAAAAGAGACAGAGAGAGATGAGAGAGACAGAGACAGAGAGAGACAGAGAGAGGGAGAAAGAGAGACAGAGAGAGAGCAAGAGATGAGAGCAAGAGAGAGAAAGAGAGAGAGAGGGTGGGGGGAGAGAGAGAGGGAGAGAGAGAAAGATGAGAGATGTGTGAGGGAGAGAGAGGGAGGGAGGAGGAAAGAACATTTTGGGCTAATCAAACAGAAATGACTTCAATGTCTGGAATGAGGTGAGGAAAGATCTCAAAGCAGAAATAGATGATTTAGATAGGGATATAGATATATTCACATTTACTGTTATGATAAACACATATATGCTCCATCAATTCCTGTGCCCCCCCCCCAAAAAAAAAACAACAACAAACTCTTGGATGCTCACCCTTGCAGGGTGAGACTCAAGCTCAAAATCTTTGAGGAGGAGCCAAGGGGTGGAGTGTGTTTTTATTATCCCTGGACTCACCCAGCTATAATAAGGGAGGAGGAACTCCTCATCAGTAGAACATAAACTCTTTAGAAGAAGGGCTGCCCTTATTCTGTCTTTGTGCCATTAGAGGTGGCTGAGGCTCAGTGGACCCAGAGCTATCCTTAGAGCCAAGATCTAAATCTAATTTTTGCCTCTGACACACAAGGCTCTGTGACCTTGTACAAGTTCCTTAAACTCTCTGTGCTCTGGTCATCTCTTCCTGAAGGAGCACAGCAGTGTAGATTTGTAGGGATACAAATAGGGGTGCAGGGAGTTTCTTTACCTCAGAGTCCAGAATAGGCAGAAAATTCCAGGTCTCCTCTTTCCCCCATATCTTTGAATTCCCTGTGCTTAGCCCTTAGTAGGTCCTTTTTCAAACTATGGTATAATTTATAGCTTTTGTTTTCACATCACTTGGTTTTTAGTGTGTCCTTCCTGCCCCAACCCCTCCCCACTAGATACTTAATAAAAATAGAATAGATGGATAGGGTGGGGGCGGGAGGTTGGAGGTCTTCAAACAGAGGCTGGGTGACCTCTTGTTTATGATATTAAAGTGTGGATTACTTTGATTGTTTTATGGTTGTCTATTCCATACATATTATTGTAGCCATTGTATATAGTATTTCATGGCTTTGCTTACTTCCCTTCACATCAGTTCAAACAACTCTTCCCATGTTTCTCTGTTTTCATCCTGGTCACGGTATATATATATTTTTGAACCCTGGCCTTCTATTTTGGTATTGATTCAAAGGTAGAAGATCAGTAAGGGCTAGGCAGTTAGGGTTAAATGACTTGCCCAGGGTCACACAGCTAGGAAATATGTGAAGTCAAATTTGAACCCAAGTTCTTCCGATGTTCTTACAGCACAGAATTTTTAATTTATGGATGTCTTTTGCCAGCCATATCATATCCCCATCCATATATTCCCCAATCAATGGGCATCTACTTAGTTTCTAGTTCTTTGATACCACAAAAAGTACTCCTACAAATATTTTGGTGGATTTGGAACCTTTTTTTTTCCCTATCAGTGTCCTTCTTAGTTTTAAGCCTACCAGTGAAATCTCTGAGTCAAAGGACACGGACATTTTGGTTACCTTTTTTCAAGGTTTTAAATTGCTTTAAAGAATAGTTATACCACTTCTCAGCTTTACCAGCAACACATACATTTGGCAAAGCATTGTGGTAAATTCCTACAATCCTTGTAATTAGGGAGGCTGAGGCTGATGGATCACTGAAGCCTGTGAATTCTGGGTTACAGTAGGGATGTAGGATATCACTAACACCACTATGGTGAGCCTTGGAAATAGGGAACAATTACATTATTAAAGGAAGGGTAAAAGTGGCACAGGTAAGAAATGGAGTCAATAGAAACTTCCCTCCAAATCACTAATGGGATCAGAATTGTGAGCATCATCTGTATTTCTAGTCTGGAAGAGAAAGAAAGACCCAGTTTTAAAAAAATGAATAAAATAAACAAAAAGAGAAGGCAATGCATTAGTCTATCTGTTTTCATCCTTTCCAAAGTCAACATTTTCTCCCTTCCGTCACCTTGATTTGATCAGCATTTTTCATTGGTTTATTTGTTTAGGGATTGGCTATTTCTTTCCTATTAGTTGTTAGTTATATATATATATATATATATAATTGTTAGTTATTTGCAGCGATCTTTCATATGATGGCTAAGTGCTTCCAATTCTTCTTTTGAGAACTTTTTATTCACATCCACTGACCATTTTATTGGGGAATGGCTCCTGGATGGTTTGGTTCATGGTTCCTTTGGGTCCTGGAGTCTAAAACCAATAGGTTTGGGTTGACTGCGCAGAAATTATGTACCAGTCATAAGTAGCCCTCCAAAATGACAGTTGTAAATATTCAAGCACATTATTATATTATGGGTCTTTCAATATGTGGAACAGACCACTGGGGAGACTTAAAAAAAATCCTGCTTTTCCAGCACATTGTCAATGAGATTTGAACTTTGCAATTTCAGTCATAGAGAACTTGGACAATATAGAGTTGCAGGAAATCCTGAAAGCCAATTGAGATTTGGACCACACTAAAGTCATTGAAGCCTTCCACCTTTTTTGCAGCTGAACAAATACCACAGATAGAATTGTCAAGCCCACCGCTGATTTGAGAGATTAATTCAAGGAATTTAGGGTTTTTGCAAACTCTTTCCAAAGCAATTTACAGGACTTAATTATTTAAGTTCCTTGACTTCCCCAAGAGAAAGGGCAGCCATCAAATGCCTACTTTGCCCCACCCACGACCCGAGGGGAAGGGAGGTTAAGTGAAGAAAAGGCCACTGGGCAAGGACAGAGCAGGGACTAGGTTTCAGGGAAATTTGAGGTGGGGGCAGATGGTGTTAAAGATCCTCCCAAGAGGTGAAAGCTGGGGAAATGCTTCCCAAAGAGGAGCCAGGAGGAAAAGCACTGCCATTCACTTGGTGAGCTTAGTGAAATTGAATGACAGTAATAACTGTTATTTCAGTTGTTCCACAGATAATAGCTTTATTGTTTAAAGTCCTTCACACACACACACACACACACTATGAAGCCAATAATCAAAGTATCTTTGCCCCCACTTTGCAGATGAAGAAACTAAGATAGAGAAAAATTCCCAAGGTCAAACAATTAGTAAAGAGAAGGAATGAGCTTTATCCCTTGTTTTGTTTTTTGTTTTTGTTTTTTTTTCTCCAAACCAGTGCATTTTCTACTATTCACCATTTCTGCAAGGTAGACAAGCCAGGATTATTTTTCCTATTCTACAGAGGGGAAAACTAAGGGTCAGAAATGAATCCCCCAGGATCACAGAACTAGTAAATATGGCAAGCTAGAACTCAAACCCAGGTCCAATAATGCCAACTTAAAAAAAAAATTCTACCCTACTACCTTTATTTTGTAAAACCTTTAAATCTGTAGAATATTGAAGTATTCAAAGGGTTTTCAGGTAGAAGAGGGGTTAAACTTGTTCTGATTGTTTTCTTCAGATCCCACTCTGTAAAATGATGGAATTGAATGAGATTGCCATCAAGGGTCTTCCTAGTTCTAAAGTTCTATGATCCTCTGAATGAAGAAGTCATGGCTTTCCCCCTAATAGACAGTCTTCAAGGAGTCACTTTCTTAAGCATGTCATAGAAGGGATTTCTGTGAAAGGTATTGTTTGGACTTGATGGCCTCCAACTTCCTTCTAACTCTGAGAAATCGGTGAATTTAGCCTTCTTAGTTCTGGGATATTTAAGCTCTCTCTGGGGGCCGTGCCAAATATACCTGTCTATTTGGTTCAGAGAGCAGAATAAGGTGTGAGTTGTGGGCTATTGAAAAATGTGAAACAGCTGGCCATTTCGCACCAGCTAAAGTTTTGGTGACTTGTCAAAAGTGGCAGCCAGTTTCCTGATAAGAAAGTATCTGGTCCCTGAGCAGCTCCTTTGGGGATCCATGGAATGGGACCATGACTACCAACCCAAATTACAACGTTCCCAGTTGGAAGGGAGCCTCTTTCATCCTACCCACACTTCACCAAGAACATCCCCGACAATATACTGCCCAAATGCTAAGCCAGCCTCTGTTTGAATGCTTCCAACGAGGGGAAAGCCCATTACCTTCTAAGGCATCTGCTTCCACTTTGGAACAGCTCAGATTCTCAAGACATTTTTCTGAATGTCAAGGCTAAGGTGACCTTTTTTAACTTCTCTCCATTGTGCCTTGTTCTTTCTTCTAGGACCAAGAAGAGCAATTCTAATACCTTTTCTGCATGGTAGTCCTTCAAATACTTGGAGAGAGCTATCATTCATTCATCCAGCCTACCCCAATCTTTTCTCTTTTGATCATTCTTTATATGGCATTTTGAGGGCTTCTCCTTCATGACCACTGTCTTCTCATTGTCCTCCAGCATATTTATAACTGTTAAATGGAGATTTGAATCCTAGACTTCAATCCCCAGAAGTCCTTGGTATTTCCCAGAATTCCCTATAATCTCACCTGAGTCTCCTGGGGGAGATCACAATTAGTATTTAAACTGGCAGTAATGCCTACCTTGCTCTCTTCTATGCGCTCTTCCTTCCTGCTTTTGCGAGATTTGGTACATAAACTTTGAATGGGCTAATCATCCCTAGGCACGTGGTTTTCTTATTTTGTATTTTCTTATTCCTTGATTTCTAACAATCTTGAATAAACCTCATAAAATATAATACTTTTATTATTGGAGACTAATTGAATTTTTACATAACCCTTTACAGACATATAAAAGATGCTAAAGTTTTGTTCTTTGTTCCAATCAGAAATGCTGGTTGAAATCTATGTGGGCGGCAGCACTTCACTGGAATTCAGAGGGATGCACGGAATAATCAGAACTGACACTTATTTAGGACTTTAAGGTGAAAGATATATTTAACACATATGAATCATTTGATCCCTATAACATGGGAAAGGAGCCTTCATTCTGCAAATGAAGAAACTGAGGCCAAGCATGTCAAAGAGATTCACTCAAGATCATACAAGTAATAACTATCAGGGCTGGGACTTGAATTCAGGTTTTTTGAGTCCAAGGCCATTCCTTTTTTCCATTATATTTTGTTGGTCAAACTAGCCTTCGGTGGCATGGACTCAAGGATGAGAGGGAGGGATGTCTCAAGGGAGTGTGGCTTGGCCATTGGGCATTGTCCAGACCAATAACATGAGGGATTAATAGTAATACTTTCTACTTGTTTGTGGGTTTCGTTTTACAAATGATTAATTTGCTGTGTGACCCTTGTCAAAACACAATCTCTGAGTCTCTACTCCCTCATCTGTAAACAAGGGGATGGCACTGGATGACTTCTACAGTTTCTTCTGCCTCTGAGATTCCAGATGCCTAGAATTCCTTGCTCTCTATATGGAAATGGTATTTCAACAATAGGAAATAGAACTTACAGATCTTTAAAATAAATTTCTCAGAGCTGGAGAATACTGGAAGGGTGATGAGTTGAGAAAGAATTTCCCCACTACAACAGATAGAAACCTCACTTTCTGGGGCAAAGTATGAGGTAAGAGTCCTCAACTAAGAGGGTGGGTGGGGTAGACATTAGGGTGGGAGGCTTGAGAAGGGGAGGAGAGGAAGTGAATGGGTTATAACAACAAGGGCAGCTAGGTGGTGCAGTGGACAGAGTGCCTGGTCTGGAGTCAGGAGGATTCATCAACCTTGGTTCAAATCTGGTCTTAGACACTTCCTGGCTATGTGACCCTGGGTATATGACCCTGTGTAAGTCCCTTTACCTTGTTTGCCTCAGTTTCCTTACCTATAAAATGAGCTGGAAAAGGAAATAGCAACCATTCCAGAATCTGTGACAAGAAAACCCCAAGTGGGGTCACTATGAGTCAGACAGACTAAGCAACCACAACACAACAATTTTAAAAAATCTGTCTACATGTATTTATGAGAAAATTGAATTTGATCAATGGTTCTCAACCTCTTAGGTCTTGGGACCCCTTTATAATCTTTGAACACTTCAAAGATGTTTTTGTTTCACTTCAAAGATGTCTTTGTTTCAATATCTATTTGATATTCACCGTATTAGAAATAAAAATATAAATTAAAAATAATTTATTTAAAATAACAATAGTAAACCAATTACATTCTACACTTGGTCTCTTTCAGCTCTGACATGCCCTTATTCCAATGGTTCTGCCAGTACCTTCTGTCATTTTTGAGGCTCCAAGGCTGCATTTGTGTCCTAAAGTCCTTCTTCCCAGGAAGGATTCACTGGGGATGCTTCCCAAAGTATCCCACTTCCTACATCCCTGTATGTGAGTGCTGCCATCCGCCTGCGCTAAGTACCTTCCACCTCTGATCTCACAAGAAATTAAGCTGAAAGTGACTGTAGAGATCATTTAGCCCTCATCACTAACCTCTCTCAGACTCAATTTCCTCATCTGGAAAATGGGAATAATGACAGTTTTGTTGTGAGGATCAAGGAAATGACATATGTAAAGCACATTAAAAAACTGCAAGTTGTATAAATGTTATTCTTCCTCCTCCAAAAACCTAGACCTAAAAAGCAGAAATGATTTGCTCAAAGATAAGAAGCAGTTGACCCAAGGTGAAACACAGGTGTCTCAGGGGCTTTCTTTTCTGAGGTTCCCTTCAAAATAGGCTTCCCCTAGCCAGGTAACCCTTCTTGAACTTTGAGAGACTCCAGAGCTCAGGAATTAAGTTCTCCACCCTAGGCCAGGTGTTTTCCCTTTGTCACTGGACAAACACAGGCCCTTAAAGCTGAAGGATCCCCTTAATCCAGCCCATAATGGGATCAGAGAAAGGCATTCTCTTTCCCAGAAAACTGAGTGATTCATCCTGAGACAATTGGACCCTGGGAGCCATAAACACCTCTGGGTAAACCAAGGATCCTTCACTGTTGGCAGGTGGGCAGAGTAGACAGCAGGGTTCTTGCTGGGCACTTCAAACCTGGATGAGCCCCCAGCCTGCTAAATTCTCTCTGACATGTTCCTGCTGTGTGTAACTGGGCAATTAATATCATTCACATTATAATTGCTCCATGCCTCCCTTGCAGAGGGCCCCAGCCTCATTTCCCTTTCTCTTTTCCCATGTGCCAAGAACCATGAACCCTGGGCTCCCACTCTCCCAATAATATCCCCATCTGTCCAGGCCCAGAGCTCACAGGTGGCTTATGGCTAATACATCTGCTCCCTGCCTATGAGGCCCTAAGGTCTCAAACTTCCGGGGTTTGGGATGATTAGAGTTTGGTCTCCCATATACTAAAGGCTTCCAGATGGACTGTCCTAGAGGGAGGCAGCAGAGAGGGTGTAGGTAGGAGCAGGAGGAACCATTTTCCTGTAATTCACCTTGGCATTAGAAGCATGCTAAAGAAACTGGACTCCCTTCCCCAAGTTGGCTCAATTAATTCTCCCAGCGGCCAAATGGGCTTTCCATTTTCCCCTTGTTCACCATGGCCAGAGAGATGTCCCAGGAAAGCAGTTCTGAAAGCCTGTCTATTTGCAGACTTCAGGCAGGGAAGGTGCTGTCAGGGAGATAGAAAGGAAAGCAGAAATGGCAAGTAGGGGAGGTTTTAAGAAATGTGAATGTAAAGCTAGGTATTCCAAAACAAAATGACAGAGGAGGGCTAGAGAAGGAGATTTGGCCTGAAGCCATTAGTTCTGACTCAGTAGGGCCTTCCTGCCAGACCCTATGGAATAATGGGAAGAAGTCTGGAGTTTCATAATTGAAGGGACCTTGGAGACCATCTAGTTCAACCCCTAAATTTTCCCCAAGAAGCAACTGAGGCTTAGATAGATTCAAGGATTTTACCAAAGATCATTTAGTTATGAAATGGCCAAGCTGGGACATGGGACTAGCTTGGGACAAAGAGCAATGGATAATATCAATCAATTATCTATTCAATCCAAAAATATTATTTAAAACACTTGTTACCAGACACTAAGTTAGGTGTTAGAAATGCAAAGACAAATATGAATCAGTACTTGCCCTCAAGGAGAATACATTCTATTATTCTATAGGAGCTGACATGGACACACACATGCACACATACTCATTCATAAATATACATGTGTAATCACATGCAAATTAATGGATCAAATCAACAAATATACATTTAACATTTCATTTTTCCAGTTACATGTAATAACAATTTTCAACATGTTTTCCAGAATTATAAGATAAAATTGTCTCTCTCCCTTCCTCCCTCCCTTCCCTTCCCCTCCTGGTAAGTGATTTGAGCTGGGTTATACATGTATTATCATATGAAATTATTTCCATATTGGTCACTGTTGCAAGAGAATATCCATGCAAAACTAAAACCCCTGAATAAAAACACAAATAAAATAAAATGAAAGATAGTCTGCTTTGATCTGCATCTAACTCCAACAATTCTTTCTGGGAAGGTGGATTGCATTCTTTTTTTCTAAGTCCTTCAGGATTGTACTGGATCATTGCATTGCTGAGAGTAGTTAGGACTTTCACAACAACAAATATTTATTTAGCATTTACTATGTGCCAGGCCCTATGCTGGTAAATGAAGTACAGAGACAAAGACAGAATATTTCTTGTCTTCAAAGAGAATCTATTCTATTGGGAAGACAACATTCATATATATGTGTGTGTGTGTGTGTGTGTGTGTGTGTGTGTGTGTGTGTGTGTGTGTGTGTATTTATATATGTGAATGTATATATAAATATATGTATATATATTTAAACACACAAAAGTATATACACATATGTGCATGCTTATTTTATGCACAATACATATTGATGTTTAGTTGTTATCAGTTATATTTGACTGTTCATGATCCCATTTGGGATTTTCTTGGATAAGATGGCAGAGTGGTTTACCATTTCCTTCTTCAGCTCATTTTACAGATGAGAAAACTGAGGCAAATAGGGTTAAATGTTCTGCCCAGAGTCACATAGATAAGTGCCTGAGGCCAAATTTAAATTCAGGAAGATGAGTATTATTGACTTCAGGCCCAATACTCTAGCCATTGTGGTACCTAGCTGTCCCTATGTATATATTATTCTAAAATATTCTTTTATTTTTTCCCATAAGAAATTGAGATGAAGGTAACCTTCAAGCTCATTTAGCTCTCATAAATAACCTCTTTCAGACTCAGTTTCATCTTCTTGAAAATGGGAATAGTGACAATGTCTACCTCATAGTTATTGTAAAGATCAAGTGAAATAACATCTGCAAGGTACTTTTCAAAGCTTAGAGTTATATAAATGTGGTTCTTCTTTCTCCTTTCCCTTTCCCTCCTCTTCAATAAGAAACCAAGGCCTTGAAAGAAGATGATTTGCTCAAAGATAGAAAGCAGTTGACCCAACTGAAGCCCAGGTGTCTGAATGTCTTTCTTTTAATAGGTTCCCTTTAAAATAGATTTCCCCTAGACAGGTAACCCTTCTTGGCCTTTGGAAGACACCCAGGTTCAGGAATTGAGTTCTCCACCCCAGACCAGGTGTTTTCCCTTTGTCCCTGGACAAACACAGGCCCTGAAAACTGAAGGATGCTTTTAATATAGTTCCCAATGGGATCAGAGAAAGGCATTCTCTTTTCCCCAAATTCTGAGTGATCTAAGGGCATCCATTCTGGAGCAATAGGACTCTGGGAGTCTTAAGCACCTCTGGATAAAGCAGGACCAAAGGTGCACAGATGACCATAATTGAAATAATCTTTAAACTCCCAATATAAAATAACAGATACCATTTACATAGTGCCCTAAGGTTTGCAAAGTGTTTTACATATATTATATCATTTAATCTACATAACAAGTTGGAAGGTAAAAATGTTCATATTATCACCATTTTACAGATGAGGAAACTGAGCCAGGCACAGGCTAATTGAATTGGCCAGGATCATTTAGATCCTAAATAATGGAGGTGTTGCAGATGGTAATCACTCCCAAGAAATGATACTGACTATACCTTAACAGACAACCTCTCTGCAATCATGTCTTAGTACAACAAAGGCCCATATTTATAATGACAATATTGTGCTGAAGTAGAAGATGCCATTTTCAAAAGAAATTTGTATTTCTTATGATCAGTAATTGAATTTGCCAGATCACCACATGATGATTTGGATTGGTAAAGTGAGAGTGTATAGACATCATCGGGTTACCAATTATAAAATTTACAGGAAAAGTGGCCAAAAGGATATTATCAGACAAACAGCTAAAGCAGTGGTTCTCAACCTCTGGGTCGTGACCCCGGCAGGGGTCAAACGACCAAAACACAGGGGTTGCCTAAAGCCATAGGAAAATACATATTTCTGATGGCTTTAGCCGCTGAGAAATCGAGCTACTTTACAGCAAGATCTCAGAAAGAATGGGGACCCTGCTGCCCGCACATTGTACTAGTTTTAGTTACTTATCAGCAGCCCTCCCCCTATGAGTGGTGATGGATTTACCCTGTTGCCTGGAGACTGGACTGAAACAGAGACCCAGAGAGAGCACCCAGGCGCTGGCTCTGGAGGGGTTAAGAATGAGTCCTGGAGCGGATAACTCCTGGAGCGGATAACGGAGCTGAGTAACCCTAGCAAAGTGAAGCCTCAGCTTGAGCTGGAGGAAGATGACAGGAAGAAGAAGGCAGCATCTGTGGACCCCCACTCCAGGCAGGACTTACCTCCCACCCCAGCGCTCAGGCTGCCTCCTGTTGGATTAATATTTCTCAACATATAATTAAATATTGTTTTTGTGATTAATCACTATGTTTAAATTATGTTTGATTTATAGCAATGAGAATACATAATGCATATCAGGTATTTACATTCTGAATCATAACTGTAGCAAAATTACAGTTTTGAAGTAGCCACCAAAATAATTTTTTGTTTTGGAGTCATCACAACATGAGGAACTATTTTGCGGGGTCATGGCATTAGAAAGGTTGAGAACCACTGAGCTAAAGATAAGGATTAGAATTATGTTCCATTCATATAGAGAACTCCTGGGTGAGGAAATCCCCCCTACCATAATAGCATAGCATCTTTTCTCCAATGGTTAGCCCTAAAGAGTTGCCTTAACACTAAGGATGTAAGGGACTTTCCCAGGGTCACACATGCAATACATGTCCAAGGCAAGTCCTGGACACAGGTCTTCCTAAATCTAAAGCAAGCTTTCTATTCACTATTTGTAACTAGATGCACTTTATTTACCAGTGATACCAAAGACGAATCCTCAAAGCTAAGAGAGATTCATTCATTCATCTATAGAGCCAGAAGGGACATTGGAGATTATTTAGCCCATTTTTCACAGAGAAGAAAACTGATACCAAAGGGATAGAAGTGATGTTACCAAGATTACAAATGAATAAATGCTCAATTTGGGACCTCAATCCAGCTCTCCTGATTTCCTAAGCCAGAGCTCTTTCTATCACGTTGAGATGACTTTGTCATTTTCTGAATATTCTCCCCATGAAAGGATAGAATCAAGATTAGGAATAGAAATTGCAAGGGATAAAATGTGTGTGTGTGTGTGTGCGTGTGTGCATGCATGTGAACTCACAATGAAAGGCATTTTGTGAGACATATTTGTAAAGTATCAGAACATCGATTCTAGACTTCCAGTCGAATATAGAGTCCTCCTGTGGATGGATTATTTCATTTTCTTGGTCTTTGTATCCCCAACATCTATTCCAATATCTGGGATACAGTAAGCACTTAATAAGTATTTGTTGAATGGAATGCAATTGGAATCAAAGCCTTGGGTTTAAGTCTTGGCTCCATTTCTTCTAATGGACAAAACTCCCTCTATCAAAGAAGATTGGTGCCTTCTCTGTCATTGATGGTTTCAGATAATTGCCTGGGATATTGTGAGGGAAGGAAAAGAAGGGAAAGGACAGGAAGAAAGGGGAAGTGAAGGAAAGGAAAAGGAGGAGAATTTATATAGTGCTTAAACTATATGCCAGGTAGCATACTAGGGGCTTTAAAAATAACATCTCATTCAATTCTCACAACAATCCTGAGAAGTAGGCGCTATTATTATCTTCATTTTATAGATGAGGAAACTGAGGCCGTGAGAAGCAAAGTGACTTGCTAGAGATCATACAGCCAGTAAGTTCCTTAGGCTGGATTTGAACTTAGGTTTTTCTGACTACAGGCACGATGTATTGGGTATCTAGCTCCTTCTGACTGTTTGCCTTCCCCTGTAAGAAGTAGGAAATGAATAAATGTTTGTTGAATGGAATGAATAAGATAACGAATCCAGTAGCATGTGAACAGCAAGGTCAATTGTTTGACAAGCATGTATTAAGCACTTACTGTGGCATGTACTATGCTAAACAATGGAAATACCAAAGTTCGTAGGAGATGGTCATTCTATCTATTCATTTCACAAGCATTTATTAAGTGACTATTGTGTGAAGAACCCAGTGCTGGGACCTGGGGATGAAAAGGTAAGAAAGTGTCTTATTCCAGAACTCAGGGTAACAAATATTAAAATTTCAAGAGTCCTTTTGGTCTGGTCTAGACCAGTGATGTCAACAGCATAGAGAATGGCTGGGCTCGGAATCTCCTCCCAGGATGCAGGGCAGTAACTTGTCTATAACTTAGTCATGGAGAGTGACTTGGAGCAGTGGGAGAGGAGGTCAACTGCCCATGGACACATGTGCCCAAGACAGGATGTGAGTCTGTTCTGACTCCAAGGCCAGCTCTCTATCTCCCACTCGACCTTGCATCTCAGTGAAAGAACAGGCTTATGGGCTGGCCGTGGGAGATGAGAGCTGGAGAGTAATGAGAGCACCCTGTGTGGAATGAGGTTTTTTGTGGTGAAAGTCAGTTAGGATCAGTAGAGTTGGGGCTAGTCTCTGAAGGACCTTGACTGACAAACTGAAAATTGGAGGATTGCAGAATGATAGAGTTGGAAGGGGCCTCATTTGCCATCTTGTGTAACCTATTATCACTGGGAATCCCCCTAATGATGCTCCCAACAGTGCTTAGCGGAGTACCTGACACATGGTAAGTATTTAATAAATGCTTTGTAAAATCGATATCAGACTGCCTATCCTCTCAGCAAGGTAGGGAGAGGAGGGAGAAAAGGAGAGAATTTGGGATTCAAAGTTATTTCTTTAATTGAGAATTCTTCTTTAGAGCTTGGCACAGTACTTGGCATATATTTAGAGATTAATAAATGCTTTATTCATCTCCTCAATCATTCATTCCTTAAAAGGCAAAGTGACTAAAGAATGAATGATGCAGTGAATCAATGCATCATTTATTAAGCTCTAACTATATGCCAAGTACTGTGCCAAGCTCTAAAGATACAAATAGAAAAGTAAGATGATCCCTGCACTGAAAGTGGGGAAAAAGCACATATGGAAGGTGTCAGTTTTAAGACTGATGGAGATTTTCCATAGTCCTTAGGATGCAGGGACAAAGCAGATGTTAATATCTCTTCTTTAATGTCATTTATCATAGTCACAGATTTAGAGCTGAAAGGAACCTCAGAGGTCCTCCTAATCTAATCTGCTCAATTTACAGACAAGGAAACAGAGGCAGGGCTAAGTTAAATGATTTAGATTCAGGGATGAGATTTGAATCCAAGTCTCCCTGGATCCACATTCAGAGCTCTGTCCATTGATCTATACTCTTTCTTAGGGTATGTCAACATTTGGGGAGGTAGCATTCAGCGGCATGTTCATGATAGTCCTTACCCACAAACACAGCCTCTTTAGGATCACATCCCTTTCTTAGAAGAGCATTTAAAGAATGGACAGGTAGAAAAATAAGTCTATGGTTCAGATTCTCCTTTAGAAAGGTACCTGGCTCCTCAGCCTCAGCCTCCATGGGGAATCAATTTAGAGTGTCAACCTCTCCCTCCAACACTTCATCTGCTTAAGTGGAGGTTGGGTTTAACTTTCCCAAATGGTTTCCCCATTCAGTGTCCTTTCCCCACGATATTAAACATTCCATGGAGGGGATGGCTCAGGCTCTCAACTGCAGTGGGAGGCCCAGGCATATGGAACCAGTGTTTCCAAAAGAGGCCTCTCCTCAGTGCTCTGAGTGCTTCTCACACACCCGCTTGGCCCACAGGCAGGAAATTAAGGGCTGTAGGGAAAGGCACCTCTGGCCTTTAATTCACTTTTTAATAAAATCATTCAAAGGAACTCGCATACTTCATGCCAGACGTGAGAGTGGCTTGCCTTAATGGTTCTTTCAAGGGAGACCCATTCATCCCCACGCATGGCTTTCTTCAGCCCAACCACTTACTTATCCACTTACAATAAGAGAGAAGTGTGTATAAAAAGAGTAAATCGAGAACTTTGAGTCAAAGATGACTTAGAGTATAAAGAGGTTCAGATGTTGTAAGCAGTCACCCTTTGTTGACAGATTTGTTCTCAACCTAACACTTGGCCAGTTCATTCATTCATTCATCCATCTCTAAGATTCCTGACACATATGCCATTCTAGGTTCTAAGGTCCTTTCCAGATCCTGATATTCTATCTTCTAAAATCTTATCCAGTTCTGGCATTCAGCATCCTAAGATTCCTCCCACCTTTGGCATTCTAGGTCCTAAGGCCTCCAGAGTTTTAACATTTTGTGTTCAAAAGTTCCTTCCAGTTCTGATATTCTATATTCTAAATCCCTTCCCCCATCTGACATTCTTTGTTTTAAGTACCTTTCAGCTCTGACATTCCAAGTTCTACAAGTCCTCTCCACTCTGATATGTCAAGTTCAATGGTCTCTCCCAGCTCTGATATTTTCTCTTCAAAGATACCTTCCACATCTGACATATTCTGTTCTAGGCTCTCTCTCATCTCTGAAATTCCATGTTCTAAGGACCCTCTCAGCTCCAACACTCCATCTGAAAGTTTCCACTCACCTTTGAAATTCTATTCTTTGGTCTTTCAGATCTCTGATATTCTTCCCACCTCTGACATACCCTGTCTCAGACCCCTCCCCACTCTCACATTTTCTGTTCTAAGGTCCTTTCTAACTTTGATGTTCGGATTCTAGTCACAGGAAATGGTTTTGATCATAATCAGCTAGTTATACCTTGGAATTCTTTAACTGATCTAGTCCTTTTCAGGATGATAGCTAATTGAGATCAGATTTGATCAGATGAGATCAACCGAGAGCATAGGAATTTCCCCATCTAGGAAGACAAGGGTAAAGGCTCTTTCCCAAATAGGAAATACCTTGAGAGAACTGACTACCTATAGAAGTTGGGCAGGAGAGAATACGGAGGAAGCAAGTGTTGACATTGGAGAAGGAAGGATGCTCATTGTATAGAATATGTCCTGAATACTAGATGAGAGAACTTAGTTTCTCTAACTTGAGCCTAGGATCAAATATCAATTTTACTATTTACTTTCCAGGTGATTCTGGGTGAGTCACTTCAATAACCTCAGTTTTCCCATCTATAAGATGAAAGAGTAGGATTAGGTCAGGGCATCTCATCCTAAAGTTCACAGACTTGTTTAAAAAAAACATTTTGACAATTTGATTTCTATTTAACTTGTTTCCTTTGTAAACTATATATTATATTTTATGTGTTTAAAAATATGATTCTGAGAAGCAGTCCATGAGGAAAAAGTCAAAGGAGACTTAGACTAGATTATTTCTAAACCTTCTTACAATCCTAACATTATATATTTTCAGTGGTCCCTTCTATCTAGTTCTGAATCCTATAATATCCACTTGAGAACCTAGACATCAGGTTTAGCAACATTAAACACAATGATGACAACAACAACAATAGCAACAACATCATCATCAACAATAGCAACAACAACAATATCATCAACAGTATCAACAACTATATCAATACCCTCAATAATAACATCAACACAACATCACCATTATCAACAAATTATCAACAAGGCAATAAGTATATCAACAAGAACAACAAATTATCATCATCAACAATATCAACATTATTACCAACAATACCAATAATAATAGCATCACCAACAATACCAATACCAACATCATCAACAACAATATTGCCAGTAACAACCCTGTTCCTTTTGAGAACTATTCCCACGGTGGAACCAAACTCTAGTGATATCACAGGTGGTGGGAATCTTGGGGTGAGTCATGATTTCAGATTCATATGGAATTTACAAGCCATTGAGATTCAAAGGATCAGAGAATCATTGAATTAAATTAGGAAAGGAAGTGAAGACTTCTCTCAGCTGAATGAGCAGTTGACAACAATTTATTCTGACAGCAATGAAGGTTGTGGAAGGGGAAAAAAATCTCCATGTGAGATCTAGAACAAAAGATAATACAAATGGGAGTGCCATTGTGAAATAGAGTATAAGTTCGGGAAGGACCAGAAGATATAAATGTTATCTCTTAAAGATGCGGCCAGATCTGAGTCAAAGAATCCAGGAAGTCACTGAGTCCAAACTCTTCATTTTACAATAAGAAAACTTAGTCACAGAGAAATGAAATGACTTGCCTAGGATCAAACAGCTAATAAGAGTCTGAGGAGGAATTCAAATCCAGACCTTCTTGACTCTATTCTACCATATTGGAAAGGGGCTTAATTTCTCTGTGAGTTTCCCCATCTATAAAAAGAGATACTTGAACTCCCTATGACTTAGGGGAGTGAGGAAAGTGCTTTGTAAACACTATATGAATGAAAAATTTTACTTTTATCATAGCTGGAAGAGATTTTAGAATAGATTTTAGAGCTGAGAGAGATTTTGAACCTAGAAAATTAGAGGTAGGAGAGATCTTGGAACATAGAAACTTAGAAGTGGAAGGACCTTTGAAAATAGAATGTCAAAGCAGAAAGGGGCCTTAGAAATTCTCTTTCTAAACCCTTCCCTGCCATTTAATAAATGAGGCAATAGTGGTTCATGACAGTATCAGTGGTTTCTAACCTCAATATGAATCATTATTAAAATTGAGCAGCCAGAAAAAGTTCCTGAGATTTTAAACTAAATGGAGAAATGCTATATCCATACAGGATCTTATCTGTGCTGGTTGGATCATATATGGAGTATTTAATTTGGTTCTGGATGTCATATTTAAGGAAGGATACAAGATGGACTTCTACAAGAAGACAACCAGGATAGTGAGAATGATTAGAACTATAGCACACAAAATTATACTGAAGGATTTCAGGACATTTCACTTGGAAAGAGAACTAAGGGGGCACATGAAAGAAATCTTTGAACATTTGGGAGGCTGTTATATGGAAGAATGGCTTGATTTTCTCTGTTTTTTCCCAGAAAGAAGGAAAGAGAGGACGTCACAGAGAGAAAAAAAGTTAGGTCAGTATGAAAAAGGCCCTCTAACATGGTAAAACAATAACCTAAACTTTAGAGTCAGATGAACTGTAGATCAAATCCTGCCATAAATATTAACTGCATGACACTAGGGAGACCACTTAAGCTCTGAGTCTCAGTTTCTTCATTTATAAGAATGCAGAAAGTGATAATCTAGAGCTATTGTGGGAACCAAAGACATCATATATGGATAATGTTTTGTCAACCTTAAAGAGCAGCACACATTTCTACATTGAGAAAGCTCCATCCTTGGCCCCACTAGAGACATCTTAGAGGCAACTGCTGGCATGACTAATAGAACCCTGGGGCCTGAAGTCAGGAAGATGTGAGTTTAAATCCAGCTACAGAAACTTCCTAGTTTCCTGGGCAAATCACTTCTCCTTTGTCTGCTTTAATTTCCTTAAATATAAAATAGAAGCACCTATCTCTCAGGGTTGCTGTAAGGATCAAATGAGATAATATTTGCAAAACATTCAGCTCAGTTCCTAGCAAAGAATAGGTGGGTATCAAATTAATGCTTGTTTCCTTTCTCTCTCTGCTTGTTGGTGACTTCTTTCCCAGGATCACTGTTTTATGAAGGACTCGAATATGTTGCACTAAAATCCTGCTTGAACTCCCTCCAGAATCCTCTTCCTTCTCCTTGCTTGGCACATTACAGGTACCCTTTTTCTTGTGGGGTGTATGGTGTGAGATTTAAAATGGTTGAGGTCTTAAACTGTAGTGATTAAAATAGTGGAAGATATAAATTGTGATAGATATAAGAGAGGGTGAGTAAATTTGACCACAGAAATATGTTTCACTACAGTGTCTTGGGTTTTAAAATCAAATATAAGGTGGTCGCCAGGGAAATATTCCCAATTATTCAAATACCCAAGTCAATTGGGTTTTATAGAGGTTTTAATTAACAATACAATGAGTAATCAAAGAAAGAGAGAGAGTAAGAAAGGAATAAGTATGAAGGGCCTCAAGCCAATATGGCCTAGACCTGAGTCTTAAAAGAGAAACCAGTCAGTTTTTTAACACTCACCACAAGGTCTGACTAAACAAGGATACTAGTGACACCAGGCCAGTGTCCTTCCTCAAAGAGTCTTTCAGCCAGAGATTGTTTCAAAGGGCCTCTCTCAAGAGCCTCCAGAGCTCCTACCCCAGAGGGACAGAGCCCCTCAGAGGAGCTCCTCAAGTAGCTCTCCTCCAGAATGAGAGTCAGAAATCGAGATCCTCCTGCTCTTCTCTGAGCTCTTATTTTTAAGGGCAAAATCTCCTCTGTCACCTCCCCTAAGTCCTTACATCTACCAATCACTGTAGATGTTTCTAAAGGACCGCCCATTTTGAATTCACAGCTGAGTAGTTTTAATCTCTTTAGTAAGTCTGGAAAAAATGCTGCTGTGTCGACAAATTTCATTAAGAAAAAACCTCTGAATAAGTTATTACCCTTTTAGGTTTAAGTAGTTTACAAGTTGCCCCACCTTTATAGGTACTTAGTATCCCATTGTATCAATTCTAAAACAGTCATGACTCAAAGAACTTCCTTTCCCTTCCATAAGCATGGATCAAAGCACTTTCATTGTTCTGAAGGAGTTTTCTGTCCTAAAGCAGTCTTAAGTAGGGTGGAGTAGGGATATTCCCAAGGCAAGGAGTTTTCACACTTAAGTAGAATTCTCACTATCTGCTAGGGAATTTTTTTAAGTAGAAGATTCCCCAATGGGGAAATTTCCAACATTTATCAGTCTGAGAAATTTTAAGGTTTACAATGGGGTGTTTGAGGAAGACTAGTACCACTGGTGTGAGGGCTTGCCAAGCCCTTCTTGAGGTAGCTCATACTCCTTTGGAGTCCATCTACCACCCAACTCTCACATGTCTCTGAGAAGTTGTAGCACAGCCCAGTAGTAAACCATCTCAGCAGACAACTAAATCAGGGTGAAGGTAGCCAACAGGTCTGAGACCCATTGGTAGACTTCTCCCAGAGGAAGGGGTAGGTGAGAACAATTTGTTCTAATGAACATGAAGGCAATAGAAATGGGTGCTGTGAAGTACTTAGAGCATAGTTAGATAGACATCAAAGAAACCAAGATCATACACTGCATCTCGGCAACACCAGTCATCTTGACTTTTTTCTTGCCCCTGAACTTGAATGACTCTGGAAGAGAGAGTGAGGCTGATATCTTTATGCAACTCTACCTCATTTAAATCCAATTCACACTCAAGTCAAGATACCACACATCTTCCATATGAAGGATGAATGGCATCTCCTTCTTCATTTCTTTTCTCTCCTTTCTCTATAGATGTTATCATCTCCCATCACAATAGGGACTGACTTTGTTGTTGTTGTTGTTGTTGTTTTTTTGCTTGTATCCCTAGTATGTAGTTTTTTTTGCATACATTAGTTACTTAATAAAGGCTCATTGAATATAATGTTTGTACCCTTGTTTTAAATCTTATTCCCATTATGTCACCTTTATTTCTGAATATAGTCCTCTCCCTTCCCCAATCCATAGTGTTATCCCTTGTAACAAAGGATAGGAAAAAGCAGCTCAGCAAAATAAACATATCAACCACAGTATAGGCAGGGTTCCACACCCTAGTTCTTCTCCCTAGTGAAAAAAGAGAAGGAAGTATATTTTCTCCATACTTCTATGGATTCATGTTTGGTTATTATAATTAAAAGATATTTATTTCCTTTTTATTATTCTTTCTGTTTACATTGTTATACTTGTTTGTATGTTCTTTTTCCCTACCTCTGATTCCATTAATCTTATATTATGATTAAAAGAAGGATTACAATGGAATTGTACATTGGATAAGGGAGCAGATTGGGGGAAGGTTTGGGAAAGAATATGATTTTTGTAATCCTGGAAAAATGCTCTAGATTAATCAATTAAATAAAAAATTTAAAAAATAGTTTTTAAAGGAAGCATTAATAGGACTATGGAAGGGACCTTAAAGGCCACCAAATACAATACATTCATTTTACACTTGAAGAACCTAAGGTCCAGGAAGGTTAAAGGATGTGCCTAGAACATGATCAGGATTTAAATCCAGTAGATCTCTTTGCACCCAGACCACTCCTCCTTAGAGCAGTCCCCAAATGGCCTGGATTGCCCTGAAGAGTGGAGTAGGGAAGAGTTGCCCTTGCCCATAGCTCAGGTTGAATGGCTAGTTATTGGTTCTCCTGTAGAGGGATGCCCTTGTCCATTAAAGGTTTGGACTGGATGGTCAGTGAGGTTCTTTCATATTCAGCATGCTTCAGGAAAAAGACATGGATTTGAATCATATTTTTGACACCTACATGCCCTAGTCCATGCCAGTTAGTCCTCAGTTTCCTTATATGTCAAATTAGGGAGTGTTTGATTAGACATACTTTAATGTTTCTTTCAATTTAAGAATCTATGATCTTCTATCCACATCCAGAGAAAGAACTGTGGAAGCAGAAACGCAGAATAAAAACACTTCCTTGATCACATAGTTTGATGGGGATATGATTGGGGTTGTAGACTCTAAAGGATCAGCCTAGTGCAAATGTTAATAATATGGAAATGGACCTGGATCAATGTAACAAGTAATACCCAGTAGAATTGCTTGTCGGCTACAGGAGGGGGATGGGAAGAGGGGAGGGAAAGAACATGAATCATGGAACCATGGAAAAATATACTTAATTAATTAATTAATTAAACTTTAAAAAGAATCTATGATCTTATATTTTGTAATTTTATAACTCTCTGATTCCATAATAGCTCAGACTAGGCATTGGGAAATCAGAGTCTAGAATAAGGGGGCTTGATTCCTTCATTCCAACACTCCCTTCACCACTCCACAGCTGCCTCCAGACCCTTATCAGGAGCTCTTTCATTCAAAGAAACTGAATTGGCCTCCTTCCCCAAACATCTTTTGCACTCGCCAAAGGATGTTTAAAATAAAAGGATGGGAAAATCTTCAAGTTTGAGTTTTGTATGGGGAAAAAATATCCTAATGGGCAGAGAGAGTACATGATGACTCAATTCATCCCTGGACTCTTCCAGACAGAGCCCATTCTAATCTTGGCTCTGGTGCATGCCAGAAAAAAAGAGATGCCATTTACAGAAATGCCTCAGGATTCCTGTATGAAATAAGCCAGCTGAACTTCTCACACCTGTCATTGGGGGCACAGGCATGTTGAGGGTGGTGTATCTATGACATCATGGGCTCCCAGAGTTTGCCAGCTTTGACTCAGTTGAAGTGAATGATTGAGAAGCTGAGTTCTGAAAATGTCCTGGGAACTGGAAATCCCAGTGATATCATTCTTGGGGGAGGGAGGGAACCCTAGTGCCCTAGCCCTTGGGGGAGTTGCCCAGTTTAGATAATGCCTAGAATGAATGGATGAATGAGTAAAAAGAAACTATGTATTTATTGCTTACAGTATGCCTGGCCTGATGCTAAGTGTTGAAGATATAAATATGAAAGGCAAAATTGCTACTGTCCTCAAGGAGTTCCTATATAATGGAGAGTGGGGGTGAGGCAAATATATGTATATTATTATTATATATAATATGTTTCAAACTTTAAGATGCCAGATTTTATTATAACTCTCTTTCATCCCCTTTTCCATCAGACTTATTTATTCTTTGCTTCCTTCCTTCCCTCCCTATCTCCCTCCTTTCTTCTCTCCCTCCCTCCTTCCTTTCCTTTCCTTTCCTTTCCTTTCCTTTCCTTTCCTTTCCTTTCTTTTCCTTTCCTTTCCTTTCTTTTCCTTTCCTTTCCTTTCCTTTCCTTTCCTTTCCTTTCCTTTCCTTTCCTTTCCTTTCCTTTCCTTTCCTTTCCTTTCCTTTCCTTTCCTTTCCTTTCCTTTCCTTTCCTTTCCTTTCCTTTCCTTTCCTTTCCTTTCCTTTCCTTCCTTCCCTTTACCATTATTTAATTAGCTATTATGAAGAAAGAAGGGCACTGTGCTAGACACTGGATGGGGAGTGGGGGAAAAACAAAAAAAAAAAGAACTAAGACATTGGGGCTTCCCTCATGGAGTCTGCATCTAGTAGTCAGAATACTATAGCCAGCCCTACACAATACAATACCATGTATGAGCTATTATGAAGAAAAAGAATCTCAGAGCTTATAGGAAGGATATGTGATTTTGTCATCCAGGTCACAACTGGTGCTAGAACTTTCTCAACAATGCAGTTGGTACCACCTCTCTGTGACTTGGTAGCTAAGCCCTAGGGAGCTGTCTGAAGGTCAGAGACGTTAGGTGATGCCCAGGGTCACAGAGCTAGAAAGTTTCAGGACCAGAATTCTGTCTTTCTGGCCTTAAAGTCGCTCACTACAGTCTTGGACTCTATGACAGTAGAAAGCACAAGGCAGAGTGAAAAGTGTCCATCAAGGTTAGAGGAAAGAAGAATTTTTTTCCAGGGATCAGGTTATGCTTCTGGAGGAATTTGAGGGATTTAAGGGATGACTATGATTTCCAAAAGTAGAGTTGGGAGATCTGAGGATTCCATGGACAGGATATAGTATGAGCAAAGGCACAAAGAAGGGAAGATGCTAATGTGAACAAGGGAGAATGAGAGTGATGACAGTGGACTGGAAAAGAGAGAAGAAAAAATATCTGCTCTTCCCTTCAAACATGCTTCCCTCTATGAGTTCAATATTTACCTCATATTGCCTTCCTTAGCCTTGGTTTCCTCCTCTGTAAAACTAGAAAATATCTGTCAAATGCTTTGAAAATCTTAAAGCTTGGTTGTCAATATCAGCAGCATGGATAGTGGTACCATTCACTCAATCTTCCATGCTTAAAATGTTCTCTCCCTTCTGGGAAGATAAAGGAAACAGAAGAATCAGTAACCAAATTCTGTCACTTCTATCTCTTCAATACCTTTCTCATCTGTCTCATCTTCTTTGTTCTAGACAAAGTCATGTGTTACAGGTTCTTTTTGCCACCCACCTGGATTCCTGCAACAGATCCTCAGCACCAGAGCTGTAAGCACCATATTTTCATTGGGGTTTAAAAACCAAGGAATGGAGGAGAGTGATGGGGGAGAGAAGGGAATTACCTGAAATATAGAGCTTTGGGTGGAGAAAGTATAACCCCCTAGAATTTTCAGGTTTGCACTCAGTTGAAAATGTGTCACCTAGAATTAAAGGTTGGAGCAGAATCTATTGGACCTCAACTGAGAGAAAGAAGGCAGGAGTTGCAATCATGATATCTGACAAAGCCAAAGTAAAAATAGATCTGATTCAAAGAGATAGGGAAGGTAAATACATCCTGATAAAAGGGAGTGTAGACAATGAGGAAATATCAGTAATCAACATGTATGCACCAAATAGTATAGCATCCAAATTTCTAAATGAGAAACTAGTGGAATTGAAGGAGGAAATAGATAGTAAAACTATACTAGTGGGAGACCTGAACCTACCACTATCAAGTCTAGATAAATCAAATCCAAAAAAATAAGAAAGATGTAAGAGATGTGAATGAAATCTTAGAAAAATTAGAGTTAATAGATATATGGAGAAAAATAAATAAGGACAAAAAGGAATACACCTTCTTTTCAACAACACATGATACATTTATAATGACTGAACAGGTTGTTGTTGTTAATAGTCTCTCGGTAACCGAGGATGACGATTGTCTTTGTGTGTTTTCATCTATGGTGTATAGATGAGTGTGCATAAAGACACTTGTGTGTGAAGGAGATTTAAGTGGAAAAGTCAATGCACAGAGACAGTCCCACTTTCTTGGCATTGGAAGCCTGCGTCCAATGGCACGAAAAATCGTTATACCTGGAGACTTCCTCAGCTGCATTGGATGGCCGTGTTGTGACTGAACAGGTACTAGGACATAAAAACATGGCAAACAAATGCAGAAAAGCAGAAATAATAAATACAATCTTTCCAGATCATTATGCAATAAAAATAATAATCAGTAAGGGTACATGGAAAGCCAATTCAAAAATTAATTGGAAATGAAATAATATGATTCTACAAAATCAATTAGTTAAAAAAAAATCATAGAAACACTAATTTCATTGAAGAAAATGACAATGATGAGACATCCTTTCAAAATCTATGGGATGCAGCCGAAGCAGTACTCAGGGGGAAATTTATATCCTTGAGTTCATATATTAACAAATTAGGGAGGGCAGAGGTCAATGAATTGGACATGCCAATCAAAAAACTTGAAAGGAAACAAATTAAAACCCCCCAGATGAAAACTAAATTAGAGATCCTAAAAATTAAGGGAGGAATTAATAAAATCAAAAGTGAAAGAACTATTGAATTAATAAATAAAACTAGAAGCTGGTATTTTGAAAGTATGTCACCTAAGTGAAGAAGCAGTCCATCTTCCCACTCCCAGGATTTTTATTGGTTCCCTCCCCTTGGAAATTTCTCTCTCCTCATTCCCATCTCTATACTCCTTGGCTACTTTCAAGCCCCCTGTTAAAATTTTGTCTTCTACAAGAAGCTTTTCCTGACTCGCTTAAAATTAATTCCTTCCTTCTGTTGATTATTTCTAATTTAGCTTGTCTATATCTCATAGACATAGTTGTCTATATATCATCTCCTTAATTAGACTGGGAGCTCCTAGAAAATAGGAATTGTTTTTGCCAATTTCTTTGCATCCCCTGGTAATTAGCTCAGTATCTGCATATAGTAGGAGCTTAATAAATGCTTGTTAACTGAATAAGGTTTCAAACAGGGAAGCAAAGAAAGTGTCCTTTGAAATATGTTAATACCTTTTAAATGCTTTGCCTTGGGGCAAACTCTGACTGATTCATTCTAATGACAACTCTCATTTGTCCTTCTTGCTTTCACCAAAGCTTCATTTCTAAAGTCTGTCTGACTAATCTTTCTTATTCATAGATGTGGGCCCTTTCTTCTCCCTCCTCTCCAGTCTCCTAAGATCAGGCATATACATATTATGACTTACTTGTTGTATTCCCTCCTTGAAGGCAAGACCACTTTCCATTTTGTCATTGTATGCTTAGTACATAGGACATATTAAAAGTTACTAAATGTTTTTTTGAAATCATTTGGATTTAAATGGTATCACCTCTCCCCAGTTTAAAATCTTTCACTTTCACTGATGACTACAAATAAAGTCTTGAATTGGGCTTGTATTTAGGGCCCTCCACAGGCTGATATTATCTAAGCATATCTCCTCTCCTCCCTGAGCAGTGTATATTTCAACCCCACGGGATTACCGGCTACATCTACACATCTCTCCTGCTCCTGCCATCCTGCATGTCTTTGTTCACATCATCCCCTCCATTTACAGTGACTCTCATTTCCACATATTTATCTATTGAAATACAATGAATCCTATAGAATCATGCAATTTTAGGGTTGAAAAAGTTTTGAGTGGCCAATGAAAATGACCCAGAACTGAAGATGAATCTCCCTACCACTGCATAACCCATCCAGTTACCCCTTAAAAAGGAGGCAGGAGGTGCAGTACAAAGAACTCCCAACCTGAAGGTTGACATCGAAAATGAAATTTAAAGTTGTCAGTGTTGGATTTGACTTCTGGTTTTAACATGTACTTCCTATGTGATCTTGGGTAAGTTATTTCCTTTCTCTGCAACTCGGTTACTCAATTATTAAATGAGTGGGTTAGATCAAAAACATTCAGAGGGGGTAAATCTTTACCTCCCCAGGAAGTCCTTCTATTTTTGGACAACTCTAATTATTGTTTCTCCCTTTTCCGAGGGTTCTTAACCTCCATTCCACTAACCCTTTAGTAGTCTTTAAATAGATTTCAGAGGGCTTATTCACCTGTGTATTTTTTAAAAAATGCTTTTTAAATATTTCAGTATAATTGGTTTCCTTTGTTATTCTATGGATTCTGTGCATTTTAAAGCATTATTCTAAGGAGTCCATCCATAGGTTTCCCCAAAGGGCCATACAAATGTCAAGAATCCCTTCTTTACACCAAGTCTAAATTCCCCATTTTGTATTTTTCACATATTGTAGGTTGAAGTAGCCAACTGCCATTTCTGATACACTAAGGCAACTGGGTGTTAAAGTGGCCTTGGCCAGGAGAAAAGACCTAGGTTCAAATCCAGCCCTTGGCTCTGTACTAATTGTGTGATCCTGGGAAAGTCACTTAACTTCCACCTGCCTCAATTTCCTTAACTTTAAAATGAGGATGAGTACCTCACAGGATTATTGGGAAGATCAAAATGAGATAATATTTATAAAGAGTTTAGCACTGTATCTTGTACATTTGTTGCTGTTCAGTCATTTCTGCCATGTCCAACTCTTCATTTGGGGTTGTCTTGACAGAGATGCTGGAGTGGTTTGCCATTTCTTTCTCCAGATCATTTTATAGATGAGGAAACTGAGGCCAACAGGATGAAGTGACTTGCCCAGGGTCACATAGCCAGTAAGTCTGAGGCCAGATGTGAATTCATGAAGATGAATCTTCCTGACTCCAGGCCTGGCTTTCAATAAATGCTAGTCCCTTTCTGCTTCTCTTCTCCAAAAATCTTTAACTCAGTCTAATGTTCTCTGTTGTCAGATACCTCCAAACTCTAACTTCCTTTGTTCTAAGGTTCATTCTAACTTTGTTATCCTCTGTTCTCAGTTCTGCCATTCTAGATTTTAAAGTTCCTTGCAGATCTGATATTTTCAGATCCAAGACAATAGTATCAAACTCACATAGAGGCAGGAGGGGGCAATAATTTCTACATAAGGATCCCTGGGGTTCCAAGGTACCTCCCTTTGTTGACACTAAGTTCTCTCTATGGTCTAAGGTCTTTTCCAGATCTGAACTTGCATGTTGCCTTAGTTTTAAAATAGTTTTAAAATGTAATTTTTTTCTATGTGTTAGTATAATTTTATTTATTTATCTAAATATTGCCCAATTGCATTTAATCTGGCTTAGGACATACTCAGAAGGCATTTTTAACTATTCTGGTCTAAGATAATGGTTCTTGAAGGATAGTCTAGGGATCCTTGTGGTCATCAAGGATGACCAAAGAGTCACCAAGATCTTTTCAGTGGGCCCAAGAGGTTAAAACTATTTTCATAATTATATTAAAGTGTTTTACTTCCTAGTATAGTAACTGATGGTAGATATAATTTACTTAAGCAAGAGTCCTTTTCGGGCTTCAACAATTTTTAAGTGTAAAGGGGTTGTGGACCAAAAAGTTTAAGAACCACTAGGCTAAAACTAGGCTAAGGGTTTTTTCTAGCTTCAATATTTTCTTTTCAAAGGTAAGCTATTGTTGACACTAAATTCTCTAGGTCTATGGTCTAAGGTCTTTCTCAGCTCTGAATTTGGAGAAATAATATTTTATGTTCTAAGGGCATTTCTAAGTCTAATAATCTATGACAGTGATGGTGAACCTTTTAGAGATGGAGTTTGGGGCCCTACCCACTCCAGACAAGTGCTGTGCCCACCCTCCCCAAGATGGTATGCCATTACCCTCCCCCCATCATGTAACAGTAGCCCCCCAAATCCTCCCTTGCCCCACACAGGGGAGTGAGGAAGTGCTCCCATTGGGCTGATGGTAGGAAGGGTGGGTGAAGTGAGGAATGTCCTTAGTGAGTATAGAGAGGGGGAAGGGAATGGCTTGAACTCTGCTCCCTTCTTGCCCTGCCATCTGTGACCCTCCCACCTCCCCTCCTGTGCACTCCCATTGGGCTGCTGGGCAAAGTGGTGGGGAATGTGAAAAATTGTCATCAGGCATGATGGAAAGGGGGAGGGAAGCAGCTCCACCTAGGTCTCTTGGCCTTTCTAGACAGAGAGTGCTCTGTGTGACATCTTTGACACCCATGCCATAGGTTCACCATGACTGCTCTATGACATATTAGAGAGGGAACAGAAATATTTACTGACACTTGGCAATCCTCAGTTCCCTTTTCAGGGTTACAAAGCTGGTGGCAGAAAGAAATACTGAAGATATTTCTGGGGGTGCTTACAGATCAAGTCATGTACCAAACAGGCGAGAAAGATGCATGGGCACTCTGCATCCTCAGTCAACAGAAGGAAAGCCATGGAGAAGTTCACATGGAGAATGATACATGGTCTTAATTAATATCCTGATGATTCACCCAGGCCTTAGTCTGACTCACTGGATTCCACTGGGGTAACCCAAAGAATGACAATGTGTGAACCCGAGTTGGCACACCCAGGGCAACATGGGTTGTTTTTACTTTTTTCCAATCATCCTCCCGGCTTTCTTTTTCCATCCCTTCCCACGGTGAACAAAACCACAATCCCAGGGTCAGAAATGTTGTGTTTTAGCTAGATCAGCATTGCTAGATGGAGGAACCAAAACAGCTGGAGTCTCTGAAATGATCCTGTGAGCAAAGCCCAGACCCCTCCAAGCCAGATTCCACAAGTGAAACCACGTTGGCAAGTCAGCAGGTAGTTAGAAAAATTGGGAGCCATAAGGTCCAGCACTTTCTGTCCATTTGACTTGATTGGATTCAATTCAATGAGCCTTTATAAAATATTTATGTGGTACCAGGCTTGTTGTCCTCCAGGGTACCCATGCAACCATGAAATCTGAAAGACCTTGGGCTCCAGTCTATCTTGAACTCACACTGGCTGTATGACCCTGGGCAAGTCATCGTTTAATCTCTCAAGCCAAGAACCCTGGATTTGAGGTCAGAAGGTCTGGGATCAAATCCTATCTCTATCACTTCCTAGTTGGAAGATCTTGGACCAATTGCTTCCCCTCAACTTCATCTATGTACAGGTGAAGACCTGGAAGCAGAGAAGTTTCTGAGGCTCCTGACTATACTTATCATGGTAAAATAATATTAATATTAGAAGTTATAAATGACTTTCTGATCTGCTAATCTTTAGCAGAGGAGGATTCTATGCTGGGATTGTACCAAAATAATGAAAGTGTAGGTGACAAAATCCCATCCAAGACACCCCTCACTCATCTCCCAACCTTCACACATACACATATACTCACACTCCCTTCCTTCCTTCTTTCCTTCCTTCCTTCCTTCCTTCCTTCCTTCCTTCTTTCCTTCCTTCCTTCTTTCCTTCCTTCCTTCCTTCTTTCTTTCCTTCCTTCCTTCCTTCCTTCCTTCCTTCCTTCCTTCCTTCCTTCCTTCCTTCCTTCCTTCCTTCCTTCCTTCCTTCCTTCCTTCCTTCCTTCCTTCCTTCCTTCCTTCCTTCCTTCCTTCCTTCCTTCCTTCCTTCCTTCCTTCCTTTTTTCTTTCTTTCTTCCTTCCTTTTTTTCCCCTTTCCTATAAACCTTTACCATCTGTCTTGGAATTGATTCTAAGTATCAGTTCCAAGGCAGAAGAATAAGAAGGTTTGGGCAATTGAGATTAAGTGACTTACCCCTGGTCATAGGAACTAGGAAATGTCTTGAGTCCAAATTTGAACCCAGGACCTTCTATTTATAGCCCTGTCTCTCTATTCATTGAACCACCTAGTTGCCCCAAGATTCTTTATTCTAGGATTGCCCTAGGTACCATCCCTCCAACTCTCTGATTCTATGTTCTTTCTCAACGCTGACATTCTCTGTCCAAGGGTCCCTCCTTCTCTGAAATTTTGTGCTCAAAGGCCCCTTCCAGCTCTAACATTCTCTGTTCTGAAGTATTTTCCAATTCCAACATTCTGTGTTCAGTAGTCCCTTTTAGCTCTGACATTTTCCATTTTAGGACCCATTCCAATTCTAATGTAACCAACCAGGCTTGGTGGTTTGGGGAGCCATTGCACATGTGAAAGAGATGTGATTGCTGATTGATGGAGAGAATGCTGAGTTAATGCTGCAAACCTGTGTTAGGACAGTGATTTCACTGTGTGGGAAATTTCCAGATGAGGAAACAGAGTCGTAGAGAGTTGCTTAGAGACTTGAATTGTTTCATGCCTTGTCCAAAGACTCATAGCCATTATGTGTCAGAGGCTAAACAGAAATAAAAGTGATCTTTAAAAAAAAAAGCAATAAAAATAATATTTTTAAATTAAATTAAAGCTATTGTCAGAATTCAAAGGTCCCAAAGGAGAGCTTCAAGGAAGGGAATCCTCTATTCCCAAGATCTCTGACTTGGCCATTACAGGAAACATGAAAGTAAAACTATGAGGGGCTGCCTGGAAGACCTGCCCACCCCACATGCTTCATGTTCAATCATAATAGGCCTGGGAGATTGAAGAGTTTTTGAGATTAGATTCCCTTGGGTGTCACTTTCCAAGGACAAAACTGAAATCATGTCTCAAAACAGGGTCTGGATAATTTTTTCCCTCTCATTTCTTATCCCTTGAGTTTGATCAGTATCTGCAAAGGAAATGGACAATGGAAACCATTTCGTCATGGCTGACGAGAAAAACACATTTTAGAAGTTTCCCGAATTGCCTGGCCTTTGGTTGGGAATCGTCATTGTAATGCAGACTTGGATTCAGACTTATCAGGAGAAGATGTTGCTGGGAGCAGGAGTGGAGGCAAGAGGGAGAGAAGGAGAGCCAGATGGGAAGGGAGAAGAAAGGAGAGAAGAGAAGGGGGTAAAAGAGGAGAGAGTTTCTAAAGGGTGTCAGACATCCTGGACTTCTTATTAACTTTAAGTCTCTTGCTGGTCCCAAAAGACAAAAAGCCATTATTAGATACCATGCTGGATGGGCCGCTTTATCAAAGATGTGCTTATGGAAGCCATCTAAGAAGTCGGTGGCCCTTTCATTTTTGGCTTGGCATCTCCTATTCGGGTGCCTTGAACAGAGCAGGTATTTAATGGTGAAAGGTTGTTTAGGGGAGCAGGAATGAATATAGGGAGGTGCCTAGTTTTCTCAATCACATGATTTTGAGATGGAGGGACATTAGGACATAGAATATAGAATGGTAGAACTCAGGAAGTCAGGTCTGGAAGGCTCTTGAGATCAGAAAAGATCAGAGATGGAAATGATCTTAGAATGACTGGAAAACAGAAAAGTGGTGCTAGGAAGGACCATAAAAGAAAAAAAAAATGGATTATATCACTCCCCTCCCCAACACAATCTTTAGTGATTTTATATACATTTCCATGTAGACACGTCTCCTCTCCCTATAAAATGTAAGCCCTTTGAGGGCAGTGATGCTTCTTTTCTGTCTTGGTATTCCCAGTGATGAGCATAATGTTCTTTGTATCTGGTCCATGCATAATAAATTTGTTTGAAATGTAGAAGTTTATAGATAAAAGGGAACTTAGGATCAAAGGATTATGGGGTAAGAGTTCAGAGGGACCTGAGAAATCAAGACCAATCTTCAATTCAGAAATAGGGAAACTGAGACTCCAGAGAGGAGGTGGCTTGGGCAAATCACATAAAGACTGTGTTCCTCTCCCTCCAAATCTGGAACTAACTTAGAGGTCAGTGAGTCCAAACTACCCTGTTTTACTTGTAAGAACACTGGAGCCCAGGGAGGTAAATTTATTTGGTGGTGCTCAGGTACCTTGGAAATATCAGGGTAAGGATTTGAATCCAGGACTCATGACACCAAATCCAATACTTGACTCTAAATGGAGTTGCTTATCAGACTTCCTAACTGATTCCACCCCTCTTTCCCTCCTGTCAGCTGGTCAAGACCCAGGATTCAACACCCTACATGGGGATCACACATGTACCAGCTGTCTCCTTAAAGCCATGATAATTTAAAGCTTTGTTAACTGTACTTCAATTTCCTTTGTAATTCTTTGTATTTTATTTTATGCATTTAAAAGTGAGATCTGAGGTGGCCATGGGCTTCACCAGACTCATTGCCCAAGGGTTCCATGATACCAAGTTGGTTCAGAACCCCTGACTTAAAGATGGCAGGATTCACTCTTCCCTTGGCTCCTCCTGCTTCCCAGATGTGAGCAACCTGAGCATCACTATATGTGGGAAGGATGTGCGACGTGGAAGTCAAGACGGTCTGACTCTTTAGGAAAAAATCAAAATAAATCCAGGCTCTAAGGGACCTCTGGGCTCTGACTCATCCACTTCCCATGGAAGACTCCAGGGAGGATGGACTTTTCCCAGGGACCATTCAGGGTTTGAAGGGGTGATAGAGAGAGTTGTAGCTATGGGACTGTAGTCAGAGCAACACCACTGCCTGAGACAGAACTGTGTGCTTGGCAAGCCAGCCCAGCTTCTCCCGCAGCTCCAGGACTCACGGAGGTTTGGAATGACAACTGTGACCTCTGCTTCAGAGTTCTAAAACAATAGACTGGAAAGGGGCCAAAGAACAGCCATTGTAAGAGATGGCAGAAACTGAACAGCATAGACTATTCGTGATGGAGATCTTTGGAACAGGGAATATCAGAGCTAGGAAGGGAGCTTAGAAGAGCAAATGGCAGGACTGGGAGGGAGTTTAGAACAGGGGATGGCAGGACTGGGAAGGAGCTTAGAACAGGTGATGTCAGAGATAGAGGCCAGTTTTCAAGCAACCTTCCCCAACCTTGCCCTTGGCTGCAATAGAAGCTTCAAAACCCTCAATCCAGTTTCAGAGATTAGCCAATGACCTTCATGCAGAACCTCCTTCTCTGCATTTCAAACTCTAGCTTGGCTTTCCTCAGGCAATGTTCATCCCATCATTCTCCGTCCTTCTATATCTTCTGCTATGAAGTCCAGCAAAGACTTCCTATTCCCATTTTATCTTCATCTCCTTGGTGGCAGAGGCTGCTCATCTCCCAAAGGCAAGATAAGAGCTCTCTCTGCAGAAACAAGATTAAATGGTCATAAGTCTATGGCTAGAACTAGGAACCTAAGGGTCCATCTTAATTGTATAGGTGAGGAAACTGAGCCCTGAGCAGGTGAAGTGACTTCTTCTAAGTCACAGAAGTAAGAAGCATCAGAGGTGGGATCTTTCCAAAGTGTACTGTGATGCTTATTGGGAAAATTCTTCCCTCTCCCACACAGGTGCAGCACCCTTTCCTTCCTCTCTCTCTCTCCATCCCTCCAGGACAAGAAGAAAGAGGGAACTTTGTCAAGGCTGCCATATTGTTCTGAGGAGCCACTGGCTATTACCTTCAGGAAGACAGCACAGTAATTGAACCTAGGAAGGTCAGAGTAAGAAGGAGCCACATTTAGTCCAGCCCATCCCTGAGCAGGGATCCCTTCTTAAAAAAACAAAACGGGCTTCTATCACATAAAAGTAGAGGCTATCACCGCTGGACATTCATACCCATCATTTTATACATGAGAAGATGGCCTCAGAGAAGGGCCTGACACTAGAACTTAGATCTTCATTCAGTTCAGTTAAGATTCATTCAAACAAGCATTTAAGTATTCTTGTTCAGTCATTTCAGTCGTGTCTGACTCGTTGAGAACCTATTTGGGGTTTTCTTGGCAAAGATACTGCACTGCTTTGCCATTTACTTTTCCAGCTTATTTGACAGATGAAGTAATGGAGACAAATAGAGTGAAATGACTTACCCAGGATCATATAGCTAGCATCTGAGGTGATTTAAACTTGGGAAGAGGAGACTGTGACTCCAGGCTGGGTGCTCTATCCACTGTGCTGACCCTACTTGAGTGCTTACTATGGGTCAAAAAGTGTCTTGGGTGCTAGAGATGCAACAGAACAACAGTAGCCGCCTTCCCAAAGCTACCTGCTGTCAAGAGAGGTTCTCCTTACCCCAGGTCAAGAGATCTTCATACTTGTATGTCCTGAGTGTCTCTGCTACCCACAATTGTTTGGAGGCTCAATATTCTGGACTGTAAATGAACTCTTTGACATGAGTTTTTTCCATATTCTGGCAAAAAACATTTTCCCAGTTTCTAAGAAAATCTACTCAGAGGCTCCTTGGACGTCAATTAGGTCTTTTTTGGACGTCAATTAGGTATTACAACACAGCATTTTGATGAGTTAAGTGTAAATGAATCAGAACCAGATGGATACAATTTCCTCAAAAACAACTCAGGGGCTTAAAATTCGAAGGGCGAAGGCACTTGAGGAAGCATGCTCGGGGCTTGGGATACCTTGTGTGCATACTCCTCTAACCCTGGTTTCAGCCGCAACCCAAGCTTCTGCTACAGAGATAATGAATGTCAGAGGAAAGAAACTGAGTAAGAAGTGGAGTGGACATGGAACAAAGGAGACTTTAGAATCTTGTCTCAATTCACCATGTTAGAACCTCCCGCCTCAATCTCATTCCTACTTTTCTCAGTTGAGACGCTTGGAAGAGAGAAATCATGGTCGACTGAACACAATTGCTATGAAATATTCAACTTTGGAGTTAAGCTTCCTCTTGGAGGTTGATGGTCTCAAACTTCTCAAAAGGAATTCATAAATTGCTTTTAATTATAATTTTTCCCTTTCCTCTCCTCCCTTCTCTTTCCTTTCCCTCTTCCCCCCTCTCTTCTCCTTTCCTTTCCTTTCTTCTCCTCTTCTGTCCTCTCCTTTCTTCTACCTTCTCTAGTATTCTACTTATTCTCTTCCTTTCTTTTGTTGCTTAATTTTTCATTCTTTACTTCTTTTACCTCTTTCTTTTCCCTTTCCAATCTTCACTTTGTTCTCTCTCTCCCTTCCCCTGCTTCTGATTTCTCCTTCTTTACTTATCCACTCTTCCTTCCTTCTCTGATATCTTTCTTCCCTACCAAGTATATTATAATGGAAAGTTGACCCAGACTCAGGTCTAGGCTCCACTGTTTTAGTCTGTTAAAATTTTTGTGAATCTCAATCTGCACTCAAGGCACTAGATTCATGAGCTTGAGAGAATAACTCAATCTTACTTTCTTCTGCCACTCAGTTGTTAAAGTGATTTTTCCTATAAGGTAGATCTGGCCATGTCACCACCTATTCTACCAACTCCTTTGGTTCCTTCTTGCCCTCCAGAATCAAATATAAAATCTTCTATTTGGCTTTTAAATACCTTCGCAGACTGGCCCATTCCTCTCTTCTCAATTTTCTTTCATCTTACTCCCCTCCACATACTCTGTGATCCAGATGCCCTGGCCTTCTTGCTGTTCTTTGAACACTCAGAATACTCAGAACAATTCATTTCCCATCTGTGCATTTTTACTGGCTGAGCCTCAAGTCTGCAATTCTCTGCTTCTCATCAATGCCTCTCAGCTTCTCTGCTTCCTTTGAGTTTGTAAAAATTAAATCTCTAATAATAAAAAATATTATCTTTTAAGAGATTTCTTAATGATCATTAGAAATCAAGGAATAAAGAAGATACAAAATAAAGACCACATGCCCATGGCTGATCAGCCAGTTCAAACACCCACCTAACCAGCACCAAGCTAGGGACCAGAAGTAAAGAGGTGGGAACTGCCACGTCCCCACCTAATATCCCCTACTACAGGAAATATGTAATGACAGGAAGTCAGTGGGCTCCTGAGAAATATAGTTCTTTTTTAGGGTAACAGATTTTCAATTATATATTCCCCCCTGAGATCCATGGAAGACTGGTCTCTCCAATGGATCTTATGAACATAACTAACTTTGAAATGACAATAATTTGGGGATAAAAGGAGAAGAGTACAAAACAAATGATTGCTAGGCACATTGACAAAAATCCTATTGGGGGTAGTACCCTTCAGCATAAGCACATACATACAAAACAAATGCATCCAACTGCACATAGTTCAAATCACCATATCCCAAAGTTCACTCTGGATCTTCTGGTACAACATGTGGTCTGTGGAGGCATCTTCATGGTGCTTTCTCCAAATAGTTCACTTTCTGGATTTGGAGAGGTAGCAAGTTTATTAACTTAAAATTACTCTCAAAAAGAATTTAAACTTTGCAATTTAGAATAATTATACATTCCCTCCTGAAGAAGGTGTTGAAAAACACAGGGATCACTTAGGAAGGCATGGCTGAATTATGAGTTATGAATCAATTGGCAAGAGAAATCAAAAACATCAAAAAAATCCAAATAAAAAAAGATAATTTCTGGATGAAATATAGACTGTCAAAGTCTTATGTGTAAAAATTCTAACAATTCTAAACAAATTTATAACAGGTCCTTGAATCAGGATCCAATTAAAATGATTTAAACAATTATGCATTTACCCAGTCAGTAGCCAAGACTATAGAAAGTTTGCCACACCATGAAAGACAGAAAAGGGACTAGATTATAGGAGCCAGGTAGGAGCCAGATTTGAGATACTTGGTAGAATGTGGCTCAAGGAAGACTTGTCTTTAACACATGTTAAACAGCCGCAACCTTGAACCCCAAACAAGTTCAAGTCCTCTTATCTTGGCTCAAAATTTCCATCGATCCCATTGGGATTGGTTGGTCTCTTTGATCTTATTCTTGATTGGCACTATGCAGTTTTTCTTTGTGCTTCTTTGGCACTGTGCAATGGCTATTTGTTTGTTTGTTTTTTGTTTGTTTGTTTTTTGTATTCTCATGTCCTGGAATCAGATAGAATCATTAAGTAAGGTCCCATAATTATTTTTAATAAATGGCAGATTTCCATAGTCTAAAGCTTTTGGGTATGCATTAATATTTTAGTAAATACATTTTAAACTTATATTATTGCAAATTCAAAAAATCTTTTTAATACTGTTGACATGTGCTTCATACAAAAAGGAGAGATAAGATAAAAAAGAAATAGCATATTGCACATGCAAACAAAAACAATAATAAAAGAGTTTTAAAATTCAAAAATATATAGCTTACAATCATTGACACATTGTGTCAGCTAAGGAAATATAGAGTACAAAGGTTTCTCACCCAAAAATGAGATCCATTTCCTTTTTAACTTAACCTCTGTGTGAGTATAAATGATTTTCAGAATAAAACACAATAAATAATGCATATTCAAAGAAGCACCAAAGTCCCCAAAATTCATGATATCCCAATGAATTATGATAGCAAACAAACTCATTATCATATTTCATATAAGTTGTTATCTGACCAAAAAAAAAAAAAGACTATGAACTGATGGATATTTGTCACAATTTTTACAGACGTAGCAACCTTGGCAAATATATTTTTAAACAAAGTAAAACTTATTTGGGTCTAGAACATCACCAAGAAATCTAGATTGTTCTGGTGGAAGTAAATTAAACTGAAGAATTTTGCAGGAGCTCTTTTTGGCTTCCTGCTTCATAGAAACACCTTGGTAGGAACATTTCTTTGTTTCTCTACCTTTAATACAACATTCTTTATAATATAAATATTTTATCTATTCAGTAACCACTAGTTAATTAAAATTATTTCTGAAGACCCCTTAAAATCACCATTCAATTTTTAGCTTATTAAATTCTCTAAAGGTTGTTAGCCAGGTTGAGACCATCCTTTATCTATGTGACAATTAGCAAATGGAAAATGGGGTGGGGGGAAGCTAATTTATGGACTTTACAATATTTTGTTCAGTATAGTTATAAGGGAAAGGTAACAGAACATATCTAACAGTTAAAACACAGTAGATTAAACTGATTCAATGTAACAGAATAGTATTGAATATATTAATATATGAACTTAAAACAACAAAATTAAATCTTAAACAAAACAATCAGCAAGATACAATAAGATACAGAGGCTTTCATTAAAAAAATGGAGTCTGAAAAGGCTTAAAATTTCACCTCCAGACCCTTTAAAGTTCCTTTTTCTAAAATTTAGATCTCTTTTGACAGCACTGTGGGATCTCCCATAGCGAGAGAGAACAGGGGTTTTGGGAATCTCAAACTGGGCAAGCCTAAATGGCAAAGGGTTATAGGGGAATGAATTTCTCCCCTGAATCTCAGGCAAGATAATTGAAAGGATCAGTGGTAGAAAAAAAAACATTCTAAAGCCGGAAGCTGTTTGAAATAGGTAATGTACTACTTTTTCATAGAATACATCATGCTTGTAATCAGTTTCCTGTTTGGAAGAGCCTCTTCCTTTTCCTGTCCCCCTTGAGGTAAAATGCTAGTTTCCCCAGAGGGAGTTAGGAGGCTAATCATTGCCCAAGGAAAAAGACACCCTGGGTTGTTTTGTTTTGTTTTGTTTTACCATCTGCCCTGAGGAGTGGCTCCAAGGACTCCTAGCTTCTCAGAGGCAGCAGTCAGCCAGCAGGGGCAGCAACAATGGTCAGGGTCAGGTAGGGGAAGAGGCCAATTTAAGAGTGGAGCTAGAGATCAGGAGGAGGATTTCTAGGGGCCAGGGGCTGGAGGAAGCAGTATCAGCAATGCCAGAGTCAGCAGAGAGGATGAGCGAAAGAGGAAAGAGGAATGAAGGACTCAAGCATTTGGGCAAGAGAAGCGATTTATGTCTTCTTCGCCAAGAGTCACCCTGCTAAAAATAGCCCAGCCAGTAGTGAGAGCAAGCAACCAGGCAAAAAGTAGGAAAAGAAAAATGCAACTACTCCAAAGAGAGTTGGAGTTTATGAGGGTGGGTGCAGTGGGGGGAAAAGCCTTGGCAGGAGAAATGTGGCTTTAAAAAATTATCTAGACTATCTTAAAAAAATGGAGAGTTTCTCATCCCTTTTGGTCACCAACTATAAAAATTAAATCTCTAATAATAAAAAATATTATCTCTTAATAGATTTATTAATGATCATTAGAAATCAAGGAATAAAGAAGATACAAAATAAAAACCATGTGCCCATGGCTGACCAGCCAGTTCAAACACCCACCTAACCACTACCATGCTTGGAAGTAAAGAGGTGGGACCTTTCACATCCCCACCTAATATCTCCTATTTATAGGAAGTATGTAATAACAGGAAGTCAGTGGGATCCTGGGAAATGTAGTTCTTTTTTAGGGTAACAGATTTTCAATTATTCAGGTTCCAGATTTCACCACAAGTTATACATGGAGCCTTCTCTGATACCCCATAATATTAGTACTGTCCCTCTGTACTTATCTCCAATTGAACAGCTTACCCTGTGTATATCTATTTCATTCATAGTTGTTTGCATTTGACTTCTGCCAGTAGACCATGAGCTTTTGGATCAAGGACTGTTTCATTTGTTTGATTTTTGTCTTCCTTTGTATCATCATTGTTTAGCACAGTGCTTAGTACTTAGTAGGGACTTTAAAAAATGCCTGATAACTTGACTTGTAACCCACTGTGGGTCTTTGCATCTTTCTCTCTCCATTTATATCTTATTCCATTGGCCCCATCATCCTAGTCTATTGGAATTTTTATGAATCTCAGTTCTTTCATGGAAAATCTTAGATATCTCTTCCAGGTTCCCATCATCCGCAGATTTAACTGAGCAGGTATGACATGTTTGTCAAAGTCAACAACAGCTCTGGCAAGGGTTGATCCTGTAGAACTCATTTGACCCCTCTCTTGAAATGGATACTGATACTTCATTTCCAAACTCTGAGATCAATCATTCAACTAGTGCCACCTCTACTGGATGTGATAGTAATCCAATTCACCTTTTGCCATCTTGTCAATTAAATCAAGGGAAGTCAATGAGCATTTATTGCCCACTTACTATGTCCCGAAGATCTGTGCTAAACACTAGGCATGTGAAGGCCAAAAACAAAGCAAAAATGAACTGTTCATGCTCTCCCGGAGTACACAGTCCAATAATAATGGAGACAACAGGCAAAAACTACTCTGTATAAACATCATATAGACTAAATAATCTTAACAGGAAGGCGTTAAAATTAAGGGGGGCTGAGAAAGGCTTCTTTCAAAGGATAGGAAGAAAGGCAAGGGATTCTAGAGGGAGAGATGAAAAGGGAGACAATTCTAGGCAGGACAATAATTAAAAAAAAGCATAATGGCCTTTCCAAAAGCTTTGCAGTATCATTATCTTCATTTTTATTAATTATATTCTCAGCCCTTGTGACAGTGCCTGGCACATCGACAACACTTTATTCCTCCGTTCCCTAATCAGTGGGTATCTCTTCTACTTTGTGTTCACTTCTTTAGTGCCACAAAAAAAAATGCTACAAAAAATATTCCTTATAGAGTCTTCCTTTTTGTCAGTGACTTGTTCTTGCTGAGGTCCTACTGACTCTGGATGTCACAGCTTCCTTCCCTCTGTCTTCACAGACTGCCCTCTTAAAATGCATCATAGAATGTGGGACCAAGAATAGAAGTCAAGGGGGAATCTGGGTAGCTCAGTGGATTGAGGGCCAGGCCTAGAGACAGGAGATCCTGGGTTCAAATCTGGCCTCAGACCCTTCCTAGCTGTGTGACCCTGGGCAAGTCACTTGACCCCCATTGCCTAGACTTGACCACTATTCTGCCTTGGAACCAATACACGGTATTGATTCTAAGATGGAAGGTACAGGTTAAAAAAAAAAAAAGAATAGAAGTCAAGCTCCCAAGTTTAAAGTCTAAAGAGTTTGGGCTCTCTCTTCCCCCTTTAGAAAATTAGCATAAGGTTTGCACATCTCTAGGCTGGGTTATCACTACCAGCCTCCAGTATTTTTCAAAGTTTGTTGGGGTAGTACAACAGCTACCATAGACATTTCTAAGGGCACCCTTGGTGGAAGTTCATTCAACTTGGCATGCTAAACCCTAGGATCAGCCATCAGCTTCTTTTTGGGGGGCATTTACAGACCTTCACAGGAAGCTAGGTCATAGAGTGGGTTAAATGCCAGGTTTGGGTCTGGAAAACTTATCTTCCTGAGTTCAAATGAGGTCTCAAACACTCACAATATTTGTGACTCTGGATGAGTCACTTGGCCCTGCTTGCCTTAGTTTCCTCATCTGTAAATTGATATGGAGAAGGAAATGGCTAACCAGTCTAGTATCTTTATCAAGAAAACATCAAATAGGGTCACCAAGAGTCAAACATGATTGAAAAATGACAGAATAACAACAGATCTTCACAATCTAGACCTTTCATACCTTTCCAGCCTTCTTTTACATTAATCTCCTCCACCCACTCAAATTCCATCCATAGTGGTCTTGCTCTTCTCCACATATAATTTTTCATCTCCCACCTCATCACGTTTGCATTGAATGCAAACATGCCTGGAATATCTTCTTTCCTCCCTACTTTTCCCTCCCGGAATCCCTGATTTCCTTCCAGACTCAGCTCAAATGCTACCTTCTTCATGAAATATTTTTGGTCACTCCAATGGCTACTTTCTTCCTCTCTAATATTACCTTTTGTGTGTTTTGGAGTGTGCATGCATGTGAGCATGTGTGCTTGCAAGTACATGTTTATGTGAATCTATATATGTAGAGTTGGGGCTTTCCCTGATAGAATATAAGCTTCTCTAGGGATGGGATTATTTTAGTTTTCTCTGTGTACTGCCCCCTTCATCCGTCCACACTGCCTAGCATTGTGTCAGGTATGTCATAGGCATATAATAAATGCGCATTGACTGATTAATTGATTAAAAGCTATTTATTTGTCTCTTGTTATCTACCTTGGGTTTCAAATCTCTGGCATTGCTTTTTATTCTTTCTTTCCCAGTCTGCTGATTATTTTCCTTGGTACAGAATACAGAGTAAAAACAAGAGCTTCCTAGTTCTATCCACTCATTATCTATCATCCACATCCCATTCACTCTAGATAGTAGTTCTAGCCTTGCTTTGATTTTCTTCTTGCCCTCAACATACTTAAAAGGAGAAAATAGATTCCATTATGTTGTTCTTGACAGTCATTTGTGCTGAGCGTTCCAATTCTTGACATTCCTTTTAGAATGTTAGCACACTAGTCTTCCAGGAGCTTTGTCACTCACTTCCCCAAGTGGTCTTCTCCCTTTCTTATTGAGTCCAGTCTTCCTCTCTGCACAAATTCTTTTCCTCTTTCTAGAGGTTTCCAATACTGTTCCTGCCTTATTAATAACCCTAACTTCCCACTGCCTTATTTTGCTCCCTGAATTACTCCTCTATTGTACTCCTGCTACATTAAGGAATGGTCATGAGCTTAATCTTGTCATTCACCCACTAATGCTGCTCTTCCATTTTCAAGAATTCTGAGTTTTCGTTATGTTTTGATCATCTGCTTTTCCTTCTTCCCATCTCCCCCTTTGCCTCACTCTTCTCAAGTCTATTCTTCATTCTCGCTATGATCTACAATCCTTCCATGCATTAGTATTAGACTAGTATGATTAACCTGACCTGGCTGCAATTGCCTTCCCTTCCCAGTATGGATTACTTGGTGACCCTTTTCAACTTTGCACCATTCTCACTCTTCAATCCCTTGACTTTTTGTCCCATCATCAATCATGCCTGGACAAACACCAACCCTAGATCACAAGTGCTGTCTACCATCTCTGCTTCCTACTCACCTCCTGCTAAATGGTATTTGAGGAAATCTCTAGGTTACACTAACTAGGTCTTCTACCAATTGATGCCAGCTAATCCCAAGGGGGGCCTCAAGTCAGCAAGCTAATTCTACTTCTCTCTAATTCCTTGTCTTACTCCCCAAAGCAAGTGTTCCAAAACTCTTCTTCTGTCCCCCAAACTCCCATACTAGTTTTTTCTCTCTTCCTGTTAAGGATCTTGCTTCATACTTCAATGAAAAAAAATAAGGCTGTTTGCTGAGAGTTTTCTCTTCTTCCTTCATCTCTCAGTTAATAAACATTTATTAAGTCCTGATTATGCACCAAGCATTATGCTAAACACTGGAAATAAATATAAAGACAGTCCCTGCCCAAGCAAGGAGCTTACATTCTAGTAGGGGAAGATAATGCATAAAAACTTAAAAGGAAAACAAACAAACCTGAAAAGTATGTGGGTGGGGAGGGATGGAGGTAACCAGCCTGGTGGCATCATAGAAAACTTTGGATACAGCCTGGTGCAGTCTTGATTGGCCTGGGCATCTTCTTCAAAAAGAAATTCCAAAAGGATCTATCAATATGAAGGAAGGATCATAGATCTTAATTATTAAGGATGTCGCATTGCCCTGAGGCTGACTGATTTTCCCTGGAGTTCAGTTTTAGTGGTCTTACCAATTCTTTTTCTGAACCCTTTGAAATTCCCCTTCTCAAAATCTGGGCTGTGTGTCCAGACCCTGCCTACCTTTCCCCTCCTCATCCACCACAACCTCTGAGATGGAATGGTCTCTTCCTCTTGTTGTTCTTGCCACTTCTAATTTGCCCACCACTTCTTCCCAGTGATCAGAATTAGGACGAGAATACCAACTGCCTCTTTTTGTTTCCTCTGTTGTTTGAGTATTTAAATTATTACCTTGGAAATAATTTGATGAGGATTTATGAGCTAATCAGCTTTTGGTACAGAGAAAACTCTTATATATGCCCAATTACTGAAGTCTTTTTCCCTTTTGTGCCAGTCTTTCATTCTCAGTTTATCTCCTTTATAAATTAATCATCTATTTCATCCTTCTAGCTGTGTGGATTGTAATATATCCCCATCACCTCTGTTTCTCACTTCCCAGGGAGGCTCAGTACAGAGCACTGAGTAAAATCTTTATTTGCAATCAGAAGATGTAGGGTCCAATCCTGGGTCTACGCTAACTCAAGGACACAATGTATTAAGTTAACTCTCCATGCCTTAGTTTTCTTATCTGTAAAATGATGGAGTTGGACTAGATTCTATCACCTCCATGGTTCTAAGTGACTAGAAGATGATGAATTTAGATTTTTTCCCTCTTCTATAATACTAAATAAAGGCCTCCAATGTCTGGGCACAGAAGGTACAGCTCAGATCTACTGGAACACTGTCCTGACAGATGGTCATTCTGTCATTGTGAAAAAATCTTCAGGGACAGAGAACTTTTAAGAGGCTATGTTTGCTCCTCCTCTCTCCTCCTCCCCAGGTTCAATTCCTACTTTAGACAACTTACTTGTTACCTGGCCCTGGAAAAGGGACTTAACAATCTAGAGAGATCTTTGTTTTCCCATCAATTAAATAAGAGGGGCCAGACTCAGTGACTTCTAAGGTCCAATAAAATTCCCTTTAATTCTATGACTCCCAAGAAGGAAACATGGGTTCTTCTGTGATCTTGGACAACATAGATCCAGAGGCTTCATTTTCCACATCTGGACTATAGAAGGTTTGGACTGTTTTAATTCCATTGTCCCTCATGACCCATATTCTAGAGTGTTCCTTATGCCACACACCCCTACCCCAAAGTGATTTCTCCTAGAAACAGAACTAGGAGGTCATACAAAATTATTTTGCATACATGTAAATTATTCTGTATAAATTTATTCTAAATAAAATTATTTTACACATATATAAAGGCAGCATGGTATACTAGCTTAGAGAACCAACCTCAAATCCCAGTCAACCTGGCTTCAAGACCCATTTTGGTCATCCTGGCAGCATCGTCTTGGTTAGTTTACTTAAACCCTCAATGTTTTAAGAAGTTCTAAAAGAATGTATGTTGCCCACTTGCCTTGATGGAGGGACTTTCCTCCACTTGGAGTACTCCACACTAATAAGATCATATGCCAGACCCCATCTCTATATTTAATGTTTACTGGTTTTTCCTCATGTTATAACATGAGTATCAGGATTGTTTCATCCTTTGTTTCTGCATCCACAGAACAAGTCCAGAGAAGGTGCTTAATTAATGCTCCCTCTTTGATTGAAAATGCGATTGCATTTACTTCCATTTGGATCAGTTTATACAAGTCTTCCCAAGTTTCTCTGAAACCACCTGCTCTTCATTGTTTATAGCACAATAGTATCCCCTTTCAATTATGTACAACAATTTGGAGTCAGTCTTTAATTGATTGGCATTCTGTGAGTTCTCAGTTCTTTTCCACCACAAAAGGGGCTAAAATATGTTATAAATACACATATAAACACATAAATATATGTAGAAACATGCATTATATGTGTATATTATATATGGAGAGAGAAGGGGAGACAGACAGACAAAGACAGAGAGGAAAGGAGGAGAGAAGAAAGGTTTCTTTTCCTCTTTTTTTGCTGTTTTGGAACAAAGAGGACCAAGAAGAGAAAGGTTATGGGCTAAATATGCAAAACAAGACATACTTTTTTGATCATGGCCAATGTGAGAATGTGTTTTGCCTGACTATGCTTATTTATTATAATGATTTTTTTTCCAGTGGGAGAGGAGAGAAGGGAGGAAGGGAATATAAATGCTTGTTAATTGGAAAAAAATGCTTTTTAAACCCTAATGATTCTAGTGTGTTCTATGAGAAAGAATCTTATTGTACAACTTTTCCTTCCTCCAGTAGCTTATTTTATGGGATGGGTGTGTGTGTGTGTGTGTGTGTAAAAGAGAGATAGAGAAACAGAGTCAAGGAGAGAGACAGGGACAGAGAGGCAGAGAGACAGAGAGGGAAAGAGATGGAGAGAGGAGAGAGAGAGAGAGAGAGAGAGAGAGAGAGAGAGAGAGAGAGAGAGAGAGAGAGAGAGAGAGAGAGAGAGAGAGAGGCCAAAAGGCAGAGAGACAAAGAGGAAAGAGTGAGTGACAGGGAACTAATAGGATCTATATTACTGATAAATAAAATTTCTCCTCGTATAGGACTCAGGGAATAAGTTCCTATTAGACATAGGTTTAAAGGGGGAAGGAAACTCAGAGGTCATCTAGTCTAATCCTCCTGTTTTACAGATGAGGAAATTGAGGCTTAGAGACAAAGCCTCATTTTTCCAAGGTCGTATAGCTAGCAAGTGACAGATATAAAATGATCATATATTGTTTTATAGCAGATTCTTAATCAGGTACAAGTTGGGCTAGACCAGCACTTACCATAGTAACTGGCCCTGGAGTAAGTAGGTGCTCACACAAAGGGCTTATTGACTTGACTTTACCAGGACTTCTTAACCATTCTTTTTCCTGGATCCCTTAGACACCGTCTGGTGAAGCTTATGGACCCCTTGTCAGAATAATGCTCTTAAATGCAAAAAAAATAAAATAAAATAAAATACATGGGAATACAAAGGAAGAGAATTCTATTGAAATAGTTATTTAAAAAAAAAAGGTTTATGGAGTCCAGGCTAATGACCTTTGCTCTAAATGTCTGCAGGCTAGTCATACATTAAAGCAACAGTTCAACTATTTCCTCTAAAAATCTATAGTCCGAGGGCTAAGAAAGGGTTAAATTTGGAGGAACAGTCATATGAACTCAATGGAAGAATAACAATGAAACTTTCATCTCCTTGGCCAATAATTGTGAAAAACTGCTGGCTTTTATGGGCCCATTCATTTCTGCCCATGAATGTAGAGCAGGCTGTTGTAAAACAGAAAATCAAATTAAAACTACAGACCCAAACTTCCTGCCACCCATCAGCTTCACCTCTTGGTCCCCTGCCTCTCCTCCCACTCCCATGAATTGTTACAGCTGTTATGATCATAAAGCTCACACATGGGAACATCTCCCAATGATCGTCTCTGAAAAGGGAATGGCCAGCAACGAATGGGGTGCCATGGAGATTGTGCACGAGGCTCTGGAGAGCAGGATGGATGGGCATCTGCTAGGTATAACAGCATGTCCTATAGCAATAGACCCTTGGATTCATGAGATGTGAAAGCCGAGGAGGACCTTAGGACGGGGATGTCCAAGTTGGGGGGCTCCTCCGACATAGACTAGTGGGACTGGGAGAGGCTTTAGGATGTAGAATGTCAGGAAGGGGAGGGGTCTTCAAACAGAGGATGTTAGGAAATTGAATGTTAAGGCTATGAAGGAAGGTGGAATGCTAAGGCTGAAAGGAAATTTAGTAGCTATAATGTTAGGGCTAGGAGAGACCTCAATGATTGGGTTGTCAGAGAAGGGTCTTATATATATATATATATATATATATATATATAATATTTGGAAATGTTGGAGCTGTGAAATAGCCTAGAACTGGGGTCTCTGAATTATTTAAAATAATATTTTGTTAACTATGATTCAATATTATTGGCTTCCTATGGATTTTATTTATACCTTTATAAACTTTTTTTTTTGTGAAGAAGCACCTTAACTTTAATAGATTTAGTGCCCAAGGAGTTAATGACACCAAAAATGTCAATAAGTTTTGGTCTAGAACTTAGATTATTAGACAAAGAAACACAGAATAGCTTAGTGTTGGAAGGGAGATGAGGGCATAGGATGTTTGAACATAGAGGACTTAAGGGAAATCATAGTTATGAGACTTAAATATGGGAAAGAGCATTAAAAATCACCCAATGGCCAGAGCCCTGGATTGGAGTCATTGAAATTTGACTGCAGATCATGCCTCAGATGCATTACACCATGTGACCCATGGCAAGTTACTTAAGCTGTTTGCCTCAGTTTCTCTGTCTGTGAAATGGAAATAATAAGAGCATTTATTTCCCAGGGTTGTTGTGAGGATAAGATGTTGTATTTATAAAGTGTTATAAACCTAGGGTTGAATAAATGCCAGCTATTGTTATTATTAGTTCATCTCCTCTCCTGAGCATGGAATCTCCCCAGGGATGATCCTGCCTCTTCTTGATATCTCTCAGGATGGTATTCTTGTTTTCTCCCAAAGGAGATTGCTCTCCATTCTTGGAAAGCTGAGATGGTTAAGATTTCCTTCATACTGCACCAATGTCTAGAGAGTTTTATCCCCATCTTTTGTACCTCAAAGCCAGGCAGCTCAAGGTGTCAAGCTCTCTAATGGACTAAAGCCACCATTCATACCCCTTACCTTGGATCAACTCCTCCTCTACTCAGTTATCCATTAGCAGATGACTGGGAGGAAAGCTGCAGCTTCTGAATCATTGGCAAGGCAAAGGAGTACAAGGATCAGATGGAAGCTGTCCATGCTGATTGGAAGAGATCTGTGTGTGTGCATGAGGATCCCAATCAAGAAAATCAGCAGTATGCTCTATACTGAATAGCCTTATCATGTAAGAATGTCTCTTTAATTCAATTAGTTAGGCATGAACAATTTCTAGATGTCTCTACCGACTCCATGAATTGAATGCCTCAGTTGGGTCTGAGGAATTAAATGTTCTCAATCACTGGATGAAATCATGTGATGAAATGAATTGAGATTGTTTGAATGAAGAAGACCTGCCCCTGGGCCTGGGTGTATCCAAGGAGATTTCAACAAGACCATTTTCCTAGCATTTGCTTTAGGGGTTCACCTTCAGAAATAGTTTGAAGGGGGATGAGGGGATAGGGTGAGACAATAAGTATTTATAAATAAATATATCCACTCTTCTGCCTTGGAACCATTACAGTTTTGATTCTAAGTCAGAAGTTAAAGGTTTTAATAAATAAGCATTTTAGGACACTAGGGAGCCATTAGAGAGTATAGAGTGGGGAGGTTCCGGGAAGGAGTGTGAAGGGGTCAGGTTTTATAGTCTTTCTTTGGTAATCATGTGGAGGATGGATTAGAATAGAGAGATAATTGAGGCAGGGAACACAGAGGACTACTACTGAAATAGTCCAGCTAAGAAGGGTGTGAACTAGGGTGGTAGTGATGTGTCTGGAGAGATAGGAATGTATAGGAGAGATGTTATGGAGCTAGAAATGACAATCAATTAGTCTGGTATTTGGAGTAGAGTGAAGAGACCAGAACAACTCCAAGGTTAATAACTGGAGGGACTAGAAAGATCTAGGTGCCCTTCCCAGTAACAAGGAAGTTTGGAAGAGGGATGGGTTTTGGAGGGGGAAGATAATGTGTTCTCTTTTGGATATGTTGAATTGTCACTTCTGTAGCATGTGACAATTAGCTCTTGGGGTCTAAAAGAGTTACTAATGTTGACTCTCAATAGAGACTCCAGATGGTGACCCCTCAACTCCCACCAATTCAATTATCTACACAGCTAAGTCCCAGGTCTCTAAGTGAGAGAGTGCAGAGAGAACTCAAGATGGAGATCTAGGGGAGAGTCCCAGTGAGTGACTATGTTATGGATGAAGAACCGTCAAAGGAGATTGAGAAGGAGCAGTCAGAGAGGTAGGCAGAGAACCAAGAAAGTAGTATCACAAAAGGTCCACCCTCTTGGAGTCTGAGATGCAGCGCTCAGTGTAGCGGATGGTGAAGGGTTGATGTGGGACATCTGTGTAGAGAAGAGAAAGTCCAACACAGTCTTTAAGGACAGTGGATTGTCTTGTAGCAATGAGGACCCAGTTCATTCTAGTTAATATTCATTTGTTGCATAATTTATGTAGCTACAATTCAGCTTATTTGAATGAATTCCTCCTGCTCTATTTAGAAGAATCTGAGTAGGAACAGAGAGTGGGTGCACTCTATGGCTGAGGTTTGGTTAAGTATACTGAGCAAGAGGACATGGCAGCCAGTAACTGGGGAATAGAAGATAGTGTAGATTGAAACAGGTTCACTAAGGGGTCTGGATTGGAAAGGGAAGGAAGCATAGACAGTACACAGATATAATCTGGAAAGTATTGAGGGAAAGAAAAATTGGAGGTCATCTTGAAGACAGGGCTTAGGAGGAATGAAGCCACATGGAGAGGTGGAAAGAGGATACTGGATAAAGGGATTGCAGAGTTCTTAATCACAGAAGTGCTATCACTTGTGGGTGACAGCAAAGTAAAGGTCACAGTTATCCCTGATGTTCACCATCCCTTTCCAGAGTTCGCCATCAGTTCTATTGGAGAAACAGTTTGCTAAAGGTGGTATTCTCCATTAAAATTTTACCAAAACACAGGGCTTCTCACATGACTCAAATATTAAATCCTTCCTTGTTTCTATGTTCTTAAAAATGAGTGGCAGTATGAGTAGGAGAGAAAAAGATGGATGCCTGCAATTGTGGAGTCAACAAGGTCTGCATTCAAGCTTTGCCTTCCACAGTACTGACTACAGCATTCTGGGCAAGTCAGCTTTACTCTGTAGAGACAACTCTACACAAGCCCAAGTTTGTTTGTCATCTGCCTCACTGGAGGGACTTCCCACCCTGGAAATGTTCCATACTAATGAAATAACATTTATTTACTCCACCTCCCCCAAAGAACAACAAGAACAACATTTAATGTCCTACGAAGATTTAATAGGCTCCTTCCAAATCTGTGCACAGTCCTGTGGGGACAAAACAGATGACAAATATTTGTTAAATTAAATATAATTGATTTAAATGCATTGAATTCATTTAATTTCAATTCAGTAAATATTTGTAATCTTGCCACCACAGTTCTTGGCATAGAACAGAGATTCACTATTAAAACAAATGAACAAGTGCTTAGTAAGTATGTTTACTCTCTGTAGAACATGGTGGTGGGACCTGTGGGGGCTTGGGGGTCTGTGCCTTTTAAATAACCATCAGTCCCTGTCCTTGAAGATCTCATATTCTAAAGTCTGGGCAATGATGGTGGAGATGGTAATAATCATCATCTTTATGGTGATTGGATTGGTGAGAATGGTGGTGGTAAAGATGAAGGTCACAGTAGTAATGGCGATGATGAAGATGAGGTGATTATAGTAGAAGCAGTGTTTATAACAACAGTGGTGGTATTTGGGTAGATCAGTTGGATGATAGCAGTGGTGGTATTGAGATGGAAGGTCATCATGGTGATAGTGATTGATGATGGGCATGGAGATGATTATGGTAGGAGTAGGTTGATAATGACGACAGTTGTTTTGGTGATGCTGCTGGTGTTGGTGCTTGTGGTTGCAGTGATGATGCACCACCCAATGATGAAACCACTACCAGTGATGATGGTGGTAGTTTTCATGATGCAGATGGTGATAGTGGTAATGGTGGAGATAATGGTGAAATCCTGAAGTTGATTTCAATAGAAGTGGTGCAGTGAGGGTGATAATGAGAAGAATTCCTCAATACTGCCAAGGAATAGTAAGTTTTCTCAGTAGTAATTCTTTTGAATTGCTGTCCCTCAAAATGCCTTCCACAACCAATGGCCAACTTTCTGGTGAAAAGCCTATCATACTTATGTAGGTCAATGATCTAATGACAGGTGCATAGTTCATCAACAAGTTCATATGAAAAGGTTTTTCCACTTACTGAGACTCATCAAGTTTCCATTTTGCTTCCATAATCCTTGTGAACATAGGATAATCTTCAAGCTGCAATGAGCTCTTCTAAGAAACACTTTAAGGAGAAATCAGCTTAAGTAGCTCTGTGGATTGAGAGCCAGTCCTAAAGACGAGACACTTCCTAGCTGTGTGACCCTGGGCAAGTCACTTCACCCACATTGCTTAGCCCTTACCACTTTTCTGCCTTGGAAACAATACACAGGGTAGATTCTAAGATAGAAGTTAAAGGTTTAAGAAGAAAGAAAAAAGAAGAAACAACGGCAACAATATTCAAAACATTAATCACAACAATTTGTGGTTGTATCTAGTGGAATTGCACTTTGGCTATGGAAGGGGGATGGTGGTAGAGAGAAGGGAGGGAAAGAACATGAATCTTGTAAGCATAGAAAAATATTCTAAATTAACTAATTAAATAAAATTAAATATTAAATAATTCATGGTTGTATATTTATGTGTATCTGTCTAGCCCTATAAGATTCACCAACAGCTTTTGAAGAGCCAGTCACAAAATCAAAAGCAATCATAACATGGGAGTACTATCCTTGCAGGGGAGCCCTGCATCCTGCAAGGGTCTGCGGCATTCATCAAACACCCTTATCTAATGACACAAGGTCAAGTTGAAGGTATCATCAAGTGACATCCCTTGCGTCAGACTCAGCCTTCTGCTCACCCTCTTCCTTTCTCTGCAGAGACAAATGGTGAGAAGGTGACAGGTTTGTCCTCTCTCTGAGCCAAGCTTTTCTAAGGGGGAAAAATCAGTAAATACTGGACTCAGCAGTAATTTTCTACAAGTAGTTCACACACCCTTTCCTGGGAATGCTTGCAGAGAATAAAACAAATCAAAACAAATTGTAAATAAAGCAAAAATAAATGCAAAAAAAAAAATCCCAACCCTTATGAACTTGGAGGATAGTTGATGGGCATGTTCCAGTCTCCTCATCTCTAGAGTGAGAGGTTTGATGGCTCCTGGAGTCATCCAACTAGAAAGTGGTGAAATCAGAATTTGAATCTGGGTATTCTGAACTCCAAATCTAGTCACTGTTCCCTAGACTTTGCTGACTTCTGAATGGTAGAATTCCAAGAGAGCAGCAAGTACAGAGATCTAGTAGTGAGATTGTTCTACATACGAGCATTCTATGTCCTGTGGCCTCTTTCAGCTCTAACATTCTGCAGAATGTTTTCATTATTAGAAATATGATGTTGGCTAGTATGACATCACATTACTAGGTAGATGACACCTTTCTTTCTTTCATTTTAGTGGAAGGCATTTAAAAAACAATTAAGCTCAAACTTGCTTGGGTGTCCTAATTTGCTGTCACATAACACAGGCTCTCAAGATGGACAACATTCCTTTAAAAAAGAAAACAACGTTCTCTTGTCCGAAAATTAATCACTGTGCCAACAAAGACCCATTTATCATGGAATTCCCAGCTGCCCGGCATGCATTAAATCTAATTGGTTAATTTGCAATGCTATGGTTCAAATGTGGAAAATCATATTAATCATAAAGTTTCCCAAAGAAACAGCCTTTAGGACTCATGGATGGATGACGCCAACATTTGGGGTTGCCCTGGGCTCCGTAGCCACTCTAATTAGTTCTTCTGGTCAGGGTTGGTAAAGGGCCACAGCAGGCACATCTAAGGAATTGTAAGTGCCTTGGCATGGAAGCAGAAATTTGAAAGAAACAAAAGGAAGTTTCACTTGTTTATTATGGTGTTCCCTATCTCCAGATGTGTGCTGGGTAGCCAACAGCTTAGAGCTAAGAGGGTAACTCAGGCTATGATTGTTCCCGATGCCTATGCCATGTCTCCATAACTAGACCCTCCAATGATTAAGAGTGATGGCTTCCTTGGGGTCTTCCCCAACAGAATCCTAGGAAAAAAGGAAGAAATACTCAACAAATCCAGGTTTAATCATTGACATGGAATTGTGTAAGTTGTTATCTGGGTAATAAACCAAAATCTTGACTTACTATTTTGTGTACTCTCAAAAAAACTGGACTCTAGCTAACATGAATGTATTTACTGCTCCCTAAAGTTGACATTCACAGGCTTTCATTTCCAGTTTACAGGTAAAGAAGGACCCAATGGCCAATGAATCCAAACTAATGTTTTTTTTTTTACCAATAATGAAACAGAGTCCTAGAGAACTGAATTAATTTGTATAAGGTTACACAGCCAACACGTGATAGAATTTGGAGACAAAGATCAGGTCTTCTGACCCCAATTTCAATACCCTTTCTACTGCTCCCATCCTATTTCCTGACTGTTTCTTTGTATGTACTGTGCCCCATTTCCTGAATATTCTTTCTATCCACTTCCCCTTCTTTGACTATCTCCCTTCCTTCAAGGCTCCATTAAGACTCCCCCTCTAATAGGAAATTTCTCCTGATGAACTCAGTTGGGTAATGCTCCCTCTCTCCTACCTCAAATTACCTCGTATTTATTTCCTTGTGTGAATCATAAAGTCTGAGAGTTGGATAGGTCCTCAAAGACCATCTAGTCCAACCCATATATAAATGGCAGCCCCAGGACAGCATACCTAACAAGTGGTCCCTAGGTGGCTCATTCCCCTTTGGGTGTGTGATCTTTGTTAGACTCACTCTGATCTTCAGGAAGTCTAAATCTACCTCTTTGCAAAATCCTCCCACTTACTTCCCCATCCCAACAGTCTTATTTCTAACTTCTAAAACCAAAGGGATTAAGTCTTATCCTTTTCTTACATGAACATCCTTTAAATACCTAAAGATGGCTTTTGATCTCCCTCAGGTATTCTCTTCTCAAGGCTAAACACCTTCTGTTCCTTCAACTGATGAATATTACAACCTCTTTCCCAGTAATTAGTAATACTCTCCCATGCCACTTCCCTCACTAAACTCCTCCTCCCCACTTTGGCAAGAGATATTCTTGGGAAGACAGAGGGGGGAGAGAGAAAGAGAGAGAAAGAGAGAGATAGAGAGAGAGAGAGAGAGAGAGAGAGAGAGAGAGAGAGAGAGACAGAGACAGAGAGACAGAGACAGAGACAGAGAGACAGAGAGACAGAGACAGACAGAGACAGAGACAGAGACAGAGAGACAGAGACAGAGACAGAGACAGAGACAGAGACAGAGACAGAGAGACAGAGAAAGATACAGAGAGAGCCAGAGAGCCAGAGAGAGAGACAGAGAGAAACAGAGAGTCAGAGAGAATATCTGAAGCCTTGACTGGCACATAGAATGTGCTTAATAAGTGCTTGGTCCCTCACTACTCCATTCTGTATCTCTGTATCCTCAAGTGACTAATGCATGTTTAGCACATTGTATTGCTTAATTTATAAATATTAAACTGAAGTGAATTGAATAGGGGCAGACAAAGAAGGATAAACCATCTAGTAGGCTCTTCTTTCTCCTCTTCTGTTTCCCCAAATATTTCCACTCAACCTGAGGCTCAAGCCAATTTATGTAACTTGTCCAAGGTCGCATAGTGATCAAGTGGCCAGAGCTGGATGTGAATCCCAGTTCTTGCTTGAATCCAAATCCATCATTTTTTCCATAACACTAATTTTTCTCTTGTTTTATGGAATGGACAACCTTTGCTTTTGGTCTTTGGCACCTGGGTCAGGTCCTCCAGCTCCTTGGGCCTCTGTTCTCTCCCTGAAAAGTGATAGATTTGGCTTCAATGACCTCTGAGGTTGCTTCCATCTTTGACATCCAATCTTTGTAGCAGACATATTAATACTTCAATACTTATGAAGCATTTTAGATCCTTTTCTGTAATGCTAACTTCATTCGGTAATTGTGAGGAAAAATGAGCCATTAACCCCATTTTGCAGATGAGGAGACTGAAGTTGAGATATGTTAATTTGCTCATGGCCATGTGGATAGTAGATGCCAGGCCTTTTCCAAAACTAAGTCCTATAATCTTGCTCTAATCCCATAATGCTTCTCTGTAATCTTAGACTTCAGAATTGGTCCCTCTCAGCTCTGATATTCTAGCCAAATTAAAATAAAAACAAATACAGAAGGATCTCTGTAGGACACATTAACCCAGCTTTGAAATGTAATGTTATCTATGTTTTATTATATATTATTTGTATTTTTTCAATATTTCCTAATTATATTTTAATCTGTTTGGGATGTGCTGGCCCTCCGAAGTATCTGACACTTGTTCTATGTGCTAATGTCCCTCCTAGCTCTGGCCTAAGGTCTATCCTAACATATTTTATATCTCTTCCAGCTCTGAAATTCTCGGTTCTATGATCCCTCTTGAATCTGGCATCCACTGTTCTAAAATCCTTCCTAATCATATATAATATTCTCTATTTTGAGGTCCCTTTAAACTTTGATGTTCTCTGTTTCAAGGCTCCTCCTTGCTTTGAAATTCTGTTCTAAGGCCCCTCTCTGACATGATGTTCTCTCTTCTAAATTCCCTCCCATTCTCTGACACCCTCCCAGACCAGACATTCCCTGTCCTAAAGCCTCTCCAAACTCTGATATTCTCTGTTCTAAATTCCCTTCCATCTTGGACATTCTGTTTTGTATTCTAAGGTCTCTTGTAGCCCTTCTTTCCCTCTCTTCCCTTCTCTGTTCTCAGACTCCTCTCAGCCCTAACATTCCCTGTTCTAAGCTCCCTCCCATCTCTGATGTTGCACATTCTAAGGTCCCTCCCACCCCTAGAGTTCCATATTCTACCATCATTTCCACCTCTGGAATCCTACATTTTGATATTCAGTCCACAATCCATATATTCCATAGAACTGCTTATCACTGCAAACTGAGGCACAAAGAATCTACACAAAGAGTTGCCCAAGGTCACAGGATAATAAAAGAATCAAGCTGAGATTCAAATCTGACTCCAAACTCATCATCACTCCTTCCACTAAGATACACTGCCTGCCTCTCGGGTCCCTTCCAGCTCTAACACTCTCTGTTCCAAGATTCTTGTTCTAATTGTACAGTCATACAAAGATCCCCAACCAAACTCGGAACCTTTTATGGAATGCTTGAGCTCAGAAAATTGGGAAATGAAGAGGTTCTGATGAATTTAGGGCCCCTCAGGGGTAGCGGCTTACAAGGTTTCCTGACTCCTGGAGACTTTCCTAAGTGGCTCTCAAGTTTGAAATTAGATGCTAAAGAGCATTTGGACCCAAACCCAGAGGAAATTAGAAATTAAAGAAGTCACTTGATTTCTTTTTTTTCTTTGTTTCTTAAATGATCTTATCACAAGAATTTTAACTGAGTTTTAGGAATCTATGTCATGTTCACCTAACTTCCTGAGCTTTGGCAACCTATTCCTAGCAGCTCCAGGACTGGACATTCATTAAGCTATTTCATATGGTCTCTGGCCAGCTGGGCCTCCTTCTAAGGTAACAGTGTGATATGGAGGAATGAGAACCAATGTTCCAAGTATCTCTATTTTTCTAAGCCTCCATTTTCCCGTTTGTATAATGGGTATAACACAATTTCTACTACCTATCCTTCAAGGTAGTTTCAGAGAAAACCCAATGGAAACCTTGAATTCCTATAGACACACAAGCTGGGATGACATTCAAGAGACATTTCTTGGCCAAAGATTTATACCTCTGAAACTGAAAGGGACCTTGGAGGTCATCTAGTACAACCTCATTTTCAACTGAGGAAATGGAGGTCTAGAGGCATTGACTGACTTGCCTCTGGTCATGTAGGAAGTAAATGTCATATCTGGAATTCATATTCATGTCTTATGACATGATCATCACATCAATATTCTTTTCCTAGCACCATATTGCCTGATGTAGTAGAAGGAGCAAGGCTAGAATTAAAGCCATGATCACTACTCAGATCTGTGTGACTATGGGTAGGAAAAGGTTTTGAGCCCTACTTTCTTCATTTACAAAACTGGTTACCTTTAAATTGGAGAAAATATGGTTCAGGGGAGACATGATGCTGTGAAGCTCAAGGGCTGCCATGTGGATGAGGGACTAGACTAGTTCTGATGCCAAACACTAGAACCAGGAGCAATGTCAGACATGGCTGAGAGGTTGTCAAGTTGGAGTTGAGGAAAAAACTTCTTCATAACAAAACCATCTCGAAGAGTCACGGGTAACCCAAAGAGCTGCTGCCCCTCTTCTGGAGGTCTTTAAGCAGAGTTCAGAGGGTCCCAGTAGGCTTTGTTACAGTTCAGGTTCCTTTGGGTGTATGTTGGACAAGATGGCCACTGATATTGTGTGATTCTGTGAAATCAGGGACACTAATCTTTGTACCATTTATTATATGTATAATATTAAAATGGAGATCATCAGAGCTCAGAGAGACCTTAGAACAGGGAAAAATCAGAGCTGGAGGGTGAGGGGTTGAACTACAAACTACCTTATATTCCTTCGTTCTGGATTCTCAATCCACTTGGATAGGCTCATGCTGTGTATTCCAATAGGATGGAAACTCTTTGAGAACAAAGACTGTTCTCTCTAAGACAGTATCTGGTACATAATAGCCATTAAATACATTTGCTGATGACTTGATTCATGTCACAGGGGAAGGGGGCTTTTGTGGTCGCCTGGGTCTCTCTCCCTTTCCCCTTCTGTTTTCTAAACAAGGAGCCTGGGGTTCTGACTTGGTTGAGGAGGTGGGGGACATGGAAAGTACGAAGAGCAATCTTCTTGCAAACGTGAGATAAGACCAGAGTTTAAGACCTGGTTCTGACACTGACCCACTGGGTTACCTCATTCAGGTCTTTTTTATTTCTGTAGACCAAGTGATAGTCTTGCTACTTCCTTTGCTGGACAATGCCATTTGCTTAGTAATTTCAGGTCCTAATTCAAGGAGACTTATGTGTCTGATGGGGCCAGAATGGACTCTGATTTAGCACCATAATGCCCTAATACCCTTCCTGGGGTGGAGTGGGAAATATTGGAATGAGAGCATCCACTCCCTAGGAGCTGTCAAGACAGCTGGCTCATTAATAATCCTCAACCCAGGGCCTTAGGTTGTAGAAACACCCCTTTCCTGGCCTAAATTTAGTACCAAGGAAATCAACAATCCATTAAACGCCCAGCCACTCTGTCAGGCATCAGCTGGGGCAGGTGCCAATTGGGTGGCAGCTGAGTGAGGCTAACCAAGCATGTTTGTCCTCCAAGGGCACTGCCCCTGCCTCATAGATCATAGAAAAGACCAGAATTGGGAGGGACCTGAGAATTGAGTAAAGAATGTTAGACTACATGGTGTCTAAGTGCCCTTCCAACTTGAATGACCTCATTTACACAGGAGGACCACTCAGTTTCAGAGAGAAGAGGCAAGTTTCCTAAGGTCAAATAAAAGGGGAGGGAAGGAGGGAGAAAAAAATTGTGCATGTATGCAAAAACATATATTGTATGTATACATAAATATGTAGCAAGAGATAGAAACAGAGAGAGAGAGAGAAGGAGAGAGGGGAGGAGAGAGAGGCAGAGACAGTGACAGAGATACAGAGAGAGAGGGAGGGAGGGAGGGAGGGAGGGAGGGAAGGAGAGGAAGAGAAACAGACAGATAGACAGAGGGAGGGAAGGAGAAGGAGAGAGAGACAGAGACAGAGAGAGAGAGGGAGGGAGAGGGAGAAAAACAGACAGACAGACAGACAGAGAGGAGAGAGAGAGAGAGAGAGAGAGAGAGAGAGAGAGAGAGAGAGAGAGAGAGAGAGAGAGAGAGAGAGAGAGAGCGCCTCTGGGCATCTGAAAATGTATCTCCTAATACTCAACTCAATGCCATTGCCACCTGACTATAATGGTCTCCCTTTTCCTGGGGAGCATACCAATATTCTAGGAGTGTCCCAATGACTGATTTTATAAGGACATAGGCTTTAAAGGTGAGAGGTATCTTAGAGATCGACCAGCCTAATCCTCTTATTTTCAAGGATATAGAACTGGAAATGGCTTCTGTGGATGTTAAGTCCAAAGTCTTATTTTAAAGATGAGGAAACTGAGACTCAAAAAGGGTGAGTGATTTCCTCACATTCATAAAGGTATTTGATGTTAGAGGTGGAGTCTGTACCAGGATCTTTGATTTCAGAATGATCTCTTTCCACTATATATAGAGGTTTAGTAAGTTGTCCAAAGTCACACAAGTAGTAAATGACAAATCTTGGATTCATGATCCTGACTTTGATGTTTATTTGTCCTGGGCAAGTGACTTTGCCTCAGTTTCTCATCTGTAAAATGGGTATAATAATTCTTTCCTGGTCACCTCACAGAATTGTTCTGTAGATAGTACTTGGTAAACTGTTACTTTGGAAATGAGTTTTTAGAACCATAAAACTTGCAAGGGACTTTAACAATCATTGCATCCAATTCCCTCATTTGGCCAGGGAAGAAAGTAAGACAGAGGAAGAAGGTCAATTTTTCAATCTCACCAAGGCAACACCAATGGCAGATCCATTGGAAAGGAAGTTCATTCATTCAATCAGTCCATGACCTCCTCTGAGACTCTTCTGTGTGCCCACTGAATTTTGATGGCCCCTAGGAATCTAGTATGTGTGTGTGTGTGTGTGTGTGTGTGTGTGTGTGTGTGTGTGTGTGTGTGTGTGTTAGCTGTAGAGGGACAGGGGATGGGGATAGTCTAATTCATTGGAAAGAATCTTCTCTACATTTCAGTGTAGACAAATTAGGGAACTTGTGACCCTAAAAGGAGGCAGAGACTGAAAGTAGAAGCAGCCAAAATCGATTTGCATAATATTCCTTATGACAGAGAAGGTTTTGTGTTGGTAGAAAGAATGCCCAGACTGAGGAAATCACAGCTCCTGAGGGCATGGAAGCAGTAATGAAAATAGTGATGGTAGCTGACATTTATGTAGCACTTTAAGGCTTGCAAAGTCCTACACACTTGGTCGTTTCAAACAAGCCAGCCTTACAAGAAGCAAAATTTGGCATTTTTATAATGTTGGTAGAGAGCATAGCTCACATTTATTGTGTGTTATGGCTTACAAAGCACTTTCTTAGGTAACATGTTTATTGTTATCCTTTGTTTTTATGGGTTGCCCTCCCCCACTCCCCTTCCCAGAATTCCATATCTTGTTATAAGGAATAAAAAAGAAAGGGGTGGGAGGAGAAAAGGTGGTTAAACAAAACCCACCAATACATCCACCACTGTATTCAATATTCTACACTCATCATTTTCTGACTCTGCTAAGATGGGAGAGAAGTGCATTTTCTCTTCTCTTCTTCTGGGGATAATTAATCAATCAGTGGGGGGGGGGGAAGCACATATAAAGCACTTACTAGGTCCCATTCAGTGTACAAATTGCTGAAGGTACAAATAGAAAAAAAAAAATCAAAACAAGACAATCCTTGATCTTAAAGGAGCTCACACTCTAATTAAGGAGACATCAAGTAAAAGAAAGATCAGCTCTAGGGAGAATGGAAAGGCTACACTGACAAAGTCAATGGTAAGTCCCAGGAATCAGTAGGGTAAATATCATCAGGCCAGGTGACAATACCCTCAGAGTCTAGAGGATGCAGTGATGGGGTAGATGGTACAGCCTGGCTGTCCCGCATCTCAGTGTAAGGATTAGAGTTGACCATCCTCATCTTTTCTATGTGTCATACCACCATTTCCTTCTTTCTATCATGTGTATATTATTCTACCAGTTTTGGTTATTTCACTTTGCATCAGTTCAGCTAAATCTTCCCATATTTCCCTCTAGTCTTTCTATTCACATTTTTTCTTATTGAACAGTTAAATGCCTTTTCATTCTCCTGACATAACTTTTTTCAGCCATTCTTCAACCAATGGCCATCTGTTCCTTACAAATCATTTGCCCATTCTTCATCTCAGTAGAACTTCTGGCAGTATCATGGGATTGGTTGCCTTATTTTATAGATGGGACGATGGAATCCCAGAAACAGTCAAAAGCAATTTTCCAATGTCAAAAAGATAGCTGAGTTCCCAAAAGCCTTTTCTGGAGTCCTAGACTAGCCACCAAGTTCACTACTGCTTCTACCAGTATGTTATGCGCAAAGCCAACCAAAGCAATGAAGGGTAAATGTTCTTGACCAGATGCTTCAAGTAAACAGGGCCTCACCCTGGCTGTATTTCATTCCATCATTAGCCTTTACAGGTCTTGACATTTCCAAAGAGAAAACTTGAGGCTGCATAAGCAGACCCAAGTACATTGAGTGGAATTCCTTGAAGTCAGCCATAAATATTCGCTGGGTCTTTCCCTATTCCTTCGCTTGGTCATAAATATTCCACGGTCTTTTTCAAGAGCCTTTCATTTTGATCAGAGTCAGTGGGTGATGTCTAAAACAGGCCTGTTGGAATATTAGATTTTCAAGCATAGTTCTAATATTTTAATTTCCACTTTGTGAGCTCAGCTCAGATTTTCCTCATTCCAAAATAAATCAAGGCTCTGGAGCAATGAATAGAAAGTCTCAGACTCCCGGTGCCATGTTGGAAGGGGACTGCCTAGGAACAAGAAGAAGGACTCAGAATGAAGCATTCTCTGTCAATCTGTTGTGGCAAACAGCTTACCTCTCATTTCCTTTGAGGCAGCCCAGAGTGCCTGGGAAATGGGCAGTTGACGCAGAGAGGGGAAAGTGCTCAATGCTTAAAATAAATCTTCCAGGGGAAGATAGGAACATCCATCAAATGGGAGAGAACACACATATTCCAGGATATCAGGAAAGGTTTCCCAAGCCAATCTGTAAGTAATTGGCCTGTCTCCTTAATCTCCCTCCACTTAGTGGGGCTGGGGCAGTGGTCACTAAGCTGTCAGAGGGTGGACCAGCTTTTAGAGGCATGATGGATCACACAATTTAATGGTTATTAAAAAGTTCATATGTCTACACACATATGTGATTTTTAGCACTTTAGCCTACAGCATTATCTCTTAGAATGTTCCATATCCTTAAAAATCCAGTCCAAACATGACCTTCTACATGGTTCTTTTTGATTTCCTCCTCCCCCCAGCTACCAGTACCCTCCCTCCCAATGTTGTCGTGTATTTTATATAGAAGAACTGTAGCTGGCTTGCCTGCTTTTATTCTCCTCCCAGCCCTGTTTCTGACTTTTTCTGGACCTAAGAACCTTCTTCCCTACCCTACTCCCCACCATATTCCATCCCATTTTTAAATATTCTCTTCCTCTATTAGAACATAAGCTTTTCAAGAACCTGAACTGCTTCTTTTCTGCCTTTGTATCCAAGGACTTAATAAATCCTGGTTGATTGATTGACTGCATCCATCTTCATACCAATTCTATGAGCGTATAAACTATTACACCCATTTTACAGATGAAAAAATCAAAAGATCAAGACAAGTTGAGTGATTTGGCCAAACAACAGGGAGAATAAGTGACTGAACTGAACCTTCAGAACAATTTGATGGTTATTTTAATATCCCGGGACTGTAGTGTATGTAGCCTGTCTTAAAGTAAAGAATCTGAATATCGCCTTAGATGCTTATGGGCTGTGTGACCCTGGACAAGTCATCTGGACTCATCCTGTCTCAATTTCCTTATCTATAAAATGGGAAAGGAAGGAATGAAAGTAAAATGGAAGGAAAGAAAGAGAGAGAGAGGAGAGAAAGAGAGAGAGGGAGGACAGAGAGAGAGAGAAAGGTAAATAAGAAGACATACACAGAGAGACATAGATTTAAGATGGATAGAGATCAAGAGATAGATTTGATAGGTAGAGCAATGGACAGAAATAGATTAGACAGAATGATGGACACATTAGATAAAATGATAGGTAGACACCTATATAGATACATAGATAAAAGATTTATTAAGTAATTATTATGTGTTTGGTTCTCTGCTAAGTGCTAGGGATAGAAATAAAAGCAAGCAAGAAAGTTCCTGTCTTTAAGGAGCTTCCATTTTAGTAGGAGAAGATAGACATCAGAGGGAGCTGCAAAGGGGTGGCTGTACTCAGGTCGTAGATCTGTCTCCAGATCTCACAGGTTCTGAGTTCTTCATCATTCGAGATGTTTCAGCAGCAGATGGAGCACCATTTGCAGGGCTGGGGCATGGGGCTATGAAGGACATTCCTGATTTGGAGAAGGGTTCAACCAGGTGTTTCATCAAGTTCCTGCCCACGTTTTTCCCTGGTATTTCTAATGCCAATCTTGGACATTGCCAGCCCTCATCCTTACAGATGGTAAGAGGATGACCATCCCTTTTTCTTAGGAAGGAAGCTGTGTGTGGAGAACAGTTCTAATTATGGCCAACTTTCCAGATAATGAAAAAAGAGGTGAACACAGGAGTCATGGGCCTTGGAAAAGGAAACATCAGGACTAGCTGCCAAAGAAGTCAAGGGAAGCAGTGAAGGGGCAGAGAGGGGGAAGCTATAAGCACTTACCCCATGGCCAGCAGCCAGCTCTCCCTGGGGCTGACCACATCTTCCTCGCCCTCTTTGGTGTGAAGTGTCTGGTGTTTCGTAGAAGCAGCCAGGGAGTGAGCCCTCCTCACTCAAATATAATTTACTCACTTAAATGTTGTCTAAAACAACATTTTTCTTTTGAAGAAATAGCAAACAGGCACAGATCCTTAGATAGCCAGACATCCTGTGGGGATGCTTCCACACAAACACACAGAAGAAGAAACACAGAAATAAATAAGCAAATATCACCCGAATGCTCATGCTGACATCTACATGCCCTTGTAGATATGTTCACATACACAGGATCAGAAATGGACAGCCCCTGTTTTACACAGAGATGCACTCTGACATTGTAGATACAACTAGATATGGATATACATAGAGGAACATATCTGTGCCTGTCTTCCCATCCAGCAAAACACAGCAATAGCCATATGGATCTGCCCCTGCAAAAACTCCCAGATACCCCTCACTCAAAATGCAGACATTCCCACAGCTGTCTCACATTCCAGAGAAATTTGTACCCACACATCCCTGAGTTCAAATCTGACCTCAGACATTTACTGACTACATGACGCTGAAGAAGTCACTTAGCCTATTTGCCTGAATCTATTAGAGAAGGAAATGAAAAACCACTCTGGTATCTTTGCCAGTCTTATTCCATGGACCAAGCAGTCCATGGGGTCATGATGAGTCAGAAATGACTGAACAAAAACAACAATGAAACACATATTCAAATTCAGATAGACGCTCCCAAGAATGCCCAAGTGTTCTGAGACAAAACCATCTCTTCACTATACACCATACAAAGAAATGCACACACACACACATGTATACAAAACAGACATACATAATGTTTTCAGGTCATATATTTTCACCCCTGTGCTTTTTTCCTCTGCAGCCATTTTCAGTTTTCTTTATATATTTTTAAAAACACAGTTTCTCAATATTTCATTCATTTTCCTCCCCTGACATAGGGCCAGATTTTCCCTTTTTTTTTTTTAAACCCTCACCTTCTGTCTTGGAGTCAATACTGTGTAAGGGCTAGGCAATGGGGGTTAAGTGACTTGCCCAGGGTCACACAGCTGGGAAGTGTCTGAGGCCAGATTTGAACCTAGGACCTCCCATCTCTAGGCCTGGCTCTCCATCCACTGAGCCACCCAGCTGCCCCCTAGATTTTCCCATTTTTGAGCTAGTGAAAAAGCCTCAGAAACAGACCGAGAACTCTGTGGTCCATCTTCTCTCCATCCTAAAGTCCACTCCATTCTACAACCAGCCAAGCCAATGGCACAGGTCTCTTTGAAGCCAAAGGAAGCATCAAATACAGAGCCAGATGAGGGCAAGATGAAAAATAGTCTCTGGGCTATTTCCTCCTGGTTTGGACTTCTTCGATTCCATTGTTCTGGGCATGGTGCCCCTTTACTCCTGTGAAGTAAGGGATTATTAATAGAGGGGATGCTTTGAATGATCCAATATTGTTTCCCATCTGGACTCAGCTTCTCTATTGCCACAGAGTGCTCCCAGATGGGGAGAAGGGAAGAGAAGGGAAAGCCATGCAGGGATTTACTTGGTGGCAGAAGCAAAATCCCACCCCCACCCCCAGTGATCTGATTTGACAATACAGGAAGCAACTTGCTTTTTGAAGTGGTTTGGAAACATTTCCCTTCCTCCCCATGCCCCCCAAAGATGCAGCAAAGCAGAAAGGAACTAGCAGACATTTGCATGAGGGCTCCCTCTCCTTTCCCCTCATTTCTGTTTTCCTAAAGATTCACATCCAGAATTTTTCAGCTGTAGCATCTTTCAAGAAATGTCCTCAGTTCCCTATGTGGCTATTTGCATAATAATAATGATTCAGATTTCTATACCCTTCCTTGATGATTACAGAGGATGCAAACTACTCACCTTGAAAGCCTACTGTAAGCACCTAATAATATGAGTTGTATGTGAAGTCTTATGAAACCCATTGTACAAATGGGAAAAATTAAAATTAGCAAGCCATCAAAACTACTGATCTTGGGCAGCCCATCTAATCCTGTGAGCCTTAGTTATCTCTTTTGAAAATGAGTGGGTGAATGAGGCCACACTCGAATATAATTTATTTCCTTGAAGTGTTTCCTAAAACAATATTTCTATGTTAAAGAAACAACAAAATGCAAAAACACACAAATTTGTAGATACACATCTTGTATCTATCTATCTATCTACTTAGATAGATAGATATAGATATAGATATAGATATAGATATATACACAATCCCTGTGAGCAGGAGATTGATAACAGGGAAACACCTTAAGGAAAGCAAGTTATTTCTCAGTTGCATGAGCAAGTTTAGCTAGAAGGTCTCTGGAGGACCTTTCTACCTCAAATCCACTTACCCTGATTCCACAACCTTTTCCAAGCACTCCTAGATCTTGTGTTACATGCAGATGTGACTTTAGTCTTCTTTTTACTACTTTCTACTTCTTGCTCCCTCTGCAACATGGATACTTTGGGTCTTACAGAGTATTATTCTAAGCAATATTGATTGATCAGGAGAAGAAGATTTCATTACATTCTTTTTGGGGAGGCTTTTATGGAATAGGGAAGAATAGAGTTCTCTGGGTAGATGGCACAGGTTTTCTAAGGAAAGTCAGAGGTAAGCTCTTCCTTGGCTTCCTTCAAGTCTCAGAAGCCCACCTTCTACAAGAAGCATTTCCCAGTAGCAGAGTAGATTAAAAACCAAAATCCTACTATATGCTGTCTACAAGAAACACACACAAAGCAGGTAGACACACACAGGATAAAGGTTAAAGGATAGAACAAAATTTATTGTGCATCAAATGAGAAAAAGAAGGCAGGAGTCACAATCATGATATCTGACAAAGCCAAAGTAAAAACAGATATAGTTAAAAGATATAGAGAAGGTAATTACATCCTGATAAAAGTCGGTATAGACAATGAGGAAATATCAGTATTCAACATGTATGCAACAAATGGCATAACATACAAATTTCTAAAGGAGAAACTAGTAGAGCTCACAGAGGAAATAGATAGTAAAACTATACTAGTGGGAGATCTGAACCTTCCTCTATCAGATCTAGATGAATCAAACCAAAAAATAAACAAGAAAGAGGTGAGAGATGTGAATGAAATCTTAGAAAAATTAGTTAATATATATGTGGAAAAAAATAAATAGGGACAAAAAGTAATACACCTTCTTCTCATCAGCAAATGGTGCATTCACAAAGACTGACCACATACTAGGGCATAAAAACATGGCAAACAAATGTAAAAGAGCAGAAATAATAAATGAGACCTTTTCATAACATAAGGCAATAAAAATAATAATTACCAAGGGTTCATAGAGAGGCAAACCAAAAACTAATTGTTAACTAAATAATATGATTCTCCAAAATCAATTAGTTAAAGAACAAATCATAGAAACAATTAATAATTTAATTGAAGAAAATGACAATGAGACATCCTTTCAAAATCTATGGGATGCATCCAAAGTAGTACTCAGGGGGAAATTCATATCCTTGAGTGCATATATCAACAAATTAGGGAGGGCAGAGGTCAATGAATTGGGCATGCAAATTAAAAAAAAAACTAGAAAATGAACAAATTAAAAATATCCAGATGAAAACTAAATTAGAGATCCTAGAAATTAAAGAAGAAATTAATAAAATCAAAAGTAAATGAAATATTGAATTAATAAACAAGACTAGAAGCTGGTATAAAATAGACAAAGTACTGGTTAATCTAATTTAAAAAAGGAAAGAAGAAAACCAAATTAGAGGTATCCAAGATGAAAAGGGAGACCTCACCTCCAATGAAGAGGAAATTAAGGCAATCATTAAAAACTATTTTGCCCAATTATATGGCAATAAATATAGCAATGTAGCAATATAGCTGATATGGATGGATATTTACAAAAATTTAAATTGCCTAAACTAACAGGGAAAGAAATAGAATACTTAAATAATCCCATATCAGAAAAAAGAAATTGAACAATCAATCAAAGAACTAACTAAGAAAAATTCCCCAGGAACTGATGGATTCACAAGTGAATTCTATCAAACATTCAAAGAACAACTAATCCCAATCCTATATGAACTATTTTACATAATAAGCAAAGAAGCAAATTCCTTTTATAACACAAATATGGTACTGATTCCAAAGCCGGGCACGTCAAAAACGGAGAAGGAAAAATACAAACCAATCACCATAATTCACATAGGTGAAGAAATCTCAAATAGAATACTAGCAAAAAGACTCCAGCAAGTGATCACAAGGGTTATTCATTATGATCAGGTGGGATTTTATACCAGGAATGCAAAGATGGCTCAATATTAGGAAAACCATCCACATAATTAACCATATCAACAAGCAAACCAACAAAAACCACATGATTATCTCAATAGATGCAGAAAAAGCCTTTAATAAAATACAACACTCATTCTTATTGAAAACACTAGAAAGTATAGGAATAGAAGGGCCTTTCCTAAAAATTATAAAGAGTATATATCTAAAACCATCAGCAAGCATTATCTGAAATGGGAATAAATTAGAGGCATTCCAAATAAGATCAGGAGTGAAACAAGGATGCCCATTATCACCTCTATTATTTACTTTGTACTAGAAACACTAGCAGTAGCAATTAGAGAAGAAAATTGAAGGCACTAAAATAGGCAATGAGGAGACCAAGCTATCACTCTGCATATGATATGATGGTCTACCTAAAGAATCCTGGAGAATCAACTAAAAAGCTAGTGGAAATAATCAACAACGTTATCAAAGTTGTAGGATACAAAATAAACCCACATAAATCATCAGCATTTACACACACACACACACACACACACACACATATTTCCTACAAATCTCAACAAGAGTTAGAAAGAGAAATTTCATTTAAAATGATTGCCCTAGATGATGCCCTCCAATTGGGGAATGGCTGAACAAATTGTGGTATATGTTGCTGATTGAATATTATTGTGCTCAAAGGAATGATAAAGTGGAGTTCTGAATACTATTGTGCTCAAAGGAATGATAAAGTGGAGGAATTCCAGGAGAACCTCCAGGAATTGATGCAGAACAAAAGGAACAGAAGAGAGAATATTGTACACAGAGACTGATAAACTGTGGTACAATCAAATGTAATGGACTTCTCCATTAGTGGCAATGCAGTGATCCTGAACAATTGGTGGGATCTATGAGAAAGAACACTATTCACATTCAGAGGGAAAACTGTGGGAGTAGAAACACAGAAGAAAAACAACTGCTTGAATACATGGGTCAAGGGGATATGATTGGGGACGTAGACTCTAAATGAACATCCTAATGCAAACACCAACAACATGGAAACAGGTTCTGATCAAGGACACATGCAATACCCAAAGAAATTACATGTCAGCTGTGGGAAGGGTAGGGTGAGGTGAGGGAGGGAAATAATGTAACTCTTGTAACCAAGGAATAATGTTCTAAATTGACTAAATTAATTAAGTCAAATAAAAAATAAAAAAATAAAATTACCCTAGACAATATAAAATACTTAGGAATCTATCTGCCAAGACAAATACAGGAACTATATGAACACAACTACAAAACACTTTGCACACAATTAAAAATAGATATAAGCAATTGGAAAAACATTAATTGCTTGTGGGGAGGATGTGCTAACATAATAAAACTGACAATCCTACCCAAACTAATTTACTTATTTAGTGCAAGACCCATCAAACTACCAAAAACTTTTTTACTGCATTAGAAAAAATCATAACAAAGTTTATTTGGAAGAACAAAAAATCAAGAATATCAAGGGAAATAATGAAAAAAAAAGTGTGAAGGAAGGTGGCCTTGCAGTTCCAGATCTTAAACTATACTATAAAGCAGTGGTCATCAAAACAATATGGTACTGGCTAAGAGACAGAAGGGAAGATCAGTGGAATAGACTTGGGGTAAGTGACCTCAGCAAGACAGTCTATGATAAACCCAAAGATCCCAGCTTTTGGAACAAAAATCTACTATTTGACAAAAACTATTGGGAAAATTGGAAAACAGTATGGGAGTGATTAGGTTTTAGATCAACATCTCACACCCTACACCAAGATAAACTTAGAATGGGTTAATGACTTGACTATTGAGAAGGAAACTATAAGTAAATCAGGTGAACACAGAATAGTATACCTGTTAGATCTTTGGGAAAGGAAAGACTTTAAGACCAGGCAAGAGCTAGAAAAAATTACAAAATGTAAAATAAATAATTTTGATTACATGAAATTGTAAAGCTTTGTGCAAACAAAACCAATGCAACCAAAATTAGAAGGGGAAGCAACAAACTGGGGAAAATATTCATAACAGAAACCTCTGACAAAGGTCTAATCACTCATATTTATAAGGAGCTAAATCAATTGTACAAAAAAATAAAAAGCCATTCCCCAATTGATAAATGGGCAAGGGACATGAATAGGTAATTTTCAGATAAAGAAATCAAAACTATTAATAAGTACATGAAAAAGTATTCTAAATCTCTTATAATCAGAGAAATGCAAATCAAAACAATGCTGAAATAGCACTTTACACCTAGCAGATTGACTAATATGATAGCAAAGAAAGTAATAAATGTTGGTGGTGATGTGGCAAAATTGGGACATTAATGCATAGCTGGTGGAGTTGTGAATTAATCCAACCATTCTGATGGGAATTTGGAAATATGCCCAAAGGGTGCTAAAATACTGCCTGTCCTTTGATCTAGCCATAACACTGCTGGGTTTGTTTCCCAGAGATAATAAGGAAAAAGACTTATACAAAAATATTCAGAGCTGCACTCTTTGTGGTGGCAAAAAATTGGAAAACGAGAGGATGTCCTTCATGTGGGGAATGGCTGAACAAATTTTGGTGTCTGTTGGTGATGGAATACTATTGTGCTCAAAGGGATAATAAACTGAAGGAATTCCATGTGAAATGGAACAACCTCCAGGAATTGATTCAGAGTGAAAGGAGCAGAACCAGGAGAACATTGTACACAGAGACAGAAACACTGTGGCACAATCAAATATAATAGACTTCTCTACTAGCAGCAATGCAATGATTAAGGACAATTTTGAGGGACTTATGAAAAAGAACACCATCCACATTCAGAGGAAGAATTGTGGGTATAGAAACATAGAAGAAAAAATAGAAGAAAAACAACTCCTTGATCACATGGGTTGATGCAGATATGATTGGGGATATAGACTCTAAATAATCACACTAGTGCAAATATCAATAATATGGAAATAGTTCTTGATCAATGGTACATGTAAAACCCAGTGGAAGTGTGCATGAGCTATAAGAAGAAGGTGGGGATTGGGGAGGGAAAGAACAAGAATCTTGTAACCATGGAAAAATATTCTAGATTAATTAATTCTATAACTTCCACCCCCCCCAAAAAAAGAAGAAGCCTTTCCCAGGCCCCCCTCCCCTAATTTATCCTGTCTATATCTTGTTGGCACTTATTTTCTAATTGTTTCCCCTACTAGACTGTTAACTCCTCATGGACTGTATGTTATATATACTATTTATCTCCAGAACTTTTAGTAGGCACATAGTAGGCACTGAATGAATGCTAGTTGAATGACTATTGAAAAGGAAGAGGAGTGTATACTACATGGGGCTTGAAGAGATAGGGAAATGTTACTGAGGGTTAATCGGGGAAGAATGAAAGATGTATTATGAAATGAGGATTGACCTGAAATTTAATAAAATACATTTGTAGTGGGTCCATGCCAACTGTGTCCATCTGTACAGAATTGTGTGCAGGTATGGGTGTGGGTGTCCTTTTCAGGTTATTTATGCCAAGCAACATTCATTAGAATATGACTATGAGCAGAGGATGATGGTAAGGGGAACCCTAAGGATACACAAATTTGCTCTTTGTCATAGAATTCAACAGGGCCAATCAGGTGATTAAGCACCTACTCTGTACAATGGGAACTCAAAGACACATCAAAGCCCCAAGAGAACAAAAACAGTCCATTCCCTCAAGGAGTTCCCTTACAACTGAAGAGATACACATGTACCAAGATAAGTAAATTAAGATAACCTGAGGTGGAAGCCAGCAATTGCAGCTGGAGGTTGAGGGAAAGCTTTCCAGAGGAACAGACCTCTTCAGTGAGACTGAGCCTGGAACTAAGATGTACAAGAAGTATTGTTGAGGAGGGAGTGAATTCTAGCCAGGAATGGACTGCTTTGATTGCACTGATGTCACATAAGGGAGATGGGATGCTCTCTTCCTGTCCCAACTCTGGTAGAGTTTGCTCTGTAGAATCTTCTCTGGTCTGGATACCCAAACCCCATCCTCATCTGATGTAGCATGGTGCATCCCTCCTTAAGCACTATGAATCTCAGTTTTCTCATCTAGAAAATGAGGATCATAATACCTATAGCATCTTCCTCTTCTCTTTACCCTATCAATCATCAATCATCAAATGTACCCACTGAAATATTAAGAACAAGTTCTTAATAACTATTGAATCAGATCAAATTGTATTTTAGAAATTTAGGGGAATAGGGTGGCTCAGATGCATAAATGCTCAGGATAGACAGATGACCAATTCTAAATTTGTTGTCAACCATATATCTCTGATCTCAAGACCAACTTAATCTCCACACCTCCCCGCCCCCATTCCATAAATCTTCTGCTCTGACCTCATGAATTTTTCTCACCAGCACGAAAATAACCTCTTCTTCCTCTCTCATTTTGAATGCTCTTCAAACCTCTTAAGATCTTGCCTCCTGGGGGGGGGGCGGAGTCAAGATGGCGGCTTAGCAAGCAGCAAAAGTTCAGACCTTGTGGAAGACCCTTCCTTACCAATACAGACTGAATGCTCCTAGGGCACCGAAATTCAAGCTGAACAACAGGACAGAAGCAGGGAACCCTCCTTCTGGACTCAAATCAAAAGGTATGCCCCCCAAAAGCTGGAATCTGAGAATACTCAGGGCTAAGGGGAAGGCAGAGCGAAGGTCCCAGGACCCCTCCCCACAACCCAGAGGGCTGAGCCCCCAGCAGCAGCGGGAACCTCTGAGTGGGCAAAGGTGCTGGTTTGCAGGGTCTACCTTGGGAGCAGTGGGGTGCTGGGCTTGGAGCATCCAGCTTGGACAGCGGGGAGGAAGCCAGGGAGAGACGAGGCTGTGGCTGGGTCCCTCCATCGGGCTCCAGTCTCACTGTTGCCTCGGGCACATCCAGACCAATCCAGTTGAACATAATTCCATCAGAACTCCTCAAAGTTTAGGGAGGTGGGCAAAGGCACTTGTGGACAGCGGAGAAGCAGCTGGAGAGAATTGGAGAGAGCCTGGGTGGCCCAGCCTTCCAGGAGTCTTCAGGGCCTCAGAGCTTCATACCACATACAGCCCGACCCAGTTGAACTCAATCCAATCAAAAGCCCCCAGAGGACAGGGAAGCTAACATTCCTCCCCTAGAGACTGTACCAAGAGATCTGACAAGGCTCCAAGAGGGAAGACTGACAGCCCCAAAACCAAAACAAAATGAGAGGGGCAAGAGCACAGCCAAATACGGGGAGCAAAGAAGGGGTAAACTTGAGCAAACAACAGAAAAAGAAGAAAGAAATTACAATAGACAGCTTCTGCACAGGTAATGAGCAAAGAATGAAACAGAGGGGGAGGGATCAGCAAAGGAAAAATCAGAAATCCCAGCAAATTGGATACAGGCTTTGGAAGAACTCAAAATGCAATTCAAAACACAATTAAGAGAGGCTGAAGACAATTGGGAAAAGAACTTAAAAATTAAGATAAGTCATCTGGAAACAGAAAATAGTGTCTTGAAAGCCAAAATCAACCAGCTGGAAAATGAGGCAAAGGAGATGAAAGATGAGGCAAAGCAGATGAAAGATGAGGTGAAGAAGATGAAAGATGACCTCCAAAGAAAATCTGACCAAAAGGAAAAGGACGACCAAAAAACTAAGGATGAAATCCAGCCTTTAAGAACCAGAATACAACAACTAGCATCATGTGACTTCACAAGACAGCAGGACACTATAAAACAGAGCCAAAAGAATGAAAAAATTGAGGAAAATATGAAGCATCTCCTTCACAAAACAGAGGATTTAGAAAATCATTTAAGGAGAGACAATTTAAGAATTATTGGCCTACCAGAAGACCATGACAAAAGAAAAAGCCTGGACATTATATTACAGGAAATTATTAAAGAAAACTGGCCCCAAAATCCTTGAACAAGAGAGAAAAGTGGAGATTGATAGAATCCACAGATCACCTCCTGTACTTAATCCCCAACTGACAACACCCAGGAATGTTATAGCCAAATTCAAGAACTATCAGACCAAAGAAAAGATATTACAAGCTGCCAAGAAGGCATTCAGATACCAAGGAACCACAGTGAGGATAACTCAGGATCTGGCTGCATCCACACTGAAAAAAAAAAAAAAGATCTTGCCTCCTCCCAGAAGCTTCCCATGATTTCTTTAGCTCATTTTGACCTTTTTCTCCCCTATATTTCACAGAATTATAACATCTTGGACTCTAGTTGACATCTAGTTCATTTATTTTCATTGTGTCCCCAATACATAGCCCAATTCCTGGCAAATAGTAGGTACTTAATGAATTCTTGTCAATTGGTCTTACCCAGGAACAATAAGTCTCTCTATACTTTATCTGGCAAGTGACCATTCAGCCTTTTCTTAAATATCTACAATTAGATGAAAGTCAAGTCAAAAGGCATTAAATTAAAATTAAATTAATAAAAATAAAATTTAAAATTAAAAAGTAATAATCTATTTGTCAGGCACAGTGTTAAGCAATGGGAATAGAAATAAAAACAAGATAGTTCCTGCCCTCTGAGAAATTATATTCTAATAGAAGAGACCAACCTACTTTCTCCAATGTCTTCTGTATTTACAGTATCCTTATTTCCCAGAAATTATCCTTATAGGGTCTCAAGGTCCTTCACTAGCCTGATTGACCACATTTAGATACCCTCCAGTTTTTCAAGTGTATGTGGTGTGCAGAACTGCTCTCAGTTCATGAAATTTAGCTAGACCAGGACAATGGGTACTATTCCCTTCTTAGTCCAAGATATCCACCATGCCTAAAACTGAAGCCCAAGATGGCTTCGGCATACATGAGCACCAACCATCCTTTCCCATATCAGATTTTCATAGTAAAAAATAATGTTCTGTAATGGTCAGAGGTTTGTGAAACACTTTATATCTTTCATTAACCTGTTTTATGTTTGCAATATTCCTATGAGGTAGGTGCTTATTTTCCATTTAATAGGTGAGGGAAAAATAGATGAAGTCAAGTGAATTTACCAGGGTGACACATCTAGGGAGAGTCTTTGGCCCTTAATAGTTTTCCAACTGGGAAAAAAGACAAAGGCTTTGTTGGATGGAAAGGAAACTTTTTGAAGACAAAAGCTATTTCATTTTTGTCTTCGTGTCCTTAGTGGTGTGCAAGAAACAATATTCCAGTCTTAGAGAAGGTACTGACTTGCCTTGATAAGAAAGTTTCCTTACCTAAAGCACTATGTAATAGACACATCAATGAATGGTTAGTACCATGTGAGCTTTTATTGAGTGTTTTTTCAAGGCCTTACTTTCCATCTTAGAATCAATATTGTGTAATGGTAGAAGAGAGAGAAACCATGTCAAGTCTAAGGGATGGCACTAGCACAGGGCAAAATTAGAAGCCTTTTATATGCAATTTATTTCTTCTGTACTTTAAAGGCTAGAGGAGAATGAGATGAAATGAGACTAGAAAAGTAGTGGAGTATCAGATAGTGGTGGTAGGGGCTTTAGATTCTGGGCAAAATACAGTAAATTTGAATTAGTAGGCAATATGGAACAAATGGAGATTTTTGAGCCAAGACGAGTGACGTGGCCAAATGTAGGCATAAGGATGATTAATCTGTAGTGGTATGATGGATGGGTTGGACAAAGGAGAGAATCTTGGCTGGTAGACCCATAAGGAGTCTATCTATCATAATTCTAGGCAGGTGTAATGAGGGTCTGTAGGAGGTGGTGCCAATGTCAGAATAGAGGTGGTGACAGATGATGGTTTCAAGAGCTGCTGTGGAGATGGATTCCACAGAAATTATAACTCATTCTGCCCTGTTCTTCACCTCTCCTATCCAATTAATGATAACCCCATGATCTCTTAGGAGACAGGGTTAGTGCCATTTCTTCTGATGGCAGGAGGAGGAATTTTGTACAACCAATGCCTTTAGGAGAGTTGAGTATTCATCTACCCATAGTTGTCCAATCCTGTGTATGAATTATTCCTAAAAGATCTTCCCAGAGAAGAAAACAAACATGATAGAGGCAAGAGCCAAACTGGTCCTGAGGGTGTCAGGAGCCAAAGATGGATCCTAGTTCATGTGAGCCCAGAGTTATGGGGTAGGGTGGAGAAGTCTGTTCCTTGGGTTACAACTGAATAAGAAGACCAATTAAACCTGGAATCAGGAGAAGATTCTGATGGAGATGGGACTCTCTAGAGAGGAAAGTTTTTCCAGGACCCAGGCTGAGAGTTCAGTGTGCAGAAAGAAGCAATAAAAGTGTATTAGTACTGATATATTATTAATATGTTATATTATATGTATATTTATTTATTAATCCCTTACAGTAGGCCATGTACTAGAGATACAAAGGGGTCATCTAGGTGGCCCAAGGGATAAAGGACTGGTCTTGGAATCAAAATCTTTCTGAGTTCAAATCTGGCCTCAGACATTTACTAGCTGTGTGACTCTGGGCACTTCATCCTGCTAGCCTCAGTTTCTCATCCGTAAAATGAGCTGGAGAAGGAAATGTCAAACCTCTCCAGTATCTCTACCAAGAAAACTCCAAATGGGGTCATGAGGAGTCAGACCTGAAAATGACTCAATGAAAACTGGAGATACAAAGAAAAAGAGAAAACAGACCTTTCCTTCAGGGAACTGAGTGTCTAATGATAGTGAAAGAGGGGAGATCACATGTACATACATAGTATGGATGGAAGATAATCTTAGAGGGAAAGACCTCATTAGAATGTCAACTCTTTGAGCTCAACGACTATTCTGTTTTTGTCCCCAGTGCCTAGCACTGTGCCTGAAACAGCAAAGTCACTCGATGCTTGTGGATTTGGATTACTCTGAAGTGAAAGACAAGCCTTCTCAGGCAATGTGGAGGAATGAGGGACTGCTGGCATTTCCAGACTCCCTCCTAGTGATCTTGGTTATGTTCTTTAATTTTTCAGTGCTCTAGGCAACTTGCCAAGAATACAAATTATAGGGTAGGAAACCAACCTTTATTGTTAGAGGGAGTTTCCTTACCTGGAAATTCAATACTAGATGAATTCACAGATCTCTTTTCCCTTTTCTAATAGATGAATATTAGTATACATACAAATAATCAGATAATTATTGAACATTTTTAAAGCTGACCAATTTTTTTATATCCAATACTTCCTCGGATACTCAAAACATCACCATGTGAGAAGAGTTATATGATCTCCATTTTCTAGACGAGAAAACTGAGACTTGATGAACTTTTCGCAGGTTCACACAAGTGGCAAGAGTATATGAGTTAGGATTTGAACTCTAGTCTCTTTGATGCCAATCCAGACCTCTTTACATTACATCACACTACAATTGGAAGGGGATAAAAATTAAAACCATCAAAGAAGTGTGCCTTGTATAACTGGGAAGAGGTTCATAGGATTAGAGAGTTAGAGCTAGCAGTGACCTTAAAGATGGCTGAGCCAATATACTTATTTTTCCTTTAAGGAAAATGAAGCCACAGAAATGAAGGTATCTGGTTAAGCATCACATGGAAGTATCAAGTTTTGAATCCATGTCCCTCTGGCTTCCAGTATGAAACCTTTTGATCACACTACTCTTCCAAAGAAGACCTGGAAACTTTCTTTTTATTCTAGGTTTATGGAATCTTTGCAGAGAAGTATCCCCTTTCATCCATCCAACACTGTATCAAGGCTGACATTTAGTATCTAACCTCCATGAGACTCTCTGGTTTTAAGGTAGCCTTGAAAATAAGCACCGACCAAAATTTCCTGGCCCTCTACTTATTTTTGTTACATTATCAACCATTTGGTTCAAGTCTTCATCTCCTCTCTTTCAAGCTACTGTAACAGCCTACTGTTTGGTCTTCTTACCTCAATCCCTGCCCTTCCATCCGTTCTCCGCTTGGTTACCATAGCTATATTCCTAAAGCATAGTACTGACCACAGGCCATCCCTAAGTCTCACATTCAATAAATCCCTTGAGTCTTATTATCTCTATGATCAAATATGAAGTCTTTCTCTTGGCAGATAAAACCTTTTACAATTTGACTTTGTTCTATATGGGAATGTTCTACATTCACATTCCCATATTATTTTACTTCAATGAATCCATGTTTTATTCACAGCAACCCACTTACTTTTCTTCTCATGTGATATCTTTATAACATTCTTGAGTACTACTGTGGATGTCAGAGTTGGCCAACTTGTAATTGATCCTTTTGTTTTCTATTTCTACCTTGATAGGGACCAAACTGAATCCTCCAGGCCTTGCCTCCATCTTCCCTATGGGGAAAGGTTTAGGGTGGACACCCTTCAAGGCTCAGCTCAAATACTGTTTCATTCCAAAAGTCTTTCCCAGTTTCCCATTTTTAAGTGTCTCCATCACTGAATATTTTTAGAAATATATACAATATTAATCTCTCAACATATTGTGTTACCTAGGTAGAATATGAGGTCCTTGAGGGCAAGGACTTCCTCAAATTTTAACTCTGTTGTTCATTTATTTAAGTCATGAGTCATTGTGAACCCTTTTGAAGTTTTCACAGCAAAGATACTGGAGAGGCTTTCCCTTTCCTCCTCTAGCTCTTTTTTTTTTCAGATGAAGAAACTAAAGCAAATAGGGTGAAATGACTTTCCCAGAGTCACCCAACTACTAAGTATCTGAAGTTATATTTGAATTCATGAAGATGAATTTTCTTGAATCCAGGCCCAGCACTCTATCCCAAGTGATCTCATTGTGCATTTTTATCTCTAGTGGCTAATATAATGCCTGGCATGTGATAAACACTTAACAAATACTCATTGATCTATTTACTAATTGGGCAATTAATCGAACACTGCTTTTTGACTCAGCCCTCCTTTTTCTTGTTGCTAAATAACCCTGATTTCCTTTCTAAAGAATGAAAAGTGGGACTTCCCAGAAACATCAACCCATTAGGAAGAATGAAGAGACTCTAGGATGAATGCTCACAGATGGCCCCATTACTATCACCTCTTGGCATTCCTTGGGTTCTCTTTTCATTTGCTCTGTTTCTGTGCCATTAACTTTTTGTCTTATCCTTGATTATGTTTTTGCCTTTGCATTAGGTTTAATTTTATATGGAAACTTGATTGGAAAGGGTAGAGAGGAGATGTATGAAAGATCAATTAGAAGTGCATTTAGAGTCCATAGGAGAGATGATGAGGGTTAGATAAGAATGATTGTGCTATGAATACAGAGAAGGGAGCAGATGAAGGAAATGTTGACCAGGTATAATAGGCAAGATGTGACAACATGGGTTTCAGGAGATTCATTGTTTAGTTTTACCATGTTATTATTTTTTTAAACCTCTACCTTCTGTCTTAGAATCAATACAAAGTTTGATTCCAAGGTAGAAGAGTAGTTGGGGTTAGGCCAGTGATGGTGAACCATTTAGGGTCTGTGTGCCCAAACTATACCCTCAAACTGTCTGTGAGCCCCCTGAATCACCCCAGACAGGTGAGGGAGGAAGTACTTGGATTGAGCTGCTGGGCAGAGGGGTGGAGCATGTGAAAAATGTTCTCAGACAAGGTGGAGAGGGAGAGGGAAGCAGCCCCTTCCACAAATGCCATGGGTTCACCAACATGGGGCTAGGTGATTTGGGTTAATTGACTTGCCCAGGGTCACAAAGTTAGGAAGGGTCTGAGGCCAGATTTGGACCCTCGACCTCCCTACTCCTGGTTCTCAATCCACTGAGCCACCTTGCTGATCATGTTTTAATAGGTTATTGTGATGCTTCTTTACTTATGTGCTCTTTAATTGTCTCTAACAGATTGATTGCCGACCTCATTAAAGATAGATCCTGCCCATCTCATACAATGCTGTTGGTTGGCTCCTCTGAGTCCCAGGGTGCTTCATCCTGAGTTTCTCAGGGCACCTTGGAAAACTGAGTGATTCCATCATGGGATCCTGATTCCTAGACAGGACCACACTATTCATTTGGGTTGCCATAATTTTGAAATTAATTCCACATTGTTTTCTCAACTTTGTTTTAATGTTTCTTGCATTGTGGAATCCAACCAATTAATCAGTTGGTTAACAGGCATTTAGTAAGTTCTAACTTTGTGTCAGGGACTGTATTAACTATAGGGAGAATAAAGATAAAAGTGAAAGAATCCCTTTCTCCAATGAGGAAACAACATGGACATACAATTTATGGATAGGTACAAGACACAAGACACATACAAAGCAGAAATAAGATCTTGCATGATATCCTCACAACTAGAGGGGGGAGATAAATGGTGGGATCATGTGTTCTTCCATTACTTTTGAAAGAGGAGGGGAATAAAGGTATCATAAGAGATGAATGAGCAGAGGAGGTGGGTCAGTCATGTTGGATGACCAATAGACAGTAGCTTGGTATTATTCAATGTGAGAAGACCTCAAGGAAACCCCAAACCATGTAGGTAGGAGCTTAAAGTCTTCAAGTGAGTGGGGAGACAATATTCTATCAAGTGATACATAGGGCCAGAAAGTATTATTTGCTCCAATTAATTCTTTGGCAAATGGATTTTCTGAAGGGCATGGGCCATGTCTCCTGTCTTTTATGCTTCTCCAAAAGGCTCAGGAGCCCAGAGGACTATTGACAATAGGTATTGAATAAGGGTTTGTTCATTGAACTAAAGAATCGGTGGATGCTATGGATGGATTGATCAATTGAAAATGATCTGGAAGTGGCCCCTTGCCAGACTTGACTTCTTCCTGAGTTGGTGAAACAGACCTTCCCATATCCTCTCTGAATACAGAAGTCCCAGAATGAGACATTTTGAATTTGGCCTTTGCAAATTTGCTCTAGAGATGATTCCCCATTTTATTGCTGCCATGTTCCTCTAGCTGAAATACTTTCAAAACATTTTGAAGAGTAATAAAAACAAAGCAAAAATAATGAAGGAAAGGGGTGGGGAGGAAGGGCACACCATCCCTCTTTAACCAGGATCCAGGAAAACAATTATGGTTTCACTTAATTCATCACAGCTGTGCAAATTGAAGAAAACAATAACATGCTGGGGTCTGTTGGCGGCCACTGAGAACCTCTTGGTGTCTGTGCTTACTTTTCCAGGGGCCTAAGGGAAGGCTTGGAAAGCCAGAGGGTCCCAGTTCTGCCATTTTCTCCCTGTGTGGCCCTGGCCAAGTCATTGACCCTCCTTGAGCTTCATTATCCTTTTCTGTAAAATGGGGATATTAAAAGTGGCAGCCTACTTCTTGGGATTTGTCTGATAATGGGCACCAGAGCTTTGCCTTTCTCTAGGGCAATAAACAATTTAAGGGACAATGACAACAACGATGATGATAATGACGATGATGGTGACGACTACTATGATTTGTCCCCTCTTTGAAAGTTCTTCCAGGTCTTGTCAAATTTGGCCACTTTCCTACCACTTTCCAGGGCAGTAGACCTATATGCTTAAATGTATCTACGTATTTATAAACGTGTTTATTTATGCATATATTTACAAGATATCACATAATTCTTAGAGTAATTTTATCACATAGGATATCTCTTGTGTGTGTATGAATACACATGAATGGACATACCTACATATATACACATATGTATATACATATATTTGCAAAGCACTTTGAATATATTAGATAGATGCCACTAACATTCCCATTTTACAGAAGAGAAAACTGAAGCTCAAAAAGTTTAAGTGATGTGCCTGCGGTAAATGTCTGAATCAGGATTCAGACCCATGTCTTCCTGATTCCAGGTCCATGACCCCATCTGATATACTATCTCGTGTCTGTAAGATTAAAATTAATATCCAATAACTCCAAGTATTATATTTTATAAGATTGAATAAAAATCACTTGAAGTAGAGGAAATAGAAAGAACAAAAGTAAAAACCTGAGTAAAGGGAATAATATGCCATCTCGTGTCATATTCATGATTAAGAGGCAAGGGGACTAAGAAAGGCAAAAAGCCAGGCTCTGCCTTCTAGGAGACCACTTAATAGGGTAGAGAAAGGAAGTCACCAAGACCTGAATTCAAATCTTGACTCAAACACTAACTATATGACCTTCGGCAAGTCACTTAACCTCTATTGGCATCAGTTTCTTTAACCTGTCAATAAAAATAACAGGATCTACCGTGTCGAGTGGTTACAAGAATCAGATGAGATACTCGTAGTGTTGAGCAGTGTGGCACTATGTAAGTGTCTGTTTCCTCCCCCTATCCTCCATCCCAGAGAATCTGTGCTTTCAGGATAGGCTGGTACTGTAGAAAGGGAATAGGAAATGTATTGATTAAGTATTGATAAGATAAGAACTTTAGGAAAGTGTCCCGGAGGCTACAGGCAAACAGTTCTAGGCATGAGCTGAGAACTTGGAAAAGGAGAAGCTGATAAAGTTGCACCAGTTGGTCACTAAGCTCTGAGTCTATCTCTGACTTCTGGTGAAGACAGACGACCCAGACCTTGCTCATTGCTGGTGATAGAGAAGAGAGAACTCAAACCCATCTCACGAGTGTTTCCTACTTTCCTGACCATGAATAATCTCAATACTTCAAGGGAAATCTCCAGGAAGGGTTCATTCTCTGTGTGGGAAGACTAAGAAGTCTCTTTGACCTCCCTGCCTCCTATTTCCTAACGAATATTTTGCATTACTACATAGATTTAGATTTAGATACATAGATCATAGATTTAGAGCTGGAAGAGACCTTTAAGCCTACCCCATCCCCTTTATTTTAAGAATGGTGAAACCAAAGGAGAGAGTAAATGACTAACCCAGGGTCACACATATCTGAGGTAAAAATTTCAAAGTCTTCTTGACTCCTATCCTCTAGCCCATCTATCTTCCTATTCCCTATCCAAAGGAGCATTCAAAATTAGTTTTGCTTCTTTAAAAATATGCCCTCTTTTTTGCTATTAATTTAACAATCATCAAGGACACAATTTTAATAAACAAAGAAAAATAAACAGAAAAAGAGTATGTATAAAGTCATGAACTGTTAGGCTTAGTTTGTAGTTTTAAGAGTATATTAAATTTAGCAAGGTAACAACAAAATGTCCCTGTTTATTTAAGCCTTCCTCTGAATTTATTTTCAACTATGTATTTTTCAAGTTTTATTGATTTTTTTCCTTTTCCTTTGTTTTTTTGCATTTTCATTATTACTAATTTGTCTCAAAAACAAAAGTACATAAGAGCAAGTAAAGTTCCACCTCCTCTCCCTCCCATATCTTCCTGATTATCTCTTTAGGGTCCTGAAGGATCCTTAGTCTTTTGCCAACCTCCCACCTCTTATTTTGTATTACTCACCTATTCTTCCTGGTTACTCTTCTCTATGGGGTCTAGAAGGATCCTCCCCAAATTAGAATGAATGAATGTGGTTCTTTGTCCCACAAAAGTCTCCAAGCCAAACACTAAGTATCTATTGTTATTCAGCAGAGAGAAAGTACCAAGGGAAATAGAACAGAGGGGAGACAGATACACTTACATTGAGCTTCAAAGATGGCAAGGAATGATTGATACACATTAAGGTCCTAGAAATTAGGCATTCTAGGAATTATTATCTTCATTTTACAGATGAGGAAACTAAGGATCAGAGAATTGTTTGCTTGACCAAGAACAGAGTCACCAAATTCAAGAGGCAGGATTTGAACTGTGGGCTTCCTCCTCCAAGTGTGGCACTGTCTTCATTATTCCATGTTGAAAAGCAAATGTCTAGAGCTCCTAGTCTGCCAGCAACACAGACCAGATTGGCCCACTAGAGTAGCCAAGGAAGCAAAATGGTGTTTCTATTGTTATGATGACTGGCATGGTGGAATGAATATTGGTCTGAGGAAATGGAGAGCTGGGTTCACATTTCAGTGTGATCAGTATTTCCCTATGACTTTGAGTAAGTCCCATTCTCTCTGTGGGCCTCAGTGTTTTTAATCTGTAAAATAAGAAGGGGGTGAGAATTAAGATCCAATGAGAGTTACTAAGTAAATTGTGGTAGGCAGCTAGAAACAGAAATAAACAGATATATGATATAGCTAGAGATAGGTGGATGCAGATGTAGACAGACAGACAGATAGATGGATAGATAGATAGATGGATACATGGATACATGGATACATGGATAGACAGATAGATGGATAGATGGATAGACGGATACATGGATAGACGGATAGATGGATAGACGGATACATGGATAGACAGATAGATAGATAGATGGATAGATGGATAGATGGATAGACGGATACATGGATAGACAGATAGATGGATAGATGGATAGATGGATACATGGATAGATGGATAGATAGATAGATGGATACATGGATACATGGATACATGGATAGACAGATATATGGATAGATGGATAGACGGATACATGGATAGACAGATAGATAGATAGATGGATAGATGGATACATGGATACATGGATAGACAGATAGATGGATAGATGGATACATGGATACATGGATACATGGATAGACAGATAGATGGATACATGGATACATGGATAGATGGATAGACAGATAGATGGATAGATGGATAGACGGATACATGGATAGATGGATAGATGGATAGATGGATAGATGGATAGATGGATAGATGGATAGACAGATAGGCAGACAGATAGATAGGTAGATAGATGGATAGACAGACAGATAGACAGATAGAGTACATATGTACATAGGTACATAGGTAGGTAGGTAGGTTTGCATTTCTCAGTTTTTTGCAGTTTTACCAATTGCAAGCCTTTTCATCCTTTATCACAGTAAGTAGGTAGGTAGATAATGCTGGTGATACAGACAGAAGCCAAAAAAGACATTACCTGCCTGAAAAGAACTTATATTCTAGTGGATAAAAACAACCTACAAAGGATATGAATATAATACTACTACTGTGTTGTAAGAATTAATATGATTACAGAGAATCCTGGGAAGACTTAAATGAATTGAAGTAAACAGAACCAGAAAATCAGGTACATAGTAAGTCAATAATGCAAATGAAAGAATAATGACAATGAAATAATCAAAATTGAACTGGCCAAGCTGGACCCCAAAGAAGAGATATGCAAATGTATCTGGTTTCTAGTCTTCCCAGGGGAGGGGAATTGTGAGTTTGGACCACTACATGCAGTCTCAGAACTTTGGGCTGTCTTGTTTAATTTGTTGAACTGCCTACCCCCCACCTACCTTAAAAATTCTTTGATACGGAGGATGAATTTTTGGGAGGGGGGACTTGGAAATGTGAATAAAAACAAAAGACTCCATTAAAAATTTATTTTTTTTTTAAGTAAGGAGGGTGAGAGATGATCTCTATAGACCCTAAGTATGTCAGAAGGGGAGATGAGAGCAAAGGCATAGATTGCTGATTTCCCTCTCTTGGGAAGGTCCTGGACTTCACGCAGAATTTTGCTTCATATGTCCCCTGTGAGCCTATCATGAATATCTTTATATTGGGTAGGTCATCCTTCCAGATAGCTGAGAGTCTGAATTCACTGAAGGCAGAAGAGACACTTTGGAGACACCTGAGGCCACTGACATAGAGCTCATCTCTCCCTTAACAGGAATGCTGTACACAAAATTCCTGACCCACCCAGTCTCTGCTAGAAGACCTTCAGGAAATGCCAGTCCTGCTCCATCCCTGGGTAGCCTTGTGCTGTGGACAGTTTGCACCATAAGGAAGTCTTCATTTCTACTGAATCAAAATCGACCTCTTTGAAACTCCCACTCACTGCTTTCAGTTTCATCTCTAGGGATCAAAGAAAGTGGGAGATGTTTGCACAGGTTGTATAGGTTGAGCATTCTTAGTGGTAGAAGATATCCTTGAGGCATTTAGTACAATCCACCATAGCATTCCTGATATGTTCTACTTGAATGACTCCAGTAATGGGGAGCTCATTTCCTCTAAGGGCAGCCCTTTCCATGGCAGGAAATATCAGTTTATTATATCTGACTTCAACCTGATCAAGACCTTGTTATCTCATTGTAAATTCTCCCTCTTGCTCACCCTGCAAGGTAACCCAGGTTGCCTTCCTCATGCTGTTCCTTCAGACATTTGAAGATAGGTTTTGTATTCTTCTAATATCTTCTTTCTCAGGCTAAACACCAAGAGCCTCAGAATCTCAGAGTTGAAAGCAGGGACCTCAGAGTTCATCCAATTTGATCCAAAGCTGAACAAGCAGCTAGGACACTCAGTGGATAGAAGATCACTCTTGAAGTCAGAAAGACCTGAGTTCAAATTTCAGACATTTACTAGCTGTGTGATCCTGGGTAAGACCCTTAATCTCTGTCTCCCTTAGTTTCTTCAACTGTAAGACAGAGTTACCTTCCTAGAGTAGTCATAAGGATCAAATGAAATAATTGCAAAGTGTTTCTCACAGTTCTTGGCACACAGTAGGTGCTATATAAATATTAGTCAATATGATGATGGTGAAGAAGGTGGCTCCATCCAGATTTTGCTTGAAGACTTGCAGCTCTCTCTGATTGAAGTACTCCCTCTCCAAGGCAGCCTATTATATTTAAAAATAGCTTTGAGCGAAAAACTTAAGTTTTCCTCTCCAAAACTTTCATGCATTGTTTCTAATTCCTCCCTCTGGGACCAAGCAAAAATGTTGAATTCCTCTTCTATTTGACAGCTTTTCAGGCACTTGAGCACATCTATCTTCTTGTAGCCCAAGTCTTCTCTTCCCCAGACTAAACCACTCCAACTCCTCTAGCTGATACTCATATGAGATGAATTTGAGACCCCTCACCATCCTTGTGGTTCTGCGATGAACATGCCAGAAATGAGATCTGAACTCACTGCCATCTACACAGGAGAATCCCTTCATAGAGGGGATTATAACTTGAATAGGATTCCTTACACCTATCCTAGTTCCCATGGGTGCTGAACTCATTCTGAAAGCTTTTGGCTCCAACTTTGCACGTCCTTATTTTTCTTCTCTCCACCCCCAACATGGAGGTTTTAGGAAGGTCAAGGGAGAGAGGACACCCCTCCTTCCCCTGTCTTTTGGTCAGTGCATGACTTAAATCATGGCTAGATGTGCTATGTATAAATAGACATGAACATATGGATTAAATTTCTCTAAAGCACATGGAGGGGGGGGGGTTGTTAAAAGCTGAGTGGGGAGGACCTAATGTTTTGGCCCAGAACACCTGGGACTTCACCACCATCCTAACCTTGGAGACAGTCTTACTGGGGTTCAGCCAACATTTGTTGCCAGGTGTGTTCTGTCCTGGCTAATGATGGAGGACTACATTGAGTCTTTTTAGGGGGCTCAGGAAAGAAGAAAACCACACGGGGAGGGATACAATGGGCTGGAAACCATAAGAATTCACAGAGAGGTTAAAGAGGACTCTGAGAGTGATTCAACTGCTCTCTATTGACCTTTCCTGTGGGCTATTGCTAAATGCAAGTCAAACCCTACTTTTGGACTTACAGTGGGTTTGGGGAATTTAATTAAGCAAAATCAGATCAGCATTCAGTGCTACAGAAGAATCTGGCTTTTCCTGCCAAACTCCTGGGAGTTACAAAGTGCTTTTTAAAAAAGGAAAAACAGAATATTTATTTATTTTTAAACTTTTATTGATATATTTCATTTTTACATCTCCTTCATTTCCAAATAAATCCTGCCTCTCTCGCGTCCCCAGAGAGCCATCCCTGTAACAAAGAATAAAAAAAGAGAGGAGAGGGGGGAGAAGTTCAGTAAAGCTGAAAAGCACAATAACATATGACAGGATATTCAGTAGTGTACACCTGTAGCCCCCAACTTGTGCTTCGAAAGGAAGGGCGGGGTACATTCTCTTGAACTGGGATTCCTCACAAAAGATGTTATTCACGTAACTCATTATTATCGGCATTACAGACATTTGGCAAATGTCCTCTCCAGTCACTCTTTCCATGACTGGGAACTGAAAGCATCCATCTAATAGCATTTTACAACTGGAAGGAGTTCATTTAATTGAGGAAAGAGATCAGATCCAGAGAGGGAAAAATAAGATGTCAGGGACCTTAGAAATCATTTGGTCCACCCTCTCTACTTTATAGATGAGGAACAAGAGACCCCAAAAGGTAAAATGACTTGCCTCAAGCATTTGTATGTATATAAACATATATGTATATATGTACATTAAGATACACATACATATGCATATATACATACATACACACATATATACATATGTATATATAAAATGAGCCAGTTGGCACAGTAGATAGGCTGCCAAGCCCAGAGTCAGGAAGACATCTTCCTAAGTTGAAATCTAGTCTCACATACTAGCTGTGTAACTCTGGGCAAGTTTGCCTGTTTGCCTCAGTTTCCTCATCTAGAAAAGGAGCTGGAGAAGGAAATGGCAAACCAAATGAGTATCTTTGCCAAGAACAGTCCAATTTAGATCATGGAGAGTCAGATATGACTTAAAAGATCAAATAATAACAACAAATATCAGAGCTCAAACTTGAACTCGGGTTCCATGACCAACAGTCTTTTGCATCAATCTTTATCTCAGTGACTTGTCATGGGTTTCATTTTGTCATCCTACCTATGAAAAGAATGTCCTTCCTTCCTTCCTTCCTTCCTTCCTTCCTTCCTTCCTTCCTTCCTTCCCTCCTTTCCTTCCTTCCTTCCCTCCCTTTCTTTCCCTTCTTCCAAGAGCATCAATGGTGCACCTGCTTTGTTCAAGCACTTTGCTAGACACTGAGATTGTTAGAGATTTCAAGTTTAAAAGAAAACAACAAGACTATGAGAAAAGATTTTGTCATCAGGGTTGGTCCTGACATTCTCCTTATCTGCTTCCTTCCTCATCAGATTTCCCTTTTCATGGTCCTGTTCAAGCTACACATCTTTTCAGAAATGCTTCTTGCTTAAATGTTGGCCAGTCCATTTACTTTCTTCCTGATAAATATCCTGATAGTAAACACACTTCCAATCACTCACATTAGAGCCAGAATTTTTCTAGAGTGAAGGTAAGTAAAAAGCCAACAGATTTTGGTAACACCCAGAAAACTTGGAGACTTGGTTTGTTGCTAGAGGACGAGACTATTGGTATTGGCTCCATGGCCAAATTAGATGTCATAGATAGAATTTTCAAAGAGACAAATTTGGTCTCTTTTTTTGTTCATCCCAAAGTGAGATGGAACAGCTTTGGAAGGGGATTGGGGTCATCTCACTGGACATTCTTGGATTATTACTTGAGGATTCCATTGAGGGAATTTTCTTTCAGTCTTACATTAGACTCCGTGACCCCAGTTCAAGGATCATGGAATCCCTGTTTGGAATCAAGAAATTTTTAATTCAAATTCTGTTTTGGACACTTACTATGTGACCTTAGTCAAGTCCCTTGCATCTCTGAGGCTCAGTTTCTTCATTCATTTGGCAAGGAAATTGGAGTTGATTGTTTTTAAGATTCTTTCTAGCTCCGACCTCCTATCTCTGGGCCTGAATCTCTATCCGCTAAGCCTGTGCTAAGCACTTTTAAATGTATTTTCTCATTTGATCCTCCCAACAGCCTTGGGAGGCAGTTGCTATTATTGTGATATCCATTTTACAGTTGAGGAAACTGAGGCAAATTGAGGCTAAGCGACTTGCCCAGGGCACATACCTTGTAAGTGTCTAAGGGTGGATTAAAAAAAGAACAAAAGTTTGTGGCTGGGCCAGACTTGGATCATTTTCAGTTTGGTTGGAACTTCAGGGCTTGCCTTTTACTGTCCTAATTATGCAATATACCCATTGAAGATCTACTCTAAGAGAGGAAATGCCATATGGGTAAATAATGCCTAATACAGAGGCAATGTGGTGTAGTAACTAAAGCACAGGTCTTAAAGCCAGAAGACCCAGGCCAAAGTCTCCTCTCTGACATATACTGACTGAGGTATGTACCTCTGTGTGCAAAAAGTTTCCCTAGCAAATGAGAACAATTTGTTCCAATGGCCATGAAGCCACTGAAGCAAGTGTGTGGAGAGGTTAGAGCTTGGCCAGACATGGAAGAAGCCAAAGCCATCCACTGTACTCCAGGACATCATCTTGATGTTTGTCTTGTCTTTGGATTTCAAAGACTCAAGAAACAGGAGAGAGGCTGATGACATTGTATAACTCTGCCTCATTTAAAGCCACTACACGAGCAAGGCAAGACACTTGGTGATGTCATTGATCACCTTTGAAAAGAAAGGCCAAACCATAAAAGTTGGCTGTGAGAATGAACTGAAGTCCTTTGATCTCTTGTCCTTCCACCATTTGTACACTAGGCATCTCTCCAAGGTGCTGATCTAAAGGAAGTTTCCATACTGGGAGTTCTGTGAACAGATCACTTCTCACATTCTAAATACCAAGGTTCCTCTCATTATTAACACTTGTTGTTCTGTGTTTTAATAATCACTTTGAGGTGGAGGGGGCAATGTAGAGAGGACTGAGCATTTGAATATGAAGTAGTTGAAACAGGCACTGGAAGTTGTCATTACAATATCTGTGGGCATTCTGCCAGTCTGTGTTCTTGGATTTCCTGAAACTCTAACACTAGAATGCTATAGAGTAGCAGGACTCAAAGGGACATTAGAAATTAGGACATTTAACTCAAACATTACATATTTTAAAATGTTATGTTCCAAGCTCTCTCCTTACTTCAACATTGTTAACATACATGCCAGGCTTAAAATTGCAGTGTTGCTACTGGTTCTTGCTAACTTGAAAACTTAAGGGAATTTTTATAGTAAAAAATCATGGACAATCAACTCTATCTTGTAAATTTGTGGAAGGAAGAAAGGAAGAAAGGGAAGGAGGAGGGAAGGAGAGAGAGATGGGGGAGAGAGAGAAACTAAGACCTTGAGAGATTGTCCGAGATCACATAAAAAAGGAGGGACAGTGAAAGTTTTAAATCAAGTCTTCCTGAATCATATTGCTTCAGAAAATTAGGAGGTAATAGTCTTTCTGTCCTCTGCCCTGGTCAGACCACCTCTAGAGTATAGTGTTCAGTGCTGAGTGTGACATTTTTAAAAGAGCTTAGATAGTATATGAAGGAGGGAGAGCAAATTGTTGTTGTTGTTGTTTTTTAAACCCTTACCTTCCGTCTTGGAGTCAATACTGTGTATTGGCTCCAAGGCAGAAGAGTGGTAAGGGCTAGGCAATGGGGGTCAAGTGACTTGCCCAGGGTCACACAGCTAGGAAGTGGCTGAGGCCGGATTTGAACCTAGGACCTCCTTTCTCTAGGCCTGGTTCTCAATCTACTGAGCTACCCAGCTGCCCCCTGAGAGCAAATTGTTTTTAAAATTCATTCCATGTGAAGATTGGTAAAGGAGGTTTGCTGTGGGGTGGGCCAGCCTCCCACAAGGGATGGGGTCTTGGAGGTGGGACGGTGTCGGCAAAATGATGGATGGGACACAGCTTTCACATTCAACCCTCAGCACAGGTTTCACAGGATAAACTGCTCCACCTTGGCTGAGGCCTGGCTTTATTTTATACCCTCATGATCACACATATACTTGGCACACAGTTTCATTCTCAACATACATGTTTCCATGGAACCTAACAACAGACAGGAAGCCTAGGGAGATTGTTAACAAAACATTGTTGCTAAGTGCAGTATCAAAGAGTAGAATCAACATGACCCAGATATAGGTTAGGGAATTCAGAGCACAGATTTGCCAGAAGTTTTTATGACTAGAAAAGAAGGTCCTATCTAAGTGGGTATATAAGAATTTTTAGGTTTAAATTTGTAAGTGGGCTTTCCTGATAATATCCTAGGGGGACAGAGTGGGGCATCTGTATTAATTCTGCAAGCATGTTGCTCTCATCTATTTTTCCTGGGGCTAAGTAAGAATAATAATCATAGCAATTCCAATAATAAGTGGATGTTAATAAGGAAAGTCACCTAATAGGGTTTCAGTAGATGTTTCCATCCTTCCTGGGGGCTGCTTTGCAGACCCCGGTTTCCACATGTGACCATGTCAAACAGTGTGGTCTTTGATGGCTCCCAGCAGAGATTTGATCTGGAAAAGAGAAAGTTAAGAAGAGATACAATAACTTCCTTACTTCCTTCTGCTCATTTCACTCTACATCAATTCCTGGAGGTCTTTCTAATTCATATAGAAATCCTCCAGTTCATCACTTCTCATAGCACAATAGTATTCCATCACCATCAGATACCACAATTTGTTCAGCCATTCCCCAATCAAGGGATACTCCTCATTTTCCAATTTTTTGCCACTATAAAAAGCACAGCTTAAAATATTTTTGTACACACATTTTTCATTACTGTCTCTTTGGGGTACAAACCCAGCAGTGGTATGGCTGGATCAAAGGGCAGGCAGTCGTTTAAAGTCCTTTGGGTATAGTTCCAAATTGCCTTCCAGAATTGTTGGATCAATTCACAACTCCACCAGCAATGCATTAATCACCCAATTTTGCCACATCCCCTCCAACATTTATCACTCTCCTTTGCTATCATATTGGCCAATCCACTAGGTGTGAGGTGGTACCTCAGAGTTGTTTTGATTTGCATTTCTCTAATCAAGAGGGTTTTAGGACACTTTTTCATGTGATTATTGATAGTTTTGATTTCTTCATCTAAAAACTACCTATTCATATCCCTTGACCATTTGTCAATTGGGGAATAGCTTGATTTTTTGTAAATTTGCAAGTTCTAAATCATTTAAGTTATCATCAGTTTTACAAATGAGGAAACTGAGACCTAGAGAGAGGATTTGACTTTTCCCAAATCAGACAGCTAGTTGGCAGAAGAGACAAATATTGAACTCAGGGCTTCTGGCTCAATCCCTGTGCTCTTTCTACTGCCCCAAAGCTTCTTTCTATATCACTTCATAGACGGTAAATTATATCACTAATAATGCCTGGAAGTTCTAATCTCTCCTTTCCATGATGAGTTTTGAACATCCTGTATTGTTGTAGGGAAAACTGGCCTTTGAAGATCAGAGGAATTGGGGGATTCCCCAGAAAGTGTTCTGATTCTTAGAAGCTGCTCTATTGTCATTATTTCTAGCCAGGCCAGACTGTTTCCATACCCAGGGGGAAGCAGAAATGAAAAAAGCAATAATGACTCTGTCTGATATCAAAGGGGCTACACAGCATGGTGGAAATGACTCTGACCTAGACTCCAGAAATCTTTGATCCACCACTAATTTGAGGTGTAATCTTGAACAATCTTGCTCCCCACATGGTGTGTTCCTTATGGGCAGAGACTAACCTTTGCCATTTTTTTTGTACCCCAGCCACCACTTAGCACAGTACCTGATGCTCATTGACTAACTTTCTGCTCTCTTGATTTTAGTTTCCTTCTCTGTAAAATGGGGAGATGAGAAACAATGATCTTGCTCTAAATACTGACCAGTAAGGAAAAGTTACAGCAAAAAAGATTTTAGTTCAATATGGCAATGGGAACATGGTTTATTTAATAGAGCATTGAACCCAAATGAGAAATATCTGGATTCCAGTCCTGCCTTTGGCATTTGCTAGCTGTACTGACCCTAGGAAATCTCTCTTAATATCCCTGAGCCTCAGACTACTCTCAATAATTTACTGAAATTATTGGATTGGTGAAGGGGATTCCCTGACATATGACATTAACTCATGCTTTTATAATACTTTTTCATGAGTGCCTATGAGTTAAAAAGCCAGTTGACCAGCCTGTAAGCATGTAGTAAGTACTCCCTATGGTCCAGGCAGAGCGCTAATCGCTGGTAAGAATTGTAAGTTTGAATAGATAAAAAAAAAATAGAATTCAAATGACTATACCAGAGTCATAAAACTAATAAGTGACTATCAGAACTCCTAGCTGCACCCTGAGATAATAGCCTAGAAGGTGGAAGGTCCCCAAGAAGCCATGTATTTTCATACTTTATAATTAAGAAACTGAGAGACAGAGAGCTCTTGCCCAAGTATTAAATGACAAAGGCAGGATTTGCTCTAAGGCCATTGAAGTCATGACCATTGTTCTTTCCAGGAAAACACAGCTACCTCTCAAGAAGGTAATTCATTTCAAAATTAGGAGGAAATTCTTAGCAACCAGAACCCAGAACAATCCAGAAAAAAATGGGGTGAATTTCCCCATGGAACAATAAGAGTAACCAACATTTCTATAATTAGCTGGAATTAGTAGTATGGCTAGACTGCTGTGTTTAGAGTCAGATTACCTGGATTCAACTCCTTCCTTCTCCACTCATCTCTTAGATGGAGATAATAGCACCTAAATCCTAGGAACGTTTGAGGCATAAAATGAAATGTTTATAAAATGTTTTGCAAACCTCAAAGCACTACATAAATGCAAGTTGTTCCTGTTACTGTTGGTATTACTACTATTATTGCTACTCCATCCCCTCCTTTTCCTCCTCCTCCTATAAATGTATGAATATGGGCAAATAACTTCTTTAATATTAAATTTATTTATCTATAAAATAGGAACAACAATATCCCAAAGTATTGCCTCCCAGGGTTGTGGTTATAAGACTATGTATACAAAACACTTGAAAGATTGAGAAGCACTATACAAAGGTCATTATTACTAGATTTGTAAAACATATTCCATGGCTGCTAGGGATACAATGGAAAGATCACTGAGATATTTTCCTAAGTTCAAATTTGGCCTCAGATACTTATTAGCTGTGTGACCCTGGATATGTCACTTCATCTTATTTGCCTCAGTTTCCTCATCTATAAAATGAGTTGGAGAAAGAAATGGCATACCTATCTGGTATCTATGCCAAGAAAATCTTGAATGGGATCACAAAGATTAGGATATAGCTGAAAACAATTGAGTAACAACAACCATATCTATTCAACATGTACTCTGTAATTTCCTGAGGCATGTCTAAACCTGATTTTCCATTTTTAAAAAGGCTTTCTAATTTGTTAGATTGTCTGTGTTTTCCTAGCCTTAATTCCATTTTTCTTATAGTTATTTGCATGTCATCTCTTCCATCAGGCTGAGTGAACCTAGAACAGTAATGGCAAACCTTTTCAGGAGAGAGTGCCCAAACTGCACCCTCACACTGCATGTGTAACACCCCCTTACCCCAGATAGGGGAGTGAGGAGGTGCTCCCATTGGACTACTGGGCAGAGGGGAGGGTGATGTCCTCAGGCATAGTGGAGAGGGAGAAGTAGCAGTCCTCTCCAGCACATGTGCCATAGGTTTACCAACAAGGTCCTAGAAGTACCTGACAGTAGCAAGGTTAGGGAAGAATGCCATTGTAATGCTTTGGCCCTTTCCTCTAAGCAGGTAACTTATGATCTGGGATTCTAGATATGGTGGGTGCCATGTTTTGTCTTTTCTTTATGTCCTCATCTCTTAGTCTAGTGACTAGCACACAGTAAGAACTTGTTAGAAGATTGTTTACTGATTGTTATCTAGTCCAAAAAACAGTTCTTTGAAATAAGTACTATAAGGAATATTATTGCAATTTTATAAACAAAGAAACCAAGTTTCAGAGAGGTTTGATACTTAACTCAGGATTTTATTTAGTAAGTGGCAAAGGCAGAATTTGAACTCAAGTAAGTTCCCTAGACCTAGAGATAATCAAAGAGATACTGAGAATTAGAAAGATGCTATAGAAAGGTTCTTGACATAGACTGAGAGGTCAGTCCAGATGACCTGTATCTAACTCTCTACTCAGCATTGCAGAGTTACAGACATTCATGGCATCACCTTACCTTAATGGGACTGTAGAGTTAGGCTAGGAAATAATAGTCAATTCCATTCCCTCAAATCTTTAATGGATCATCTCTTCTCCCCCTCTTTTCCTTCCTCTTTTCTTCACTTCTCTGAATCTTCATCCTCCTCCTTCTCTTTATCCACCTCCTGTCCTTCCTCCTTTCTCTCTATCTCTAGGGAGCTCTGAGAAGATGAGGAAGGAGAGGAAGGAAACCTGGCAAACCATTTTGTTTATTTAGTCTGCAGTGGGGCAGGAGGCAGACACACCCCAGACAGGGTCCCCTTACAGAGAGCTCAGGAAGCCCATTGATAAGCCTGGGGCTGAGGCTGAGTATCCAGTGGGCAGAATGGAAGCAAGAATGGGTAACAAGGAAAGGTATCTCCACCCTTTGTCCATGTAGCCTGAGTGGTAAGGAGAGCTGCAACCCAAGCAGTCAGGGTTTTAGTATCTGACAGTGGCTTGGGGGTGGAGCAACTCCCTTATAAAGTCCTTTCCTTTAAGCAGGTAACTTGTGAGCTGGGATTCTAGACAGTTGGTGGGTGCCGCGCCATGTCAAGTCATTTTATGGAGCTCTGACTCTGTGCCAAGCACTGTGCTAAATGCTAAAGATACAAAGAAATGGGAAAATATAGATCTTATTCTCAAGGATATCATAGTCTAATGGGGGGAGACAACATGCAAACAGCTAAGTGCATACAAGGTAGAGACAAATGGTACAAATGGGCAATCATTATCTTTGAGGGAGATGGGACAGGGCCTCTTGACAAAGACTAGATTTGAACTAGGAGTTAAAGGAAGCCAGGGAATCCAGGAGGTGGAATTGAGAGTTATAGTCTTTTTTTTTTTTTATGAGTAGAGAATGGCACTTAAGCCTGGGTTCAAATCTCTCTTCTTACATTGATTATCTGGGAGATGTGGATGTTTTATTTGGAGTTAGAGAACCTGATTTTGAATTCTGACTCTCCCACTTACTACCTGAAACACTGGGCCAGTTACCGCCACTCTTAGGCCTCAATTTCCCCATCTGTATAATGGAGGGTTTGAACTAGATGATCAATAGGACTCTCAGCTAATAGATAAATTAATAGATAATAGATGATTAGATAAGTAGATTATAGATGGATGGATGAATAGATAATAGGTGAATAGATACATAGATAGAACATTCATTGTTTACTATGCTCCAGGTATGGTTCTAAGAGCTAGGTATACAAAAACAAGTAATCAAAATAGTGTCCTCAAGCAGCATAATTCTAATTGAGGAAGACAACACACAAAAATTAGAGGAAGTTTTGTGCCTGAGACAACAGGGGTAGAAATAACTAGAAAGTAGCCTAGAATCCTGAACCTGGAGGCCTAAGTCAACTACTCAATAACCAGAGCTGGGAAACTTAGGATCAGATGTCCAAGATTACAGTTGGAGTGAGGGGGTGAGGATAGGGTGGGCAGGAGTTTAGTACAATGGTCAGAGGGTAATCATCAGTGGCAATTTCCTCACTTCCAAAATGAGAGTTTTAAACTAGAAAAACTTTGAGGTTCCTCTAGCTCTTCATCACTGACCTTACCATGCTATGGCATGACCTCAATTTTCTTATCTTTAAAATGGGACTAATAAAACCCTCTAAAACTCAGCTCACAGAATTATAGTAAAGATCAAAGGAGATGAGATGAATTTCCTGATCACCTTCCTGAGCTATTGTCAGTTTCCTTCTTAGAGTAGAAATTCATTCAGGAGTTGAATTAGAGGCAACTGCTGACAGGTAGAAAATTTCCAGACAAAAATATTTTTGTTTATTGGTCTCAATTGCCTGAGACTTGCTTCCCTTCCTTGTAGATTTGCCTAAAAGCTGCTAAACATCTGTACAATTTAATATGCCAATGGTCTGGGAGCCTTTCCCTGGGTTCTCTTTCTCTCATGGAGTTCAAAATGAATTTCCATTTTAATAGGATCTTAGAATTGTGGACTGGAGTTGGAAGGGAACTCAAAGGCCATCAAGTCCAATCATTTCCTACCATTAGTAGAAAGTGTCAAAGGTAGGATTTGAACTCTCTAGATGGTGTGCTAGAGTTGTCACCAGCTGTCAACATGGTGACGAGCCTCTCTGAATTTAGCTAGTCTAGCCCACCGTCGATCCAAATTCAAAATCTTTCCAAGATTTTGGCAAGACCTACCAAACACCCATCCATCCATATGACCCTCAAGAACCTCACATGAATAGTTGTTGTTTTTCCCAAGAGAAATGTTATTTTATTTTTTTCTACTGAAATGTAAGGAGAATTTTAAACATTTATTCTTTTAAATTTTTAATTCAAATTCTTTCCCCCTTTAATTCAAATTCTTTCCCCCTTTTCCTCCTCTTCTCCTCCTTGAGAAGGCAAGGAATTTAATATGGATTATACAAGTGCCATTATTATATTATATTATCCATTAGCAAAAGAAAATACAGACAAAAAAAGGGAAAAGAAAGTTTTTTTTAAAGTATGTTTTGAACTGAATTCAGATGCCATCAGCTCTTTCTCTGGATGTGGATAACATAAGTCCTTTGGAATTATCTTAGATCTTTATTTTGCTAAGAACAGATAAGCCATTCGAAGTTGATCATTGTACAATATTCCTATTACTGTTTGCCTTGTTCTTCTGGTTCTGCTCATGTGACTTCGCATCAATTCATGAAAGACTTCCCAGGTTTTTCTGAAACCATCCTGCTTATCACTTTTTACAGTACAATAGTATTCTATCACAATCATATACCATACTCACATGAGCTTTGATTGAAGAAATTGAACATGGTTAGCTTGGAGAAGAAGATGATAATTGTCTTCAAGCATCTGAAGGGTTATCTCATGGAGGAAATATTTGATTTGTTCTCTTTGCATCCAGAAGGCAGAATCAAGAATAATGAATGGTGAGTCCAAAAGAAGCCAATTGAAAACAGAGGGAAAATTTTTTAAATAATTAGAGCTTTGCTAAAGTAGAAAGAATTGGGGATCTACCTAACCATAAATCTCCAAATAAAGTCTTACAAGTTGGACTCATCTCAGTGTTCTTCACCTTGTTTGTGTCATTGAGCCCTTGGTCATCCAGCCTGGTGATGTCTCTGGACTCCTTAGAATCATGTTTTAAAATGCATAAGATTACAAAGTAAACAAATGCTATTGAACTAGTAATAATATATATTAAATAGAAAATAATATATTTACATGTATTATGTTTATGTGTTATAATCATGTGTGTTATGTATTAAATAAAAATATATGTGTATTAAGTTCAAGGACCACAGGATAAGAACTTATAGCCTTAGTGATGAGTAAAATTCCATCCAACTCTGAGATTATGAGATTTTATTCAATCATTTATTCAATTCCATAGAGCCATTCAGATAAATTATTTCAATCTATTTATTTTGCATATACTTACACATTTAGGTATTTGGGGGTTTATTTTGCATTTCCATACACACTATAGAAGGAAAGAAACTTGAGGCCAGGTACTAATTCATTTAAATGCCTTTCTGTCTCCTTTGCCTAATTCATCATGGGCACTTGCCAAATACTCACTATTTGCTTATCTCTGATAATAGGATGTAAACTTCTAGAAGAAAGGGAATGTTTCATTTTTATCTTCACATTTCCAGCTTCTAGGAGAGAGTACTTAAAAGATGCTCACTGATTGACTTATTGATGGATGCACTTCTTCTTTGCATTACTCAGAGTTGGCACTGGATACCTAAGAATATTCACATTTGTTTTGCATTCTTCACATTGCTTGCAAAACATGCCCCAATTCCATATTAGTATAATTTGGTTTCATGACAGCCCTGTAAAGTAGGTGAGAAAGGGGTTATTCTTATTTTACAGAGGAGACCTCTTGAAAAAGATACTTCTTAGAAAAGATTGTGAATGTTGCACAAATTCAAGATTTGAAGCTGGAAGACTCATTAGGTGCCATCTGGCTTGAACTCCTTTTTCAAATGAGGTAATTGATGTCAATAGAATTGAAGTGAGCCATTCAGATAGTACACGACTGAGCCAAGGTCCTCTGATTCCAAACCCAGCATACTCATTTCCATGGCACCATGTTTAAATACATAACAATAGGTAGACTTGTTATACAAAGCAACTTCATGATGAGGAAGATTGGTGGAGTTCTTTATCTTTCTTCTTGCTTTGGAAATGGTTCCGGTGGCTGTTAAAATGGACCTGAGCCATTTCTGAGCAGATGGGGGCCCCTTGCTTTCCTGAGAAGATTGATGATAATCAGATCTGGCAGGAGATGGTGCAGGAGGACTTGGGCAATGGGGGTAGAAGGATAAGGTTCTCCCACGCAGGAAAACAGATGTGGAAACCAGAGGGCTTGACTACCTTCTGAATGGACAGCAATGAAGATGTGGTCTACCATTTAATTCTCATTTCCCCCTCTGTCTTACCTCCTCTCTCACTCTGTGCCAATCTCCCCTTTGGCCAGAGACACAGAATCCAGTCAGCAGAGGAAACTGAGCAAAGGGTGGATGAGTGAAGAAGGAATCTGACACCCAGACTGGGAATAAAGACTAATTCAGTTTGCTCTGGTCTATTCATCAGGATAAAAAAAATAAAATCACATCTTTTATTAATTTATTTTAAGACTGAGGAAGTGGGGACTAGTGGAAAGAGCTATTTAAAGCAAATAAGAAGACTCTGGATTGGTTCTCATCCTGAGTCTGCCTCGAATCCTCCATGTGTCCTTCAACAAGGTACTTCCCCTACTAGGGACTTTTTCCTAAGTAGTTAATACCAATAAATTGAGGAAGTTCAGGGAAAACTAAGAATTAGAAGAAACTTCAGAAACCATGTAGGCCAAATGATGCTCCAGTAAAAATCCTTTCTACTCTCAGCTGACATAAAGTTTAATAGGTCTCCACTTGAAGACCTATAGGATAGGGAGCTCACTCCTTCATCAGGCAGTCTGTTCCACTGCTAGATAATTCTAATTACTAGAAACATAATTTTCTTATATTGAACTGGAATCTATCTGTAGATCCAGGATCTATCCATTGATGCCAATTCCATCCTTGGGGACTTAGCAGAAAAAGTTAAATTCCTCCTCTTTGTGGCAACTCTTCCTAGATATATTCCCTGAGTCTTCTCTTTTTCAGGTGCAACATCCTTGGTTCTTTCAACTGATTTCCCCAGGCACATAGATTCCTACTATATTCCATGTAGCTGAAAGGAAGTGTGGCTTTGTGATCCTGGGCAAGTTACTCAGTCTCTTAGAGTTCTAGTCAGCCCTTCCTAGTCAGCTCTCTAAAGCAAGAGTTGTCAGTGTGTGAGGGAGGGAGAGAGGGAGAGATAGAGAGATAGAGAGAGAGAGAGAGAGAGACAGAGAGAGAGAGAGAGAGAGAGGGAGAGAGAGAGACAGAGAGAGAGACAGAGAGACAGAGAGAGACAGAGAGAGACAGAGAGAGAGAGAGAGAGACAGAGACAGAGACAGAGAGACAGAGACAGAGACAGAGACAGAGACAGAGAGAAGACTCTTTGGAAGTCTTGTGAAACCTATGGACCCCTTCTCACAATAATGTTGTGTTATTGTAAATCATATTTGAAGGAAATAATAAATTTCAGTTGCACGTTAGTGGAAATAAATATACAATTTCTCCCCAACCAAGTTTACAAATTTCCTGGGATCTATCCATGGGACTCCTGCCCCCAAACTATACACTGTCAACTTGTATTAATAAAGGGAATTTCTTCATCCAGGTTTTACCTACATCAATGAAATTACATGGCTAATCTCTATTCCCTCTCTAGAATTTAATTTTGTTTAACTCATTCCATCCTTCTAGTCCACTAAAAACTGCAAATTTGGCAACAAACAAGTCACATGAAACCAGATCACATCTAAGATTCTCACAATACTCACATTCTATGATTTCAGTCATGTTTTACTTTACTTACAATCTGGAATTCTTCTTCCCATGGAGGGTACCTTTCTTTCCTACACTCCTTTTCCTGCATCGTATTCTTTATGTCTCTTCCTATTAGAATGTAGCTCTTTGAAGTCCAGAACTGTCTTGTTTACATGTAGGTATATCTCCCATGCTTACTTATCTCTACCTATCCATCCATCCATCTATCTGTATATCCATTCATCTATTCACCCATCCATCTATGTATCTGTCCATCTATCTATACCCATCTATCTACATCCATCTATCTATCCATCTGTCTGTCTATCTATTGATTGATTTCTCAATCTATCTGTCTGTCTATCTTTCTATGTATTTATTACTGCAAGAAAGCAATAGGGTCTCTTTTGGAACAGAGAGGGTTCCACATTCCTGAACCTGGTACAACAGAGACCGACTGGCTACTAGTGGTGAATGCAGTATGTGTCTGGTAAGTGCTGTGGAAGCTCTGCTTTGGCAGGAGTTGTATCAGGTGGCCTCTGAGGTTGATTCCAGTTACTAGGGACTTTGGTTTCACACAACAACCAAGGTAAAGAAAAAAACAATCTTTAGTCCGCTGAGGGGGAAAAAGAAAGGAAACACATTGCTTGTGTTTTTTGAAAACACTAAGACATCGAGCTTCTGGATTGTGATGAGCAGAATTGTGATGAGGGGGCTATACGAGGTGACTCTAGGGGCCCTTAAAATAAGCAACATAATATGAGGAAAAGGGGATATGGAATTATCAACTCAGCAATATAGCAGATGCCTCAGCCCATGAAGAGCCTCTAAAAAGATGCTTGGACTCATTCTGCAAATGTCATCTCTTTTTATGGTCAAGGAACATGGCGGTATTTTATGTGGCTCATATAATTAATATATCACAGCAGCATAGGAATTAATGGGTGAACACATGCAATATGTAACATTTCCATATGTGCAAGGGAAGCCACTGTGGAAACTCCAGAACAAGAGAAAGCTATTGAACACTTGTGAGCCAAGGGAATAAACCCCAGGGCTGAGCCAAACTGGGAGGAGTGGTGTGGGGGAAGGCCTGCTTAAGGAAACAGGAAATTGGACACTAGTGAGTTACTCATAGTCATAGAATGTTACAGCTGGAAGGGTCCTTAGAACATAGAAAATTAATTCATAGGATGTTAGAACTGGGACAAGGAGGGAGTTTGATCAGTCAGTTTCAACACACATCTATTAAGTACCTCCTCTTGAGCAGGCGCTACTGTAAGATAAGTAAGAGATGGTCCCTTATCTTAAAGAGTTCACAGTTTAATGGAAGAAACAACATGAAAATGACTATGAACAAATACAGACAGGATAAATTGAAGCTTAGAATTATAAATATTAGATTTAGAAGGAGCCTTAGAACATAGAAAGTTATTTCATAGAATATAAGAACAGTGAAGGATCTTGGAACACAGAATGTTTGGACATAGAATAGAAAAGCCAGAAGAGATGTTTGATCATAAAATATTGACTCTAAAAAGAGTTCTTAGTAATAGAACCTTAGGAAATAGAATGAACAAATTAATGTAAACCATTTAACTGCTTGCTATTTTCTAGACACCATACATAGCCCTGTAAATACAAATACATTATGTGAGCTGGTACTTTACCCTCAAGTAACTTACATTCTACTAATGGATATAATACAAATAGGGGAATGGTGGACCAGGAATGATGTTTGAGTCCAGTAAGTTAAGGGGATGGGGAGTGTCATCAGAAGTCGGATCTATCAAAGAGTCAAGATAACTATGATGATGATGATAATGATGAGATTATGATTATGATGATTATTGTACTTCTAGACTGTATGAAATGGAGAGAACCAGTCATTATCGTCCTCCTCATCACCACCACCCAAGATCAGTGATGGAACAACTCCAATACCAATAGGCACAGGAGTTATGACCCACTTCATTTTCCAACCTAGTTCAGCTGACCTCTAATTGAGCATTTGTGTGTTCAACTCCCAGTGTTCTAGGAAACTCTCTAAACTATAATATGGAGAGAAGGTCAAAGGAGTTTCCTCTCATAGGAACTCTCTGTACCAATGAGATCCTAGGTCCAGATGAAATAATTCACATTTCACAAAGCACTTTATGCTTAGGAAAGCACTGTCCTCTATATAACTTTATTTGAGTTTTGCAATAGCCTTTTGGAGTGAATAGAGTTAATGGTAAAGCTTGTGCCTATGATGTCAGTGGTCCTTCCATTGATGCATATTGGCACTTCATCTGTAATTCCTAGTTTTAGAGAGTTTCCTGGGATGTTGAGAGGGTAAAATGACCTATGGTAATGCAATTGATATATGTCAGAAGCAGGACTTAAATACAGACCTTTTTGGTCTTCTAGACACTCTACCATGTTGCCCCTGATGGCAATGATGGTGGTAGTGGTTGTTGTCCTCATCCTATATTTGAAGGACTTAGAAGGAAACAATCATAGGCTGAATTCTACATTACTATTATTCCTTTATGTTTAATATGTAGGGGACTATTACTGATGTGGATATAATGATAGCATTTGGTCATTGAATAACAGTGTTTGGTAAACTCACCTCCAATAAGCTGAGAGAATCTGAAATTTATTTCACTCCTCTACTATTTCATTTTCTCCTCCATCTTATAACCACTAACCCTGTTCTTAATTCTAATCATGATCTTCAAACCTTCCACCCTTCAGTTGTTTCCAACTATAGCTATACCCATCTCCCTTCCCTAATTCATCTCCTTGGTGAATCAGTTCAGCTCTTCACTTTTCTCCATACTTAAATCCATTGTCCTCTTAATGATCATCCTTTTCCAAACTCCAATCTTGGATTGCTTTCACCATCTCCTATCCACGTGCTATTAAATAAAGCTGGGGGAAAAATAAAAAAACATGGTGATTGGTGCCACTGAGTATTTATATGTCATAATTTAAATGAGGCTCTATAGTAGCAAGGCAATCTTTTGAAATGTCTTTAATCATTTCTCTCTACCATTCACTACAACAATTCATCCAAACCTTTTCATCCTTCCTCTAACATGTCATGGTTCTCCTTCTTCCTCCCTTCTCATCTGAGAACTTTAATTTAATTTTCAATGAAAAAAAATGAGGCCATTCACTGAGAGTTCCTTTTGTCTCACTTCACACTATTCAGATGCCTTCTTTCATCATCCTCACCCCAGACCCCCTTTCAGAGGTGGCCTTTCCCTTTACCAAGACAAACTCTTCAACACGAAACTTTGATTCCACTCTATAGATATTGTCTTCTTTAAGAGATTGCTCCCCTTCTCATCAAAATATCCTTCTTATATTCTGTCTTTCCCTTGGTTACTTTGCTTCTGCCTACAAACATGCCTATGTCTTCTCCATTTCTAAAAAACTCTCATTTAATCCTACCATCTTTTTTAAAAACCCTTATCTTCCATCTTAAAATCAAAGCTAATTATTGTTTCCAAGGACAAAGCAATTGGGCTTAAGTGACTTGCCCAAGACCACAGTTATCTGAAGCCAAATTTGAAGCCATGATCTCATCTCTAGACATAGCTCTCTATCTACTGAGCCACCTAGTTGCCCCAATCCAACCATCTTTGCTAGCTATTGTCCTATGTGTCTCCTCCTTTTTGTAGCTTAACTCCTTGAAAAAAACTCTATTGTGTCTCAATTTCCTTTATTCTTATTCCAATTTAAACCCTATGCAAACTGTTTTCCAACATTGTTCAACTGAAGTTCCTCTCTCCAAAGATACCAATGAGTTTAAAATTATTACCTCTAATGACTTTTTCTTAGTCCTCATCTCTAAAATCTTTAACACAGCCAGTCATACTCTTCTCTGCATATTCTCTACTCTCCTGGTTTTCACAGCACTATTCTGCCTTGGCTCTTTTCCTAACTTCTCCTTTATCCATGTCATACCATCCAAAGATAGATGTTCCCCAAGGCCTTCTTCTCTTCTCCCATAGTATCCCTCTTGGAGTTCTCATCAACTCTCAGGGGATCAATTATCATCTCAACTCAAGTGACTCCCAGATCTATATATCAAGCCCTAATTTCCCTCCTGAACACAGATATCACATCAACTATATTTTGGACATCTTGGACTCAATGTTCCATAGGTTTATCAAATGTAACATGTCTGAAACTGAATTCATCATTTCCCTTCCTCTCAGCTGTCTCCTTCAGAACTTACCCTGCTGAAATGTGGAGGGTACTACCATATTTCCTGCCAACCAGGCTCCGAACTTTGGTTTCATCTTCAATTCTTCATTTACATTCATTTTATTCATTGTGTTGCCAAATTTTGCCTTTCTTTCCAGAATATCTTGTGTATATCTCCTTCTTTCTACTCACATCCACCTCCCTTGCATAGGCCCTCAACTCCTCATATATGGAATATGGCAATAACCTTCTCTTTGGCATCCCTACCTTAAGTCTCCATCCAATCCAGTTGATCCTCCTCTCAGCAGTCAAAGAAATGTTCTGACCAGGCAACCCCATCTTCTGCAAACATATTCTATAAAGCTCATTGGCCCTCTCCCACCTCCGGGGTCAAATAGAAACTATTCTGTTTCACTTTTAAAGCCATTCATAATCTAGTCCCATCTGTCCTTTTCAGTTGTCTTAAACATTGCCCCTCTCCAGGTATAAGCCTTAACATTCAATCCAGAATCATTAACTTTTTTGTTTGGTTTATTTGTTTTTCTTGCACAATACTCACCTATTCTGAACATTTTTCACAGGCTCTTTCCTATGCTTGGAGAGCTCCTCCATTCCACCTGGCTTCCTTCATGTCTAGGTTCAAATCCCCTCTTCTCCAGTGGAAGTTTCTTGATCCCTCCACACACACTTCTACTGTTTTCTCTTTTTAAATTACCTTTATTTACTTATATAATAACTAGTCTGTATATTTATGTATTTAGGAATTTATCTGTTTTTTTATCTATCCATCCATTTAGTCATTTGCTGATTTGTGGGTTCCTGGATGGTTCTTTGCATGTTGTTTTCTTCAATAGAATGTGAACTCCTTGAAGACAAGGGAAGCATTTGTCTTTCTTTGTATCCCCAACACTTGGCACATAGTAGGGATTTAATGTTTCTTGACTGGCTTCTACAGTGGAAACCTTAGGAATGATGAAAGACAAATGTATCGCTGAATGATGACTTTCAAGAATATGTAAGACATCAGGGTTCCTCACAGGGAAGGTGTGCCTCCACTTACAGTATTTCAGTAATCAGATCTAACATGTTCACTGAGAAAAGGTGTCTTGACTTCAGTAATTATATTGCTTTTTTCAAGTGTGGAAAAATGCTGTGTCAATCTTCAGTGTTCATTCCAATGTCCTACCCTGTACTTCCCCTGCCTCCTCTCCTGCTCAGACCGAATTTGTTTATTGGGTGATTTGATGGTTGGGGCTTTCAATGCAAAATGAGAACATATTTTGATTCTCAAGATGATCTCCAGATGCTGGCAAAAAGCACATCTAGTTACATGAAATATTGGCCTTTTTCCCCTCCCAAGCGTCCATCTTCCCCAAATACCAAAGATCTCTTAGAGCATTTCAGGATAAATCACTGGACGGACATTCCTCTCTTCGGCAATCTGGAAGGCATTTCTTATTTTTTTAAGAGAAATGTATATATTAATAACTCGGTCATGATGGGTATGGGGCCAAGAGGAGACAGTCACGTGCATAACAACCAATTGTTCCTATAGTCATGTATACACTTTTCCTTAAAACTTAGGACTTATCTTCTCAAAGTGAATGCCTTTTTTGTTGGCTAGAAAAGTATGGCCGCCATCCTTTCTTCCTATTTTACTCTCATTGCCATCCCCATCATCCCCATATTGTGTGACCACAGTAAGGAAGGCAAGGCAGATGGATGGCTCAGAGCTTAGAGGGTAAAATTTGGATTCAGGAAGATCAAAATGCAAATCCTGCCTTAGCCACTTAATCACCTTGTGAACCTTGGCCAGGCTCATCCTTTCTAGCGCCCTCTTCTACAATATGGGGATACTAATGGCCCCCACCTCAAAAAGTTGTATTGAGGATTAATGGAGTTAATTCATGCAAATTGCTTTGGAAATCTTAATGCCTCATAAGTAAAAGCTAGGCATCATCATTATTTTTACTGTTTCTGTTACTGTTGTTGTCATCATCGTTGTTGCTGTTGAGCTGTGGAGGTAGAAAGGCAGCAGCTGGGTCCAATAGCCCTAAAGGAGAGCATCAGCCTTCCTCTCTTCCTGAGGCTGCTTATATTCAATGCACAAAAGCAATTACCTGAATTACCTCACTCTCCACTCCCTTCTCCATCAGCCTGATAATGAGCTTTTATAAAGTACTTACTATGTGGCAGGTACCATGCCCATTTAGCACCTGCTATTGGATTAACTTTCCAAATGCACATCTGCTTTTTAAAACCCCTTCCTTCCATCTTAGAATCAATATCATGTATTGGTCCAAGGCAGAAGAATGATAAAGGCTGCGCAAAGGAGGTTAAGTGACTTGCCTAGGGTCACACAGCTAGGAAGTGTCTGAGGCCATATTTGAACCCAGGACCTCTCAAATGTATATTTCTAATAATTCCATTACATATTTAAATTCTCTATATCTACCCATTATCTACTATAAACAATTCAAGCTTCTTAGTTAAGCTTTGGTGCCATCCTATGCTTCTTCTCTACACTGGATTACTCATCATCTCATGAACACACATTATGCTTTCCCAAAGTCAAGCTCTCTTTTACTCCTCTGTGCTTGGAATGCCATCCCTAGTCATGATTTCACCCCAAAACCATCTCTACCTGCTGCATCTCCTACTCAGCATTTAGGACCAGCTCTGATGCTGGCCCTCCCCTTCATGGAGCCCTCCCTCCCCTTGAAGATGACTTTCCTTTCTTAGGGCTTATACTCTTATACATAATATATGTGTGTATACATACACACAAATGACTATTACATATAAGACTTCTGTAACAATGCAAATAATTTCCATTTAAAAAGAAATTGCAATATCAAATAAAGTATATCTATCACCCTTCACCCCTTGAAGACGGGATTGTGTCAAACATTGGAGACTGGGATGGAATAGTTTGCTTTTTGACCTTGGAGGCCCCTTCCAATTCTAAAACCTTTTCTAAGGGCCTGGGATAGAAGTTTTATTTTTTTATTTTACATATATATTTATATTTTTAATTATTTATAGTTAGAAACTGATGATCAATGAAAAAGATGGATCTGGAGTCAGGAGCCAGAGAAGAAATGTAGAAGTCAGGAGAGAGAGGAGAGGAAGGCCAGTTCCAGTTCTTCTGGCCTTATCTGCCATCTTGGCCAATTCACTTGAACTCTTGAGCTTTCAGTGGTCTCTTTGCTATTTCTTGGACAAGATTCATTCCCCTGGCTGGGTATTTTTACTCTCTGTACCACCATTGTGTATAATTGAAAATTTGTTACCCTATTAAAGAACTACATTTCCTGGGACCCCACTGACTTCCTGTCATTACATACTTCCTGTAGATGGAGGATATAAGGCGAGGACGGAGAGAGTCCCACCTCTTTCTTTTGGATGAGGCAGCAATTATGGTGGTAAGCTAAGTGCAGGGATTTTAAATGGGATAATCAGCCATGGGCACATGGTTTTTATTTTGTGTTCTCTTTATTCCTTGATTTCTAATGAACCTTAATAAATTTCATAAAATATAATATTTTTATTGTTAGAAATTATAATTTAGATTTTACAATTGCCCTTGGTTTCTCTAACTTCCTTCCAATCTCAGCTACAACTCCACCTTCTTCAGGAAGCTGTCTGTGACTTCTAATACCAGAGCTGGATATTAGCTCCATTTTAACTTGTTTATACCTATTTGTTTGCAATTGTCTCCTCACTAGACTGTGATCTCTCTGATGCCAAGGGCTATTTTTGAGATCTGTCTTCTTCAGATCCTCAGTTCTTAGAAAAAGTATCTGACATAGCAGGCTATCAATAAATGCTTATTGATGGATCCACTAAAATGAGGGGCTTGGACTAGATTTCTAAGAATGCTAGAACTGGAAAGACAGGAACCCAGAGAAGCAAGGGAGCTTGATGCACAGCATGAGAAAATAGAGAATGTTGTAACATTTGGTACCCTACAGCACTAATATTCTAATCATTTTGAAGTCCATCCCAACTTGGACATTCTGTGTTCTAGAGTTCTTTAGGGCTCTGACATCCTTTATTCTAAGGATTCTCCCAGTCTGGCATTCTTTGTTCTAAGGCCTCTTCTAGCTCCAGCTTCCTCTTTTCTCTGTGTTCTGATTCCTCAGAGCTCCCATATTCTATGTTCTGAGGTCACTCCTAGCTCTAACACCGCATGACCCAAGGTCTCATCCACATCTGACATTCTTTCTTAACTTTTTGTCTTCTGAGACTGATCCCATCTTTTCTAGGCTATGTTCATTTTAATGTCCTCTGTCACATGATGTTTTCATAGCGTTAACAGGAACCATCTCCAAGCAAAAATGATACCCACCTAGTTATTTCCTCGTGGGCATATTTTCTTTGGATTCGTTAGACATTTCCTCTCAGTTATATTTCAACTGGTAAACAGTGGGACCAGTTGCTAATACATTCCACATTGATTTTGAAAAAGTGCAGACTAATACTAATTGGAAGCATGCTCCTTCTGACTAAGCAATACCAAAACCCTAAAAATGTCTTTGTCATTTAGAAAAATGTTTCCAGTTGTAATCATGAAAGACTGTGAGGGAACAGGAGGGAGAGAGGGAGGAGCCCTAGAGTATATGGCAGGGGGCTGGACCATAATAACAGCATGTGCTTGTTCCTGCTTTGTGCTATGAGCACGGACTGTCCTGCCTTAGTGCAGTGGGAGCCACTGACTGTAATTATGTTTGTGGTATCCCAGAAGCAGTCAGGCTGGAAGAGTAGCCAGCTTAGTCCTGCCTTTGTTGATATATATTTGGTAGTTTTGCTAACCTGAGTCCATGTTATAGAAGCTCTTTAAGGACTTTGTCTCTATATTTTCTGTGCCTGGAATGTAGGGAGAACTCAAAGAATTCTTATTAATTTATGTTGAACTGAACCAAATTAAGATGAGTAGAATTGAATATACCAGCTCTACCATTTTGGACTATTCACCCCCCCCTTAATATGGGTTTGGGTCAGCTTTTAGAGGAAGCTAGGTTGCCCAGTGGGTAGAGCACTAGATGTAGAGTCAGGAAGACCTTTATTTAAATCTAGCCTCAAACATTTATTCATTGTATAATGCTAGACAAGTAATTTAATCTCTGCCTACCTCAGTTTCCCAATTTGTAAAAACATTTTAATAATAGCATCTATTTCCCTGTATTGCTATGAGGCTGAAATGAAATAACATTTTGAAAACATTTATAGATATAGAAAGGCTAACTAGCTATTCCTGGTTGACTACTACTGAACATATTTCATTGTGAAAAAAGTTGATGGTAGATTGGATATTGACACAGTTGTCATTTACCTAATGACTAGGAAGTGTACTGAATTATTATAATATTTCTCAGTGGGGAAAAAAGTCCAAAGGCTTTTGGATAATTGTTATGTTAACAGATTGAATAACAGGTAAATTCAACCCATTCACTGAGTGTTTGTCTCCCCCCCCCCTCCCATTCTGATGCTTTGGACTTATTAATTCATGAAGCATCTATTAAGTGCTGAGGCACCATGCTAGGTCCTGAGAAGAAAAAGACAAAAGGGAAACAATCCCTGACCTCAAGAAGCTTATATTCTTTGGGGGAAGGATAGATAATACACACATGGATAGGGACGTACAAACTATCTACCAAGTATTATAGAAATCTGGTGGCTCTGAGAATTGAAGGAGTCAGGAAGGATTGGCTTTTGAGTTGAGTTCTGAAGGAAGGAAGGAAATCTAAGAGACTCTACAAGGCATTCTCATATTCTCTGGGTAGATGCTTCCTAAGATAATAATGTGGGATATTCCTATTCTATTCATCATGGAAGAGGAGAAGATATGGAAAGAGGGGCACATAATTAACCTTCTGCTTAGTCCCAGAGTACCATACCAACACCAATGGTTGGAAGTTGCATGGAGGCACAGCTAGGCTTGATTTCAAGAAAAACTCTAACCTTTAGAACTATCCAACGGGATATATGTCAACTTAGGAAGCAATGGCTTTCTTTTAACTGGAAACCTTCAAGCCAGACTAGAGGGCCTTTTGTCAGGGATATTGTAGAGGGGATACTTGGTTACATATAGCCTGGATTAGACTGTCTCTGAAACCTCTTTCAATTTGGAAAGTCTGGGGTGTTGTGGGTTATTGGCAGATAGAGTGAAAGCTTCAGGTTGGACTCAGTGCTTAGGAAGGACATCACAAAATGCCTGGGATATTCCAAGGAGAAATATCCCATTCTTGTCTTTGTGTTTTCTCTTTGACATGCTAACAAGCAAGGAGGCATTCAGAAGACAGGTAGGTGCATGTCTATGTGACCTTTCCCCAAGTGTCTTGTATTTTTATGAGATAAAATTTCATAGATTTGAACTAAAAGGGACTTCAGTGGTTATCTAGTCTAATCTACTCATTTTATAGATAAGGAAATCTATGCCCAAAGATGTGATATGAATTATCCAATGTGACACAGATAGTAAATATAAATACTGTTATTTGAACCCAGGTCCTGTAAAGGTTAAAATTATGGTTGAGACTGAATGTAATAATTATTTTGGTCACCAAGGATTTTGTTTATAAAATCCTAATGAAACACACAAGTCAGCTGGAAATTTATGGTGATTTAATTGATATAGTGGAGGAGATTAAGAATGAAGAAGGAAAGGGCTAGTACTGGGCGGGAAGATTAGGAGATCTAGAAAGTAAGGTTTTGAGTGTGAAGGAGGAAAGAATCAGCCTGACCTCCAAAGGGGCTCAGCTAAGATGCCCGAACCTGAATCAGCTAAAGGCCAAAACTCACTGCCAAACCCAGACAAATAACTGCCACCACTCCAAGATGCTGCCAGCTAGAGTCGCCTCTCCAGGAAAAGAGGAAGAGAGAGGAAGTGACATGCCTTATATAGATGGTTTTACGTCACTTTCCTGCATCTCATCTGTACCAATGATAGTTTAGCTTGACTTAGGATAGCCCAGGGATCTGTCTGCTTTTTCTGCACATGTCTGTTGGAGGCCATTTCCTCAGATAATCAAATCTTGAGTTTGGTGTAGACCTTCCTAATCTTGTTAAACTAAGGAGGGTGGAGAAATTCAGGATTCCCAAGACCTGATTCTGTTAGTCCAAGTATCTGTATTGTTATTGATTAGGAAATAGCTAAATCAGATCTTCTAAAGTACAATCTGATTAGGGTGGAATAGTTTTAAAATTCACAGTCCTCTGACTTCAGATTTTCTGACTGCTTTCCTTAATCTTGATAACATCATCTTTTGATCTATAGATTGTCTTCTAGTAAGCACCAAGTCTGTGATGAGAAGACCTTTCAGAGATGGTCCTGGATTCATGGCTGATACAGTATTGGTTCTGAGATTTCAAGTAATCGCCCAAAGGGAGGCTTGAGAGCCTAAATATAAAATCCTATGAGATGCTTTGCTACCTCTCACCTTTTACCCTTTCTCTGATTGTTAACCCTACTCTTCTATTTAGAAAAAAATATGCACCATTTCCTCCATTTCAGCTTATGAATGGAACTGGATCCAAAGCCCAACAAGGGATTTACCAAGTTAAGACTATGGAGCTGATTGAAATCTTCCTGGTTTGATAAAATAGAAGATATTGCAGTCGTGAATTTCCTATATGAGGCAAGGTCAGAGTTTCAGGTCACATATGCCAAGAGCATGTAATACTCTTGGTCACATGTGGAGCTTCAGGAAGAGGCCCTAAACAGGGTCCAAAATGGAATTGTGACTAAAACAAGAAATTGTGAGCTCTGATAGCAGGAGAGTGAATGGTGAGTTTTAGGTCCAGATTGCCAAGATTTGATAACAGGCCAGTAACAAGGTATTAAGCTAGATTTAGGACTATCCCAATTATACATAATCAGTGAGTTTGTGAGATCATGTACATTTTTATTTCTGGCTGTGTGTATGAGATCCCATCATGACTTAATGGAAAGGCACTTGAAAGTCAGAAAACTCTGTTTGGAGTACAGAATTATGCTCTTTAAATCAGTGTGACCATCGGCAAATTGCTTAATCCTCGAGCCTCTCATTGCTTATGAAAATAAAAAATTAATGAGGTTATATCTACAAAGCCCTTTGCCACTGGATGTTAAAGCATCTTGTAAATGTCAAGACTCAGGCCTGAAGTTCTGCTGGGCACTTTCTGTCCTCATGAAATGCACTTGGTGGGAGAGTTCCTTTGTATCTTGTGCCAATGGTCAGGACAACTCCCCCTTGGGTCAGGTTTGCCATTAGCTTGTTGTCCTATTTCCTCATCATGGAATTAATGCTTTCTTATTTCTTTGTAATACTGGGGGAGAAAGGTGAAGGAGAAGGGATTTATCTTTCTTTAATATGCCCCAGCTCCCCCTTGGGTCCAGCCATTCCTCAGTGGCTCTCTCAGCCAACCAAAAACAACAGCTTTGTTCATCCATCCTTAGCTTCGTGATGGAGCCATCTTAGTTAGCCACCAGCTGTGGAATTTATTGTCACTCCAGATGTGAATGAATACAAACCAGATGCCCTTGAGTCAGTATGGTCAAGAAGAACTTTGTTGTTTCACGGAGCTGTTAACAGAAGGCTTGAAAAGTGAATTGTAACCTCCCATCCCCCCAATCAGATCTTCCCTTTCTTTTCTTTGTTTCTTCCTTTCTTTCTTTCTTTCTTTCTTATTGCTGTTAAAACAATGGCTTCACTCAGAAAGCTTGGACTGATGGGAGAGAAAGATCAGTAGAGACATATGAGAGCTCTGTGGAGGGCTTTTGACACCAAGCTTAGTGACGGCATTTACAAGCTATATAACACTGGGCAAGTAAATCTTTCTGAGCCATTTTTACCTTAATGTAAATTAGATATGTTAGCATAATGATATTTGGACTCCCTATCATGTGGGATCATTGCTATTTTTCTGTTATTATGGCCAAGTAAATATTGCCTTTCCAATGGTAGACATCTTTCTGAAATAAGATTGGCAGAGCAGGACTGGCATGGCTCAGGTGGCCCAAGGAATTCAATACATGGGGGCAAGACAACCTCAAAGTAATCTCACAAAAGACTCTATTCTAGCAAAGGTTAGTAACAGCTGTCCTCTCTAACAGAAGTTGTTAGACTGAGGCTATATCAATAGATACATTGGGGCTTATCTGGTACTAATGGCCTCCATTACTCAAGTTCAAGTTCAAGTTGTTGTTCTTATTATTTTTATATCATTTGTTCATCAATTTTAATAGAGTTTACATAGAAACTTTGGCCCCAGAACAAAGTGATATTCTGTTATTATTCCTTTGTATTTAAGACTGGCACATAGTAGGTGTTTGATCAATGTGTGAAAAAAACTTGAATATTGGACAGATTGATAAATTGAGTTTTTATTATTGAATCAAAATTTGAGGACATAAACTCATCTTCTGCAGTCTCTCTGAAAACATTTCTACCATAATTGCTATTGCCATATTTATCAATATTAAAGAAATAATATGGTAGAATGATCTTCCCTAAAGCCAAGAAGCTCTGGGTTCAAATTCTGCCTCAGATATATATATCAGTTTTGTGACCCTAGGCAAACCACTTAAGCTCTCAGTACTATAGAAAAAATTATTGATCTTTATTTTAAAGATAATTTCATCTCTTGGGGGTTCTCAGATCATAGACCCAAGCCCCATCCTCTCATTATAAATGTAAAGATGAAAACTAATGGTTGGACAATAATTTTATGAAATTATGTAGTCACCAATATTTATTATATTTTGAGTCAGAAATTTATTTACAAAATAGAGAGGAAACAATAAAGTAGAGAAATGTGAAGGGAATAGGAAAGGTATCTATCCTATCCAGACAGAGATTAATTAGCTATCAACCAGGAAGGCTAGTGGTAAGTGACCTCCTCCAAGTTGGAAGCTAGTCTCTCCAGAAACTAGGAAAGGATTTAGCCTTTTATTTAGCCCATGAAGTAGTCCAGGAATCAGAGTCCAAGTTGAAGCTGAGCACCAAGCCCACAATCCAAGCTGCAGTCTACAGCTAAGCTCCCATGCAGACTGTCTCCAGTCAGGAGACTATCTCTACAAGACTGACTCAAGTTGCAGGATTAATGGCTTTTTATGGTGAGTCCTTGTCCTTGTCCTCCTCACAGGGGACAATCATAGTTTCCAAATTGTCTAGCACTGCCCACAGGGCAGTGTTTGTGGGAACCAGTTCTCACCTTCTGGAGGGGTGAATACTCATCAAAAAAGTTCACAGATTCCTGGCTGATTGAGTTTTAGAGGGTGTAAACTCTGATCATAGGATTCACAAGTTTGGGACTAAGTTAAAAGGTTGGATCTCTCTATGTAAGTACCTTCCTAGCTTCTCAATTAGTACTAAGTAAGGTGTTCAATCTTTTGTTGATTCAATTCAAAAGTAGACAAAAGAGAGTTAATCCTATCTTCATAATCTAAGTAGGGGTACTTAAGTTAGTGTTAACTCAAAATAGACAAAGTGAATAAAGGATTCTCTTTTACAAGTATAAATTCAGAGACAGCAAATTCCCTTTTACATAACTATTTTTAGCTCCGTTACAGCAAAGGATCATGGAAAGAAGATTGTATTTGAACTCAGAAGACATTTTTATTGTATCTGAAAGACATTGCCAGCTACTGTGTGATTGGACTGAATTACTTTTTTCTGGGTCTTGGTTTCCTTGTGTGTAAAATGAGAGAGAACTTTTTGATTCTCTACATCTCTTCTGGTGTGAATTCTGTAATCCTATAACAAATCATCTGGTATGAAATCAGTTGTTGTTCAGTTGTTTTAGTTGTGTTTGACTTTTTTTGACCTCACTTGGGGTTTTCTTGACAAAGATACTGAGAGTAGTTTGACATTTCCTTCTCCAGCTCATTTTACAGATGAGGAAACTGAGGTAAGCAGGAATAAGTGACTTGACCAGGGTCACACAGCTAGTAATTGTCTGAGGCCAAAATTGAACTCAGGAAAAAAAGTCTTCCTGACTCCAGGACTGGCATTCTATCTACCATGCCACCTAGCTGCCCATTAAGATAGCACTTGATGGTTTTCTACCTAAGTAGAACTTACCAGAAGGAGAGAAGACATAGCTTCCAGAACTTAGCTTACTTATCTGACATGAGGAGGCATCAGAGAACTTTCTCTTAGGTAAATAAAGCTCTTTCACCTTCATTATCATAGCAAGAATCATTTAATTACATTCATTAGGGAAGGTGCCTTCTGCAGAAGGCACCATGTGAATCCTGAAGGAAATGTAAGCAAGGAGGGTCTTCTAAGTCAGTGCAAAGGCACAGAGTTAGAGATGGGAGTTTCATGTGTACAATATAGCAAGTGGACTAGGTTGGCTGAGTGACAGAGGATGGGGACAATGGAGATCATGGATAACAGTGAGCTTTGAGAAAAGAGAAAAATTTCAGCAGGAGTAGTAGTGGTAAGGGAGAATTGTGTTACCAGAACCCTGGGTCACTGGTATGAATCCAGGAAGGTGGATGAAAAAACCAAGGGGATCACTGAGTTTGAGAAGAATGGAAGTGAAAAGGCCACAAGAAGAATAAGGCTGGAAAGGGAGACTAGAGTTAGAATGGGAAGAGCCTTCAATACTACACTAAGACATTTTTGTTGTATCCTCTGACCAATAGGAAGCCTGAAGGTCTCATAGCAACATGGTCATATCTGTACCTTAACATTGAGCGGACAATGATGTGAAGGATTGATTAGACAGAGAGACAGAAGGAGAGATAAAGAAAGAGACAGATAGGGAGGGAGAGGGAAAGACAGGCAGAGACAGAGAGAGGGGGAAAAACTCTAGTTCTACTAATAACAAGAGATTAATGGGATAATATTGGATGCCCAGAAGACTCTTGTGGAAGAACAGATGATCTCACAGGTCTTTGGAATATGAGTTTCTAGAGGTAAAAGTCTATTTCCTTTGTGGTTTTGAATTGTTAGCACCTAACACAGTGCCTTTCACATAGCCGGTAAATAGCAAATATTTGTTAATTGATTATTTAAGGTAGTATCCAGCTGTTTTAGCATCTGTTAAACAAACAAACAAACAAGGTCAAAGTGATATTCCTAGGTTTTCACTGCCAGCCTGTGACAGACTAGACAAACTAGAACCTGGGATTCCAAGATTCTGTTAGTCCAAAGACAAGAGGTGTCTTCTTCTCTAACAATTTTATCTCTGCCAGAAGAGAACGGGGTCTCTGCAGGAGGTAGATGATTTGTGTGTGTCGAATCAAATTGATTTCTACTCCCTCAGTTTCTCCCATCAGACTCTAATTTAGGTCTAAGTATTTATTGGGGAAAATCCATCATCCATTATGTCACCATTCAATAATTTTAATCTACAAGGGCAAGTTCAGGGCTTAAAAGGTGCTTTAAGCATGGACTCAATTCAGGTCTAAGTGTCAGCTTGAATCTAGAAATACCTCATGGTTTTCCTTTCCTTCAGGCTGGAACCCAACTTTGCCAAAAGGCATGTGGTAATAAGGAACTGATGATCAGGGAACAGGGAGAACATGTGGGAGGCCGTGTATGTAAGACCCAAGGGAATTAATTGCCTTTTTGATATTTGTTGCTAAAATATCGTCCTCAAGATATAATATGTACACAAAAACACATGTATATACATACCTACCTTTCTACTGTTATTTAATATTAATCTTTAATGTTTATCTTTTAATATTTAATATTACTTAAATGTAATTAATTACCTTGTCAGGGTAGCCATCGGGTCGTTGTCGACCCCTGGTGAACCAGGGCTTTGCTCACTCAGCATGTGAAGACTGCTTCGGCGGAACAGGTGGAAAAAACCAATAAGAAGGTTCAATGGCTGAGAGGGCGACGCAGCAAGGCACTGTGGGGTGCTCAGGGCGTGTTGGAGCACAAAAGACAACACGGCCATCCAATGCAGCTGAGGAAGTCTCCAGGTGTAACGACTTTTCGTGCCACTGGACCCAGGCTTCCAACGCCGAGAGAGTGGGACTGTCTCTGTGCATCGACTTTTCCACTTAAATCTCCTTCAAGCACAAGTGTCTTTGTGCACACTCATCTACATCACAGATGAAAACGCACAAAGACAATCGTCATCCTTGGTTACCAAGAGACTACTACTATTACTTAAATGTACCTCTTTCACTTATTACCTGTGTGACTTTGCACAATGATTCTTTGGGACTATAAAAAAGAGGGGTTTGAATTAGATGACCCCAAGGGCCCACAAATCTATGATCCTACAATCATATAATACTCTTCTATTTTGTTTAAGCTCAGGATCCTCATACATAGAGTTCCAGTTCCCACCTCCATGCTTTTGTATAAATGGTTCCCATGCTTGGAATACCTTCCCTCTTCACTTCCACTTGCAATGATAAAATTCTCATCTTCTTTCCAAGCACCAAAGTTGTCATTGCTTACATGAGACTTCTCCTAAAGCTCCTACTTACTGCTTTAGCTCTTTTGCTCTTATTAAATTATCGTGATATACTATGTACCTACAGACATGCTAGAAGATCGACATACAAACACAAATTAAGTATTCTTTGCTCAAAGATCTCCTGTTATATTTGGGAGGCGTAATATTGTGTTCATAATAGAAGCTGGATAAATGATGAGTTGATAGCTGAGCACTTTGGACTGTACATTTATAAAATTGACTATTTATGCTTGATCTTTGGAAGTTGAGTTGCACCCACTCCATGGATCCCATTCCATTTCTGAGACAGCTAGATGGCATAATGCATAGAACGCTGACTTGGAGGAAGGAAGAACTGAGTTCAAATGTGACCTCGGGGATTCCTAGCTGGGTGACTCAAATTTTGTCTTAGATGCTTCAACTAAAATGTGGATATTAACAGCACTTACTTAGCTGGGTTGTTGTAAAGATCAAATGAGATGATACTGGTAAAGCACTTAGCACAGTGCTGGGAACTCAGCACTTATTCCCTCCATCCTCTTCACCATCACCACATATTCCCTTCATCTGGAAAGCTCTTTTCCTCTCCTTATTAACTGTAGTCTTATTTCATTCAGGACTTGAAGCACTTGGTATTTAATTGCTGTGAGGTCTTCTTCTGCCTGGCAACACAGTAGAGTAGAAAAGGATTGAGTTTAGAGTCAGAGAATATGGGTTCAAATTCTAACTCTGATTCCTTTTTGAACTTAGCATTCCATTTTCCCTTTGTGAATCATTTTTGTAATTGAGAGAGAATGGCCTGTGAGATCCATCTCAGCTCTAAATTTATAATCTTATGAAGTTCTTCAAGGCTCTGAGCCTCAGATCTTCCATCTGTGAAGAGAAGAGACATACATGGCCTCTGAGGTTTATTTTATGCATCTAAAACTCAATAGATGGTCTCTTCTAGAATGTTAATGGCCAAAACATTCATTCCTTTGTAGCCCTGCCAGTGACGCTTCTCTCTGAAATGTAGTCATTTAATTCTTGGACCACAATGAAATAGTTCAAAATAATACAATTTAATTCATGGCACATTTGAAATTTCTGTGGTTTAATGGACCCTTTCAAAGGTTGGATGGTATAACTTTTGTTGACCTAGGTAGGACCAACTCTGTTCTACCACAAAATGCCAAAATAGGACTTCAGTAGAAAATACCTCCTTTGAAGATAAGACCAACTGCTTCCTCTTACAGGAGAATTTTTCTGATCCTTCTAGGAAGAAATGATCTATCAGAAAGAGAAGTTCCATTTAAAATAATTACAAACTAGTTAAAAGACCCCAAATTCAATCTACCAAGGCATATGCCTAACCCATAACCTGTACAGATATCACTGCAAAATACTCTTTAAATAAATGAAAAGCAACCTAAATAATAGTAGGGATAATCAGTATGCAGAACTGGACTGTACCAATATTATAAAAATGACAATAGTGCAGAAATGAATTTATAGATTTTTTTCTGCCATAAAAATCAATCTACCAAGGGGATGCTTTACAGACAAAATTTTAATAAAATTCATTTGGAGAAACAAAACATCTAAAAAAAGCAATAAGGAATAACAAGAAAAAAAGCAGGACTAGAAGCAAATGGTAATTATATTTCTAGAAGTTAAACCATTTTATAAAGCAGTACTCATTTTTGCTATAAATTAAAAAATAGAAAAGTAGATTAATGAAACAACAAAAGGAAGAATCAGAAACAATCCAACTCCATTTCTTATGGACCTGAAAACATAATTTGCCTTGAAAAACACATCAGATTTGATAAGAATTTTTAGGAAGATTAGAAAACAGGCAGGCAGAAAATGGATTTACACTATCATCTCACACAGTATAGCACAATAAATTCAAAATACTTATGTGGCCTGAATATTAAAGTTCATACTATAAAATATTTGTAGTAAATTAGATAAGATGCTTTTTTTTTACATCCCTAGCTGGGGGGGGGGGGGATTTGTTAGGCAAACAAGTAATAGAAGTGATTGTGAAAGATAAAGTAGACAATTTTAATTACATGAAGTAAACTAATTCTTTTCTTGAATAAAACAAAAGGAACTAGAATAAGAAAGGTCTACTTAGTCAGAACAGAAAGCTGTTCATATCAAATCTATACAGGTTTGATATTCAAGATATATAGTGGAATAAAAGAAATTTATAAGATGTTCTTCAAGCCCAGGATTTAAAAGTGGTCCAAGTAAATGGGCAACCAACTCTAGAGAAAAGAAACTATTGAGAACCATATGAAGGAATGTTCCAAATCATCAATAAAAAGATTAATGCAAATCAAAACAAGGATGAAGTTCTACTTCACACCCAGAAAATGAGTAAAGGTAGCAAAAGAAAGGAACACTTGATATTTTCATTGACTAAATTCATTCTTACTCAAGCTGTGAATTGCTCTTTCTGGAAAACAAATCACAACAATAAAAAGAGAATAACTGAACTTTTACTCATTGACTGATTCCTCTGCTAGGAATCTTCCCTAAAGAGGCCAATGACAAAATGAGAGGCTCTTTGAACAATGAATCATATATAGCAGCAATTGTTGATGATACAAAAAAATAAAATAAAATAAAGTGGAGTTTCACAGATTGAAGAATTATTAATTTTGAAGCAATGAATATAATATTACATTCTATTCACTTGGAAGAATAACCTTGGTAAACACAAGAAAAACATAAGAAGTAGAGAAGCTGATACAATGAACAAGGAAACCATGACAATAATGCAAATGGAAACCATCACAACAAAACGCTCAACACTGAATGCTATGAAATGACAATGACTTCGATTTTGCAGTTTTACCCATTTTTCCACCAATCCCCAAAACTCAGTGGTGCTAGTTGAAGAATTGAAGGTTTTGGAAAGACTCCAATGCCTCAGTCTTATATCTTCAGGAAAAGAAAAAATACAAGAATTAGCCAGAATTACCTGAAGGTAGGGACAATGGTAGAGATTTCTATAAAAATTCAAAAGTTCTCAACAAGACGCATTCAGCAATATATTTTAGATCCTTTTTGTTTTAAGTTTGTTAAATGACAAATGTTGGAGGAACTGTGGAAAAAAAGAAAACACTGATACATTGTTGGTGGAACTGTGAACTGATCCAACATTTTGGAGAACAATTTGGAATTGTCCACAGTTATAAAAATGTGGATACTTTTGACCCAGAAGTATATTTTAGACTAACTCTAGGGCCATGCCCCCAGGAAAAGAAAAGTGTAAGACAATAGGAATGAGGAAGACTCAACATTAAGACTGATCTGGAGCCCTCCCCCTAATTAATCTCTGGGTTAGAAAGAGTCTTGAGACTTTTCTTTTGGTCAATCCTATAGTCAGACAGCAATCCCCTCCAGTATACCCAAAGAGTAGTCATCCAAATTTGACATACGTAACTCAAATCATTTCACAAATAGGTAGTGCAGTGGAAAGAGTGAGGAAGACTTCTCTTTCTGAGTTCAAATGTGGCCTCAGAAATTGTGTGGCACTGGCCAAGTCATTTAACCCTGTTTCCCCCAGTTTCCTCCTCCGTAAAATGAGCTAGAGAAGGAAATGGTAAATCATTCTAGTATCTCCTGCCCAGAAAACCTCAAATGGGTTTATGAAGCATCAGATATGATTGAACTACAACAATCATTTGGCAGATTTTCCTAATACAGATAAGTTTTCTCTTTGCAATGTTGAACTCTGGTTTCTGGTTCTCTCTTTCTAGATCTGGAAAAATTCATGTCAAAACCTTCAGGCCTTTCATAAACATCCTGGCTGCCCTCCCCAGGATGCTCTCCTACTTAGCAATGGACTCCCTAAAATATGTCACCCAGAACTAAATACAATACTCTAGATGAGGTCTGACCAGGACAGAGTACAATGGGATTCTGACCTCTCTAATCCAGGACACTGAGGCTCAATGTAGCCTAAGACCCCATTCAGCTGTGGGAACTAGGTAGCACAGTGAATAGAGTCATGCCTAGAGTTGGACCTGGGTTCAAATCTGGTATCAGACATTACCTAGCTGTGTGACCTTGGTCAAGTCATTTAACCCTGATTCCCTAGCCTTTACTGCTCATCTGTGTTGGAACCAGTACTAAGACAGATGGTAAGGTTTTTTTTTTTTTTTTAATCCTATTAAGCTTCTTCTCTGACCCTCTGGGGCCAAACAGAATGAGTCTAATCACTCTTCAGTGACAGGTCTCCTTTCTAACCCAAATGATCATCCTCCATGGAGCCTGTCAGCCCTGCTCTGTTTTTGCTGTTTAATGAGCCAGCCCTGCTCTGTATTTGCTGTTCTCACCTCCCAAGAAAATCTATCCAGAACCAACCTTCCTGATTGGGAACAAATGCTTGAGTTTCTGCCAGATTCCATCGATAGACTATTAACTGTGGAGAATAGAGGGGCTCTTGGCAGATGATAAGAACCAGGGATCTTTAGAAACACCTGGAACTGGCAAATTTGCCTCCCACCCGAGTCCTAAGAATACTGAAATTCGTGCTATTATCTTTGTAGAGGATTAATCCAAGGACCAAGTAATTTTCATATAGCCATGGGGCTAAGGCATCCTTATTCAATAGAGGGGATCTCTGGACTCTATTGCCCAAAAGACTCTTTTGGGTGAAGTTTAGGAATTATTCCAGGAAATCCAATCACAGACATTCCCTAGCTGTGTGACCATGGACAAGTCATTTAACCCCAATTATCTAGTTCTTACCACTCTTCTTTGGAACCAATATTTAGTATCAATGCTAAGACAGAAGGTAAAGATTTGAGTAATCATAGGGGGTATGAGAAGTGAGATGTCAGTAGCATGAGAAACCAAAAAGCTGTGCGACTAGAGGTGGTGGTAGGGGTGGGCTGAAGCCAGCTCCCAATGAGCTGTTTTTTAAATTTTTCATTGTGAGCATTTACACCCTGGAAACTGGCAAATGCCACAACCAAGGCTTACTTTATTGTTCTGTTGATTATTTAGACTTAAAAGAAGTGGGCAAAGTGTTTGTTAATAAAGATTAGACATGAGTGTGTTATTTGTACTCTTTTTTTTCTTCAAGGGCCAAGTGTTAGCCATTTACCAGTATACTCCTGATTTTCCTTCAGCCTACCCCAGGGTGAGGAGCAGGAGCTATAACCAAATGGAAAGCCGGGACATGCCAATCTGGCTATGACCTTTCTAATCCCCAGCCTCAGGTTTGGACCCTGAAGTTGGCTATGGTGCCACAACAGTAGGTCCTAATAGTTTGACCCAAGGAAAATAGTTTAAAAACAAAAGCAAGGTAGTATAGAAGAAAGTACCTCAAGATCAAAGACCTGTGTTCAAATCCACCCTCTAATGCTTACATTACTTATATGAATTCAGGCCAGCTATTTAATCTCCCTTTGCCTCAATTTCTTCATCCAGAAAAGGAAAGTATTCATTTAGATAGTCTCCAAGGTCCCTTCAGACTTAGATTATGCAGCTAGGTAGTACAGTGGATAGACTACCAAGTCTAGAGTCAAGAAGATCCGAATTCAAATTTTGCTTCAGCTCCCTTAATTATGAAACCGAGAAAATAGCAACACTTTCCTCACAATGCTGTTGTTGTGAGGATCGAGTGAAATAATATTTGAAAAGGTACTCAGCAAAGTGCCCTGGACACATAGTAGACACTTAATACTTGTTCTGTCTCACTTTAAATCTGAGTCTCAGATTATATCATTTTTAAATAACCCTGGTGAGTTTTAGTGATTGGACAGTGTGGTTCAAGTCTCTACATTTCAGTACCATGCTATGAGTTTAAACTATATCCTCCTATTATCTTGGGAATTCAGAGGAGTGGAGCATTGATGAAAGGTTGATATATACTCACTGGAATCATGGGAGATGAAAGCTTTTGGTGTATTGGACACTGATGGTCTTCTGTCTTAATGAAATGTGTTGTACTTTGAATGTTATGTCACTGAGTATGGTCTGACACTGACATACAGTGGTGGGGGCTCAGAGAGATGGTTTGAATAGATGATGGTCTAATAATACTCTGAACCAAGGTTTAGCTAAGAGGAGTGTTGGTACAGGATGAAAATCTTCCACATTGTCATTCATTACAGCACTGAACATACAACAGCAGCTGGTACCCTGTCCCTTTCCAAACACTTTCATAGGCATTATCTCCTCTGACCCTCGAGATAGCTCTAGGATGGAGAATGATCACCATTTAAGAGAGAGAGGGGACAACACTGGTTTTCTAAAGAACAAGGGCCTTGGGGAAGCTCACATGGGCAGAAAATGTCAATCTTTGGACCTCAAATTCACTGCCCATGCCACTAGCTGGAAGGAGGGAGAGGGGAAAAAGAGAGAGACAGAGAGACAGAGAAAGACAGAGATTGAGAGACTGGAGGGAGATGGAGAGAGAGACAGAGAAGGGAGAGACAGAGAGAGAACGAGGGAGAGAGAAATGGAGAGAGAAAGGGAGAGAGAGAGGGAGAGATGAATAATTATTTATAGGTAGAGATAAGGAGATACATGTAGTGGTATCATAGACCTGTAGCTATAGGTGTGACGTACATGCATGCACACACATACAAACATACATTTATGGCATCCCAACACTGCCCTCACCGAGGGTCCTGAAGAAAGCCGTAGCCATCCCTAAGCTGGGACAGTAAAATGGAATTGCACAGCAAGGACATCCTCCAGGCTAGGGAGCCAGGATCCAAGAAAAACAGGCAGTGAAGCAAAGCCCAAACAAGGGCAGCCTCAGCAGCGTAAATAAAAATGAGCTGAAAAGGGAAAGCTTCCAAGCCTGGGGAGAGAGCAGGGCCCAGACACCAAAGAGATGAAGCAGTCGCAGGACCTGAAATCCCAGCTCACTCTGTCCGGTGGCCCTGCAGTAAACAAAGGACTCAGCTTCTCCAGAAGGACGGCAGGGCAGGCACCCAAGGGAGAGGGAAGCCTGGGACTTTTTCCATCCCAGAGAAGGGACATTTTCGAAAGGTTTCCATTCCAGGGTTATTAAAATAAAATATGTCAGGAGTCAACTTCAGTCATCTGGAAAATGCACATCCCGCCTGTGGAAATTCTTATGAGTCCAGCATTGCCAGGGAGTGAGGTATCAGCAAGGAGAAGCAGCGGGCTGGCAGCAACGGTGTCTGTCTAAAGGCAGAAGAATGGGTTCAAATCCAAGCTCCAGCTCTTGCTGGCTGTGTGACCTTGCCCAAGTGGACTAACTTCTCTGAGGCTGTTTTCTCATTTATCAAATAGGCTTAAGATGCTTTCATGGCTCCTCCCACAGAGCAGGCTCTCTAAGTCTGTGTGATCACAGGTAGAGTTCAAGGACCAGAGAGAAGTCCCTTTGCTTTAATAAAGCTTCTGTTATGAGGCTGGGGCTTCTGGGGACATCCCTCAGGAAATAAAGGGCTGTGATTCAAGTATAAAAGCAATAAGATCAAAACCCACATTTTAATGACAATTAGTATTTCTTGAGCACTTTAAAGTTTCAAAAGTACTTTTACATCTATATCTCATTGGATTCTCACAACAACCCTGAGAGGTGGGTCCTATTATTATTATTATTCCCATTTTACAGATGAGGAAATGGAGGCAGGCAGAAGTTAAATGACTTGTCCAGGGTCCCACCATCATGAAATTTCTGAGGCAGGATTTGAACTCAGGACTTCCTGACTCCCAGGCTTACTTTTGACTTGAAATTATACTGCTTCCCTCCCAGGGGACCTTAGAGGTCATCTAGTTCAGCCACTTCATTATAAGGAGAAAAAAAGAAGACTGAGAGGAAGAGACTTGCTTTGGGGAACCCAGATAGCAAAGAATAGGTAGCTTTTATTGAGTAGGAAAAATGATGAATTTGAACTCGGGAAGACCCTTTCTGACACCATTCTCAGTGACCTAACGTATGTTCCAATCTCTCAGAGCGTTGACTTCCTCATCTATAAAATGAGACCGACAATACCTGTAGCAAGTGGTGTTGTTGGTCGAGTGATAGAGAACCTAAAGTCATAAAGACCTGGCTTCAAATCCATCCTTGGTAACCTAGACTCCAACTCTCATGCCCTAGAAACTCTCCAAAACACCTTCCTCCCAGGACGATTCTGTCCATGTGAGAGAATGTGGGGAGGAAAATGGGTGAGACTTAAACTCCCAGAGAAGTGTCCTGATTGTTAGGATTTGAATCCAATCCCTCTGGCTCTCAATCCAAGATTCTTTCCATTATATCCCACAGTCATTTTTGCATAAGGGGAAACTGAGTTACAGAGATGACATTTACTAGTTTCCACATACAACTGGTGGGTTGTGGAACCAGGATGCAGAGGCAAGGACTTCTGGCTGCAAATTTAGGACTTTCACTCATCCCTACTCTGCTTTGCCTTGGGCATACCCTCCATTCTCCAGTGATGACTCTGGGCAAGTCACTTAACCCCTGTGGGCCTCAGTTTCCTCATCTGTAAAATGAGATGGAGAAGGAAATGGCCAACCATTTCAACATCTTTGCCAAGAAAGTCCCAAATGAAGTCTTGGAGAATCAGACAACTGAAAAATGACCAAATAACAATTTAGCAGGCACTGTGCTAAGTGGTTGGGATACAAAGAGACACAAAAGTTCAGTCCCTGCCCTCAAGGATCAAACAGCAACATGTAAACAACTTGCTACATGTAACTGACTGTCCTTCCAGTTAAAGTGTTCTTTATTTCCTTAATATTTTATAACAGTATCTGTGCAGTATCAAGTGTATTTTTGTAAACTGATCTCCATAGAAGGCATTTTATGACTTTAAACATAAATATATAGATAATACATAAATAATAATAAGTAGCATTTCTAGAGCACTTTAATGTTTACAAAGCACAATACAACTCTAATCTCATTTGATCCTCACAACCACTGTGGGAAGGAGGTGCTATTATTATTTCCATTTTATAGATGAGAAAATTGAGGCAGACAATGACTTGTTCAGAGTCTCATGCCCAGTGAGGCTAGTCTGATGCCCCATTTGAATTCCTGTCTTCCTGTTTCTGGAGTCAAAATTGCAGCCTCCCCCCACCCCACCCACCTACCTCATGAGTGTCTCCAAAATGAAATGTTCTATTATTCCCTCCTACAATTTGTTATCATTATGTAGATGCTGGTAGCGATTATTTCATAGCCTGATATTTTATTCAAGCTACTGTATTGATTCGTTTTTTATTTCCTAAAGAAATTGGCATCACTAATAGGAATGCTTCTTTTTCTAGATGCCTTTAGTTTTCTTCCTATGATTTCGAGAACTCTTTGAAATGATGGGGTGGAGGAGGGTGCACCTTTTATTTCTGCATTTATTACACAGTGTTCTAGAATTTGTTGCATGTTATACACAGGTTTATATGCTTTTAAAATCCTCCTCCTATACATGGGTTTTCTACTTTGTCAGAAGTTTTGCTACATCAATTCATAAAAATGTGTTAAAGATTTTTTTAAATATAATTATTTTAACAATTTCATTCATGTCAGATCATCCTTGTATCTCTGATATGATTCTGACTTAATATTGAATTTTATTCTTCATAAATTGTTATCTTGCCAGGATTTTATTAAAGGTTCAATACAATATTTTTTAAATGATATTGACATATAGTTTTTTTTTTAACCCTTACTTCCATCTTGGAATCAATACTGTGTATTGGTTCCAGGGCAGAAGATTGGTAAGGGCTGGGCAATGGGAGTCAAGTGACTTGCCCAGGGTCACACAGCTAGGAAGTGTCTGAGATCAAATTTGAACCCAGCACCTCCCAGCTCTAGGTTTGGCTCTCAATCCACTGAGCCACCCAGCTGCCCCTGACATATAGTTCTTATTCTCTGTTTTATCCTTCTTTTAGGTAGTAGGACTATATTTTTCCTATAAAAGGTAATTAATGAGGTATAATTTTTCTTTAGAATAATATACATGAAACAATTCATTTTAGTTTTGTAAACATTAGATAGAATTCTCCTCTGTGTATCTGGATCAGATCTTCAGCTTATCCCGACTCCAATCACCATTTGCCAGAACTTTGTCAAGTTCAAATTCCTTCCCCAAAGTGGCTTATTTAAGATCTCTATCTGGTATTCAGTTAATTGGGTATTTCATAGGTTTTTTGTCGATAATGTTCTTTCTTACAAATTCTCAGGGATATTTTTTTGGCACAAAAATGCAAGTGGCAAATTCTGAAAATGATTTTTATTTCTTCTCTGTTGCCATTTCATCTTAATCCATTTTCAATCCATAAATCTGATTTTCTTCCCTTTTCTTTTTAATCAGATTGACCAAATTTTGTTAATTCTGTCAATGAGCCAATTTAGCCCTTATCCATTTTATGGTAATTTTGTTTTCTGTCTATCCATTCCCTCCCCTAGTTTTAAGAGATACTCCTTTTTTGCTTGCTTTGTCATTAGTTTTATTCTTCATGGCCCCTAGGAACAAGAGGTAGAATTCACGATGAGGTAAATTTCATCATCAGCTTCTTGGGATTCATGACCATTGATGGCATAACGGATAGAGTGCTGAGTCTACAAAGTCAGGAAGATCTGAGTTCAAATCCAGCCTCCAACACTTCCTAGTTATATAACTCTGGGCAGGTCATTTAAAATCTGTTTGTTTCCGTTTCCTCAACTGTAAAATGGGGACAATAATAGCACCTTTTGTGAAGGATCAAATGAGATAAAATCTGTGAAGCACTAAGCCTAATGCTGGTCCATAGTAGGCTCTATCTAAACACTTATTTTCCATCCCATTTTGGATTACTTAGCCCAAGAGGATTTCTGGCAGATGATCTCTGGACTCAGGGAAAATGGTTTTCTCCAAATAAATTCTCTACCAAGAAGTCAAATATTTCTCCACAAAATTTTGACTATCTTGGGAAAATCTCTCAGAGCAAAATCTCCTTCAGCTTGGTAGAAATTCAGGCAGAGTCAAACTTCCTTCCAGTTCAGTAGAAATCTCAGAAGGAAGTCCAATAAGTTAGTATCAGTCCAAACTCCCACAATTCCTTTCTCCTTCCCAGAATCCTCTCCCAGGACTTGTATCAAAATGCCCTTCTTTTAGCTAATCCCTGAAACCAGTCTATCCCTAACATTCCTACATCATCTTCCTTTATGAGAATGTCCCCCTTAATAGTTCAAAGCTCCTATCCTTGTGGAACTCCATCCTCATCCACGTTGAATTTTCTCCTTGTTGCTAACAAATGATATGACCCCTTATAATAGAAGACAGAAAAATAGTTTAATTAGCAAAAGCTCAGCCATATCACCAGAAGCAACCACAACAGTGGCAAAAACTAGAGCCAATCTCAATGCTCAGCCTCCAGGAAGAAGCCCACTTTCTCTGCCTGAGTGGTCAAAAAGGAAACTGGGAAATTCATTGACCTAGCATAGAACTCCCCTCTTCCTCCCTTGTATTGGAAGTGAGATTACCTTCCATATTCTGTACACTTTCTAAGAAAACTGGTTCCCCCAACGGGATGTCCTTTAGTGGAGATCCACTTTGAGTGAAAGGTAAGAATTGGAAGGGGCAGCTAAGTGGCACAGTGGATAGAGTGCTGGGCTTGGAGAGAGGAAAACCCAAGTTCAAATCCAGCTTTAGACACTTGCTAGCTATATGACCTTAGGCAAGTCATTTCAGCTTGTTTGCCCCAGTTGCCTCATCTATAATATGAACTGGAGAAGGAAAAGTCAAATCTTTCTAGTATCTTTGCCAAGAAAACCCCAAATGAGTCACAAAGAGTCAGACACAACTGAACAACCCCAAAATAAGAGATGACCAATTTCTATGCACAGCCTGCTTGCAACAGTCTCATTTCTGCCTCTAGGGGATCCTGGGTCTCAGTTTCCACATCTGTAAAATGAGAGGTGTGGACCAATTGGCCTCTGAGATCATTCTCATTCTAGAGTGTTGACCCTCTGATCTCTCTGGACCTCAGTTCTCTCAGATGACCCCTTTCAGCCCTGGGATCCTTAAGGATTCCAAAGGGCAGCCTTGAAGGAAAATAAGAAGTTGGGGGGGAAAGAAAAAAGAAGAAGACAGCACAGAGACATAAGAGGAATCCAGAAGAGAAGGGAGGGTATTTGCTCTCTGGTATGCTTAAAAAAATAATAAATCTGAGAGCTGAGAATCCTAGCTGTAATCTCGATTGCATAACCCAGGCAGCTGGAGGGAGAGGAGCCTCTGAGCGACTGCCCAATGTCAGCAGCGAGGGGCCCCCCGGGAATCGCCTCCTCTTGACATATCCCAGGGGTGGCTCAATAAAGCCAAGAAAGGCCCATCAGAAGTAACCTGTCTGCAAACAGTCACCATCGATGGAGCCTGGGGAAAAGGCAACCACAGGGAGAAAACAGCTGATGGAGAGAGCAGGAGAGGAAGGCTCCCCCCACTCAGGGCTTCCAGAACCAGCCCTTCTCCTCCAGATGATTTTAATAATCCCTTTCACATGTGCTGTGACCCCTCGTTGCAGTACAATACGTGTAACCAAATAAAAGATCTCTCCAGAATCGGAGATTTACTGTTGGTGATGGGAAGAGTCCAACCAGGTGACGTCATTTATATTCCAAATCTGAGCCGCTGCCAAGCTAAGGGATGTTTTTCTGGATAAAATGATCTTTTACCCCCTGCTTCTTTCCTTTATGAAACAACACGAAGGCTTTGGCGTGGCTGGCGACTTTGTCAGAAAGTTACCTTGGACGCTGGATTTTTACCTGGGAGCTTATTCAGACCACATTTGAATGTGGCACCTGGGGGTCTGGTGGAGCATCCCATCCCCGAGTTTGCCCAGGAAAGGGCGGAGATGGCCAAGATTTGGGGGACGTGCCATGAACCAGGGGAGATTTCTGCTCTTAAACAGCACATCTCAAGGGGAGAGCTCGGCGAACTTGGGGAAATGGGTCCTTCTGTCCCCGGTCCTGTATTATCGATCTAAAATCTCACAGGCAGATGATACACACCCGTTTATTAAGTGTTTCCCCTCCGCCAGGCACTTTGCCAGGCACTGGGGGTAAAGAGAGAGGCAAAAGCAGAGACTCGGCCCTTAAGAAGCTCCTAGACTAACAGGAGACACTATTGAATCAACTACGGATATCTATATGCACAGACATTCCATATTTTACATAAATGTAACATATGCACACATACTACATAAATATAGGAACATGTATTATATATAATGTGTACTTACACACAATATAATATTTATTTCTATATAAAATGTATGCAAAATAGTATTTATTTATATACATAGTATATAGATATAATATATAAATATAACAATATATAAATATAATTAATGTAAAATAAAAGATTATATATTATATGCAATATAATGTATATGTATGTATGAATACATGTATATATGTATTGTATGTAACATGTATGTCTATAAATGTGTATGCATATATTATGTGTTTATGTGTATAGATAACATATATGTAAATTTATGTTTGGGTATATAGAAATGTTGTCACAGGCTGCTCGTGAGCCCTTGTTCTTGTATAGGGCTATGATGGAGGCATCTCTGAGTTCTGGGGGCATGTCTTCCTCTTACTTGTGCATGAAAGAGATTTAAGTGGAAAAGCCGATGCACAGAGACAGTCCTACTCTTTCGGCGTTGGAAGCCTGGGTCCAGTGGCACGAAAAATTGTTACGTCTGGAGACGAGCAGCCTGTGACAACTACAGAGGCATCTCACTACTCTCCACTGCTGGAAAGATCCTCGCCTGTGTTATACTCAACAGACTCCTGTCATCTGTTTCAGAGCAGAACCTGCCTGAATCACAATGTGGCTTCCGACCAGATTGCAGCACCATCGACATGGTCTTCACGGTGAGGCATATGCAGGAAAAATGCCTTGAGCAGAACCCGAGTCTCTACATTGTCTTCATAGACCCGACGAAGGCGTTCAACACAGTGAACAGGGATGCATTGTGGGTGATCCTTAGCAAGCTCAGTTGCCCAGCAAAATTCGTCAAACTGATCCAACTCTTTCATGTCGACATGACAGGGGAAGTCCTATCTGGTGGAGAGACTTCCGATGGCTTCAACATCTCCAATGGCGTGAAACAAGGCTGTGTCCTCGCTCCAGTACTATTCAACCTATTTTTCACCCAAGTATTACGACATGCTGTGATGGATCTAGACCTGGGTGTCTACATCAAATACCAACTGGATGGCTCACTATTTGACCTTCGCCGCCTGACTGCCAAAACAAAGACAACAGAGAGACTCATCCTGGAAACTCTCTTCGCAGATGACTGTGCTCTCATGGCCCACCAAGAAAATCATCTCCAAACCATTGTGGACAGGTTCTCCACCACATCAAAACTGTTTGGCCTGACGATCAGCCTCAGCAAAACAGAGGTGCTGTTCCAACCTGCACCAGGGAGGCCAATGAACCAGCCATACATTACAATCGATGGCACGGCAGCTTTCTAACATCAACACCTTCAAGTACCTGGGCAGCACCATCGCCAACGACGGGTCCCTAGACCACGAGATTAATGCCAGGATCCAAAAGGTCAGCCAGGCACTCGGGCAGCTGTGCTCCAAAGTCCTCCAACACAGAGGTGTAAGCACTGCGATGAAGCTCAAAGTGTACAACGCAGTGGTCCTCAGCTCGCTCCTGTACGGTTGCGAGACATGGACACTGCACCGGAAGGACATGAAACAGCTGGAGCAATTCCACCAACGCTCCCTCCGGTCAATCATGAGGATCCGATGGCAGGACCGAATCACCAATCAGGAAGTCCTCGACAGAGCCAACTCCACCAGCATCGAAGTCCTCAAAACCCAGCTACGATGGTCTGGACACGTCATCCACATGGACCCACCACGAATACCAAGACAGGTATTCTATGGTGAACTGTCAGCTGGACTCAGGAAACAAGGCCGACCAAAGAAAAGATTCAAGGATCAGCTAAAGTCCAACTTGAAGTGGGCGGCATGACACCAAAGCAACTAGAACTCGCTGCCTCTGTCAGAAGCAGCTGGCGAGCCCACATTAAACATGCTGCCACCACCTTTGAAGATGAGCGATGTCGACGTCTTGCCCCTGCGTGTGAATGCCAACACCAGGCCACACCCGCACCTCCCGTAACATGGGGCATGCCCCATGTGCCACAGACTGTGCGCCTCAGCCTTTGGACTCCAAAGCCACATGAGGGTACATCGATAGATGATAATGCACAAAGACAATTGTCATTCTTGGTCACCGAGAGACTACCACTACTACTAATATAGAAATGTATCTATGTGTATATAAGTATATGTATATGCATATATTATATATAAATAGAAGAAAAATTATATCGAAATCTATAAATAAAAATTATAAGATACATAAGTGTATATGTTAATATATGTTTAGGTATATGTTATATAAAATATAAAGTATATAAAGTATATATATATAAAGTTATATAAAAATACAATGTATCTCTGTGTATATATAAAATATACATATGCATGCATTATATGTAAATATAATATAGGTATATATGTAAATATAGGTTTATGTATATATTACATACACATAAATATATGTATATGTGTGTTATATATTACATGTCATATCATATAATAATTATATAATGTATTATATTATAAATATATATATTATATATAAATATATATTTATAAATATAAAATATATTTATAAAATATATATTTATAAAATATTATATAAAATATTATATAATGTAATATATAACTATATTATTATATACTTATGACATATCTATTATATATAATGTATATATATATATAATTATATTTATAATTAATGGGAGTTACAGAACAACTATTCTTTGTAGGAGCCTCCCTTTCATGCTTAGAAGAGTTTGTGACAAGGAAATCACTTTAAAAGACTGATATATATTAATTTAAGGTCGCCAAGGAATTCAGCTATGTAATTCCTAAATGAAAACTCAAGTCAGCTGTCAACCTTTTATAGAGTTTAATTACAAACAGGAGGAAGAAAGGAATTAGAGATAGAGAGAGAGAGGGAGAGAAGGGAATAGGGCTTAAATACCCCTTCTGTTTAGGCTGGGCCAAAAGGCCCAAGCCCTTAGATAGCTGGGGCAAAGAAAAGAGATTAGTCCCTATTACTCACGTGACCAAAATGGAGAAACCGTCTCAGAGGCCTCCACCTTCAGCTTCCTTCAGAGCAAGCTTCTTAGAGCACCTCTCCAACCACTCAGACAAACTCCTCAACCACCCCCCTGAGTCTTCAGACCCCTCTATCTTTAAGGAAACCATCCAAGTTCCCTCCCCTCAGTTCTCACATCTACTAATCACTGTCCATCAATTTCCCTGTGCCAATGGAGGCTCTAGCTTAATCCAGGACCGCCCAGAGGTCTCTGGCTTTGCACATGTCTGTTGTAGGTCATATTCTCAAATAATTAAATCTTTGATCCTTTGCTACAGCCCTTCCTAAATCCTGTTAGGACTGAGTAGGGTGGAGATTGATTCCAAGTATCTCCATTGTATCAATTCTAAAATCAATCATGACTCAAAGAAATTCCTGTTCTATGCTTAAGCATAGGTCAAAGTCCTTTCCATTGTTCAGCAAAAGGTTTCTGTCCTAAAGTAATCTTAAGAAGGGAGGAGGAGGAACCTCCCATGCCAATGGGGTTCCCATTCCAATAGACTATCAGTAAGAAATTTTCCAAGTATGAAATTTCCCAATGGTGAAATTTCCAACATTTATAAGTCTAAGGAATTTTAAGGTTTACAAGTTCTAAGGCTCATTGAGGTATCACCGGCTTCTTCCAAACTCCCCAAAAGACACAGACTGACCCCCTGACGGCTATCTATTTCTCTGCTGCTCCAGAGGGTTCTGGACCTTTTGTCCCTATAGTATAAAATGCGAATTCCCTTCTCGAGTATTCAAAGCCATTCCCAGCTCTAGGTTCCTCCGGAGTCCAGCATCGATTAAGTAGTTTGCTAGGGGTTTGCTCTGCTGCTAAACTGGGGAGAAAAAGAAAGGCAAAGTCTTGATTTCTGGCTCCCGAGAAGAGCCATGATGGTGCAGAGTGCTCGCTGATTTGTCTTGACTTTCCCCAATGGAAGGGAAGGGAAGAGTTCCACGGATGACACCACTCTGTTCAAAAGTAATCATTATCCTCGTTAAAAGAGATCATTTCTCAGTGTATATAATAACATATAATATTTTATTTTAAGTTATGTAATATACTCTTTACATTATTAAGAAAAATAAAGTATACATTTTAAAATAAAAATTAAATTATAAATATTATATTATCTATGGCAAATAATATATATATATGTAAAATAAAAGACAAATAATAGAAGCTAGTTTGGAACCAGAGGGCCTTTGAGAGTCTGATAAAGGAGAAGGGATTGACTGAAGAGTGGAGCTGGAAAGCCTGAGCATCCCTGGCACAGAAGGGAAAAAAGGGAGACAGCAGGATCTGAGCTGTGATGAAGAAGGGAGAGACGGAGGAGGAGGTGTCTAGCAGGCTGAAGTCACTCATCGTCCTCACCTTCTTGAAGCCTGAGGGGGTTTCCAAGAAAAGCTCTCCCTTTCCCCAACTTCCTCTCCCTTCCTTCCCCTTTCTCAGAATGATGCTTGCCAGTGCCTGCAATAAGAGACACAAGATTACAAAAGAAACCAAGTAGATGGAATATGGTTGTGATGTTTAAAATAATAAGTAAGTCCAGCAACCAGGGCTAGAATCCTCGTCTAGTAAACGAGGGATAAGGACAGTCCCCGGCTCTTACCATTGGGCAGCCCTTGGCAGTGGGTTGGCAGAGGCTTAGACCAGGGACTGGAGGGCCAGACCTCTATTGAGGAGTCCCCGGAATAAGCGGGCAAGGATTGTCTAGGGACCGTAAAGGTCTGGAGCACAAACGGCTTTGGCCGTTGTTTCTGAGTGGCTCGTTGCAGTGGGCATACATTAACTATCCCTAGTTCTGGCTGGAAGCTGATGCCTCTGTCTCCGCCTGCCTGGCCCGATGTCCGTGATGCCCGGTGTGGGGAAGGAGAGCGGGCAGGAGACGGCCGCTAAGACTGTTCTCAGAATAAAGGGGGAGCTCTCTTCTGAGGCTCAGCCTGGCCTGGGTTTTAAAATCAATAATCGGTAACTATTATATTTTATAAAGTTTTATTAATAATGACTAAAACAAAAGAACTGCCTGACTTCAACCCAGTCGCAGGTCCGAGAGCAGGGCAGAAGGAGGAGTTACCGCCACTTAAATACAATCATGCAACATGCGGGGGCGGGACGCAGGAAAAAGGAATTTTGGGAAATATTAAGGGACTTGGGGGGATGGAGTCCAGAGGCTCACAATCTCCATTTACACACCGGGATGGCTTTAAAAACAGTCCCTGGATGATCAGGACAGTTTTGGCCCTCGGCGGGCGGAGGCAGAGGGAGGGGACTGCAGGCTTTGTCCCTGCCTCCATTTATCATCCTGAATGATGTAACTGAGCTGTGGACGTGGCCCTGGAGGGCAGCTTGTGGAAAGACTTCCAAAGCCATTTCATTGACGATCACCAGCCCTCCCGCTATCTGATATCCTTCCTCTGGCCTTGGGCTAAGGCCCTGGCCTTAGCCGGGGTGACTAGCAGCGGAGGACGCCAGCCCTGATGGGCTCCTACTCAGCCTGCAAGGCCAGAAACTAGAGTCAGGGCTGTCTTTTGGCATTGTCCTGGAGACTGGAAGCCAAGAGTTGTCAGGAAAGCCGGCCAGGAGGCAGGAAGATAAGCCCAAGGGCACCTACCTCTGGTCTAGGTGACCTCAACTACACAAACCCTCCTGAGGCTTCTAGCGAGGAGAAACGGTATCCTTGGGAGAGGAAGCCAGGCTGGGCGTCCTAGCTTTGAGACTTCTCAACTGAGCAGTCCAGGACACAATGGCAAGCATTGGGTATATGGAATCAAAAGGACCTGGGTTCAAATCCCACCCTAGTCATTATCAATACATCTAATCTTGGCTAAGGGATTTAGCTACTCTGGGCCTAATCTCCTAGAGGAGGCTGGATTGGAGACATCTATATTCTCTTCAAACTCTAACACTAGAGATCGATCATAAATCTATCAGTCAATAAGCCTATGATCCCTATCAGAGGGTTGTGAAAAAAAGTACGTTGTCAAGTGTAATATAATCATTAGATTTCTAGGCTTGGATTGAGAAAGGCTGGGGTTCAGATCCCTCCATTGGGAGAGTATAGAATATTAGATTTTTATTCAGAAAAAAACTCAGTTCAGTACTACCTCTTACTCATACTGGAGTGATTGAGGCAAGTCATCCTCAGTGAGCCTCAGTTTCCTTATCTGTAACATCATTTTTGTATTCAATGGCTATCCCATAAGGAGCCTCCATGTGAGAAGGCTCCAATGAGGTGCCACATGCTGTTAAGAAATCAATTATTATGTACAGTATTGATTCCAAGACAGAAGGTTAGGGTTTATATATATATATATATATATATATATATATATATTTAAAAGGGGCAGCTGGGTAGCTCAGTGGATTGGGAGCCAGGTCTAGAGATGGGAGATCCTGGGTTCAAATCTGTCCTCAGACACTTCCCAGCTGTGTGACCCTGGGCAAGTCACTTAACCCCCATTGTCTAGTCCTTCCCACTTTCCTACCTTGAAACCAATACACAGTTTTGATTCCAAGAAGGAAAATAAGGGTTTCTAAATTTTTTTTAATTTTAAAAAAATCAATGATTGTTGCCTTTGTTGCCATTACTGCACCAATATGTGAGGGAGGTCTTGGGGGGGCTTAGCAATGAAAGAATTTCCATGTTCTTTAGAAATCTAACAAAGGCTGGTGGCAGTAGCAGAGGGAACAGAATCCATGCCAGATGACACAATGATTCTTCTTACTATTACTTAATTGCATCCTGTACAGGCAGGGTCAGAGTCGGGGTCAGACAGCATTACCTCCATCTTGATCATTTAGAGACAAGTCAAGAGCCAATAGGACTCTCTAAAGTTTACAAAGAAGAACGCATGTTTGTAAACTTGGGGCAGCAGAAAGGATGTTGGATTGGGAAATGGAGGATCTAGTTTTGAAAGAAGGCTCTTGAAAGCAGGGGAATTTCCCCCCTTCTTTTTCCTCATACACCCAGCACAGAATTGTCATTATTCAGTCACATCTGACTTTTTGTGACCCCATTTGGGGTTATCTTGGCAAAGATTCTATAGTGGTTTGCCATTACCTTCTTCAGCTTATTTTACAGATGAGGAAACTGAGGCCAGCAAGGTAAGGTGACTTGCCCAGGGTCACCCAGATAGTAAGCATCTAGAGCCAGATTTGAACTCAGGAATATGAGTCTTCCTGACTCCAGGCACAGCACACTATCCACTAAAATATTTAGCTGCTCTGGTACGTAGTACCAGACCCATGGAGCTAAATCCAAAACATCTAGAATGAAAATAACAGATGTATGTTCAATCATTCAAAGAAGCATCAATTATTATGATTGATTGATCATACATCTGATATTTGCTTTCTGAATGACTTCAGGTAAATTACCTCCTTGGGCTTCAGTTTCCTCCATCTATAAACATTAATTGAACTCAAATTATCTTTAGGCTCTCTTCTGGTCCTAAATTCCTATCACTTCATGAACTGACTTACTTTCCTCTTCTAGGTCAGGGTTAATTCATTTGTAAAAAAGTGCTAGAAGTGACCACACAGATTACTCTATTACAAAAATGAATAATGCAGAAATAGGTTTTGAGTGGTAGTTTATGTATAACCCAGTGGAATTGCTTGTGAACTCAAGGAGGGGGAAAGGAAAAGGGGATAGAGACAACAAGAATTATGTAATCATATAAAAATATTAAAAGGTAACCCCCCCCCAAAAAAAGGGACCACACACATCGAGCTAGAACAGGATAGAACCACAGCCACCATCTGCTCCAATCCTGCATTTCATAGATGGGGAAACAGACTGGGTGATTTGCCCCAGATCCCCCGGGCAGTACACGTAATAAGCTGAATGAAATCCCATATTAGCCAACTTACCAACCGTGGCTACTTCCCCTCTCCCTCATGTATATCTAATTTAGCTTCCCCTAAAGACACGATGTCTGTCTCAGAATTCAACTTTGGCATTATGCTGACAAGAAAGGATTGCTTACCCACATAGGACAGTCCCCACAGCTGGGGCTGGGTCCCTGGGATGCCCAGCTAAGGGCTGGATGCTTAGCTGGTCACTATTCCCCTCCTCAAACCAGGACCAGGTACCCTGGTATAAAGGGATATCCCCCTTGACTCACAGAAAGTTGTAACGTTCCAGGGCTTCTTCCTTCCCTCCCTCATCTCTCCCATGAGCATTGCCACTGGTCCTGATGGGGTGGTTGCCATGGACACAGTATCATCGAAGTACAAGCTTTAGGAGCTGCTTTTCCTGCAAAATTTTATACCACTTGGCAAAACTTCTATGACCAAATGGAGGTGGGATGTTCTCTTCCCAGCTGTCAAATACATTCAGTTAGCTTGGGAACCAAACATTTCAGCAACTGACAAAAACGAAGGCAGTATGCTTAATGACCAAATGGACCATGTCCTGTGTCCTCACTATAATTTGATTCATTTTATTTCATGGAGCACTTATTAAACACCTGTTATCAAATGAGCTAATATTTGTAAAAAGGAGCCTAGCACAGAGCCTCCGGGTGCTATATAAATGCTATTCCTTTGTTAGTGCCTGTGTTGGGCACTAAGGATTTAAAAACAATAACAAAAAAAAATCTCTGCCCTTGATGGGTTTATGTTCTGACAAGATACAGCATGTATGTGGATAAGTAAATACAATAATAATTCAGGGCAGCTGGGTGTCACAATGGATAGAGCACTGGGCCTGGAGTCAGAAAACTCATCTTCCTGAGTTCAAATCTAGCCTCAAACACAAGTTGTGTGACCCTGAGCAAGTCACTTAATAATCCCCATTGCCTAGCCCTTACCACTCTTCTGTCATGGAATTAATACACAGTATTGATTCTAAGATGGAAGGTAAAAGGTTTTGTTTGTTTTTTTTAAGTAATTTTAAGAAAGAGGAAGCCCTAGAAGAATGGCGATGAAGAAAGGCATCAAGCAAAAGGTGGTTCTTGAGCTTTGAAAGTAGTGAGGGATCCTAATGGTGAAGACTTCTTCTGCTTTAGGCACAGGAGAACAACTTCCTAGAGCAGAGACTCCAGCCTTCTAGTTCATGGATTTTTTATATATGTATTTTTGATAACTACATTTCACTATAATTGGATTATTTTGTAATGTTACATATTTTATTTTATGCTTTTAAAAACTGCTCTAAGAAATGGTCCATAAACATGACCAGATTGCCAGAGGGGTCCAGAACCCTGATCTAAACAAAAATACAGCAATGGCAACGGGCCTTGGACACAGCTTTCCAGCAGGAAAACTCATCCAAATTCTTCCCTTTCTTCTCTCCTTTTACCAACTAGCAGATTAAATTGTCTCTTCTCTTGATGTGCGGTCACACCACGGACATGAAGTTCTCCAAGTCCAACTTCAACCTCTGTTCTCTGCAAACTTTCATACCACGTGGCCAAATTGTTGACCAAATGGATGCAGGGTGTTCTACATGCAGCTGTCAAAAAGATTAAAAGAATATGGGGAACTAAGCATTTTAACAACTGAGAAATATGAAGACAATGTGTTTATTGACCAAACTGAGCACCCCCTCTGTCCTCGATTCAACTCTCAGGACTCAAATACTCCAGTGGATCAGTGATCTCATCAATGTGGGGATGTCATCCACAAAGGGAAGCAGCTGGAGATCTCTGAATCTATGGGAAATCCATCTTCAGCCTCCTCCATGACTTTGGGCGAAGAGTCAGCTCCCGGGGTTATTCTGTGCCTGACCTTAACAATCCACCAACCACTTCATCTCTGTTACATCTTTCAACTCATCTTGTACAATTTTCACATCAGCATCAGAGATATCTTCTTAGAGAGCCTTTCAAGGTAGTGTTTTAGTCCACCGAATTCTCATTCAGCAATGAGCACAAATAGAATCTTGTATTCTCTCTATCTTTTAGTCAATTGTGTGATTGTAAAGATGGGGGGCCTGTGGAGGAATATGACTCACAAAAGCCTGACTGTTCCCTTTTAGTACAATCATCAATGGTGTCCTCCAGGCCTATGCAGATTATTCTCATGAATATTTTTCTAGAGAAGCAACATGGAGAAGAGAGACAGTCTTGGAGCCTGGAAGACTTGGGGTCAGGTCCCACCTTGGATACATCCTGATGCTGTGACCCTGGCTCAATTATTTAACTTCTATTTGCTGTAGGGGACCCTCTAAGACTCCTATGTTGTAAAGAACATTCTGATCTGCTTTGGAAGAAGGAGTTTTCTCCCCTGGGAGTTCCCTGTACCAAGTAATCAAAGTGGGATCTTGTATTTCCTACACCTTTCCAGGAAATTTGTGATGGTTAAATTCTTAAGCTAGATGGTTAAAGTGTCATCTGTCTCTACAGATGGGAAAATAGGCATATGGGTCATATGTCATTCGTTATTCTCTTAGAAGTTACCATTATAGGAAATTAATAAGGTCTAAGATTTCTTCCATGTCTTTAAAATCTTTGTTTTCTTCTGATACTTTTAGAATTGATCCCTTAATACTCTTACGACTAGGTAATTTTCAGCAACAGATCTGATTAGGATCAAGTTGGTTTATTTTCATTATTTTAGTAATTATTATAATTATGTCATATTATGTTACTGATATATCATGTGATAAATAACAATTATAATATAATAATAATATTTGGATCACTCACCCATTTATGTCTTCTTCTCGACTTCTTCCCTATGACTGTTCAGCATTGTGATTGTTTGATTTCAAATGGAGCAGCCCCGTTGTGCTTAATGGTGAAAAGAGCACATCATAAATATCCCTAAAAACCATTTCCATCTTGCATCTATTGGGGCTCCTTTCTGCTTCATCCTTGAATAGTCTCAGGATGGTTTTGCTTAGTTGGGCCTCTCACCAAATTTACCTTAAACTCAGTGTTTCCTCCACTGCTTTTCTATGTTAAATGAGGCAATTCCACACAATCTCCCGCCATCTTTGTCTGTCTGATCTCACAAATGAAATTAACATTCTACGTTGGTTTTAGTTACCCTGGGCACCGATTTCTCTCTGTTTGGCAAAGTAAAGCAAACATTTCCTGACTAAAGGTGGTTTTATGCTCTTTTAGTCTCATTACTAAAACTGATTTACATTGGTTAAACATCGTATAGAACTGATGTCCTTTCCTCCATCCATTTCTCATTATTTTGCAACAACTTTTTTCTCTTTTATTTTTAACTTTTTTTCCATGGTTACACGATTCATGTTTTCTCCTTCCCTTTCTTCCTCCTCCTTCCTCCCTCCCAGGGGACAACTTTTTTTTATTTTTATTTTTTGCAAATAGGCTAAGTTGGAGTTATTTGAATTATCCCCTAGAACTTTTCTTTCTGCTCTTTCAAAATTATTTTTCTAACCTTGAATTAATTTTGATTTTTTTCCCTAACAAGTCATCAGTCTAATTGTACAAAGGAGTGAGACAAGAATCACTCCATCATCAGTAATGAGTCATTTTGTCTTTCTTGTTCAGTCATTTTTCAGTCATGTCCAGCTCTCTTTGAAACCCCATCTGTGGTTTTTGTGGCAAAGATATTAGAATAGTTTTACCATTTCCTTCTCTAGCTGATTTTACTGAGACAAGCAGGGTTCATTGACTTGTCCAGGGTCACATCGCTATCTGAAGTTGGCTAAGTCTTCCTGACTCCAGGTCCAGTGCTCTGCCAACTGCACCATCTAGCTGTAGAAAATGTTACTCAAAATGTTAAAAATATAGTTGATGTCTTCTTCCCCCTCCTCTTTACTTTCCTTCTTCTCGTCTTTCTCCTTTACTATTTATAGGTAGGTGGCAGAATGGATAGAATGCTGGACCTGGAGGTGCCAAGACCCTAGTTCAAATTTGACCTCAGACATTTACTAACTCTATGACCTTAGGCAAATCATTGAACCTCTGTCTGCCTCAATTTCCTCATCTGTAAAATAGAGAAATAATACCTACCTTCCAGTGTTTTTGAGAGGGTAAAATGAGATAATCTTTATAAAGTACTTTGGAAACTTTCTTAAAGTGTTATAAAAAGTCTAGTTTCAGTGCTTTTGAGTGCTTTTCTTGAGGAAAGTCTTTGTGCTACATAGGCATAAAGCTTCTGGGTAATCTACAAGTCCCCGACCACACTCATTCCATATTGCTGAACAATATTTTCTAACATATTTTTCCCTGTCCTCACTCATATGCCCACCTTTGCATTGAAGTCAATGAATATCCAAGTGCATATGGATTTGATTTGGAGGGTCTTACAGAATTCTTCATGGAATTTCCTTGCCTCTTCATCCTTTGCACCAGATGGGGACACTTTGGATGGGTGAGAAAGCAATCACTTCATGGGGGCACATTGCTTCATCTTATTTCACCCTTTAATTGTTATTATTTGCAAAAAGATCATCATGAAAATAATTGCAACTGAAGAAGAGAAATAATTCGGCCAGCATCTTTAGTAGCTAGGAAGCCCCGTCAGTGGGTAATGCATTTAGGATAGAGAAAACCTAAGTTCTTCCTCAGATTCTAACTATGTGACTCCAGGTAATTCTCTTAATTTCTGTTTGCTTCCATTTATTCATCTTCAAAATAAGAGAACTGGACTCCAGCACCCCAAATTCTAACTCTAAAGAAAGGATTCTACAAATGGGCTAATAACATATAAAATAAAGGGAGAGAATATTGTCCCAGGAGGAAATGATAAGTGGGGGTCACTAGTCTTCAGCGTCCTTCTGCTGGCTCCCAGGATTCCATAGCACCTCTTGAATTCCCAGGATATCCTACCTGAGACCCCATTATCATTAGGCAGTGCATCTTCTAGTCTCCTCCTACTTAGCCTTATTCTCTGTCTTGTCTCCCATTCCTTTAAGATCCAGATCAAAGGCCACATCATCCAGGAAGCTTTTCCTAAAGACGATGATATGTGCAAATTCATGGAAGTAGAAGGTAGAACACTGGAGCCTGTTTGGGAAGAATGCAGAGTATACAAAGGGGAGCCTTGTGAAATATGGATATATGGGTAGGTGTGGCAGAAGGAAGATGAAATGAGTGAGGAAACAAAGGCTCGAGCTTCCTAGCACAATCAATTTATTAAGCAATGCATGGCAGTTACCCAACAGACCAGGACAAAGCCTCCTCCACTTAGGGCTGGCCTACAAATACAGAAAAAGACAGATTTTATACATAAAAAACAATTCATCAAATAAGGCCAATTAATTTAAAAAAAACCTGAACACGAAAGATTAAGGACTTTCCACGTTGGATGGGGGAGAAGGAACAGGTGTAATTCCTTGAATTCAGAGAAACAGGTGCCCCACTTCCCCCAGGTATCTGTGAATAATCAAAGGAATAAGGAAAGAATAATTGATTGGTCAACATGGGGCCAATTTTCAGAGAAGGCATATGGGTTACTTGAGATACACAACTGTGGGAAAATGCTTTACATCAATCTTTGGAACTGACAGAGTTTCCAATCAACATAAACTAGGTGCTTAGTTAAGGATCTCAACATCAGGTAGAGGTGGTCCAGTTTCCCAGCCAATGCAGAGTTAGATTAAAACAATACAATATGATTTTCTCCCAATTCTCCCAATCAAATGAAGCTTTCTCTCAAGACAGAAATTGGAGGAGACCCATAGTTGAATGAAAACTCAGCTAGCTCCAGAATGATCACAAGATGGAATCAGTGTGGTTCACCCAAGCTCCACAATGAACCATTTGTGGTCCAAATCTCCTCCATTCCCTCTTAGGCTGTAATGAGATTTGGAGGATCTTGAAGGCCAAGCTGTGGAATTCAGATTTTATCCCAAAGGCAATAGGGAGGCTTCAGGTAAATTCACAGGTAAAGTGGTTGGACAATGATTCATGGAAGTGGTAGGTCTTGAGGTAGATCACAGGAAGAATGTTTGGGTAGGCAGAAAAGATCTTCCAATCAGGGAAAATAGGTTAAGAAGAAGACATTCTCTTTGCTTGTTATGTGAGCCTTAAGCTTTCCTTTTCCCTAATTCTTGAGAAGATTCTGTCTTAGCCGTTGGTTTTCTCATCAGATGTTGCCAAGAATTGGTGATGTCATTCTAACGAAATTCTTCCAAAGTTGCACAGGGTATGAACGCAGCTCTGAGATACATACACACCGTCAGTGTGTTTATTCCCACAATTCGTGGTTTCCCTTGTGTTGGCGCCACAGTTGTCAAAGCAACCAGAGGAATTAGGGGAAAACTTGAGGAGATGCCAGGGGCCTCGTGACTTCCAGGTCTGGTCACCAAGGAGATAGGCCATCCCCCATCAGCTTTGCTTTGAACCTTGGTTGATCTCATGAGGACCTCAGCAAGCATGCCCATCCCAGAGGGAGGAGAAGATGCCCACTGGCAGGGCACATGTGGGTGTCTTCTGCCCTCTAGGGCCAAATGCCCCTTTCCCCTCTCCATACACCAACAAACAAAAAGGCCTGAATTTCAACAAAAGTTTTAGCATAAACATCAGAGAGCCCTCAACTCTATATTTTCTCAGCCTGCCTCAGGGTTTAAAGCATGGATGTGTTTAGGTTTCCAACAAGGGCCATTGCTAGACATTACTCATCGCTACACAAGCAAACCAGCTTGGTAATGTTAATGATGTCAAATGTAAATGTTTTTGTTTAGTTTTTGAGTCAACAAATAAACTGTTTGATTATATGGGAAGTGTGCGGCACTAGAATGTTTGAGACAGAAATCCCAGACCTTTTGGCATGCATGTATATATAGAAGCTAGAGAGCCAGCCTCAGAAGCAGGAGGTTCGAATCTTCCCTCTGACGCTTCTTGTCCAGATGACTCTGGGCAAGTCTCCTGGATTCCCAATGGGACTCAAAGGCTTATAGAATAAGGCTGGAAGGGACCTCAGAGACCATGTCAACATCTCAATTTATAGACAAAGAAAGTGAATTTCAGAGACCCGTACATTTGAAGCCTGGCTTAAGACCCACGTAGGGTTGGTCCTGGCTCTTGGGTTGGATGGTCTAGCTGAGGGCAGCATGCTATAGAGGGAAGAATGCTAGAATTAAAATCAGAAGGTTAGTAGTTGGGTAAAGTCAGGTAAGTTACTTGAACTTTCCTCATCTATACGACTGGAAAAGTAGTGGATAGAATTCCAGAATTTGGTGTCAGAGAATCTGAATTTGAATGCTACCTCAGAACCTAGGCAAACTGCCTAATCACTCCATGCCTCAGTTTCCTCATTTGTAAAATGAGGATATGTACCTCACTAGATAGTCATGAGAATTAAGTCAGCTAATCTAGGCAAAATGCTTTGCCAGCTTTACAACATGATATTGTGTAATTAGAAATCTTGAACCCTTGGACTTCATCTCCCAGAATCCTTTTCCCTTCATCCATGTAGCATCCTTATGTATTGTACATAAGTTTGTTGTAACCCAGCCGTTTTAGCTCTTCTTCCCACGCTTTCCTCCTGGCTCTCTTCCCACTTTTGGTGATCTGGGCAACTCTATCTTTACTAATGCTATCATTTTCCTTTTTCTTCAAGTTATTAACTAATAAATTCTTTTAAGAATATAATACTTGAAGTATTTGGATATTCATTTTTAATCTTACAATTCAAGTGCTAACTCTTATAGAGAGGGAGGGAATGGGAGTAGATTATCTCTGTGGCCCTAAATCTCTGCTCTCTGATCTCTGAAGGTCCTTCCCTTCCTTTGACCACCATTTTGCTCCTTTAAAAAAGGTGAAACCTATAAGAGGTTTGACTTCAGTTATATAGTAAGGTAGGGATATAAAATGGATTGTTATTTAGTTGTTTTCAGTCATGTCCAACTCTTCATGATCCCATTTGGGATTTTCGTGGCAAGGATATTGGAGTGGTTTGCCATTGCCTTTTCCAGTTTAATTAACAAATGAAGAAACTGAGGCAAACTGGATTAAGTAATTGACTCAGGGACACACAGCTAAGTTACTGGAATGATTTGTCACATCCTTCTCCAGCTTATTTTCCAGATGAGGAAAATGAGGTCAATAGGATTAAAGTGACTTACTCAGGGTCACACAGGTGAGAAACTAGAGTGGTTTACCATTTCCTTCTCCAGATCATTTTACTGGGGAGGAAACTGAGACAGACAGGGTTAAGTGCCTTGTCCAGAATCCCATATCTAATAAGTGTCTGAGGCCAGATTTGAACCTGGGTATACCTGAATCCAAGCCCAGCACTCTATCCAGTGCTCCCTCTAACTGCCCAGAACTGGGTTTAGTGTATAGTTTTCTTGAACTCAGGATGGTGGTCTTCCTTCTGACTTTCCCCTTTTATCAACTTCTCTATTAACTCTCAAGAGAACCACTTTCATCCTCATCCCTCAAGCTCACAGCAGCAGTGTTATCCTCAAGTCCTCACTCCCTCTCTCCCCTTGAATCCAATCTTTTGTCTAGTGTCACTGTTTCTACCTTCTCCATATCTTTCCCATCCATCACCTTCTCTCCACCATCACTGGCACCACCTCAGTTCAGACCCACATCACTGCTTGCTAGCCTCCTGGTGTCCCAATCTTCTCAGATCTTCTCAGAGCCCAAGTGAGACCAAGGCATGTCCCACTGCCCTCTCCCTCTGCCACGTACACACTAGAGAAATGCCTCCAGGATCTCTTCTGTCCCCCTTCCTTTACCATCTGGTCCTCAATCCACTTTTCCTTCATTCTCTTCCGAGTTCTCTGCCATCTGGCTAAGCAAAGCTTTTTGCTGCTCTGTGGACAGACACCTCCATCTCTGGACTCTTCACCGGCTTTGTCCAGTGCCTGAGATGCTCTTCTTCCTCACCTTGGTCCCCTGGGATCCTTCAAGTCTTAGCACCCTTCTACTGGAACCCTTTCCCAATTCCCCTTCAGACTAGGGCCTTCTCCCTGCCATCTCCCATTTATCCTGTTTCCAGCTTGTTTCTCCATAGTTTTCCCAGGCTGTCTCCCCATTCAATCAGAGAGCAGCCTTATTTTTGCTTTTCTCTGGATCCCCAACACTTAGCACAGTGCTTGTCACATCGTAGATGCTTAATACATTCATATTGACTGACCACAGCCTTCTGCCAGCCCAGCTCTGCTCAGTGTAAAGACCATGAATGATAACAGCCCCCAAGCCATGACTTGGTTATGGCCTCACTGTGAAGGAGCCCTCCACCTGGCAGTGGATCAGTCACTGGTGACTCATTGGGATAAATTGGTTGTGTGGGTGACAACAAGTTCAGTGGAACGGAGACCACCCAAGCGCCGAGTGTTTAAGACCAACTGGCCTTCCTTGGAGCAGAACGAGGACACTCGAGAGGGTCGGTCCTTCCAGCACTATCTGCATTTTGCTTCACGTGCCTCAGAATGTGAGATTGTGACTGTGAGAAGTGGAAAAGACCTTCGGGAAGGGACTAAGCATTCAGATAGCACCATGCTAGGTGCCTTCTAACTAGTTCCTCATTAGATCCCCCCCCCACAGTTCTGAGAAGTAGGTGCTATGATTCTCCCCATTTTACAGTTGTGGAAACTGAGGCATATAGAAGTTAAGTGACTTTTCCAGGGAGTGTTTGAGGCAGAATTTGAAGTCAGTTATGCCTGATTCTAGACCCAGAGCTTTGTACATCCTTTCCCCATCCCACCCCCCATCAGTGGCCTTAGGAAATAGAATATGGAGTGTTGGAGCTGGTGGGGAACTTAAGACAGGGAATTTCAGAACTGGGAGAAAGTCTTGGAACAGGGAATGTCAAAGCCAGTATCTAACAAGGATGTTTAGATCAGGACGAGATCTAAGAATAGTGACTGTGGAATTTCAAGAGACTTTAGAACACGGAATATTTTAATCAAAAATTGTATTCTGTCCTCCCTGTGTTTAGAGGAACCCAAGTTTCTATTTCATGGATGTCGGACTAGGTGGAGAGGAGACATGTTCCTTCCCTGCCCTCCTAGAGCTTCTAATCTAGTCCGTGGAAGGACATGCATCTCTGTAGCTAAACAAGGCAGAACAAAGAAGAGCCAGCAATGGTGGCCCAGAGTTGGCTCTGATGGCAGGATCTTGGCTCACTCACTGGTCTCATGGTGCTCTTTGACCCTTGCTTTCCTCATCTATAAATACCCCATCCCAATCCCTGCCCAGTGTCCCTCTAGACTCATCAATTTTAGGGCTGAAAGGCATCTAAGAGATGTAATCTAACCCCCTGATTTTATACCTGAAACAACTAAGGACAAGAGCACCGAAATTGGTTTGGTCACAATCGTCTAGGTAGCAAGTGACACATTTAGGATTCGAATACAGCTCTTCCTGATTTCAAGTCCAACATTCTAACTACTGTGCTACCTAACAGCAGGCAAAAATATCACAGCAAGCCTGGGAGATACCTGCAACATGGGCCATGTCATTGTCTCCCCGATTATAGCATGAATTCCTTGAGGATAGGAACTGGGCTTCTCCCTTCTTCATCCCCCTTTGGGATAACCAGCACTGTAGTGGGTCCCACCATACCTACTCCACTCCCTTAGGGCTTGGCTGGGCACCGGAGCTGGAGTCAAGTAGACCTGGGTTCAGTCCTTGCCTCAGTGAGCTCTGTGACCCTATAGAGGCCACTTCTCCATCGTGGACCTCGATTTCCTCATGTGTAAAGCAAGGGGCTGCTCTGAGGTTCCTTTGAGCTCTAGATCTACAGTGCTGTGAGTCTAGCTTCTTGAGGCCATCTCTCTCCCCCGGGTCCTATCCCCGCAGAGGAGCCGTGCCCCTCTCCTCCAGGGAGTCAGCTTAGCCTGAGCAGGGCAGCCCCTGTGGAAGGGGCCCCCCTCTTTCAAAGCCTTATTGCTAACAGGGGACGTGGCTTGACCACTGGGCTGGAGCCATCGGCCGAGAACCTCAGGGTCTGCTCCACGAGAGCCATATGGATGGGGCTGGGAAAGGGGGAGTCTGAAGGAGCTCCAAGTCCTGGCCCAGCAGTACCCCACAGCTTAGGGTCCACACGGCTAGTCCAGGACTTCTGCTGAGTGCGTGACCCTCCTTAGCCTCTGAGCTCCCCTCTAATAAGAGGTTCTCGTGTCTGTAGTCTGTGGTCTCTCATTGTAAACTAAAACAAACCAACTTTGTGCAGCCCTGGAGAGATCTTTGGTAAGATATCCGTGTTTATACTGTTTCCCGTTTTCTTTCGGTAGGAGAGGAGGAAAAGCAGAAGGAGGGGCTCCTTCCTTCTCCGGGTCCATCTTTTGGCATCTTTTCTGGTCAATGCCTCCATTCTTATTTTCCTGGAGATGGAGGGAGGAGAATAGGGAGCACATCTGAGGAGTACCCAGCACGTGCTGGAGCCATGGACTGTGGGTCTGACTGCTGTTGAAGCAGCTGCTATTCGGTTATTTTTTTCAGTTGTATCCTGTTTCCTTGGCAAAGATACTGAACTGGTTTGTCATTTCCTTCACCAGCTCATTTTCCAGATGAGGAAACTGAGACAGATAGGGTTAAGTGACTTGCCCAGGGTCACACAATGACTGAAACAAGATTTGAACTCAGGTCTTATACTGCTGCTGTTGCTACTGGATCATAATTCACAGGGCATTCAGTAGAAGTTTCTTGAGAGCAGGAATCTTTTCTTTTCTTTTTTTTTTCTGGGTGTGGGGTGGAGGGGTTGGTCTTTTTACCCCCAGTCAAACCAAGACACTTAATAGGGACTTAAAAAAGACTTATTGATGAATTCACAAAGCACTTTGAAGTTCATTAGACATTCCAAAATTGTTTTTCCTTTTTCTGGATAATACTTCCTTTTTTAGTTGAATGAGGAAGTCAGAATCCAGGTCAAAAAGGGTTTAGAAGATGGTGGCAGGAAAGGCAGTGGAGGCCCTGAAAATCCCCTTTTGTCCTCTATTATCTTTCCCAAACTCTACCCGTCTAGGCTGAGGTCTGTCCCAGCTCTACCACCTGGAACCTTCTGTTGTCTCCTAAGCGTCCTTCCCAACTCCAAGTCCACCCCCTGGTTTTTAGGAATGGTCCGAGGCCAGCATTTCCTCGACCGGATGGAGCTGGGGGCTGAGGAGCCCTTCTGGAATGGAATTCTCCAGAAAACAGCCTGGTGTTTCCCGTCTGGATGCATGTGTTTGAGGGCACGAATGGCAGAGAAGAGCCTCCGCTGCGAACTCCTACTACAAAGGAGGAAATTATCTATTAACGTAATAACAGGCTACTTCGGGCCGTGTAGCGACAGCGTCAAATCAATTTGGTCTGCGTGGCTGATGGGCCTGGAGCTAATGTAAACTCCCCCCCACCCCATTCCCCAGCAAGCTGCCAACTCTGATCTCATGGCCCCTTGGCTGCGCCTTTCCCTTCTGTTTGATGTGTTGTGGGCAGCTGCTGCTTTCCCAGCTGATAGACCCCAAGCGGGGGCATTCAGATAAGAACTTGCAGTTCCCACGGAGGGAATCAGGGACATCCGCCAGCCTCGCAGGGCCCCCTGATGCCCAGGGAAGGGGCACCCGTCTGAGGCCGTCCACGCCTCTATTTCCATCACCCACATTCCTGGGTTGACAAGTGATGGAGGCCCTGAACATGGAATCACTCATGGATGAGTTGGGCCTCTGTCAAGTGCTAGAGCAGAAGAATTACCGACAGGATGGATGGCACCGTATGCTCATTAGGGAGCATCAGCTTCCAGCCGACACTCTCCTAACAGTTACTGGTGGGGGGGATTCATGATGGCGGCCATTTCCCACCCCAAGCCTGGGGGAGGGGAGAGGGACTCATGGACAATTCCAATCAGGACCCCCAGAATGGCTGGTGATTGTCCTCCTGACAATGGAAGAGGAGGCACTCAAGGCCCTCCTCTCTTGGTTGGCACATTTCTGTAAGGGATTATCCTTTCTGCTATTCTATAGAATATAATTATTCTGAATTATTTGTGGGACATTCTGAAATATTCTGTGTTGTCTGCATGGAGAGAGATTCAGAAAGAAAGGTCCCCTGGAGCCAGGCCTGCCACGCTGGAAGGAGAGCGAGAGGGTGTGTGATGACCAGCAGTGGGCGCATGTATCTCTGCTGACCAAGAATTGGCCAAGCTTGAAGGGAGAAGCATGGCGCCAGTTTGGCCAAAGGGGAAGGATTTTCTCAGCCTTGACAATTGTGGAAGAGGGTCTATGCCATCAGAGAGGGGCTGGGACATGGGAAGAGGGGATGGGCAAAATGCCAGTCTTGAAATACGGCTATTGTCTGTGTGGCTCTGTGCCTTCATGTGGATTGCTATTGTTCTGTTGTGTCCAACTCTTTGTGACCCTGTGGGGCTTCATTGGCAAAGATACTAGAGTGGCTTCCCATTCCCTTCTCTTATTTTACAAATGAGAAAACTAAGGCAAATTAGGGCTAAGTGACTTACCCAGAGTCACACACCGCCTAGCTGCCCCGGTAAGCAAAATATTTGTTTATAAAATGTCTTACTGAGGTATGAAGGGTTTAAGGAAAAGAACAGTGGCCCTGAAGAGAGGGATTTGTGGCCTCTGCCACATATTGCCTGGTGACCTTGGACAACTCATTGAACTTGTCACCCTAATAGAGGAAAGCAACCTATATGTTGGGTGTACCCCAATGGCGAATTTATGGAGGACACAAACAAGACATGGGGCAGCTGGTGATGCCATAGAACATAGAGTCATAAAGACACATCTTCCTGAATTCAAATCTGGCCTCAAACACTCACTAGCTGAAGGACTTTGGGCAAGTCACATAACCCTGTTTGTCTTAGTTTCCTCGTCTGTAAAATGAACTAGAGAAGGAAATAGTGAGCCACTCTAGTATCTCTGCCAGGAAAACCCTAAAGGGGTGACAAAGAATTAGACATGACCAAACAACAATAAAATGGACAAGATTTGCCCAGGATAGGGAGACAGAAGTATATACTAAACTGCATTGCTAGAAGGAGCACCCCCATTGGTGATGGCCAACATTTCTATAGTATTTTAGGGTTTGCAGAGCACTTCCCATGCATTATCTCATTTGATCCTCAAAAAAACCTTGGGTGGCTGGGGCCATCACAATCCTGATTTTATGGATAAGGAAACTGAGGTTTAGAAATATTAAGTGACTTGCCAGGGGTCATACATTTAGAAGGTATCTAAGGTGAGATTTGAACTCTGACTCGAAGGCCATGGCTATGCACTGTGCCTGGCAGATAGGTGGAGCATGACTTGGCCAAGCCAACATTCCTCACTGAAATTGAAGGGTCAAAGTATCATTACCTGATAGACAACTAGTCTAGCTATGTTGAAAGAGGCTCGTCAGCAATGCAATGATCCAGGGCAATTCTGAGGGACTTATGAGAAAGATGTTCTCCACATCCAGAGAAAGAACTGTGGGAGCAGAAACACAGAAGAAAAACAACTGCTTGATCACATGGGTCGATGGGGATAGGATTGGGGATGTAGACTAAGCAATCACCCTAGTGCAAATATCAATAATATGGAAATAGATCTTGATCAATGACACATGTAAAACCCAGTGGAGTTGTCCGTTGGCTATGGGAGGGAGTGGGAGGAGGAGAGGGAAAGAACATGAATCATGGAGCCATGGAAAAATAGTCTAAATTAATTAAATAAAAAAATTCAAATAAAAAAAAAGTTCGTGACCCTAAACTCTTACTTTCTGTGCAATAAATTTAATTTTAGTCATGGCAACTTGGGGAGACAGTTTTAAAGCATTGAATGGTGTCCATGAGGGTCAGTGTCCATAGAGACAAAATCATAGAAATATGAAATATTAAAGTTATCTAGCAATATGATTCATATTCTCATCAGATGATGGACTCTTAGGGCAGAGGTGATAATTTCTCTAAAATTCAAGACTTGCTTAAAAGACAGATAGGTACACTGGCTTTGGAATCAGAAGACCCAAGCACGAATTCCAACTCTACCTCTTTCTACTTATATGACACGGAGCAGGTTACTTTATCTTCTTGTCCTCAGTTTTCTCATCTGTAAAATGAGGAGATTAGGTACTAGAAAGCTTCTGAGGCCTCTTCCAGTCCTAGGCTTAGGATATAATGACAAAGCTCTTTCATCTCCATGGACCTTAGTTTCCTCCTTTGTAAAGTGAGCAAGATGGAGTAAATGATCTCTGAGGCCCCTTCTAGTGTTATGTTAGATCCATAATTAATCATTGGTCAAGTGAAGGGTTTGGACTCGATGGTCTCTAATGTTCCTTCTAGTCCAAAATCTATGATCCTGTTAAGATTAAAATTTAGGGAAACTGAGGCAAGGTAGAAATTAGTTTCTCTGCAAGGAGTATTATACTTTTAGAGGTTTATTAAAGGTTAAGGATTAAAGAAAATTCAGGATAAGAAAGCACGTGTCTAGGCCCAGAGAGGCCTAGAGAACCTCACCTACATTATGAAAGGTGTCTGCCTGGAAGCGGCAACAGGAAAGAGAAGAGACCCCACCTACAGTGGAGATCCTTTAAATAATAATTTGCTCTCAGCCCAGGTGAGAATTCAGTGAGATTACAAAGCATTCTGGGGAAGTGGAGCAAGGACTCCTAGGGATTGAAGTCCTGGATTCAAGTCTCCATTTTTACACTGTGCATTAATCAGACCACATTTGGACTAGCCTACCAACGTGGGCACCATGTTTTAAAGGCAGCACTGGCTAATTAGAGGTTTTGTTTTTTTTTATAAATAGTCTGATAACAATGTTCTAATTAACTGATTTCCTTTCTATTTTATGAAGTGTTTATGTTTTGTGTATGGGTTTTATTTTATGAATATAAAAGCATTATTTCAGAGAAAGAGTCTGTAGGCTTCACCAGATTGCCAACAGGATCCATAACACACACACAAAATAAAGCTCAGAATTCATGCTCTGCCAGGCCAGATCTCCCAAATCTTGGGTTTGAGGTTACTCTAGCAGCCCCCAAAGGTTGTGACTGGCCAAGACATCCCTTCTCTGCTAGAAGGTTAGACTCTTGGATCACTCTGCCAAGAAAATTTCGATCCCTGTTTCTCTACCCAGGAAATTGGGTTTCCGGGACACTGTCCATGAAATCCCCCCTCAGGCCATGTGAGCAAACACATGTTTGCTTCTGCAAGAACTCATGCCATTCCAACACTGCCCCCAGCTGCTGCCATCTCTTGGGCTGGGAAAATTCACTGTCAGGAATTCTCTCCTTGGGCTATGGAGGCAAGGACGCTGTGGCTGATCATCTATAATTACCATGTGCTTTTGGCCTCTAGGTAGCCATTAATGGTTCTTGTGGGGAGGAGACTGTGTACATGCACCACTTTTCCCCCATCCCACCTCCCACAGGATCGCAGTATCGGAAGAAAACTCAGACCATCTCGTCCAATTCGCACCTGAAAATAGAATCTCCCTCCTTTAACCCACCCAACACGTCATCATCTAGTATCTTCTCAAAGTCTTCCAACAAGGGAGGAGCCACTCTTTCCAGAAGTAGAATTCTCTTCGTTGGTCCTGGTTCTGCTCAGTGGGACCAAGAAGGACAAGTTTATTCCCTCCACCATATGAGAACCTTTTAATACTTGTCCTCCCTCTGCCTTCTCTTCTCCAGGTTAGAAGTCCACGGTCTCTTCCCCTGATCCTCACGTGGCTTCGCCTCAAAGCCCTTCACCATCCTGGTTTCCTTCCTCGGAGATTTTCCAAGTTCAACGTCTTTCTGAAAGGAGGGTTCAGAGATAAAGAATCCTTCCTATGTTGTCTGAAGAGGGCAGAGAATCGCCAGACCAGCACTTCCGTATTCCTCAATCAGAGATCCAGAGAGCAAAAGTGATGTGTTTCAAGTCCCAAAGGGAGAAGTTAAGCTAGGTTCTGAACCCAGCACTCTTCCCACTTCCCCAAGCCTCTTTTACAACTAAAGAAGTTGAGGATCAGAGAGGAAAAGTGATACTTCCTACTGTCATAAGGAAATCACCTTAAAAGACTGATACAGATTTATTTAAGGTCGCCAAGGAATTCAGCTACGTAATTCCTAAATGAAACTCTGTTTTGAAATTCACACTACCTATCTGACTTCAAACAAGTCAGTCAGAATGTGTAATTACATAGACAAGTGCTAAGGGGACAGCGCTCGAGACTTGAAGTCAGGACAAGAGTTCAAGTCCTGCCTCACATACTTGAACACTCATTCTGTCTCGGTTTTATGATTTATAAAATGGGGATAATAGCTTCTGTATTGCAGAGTTGTAAGGAAACAATAAAATCATATTGTGCCATTTAAATGGTAGCTATTATTAATAACCTCCCTCTGCCTCAGTCTCTTTATCTGTAAAATGGGATAAAAATAGACCCTACATCTTGCTAGAATAAAATGAGATCATATTTATAAAGCTCAGAGCCCATCTGGTCCAATCCTTTCTTTTTATAGATGAGGCTGAGGCCCAATTAGGGGAAGCAACTTCCCCAATGTTACTAGTGAAGGAGCAGTACCACCCGTATGCTTGATGTTTGGGCCCCAGGGCAGCCTATTACCTCTAATAAACTGACCTCACTGGGTTACTAAGCTGTGAGGACTGCTTCCCCTGGGATAAGCTGGACCTCGTCATACTGGAGCCCCAAGGAGAATAAGGGAACCTAAGCTCCTTCAGCATCTGTTCTCTCACCTACACCAGAGGCTCTTTTGGTTGGACTCCAGGAGACACTCAGTTCAGCTCTGAAGAAACCTCCAAAGCAGGGAAGAGTGAGCTCTATCACTGGTACCTACATCCCATACCTCACCATTGTCTTGTGTCTCCTTCCTCATCCCTATATGTGATGTCAGATAACTAGGGAGAAAGAAAACAAATGAGAGAGAAGAGACACACGGGGAAGAGTGAGGGAAAAAATAGAGAAAAGAGGTGAGGTAAAGAGAAAAAAGGATAGTGAAAGAGTAACTAGGAGAAAAGAAAGAGAGGAGAAAACACTTAACAGAAAGAAGAAGAGAAAGTAGAGAAGGGAGGAGAAAGAAAAAGGAGAGGGGGAGAGAATAGGAGACAAAAAACCTGACAACAGACTGAAAGAAATGACAGCCATTGAATCCAGTCCTGAACCCCCATTTTAAATATGGTAGCCAGGGGATAGAGTGTTGGGCCTGGAATTAGACAGGCTCATCTTCCCAAGTTCAAATCTGGCCTCAGACACTTATTAGCTTATTAGTGACTTTGAGCAAGTCACTTAACCTGTTTATCTCAGTTTCCTTTTTTGTAAAATGAACTGGAGAAGGAAATGGCAAACCACTCTAGGATCCCTTCCAAGAAAACTCTAAATGAGGTCACGAAGAGTCAGACTAAAATCTACTAAATGATAATAACAAAAGGTCCTCAATGGGTTAAGTAGCTGGTCCACAGTCAGACAAGCAGAGGTGTCAGAGGTAGGATTGGAGCCCAGGTCTTTGGATGCCCCATACTGGACTCACTTCTCTACCAAGCTGCCCTTCTAGTTAGCTCAATATTGGAGGAAATGACACACAAAAATGAGATTTAGTGTTGTATAACTCACAGCACTAACCAAGGAAGATAGATGTCTGTCATCATTATCCTTCCAAGCCCAACCTTCTCATCTGGGAGAGAAAAAGCTCATCTGTGTCACATGTTAGAGATGCTCCCTCTTTAGGAGTTCAGGATGTTGACTAGCAAGAGAAGGTGTTATCTGGTGCCTGTACTTCCAGGTTGAAGCTTGGAGACCTTCGAGCACAGATTCTGATGGAAAAGGAGGAGATTTGAAAGTTTCCTCATTTTCTCAAGGTTGGCTAACAAGGGAGGCATTGAGGGTCCTATTTGTGATGGCAGGAACTACGGGACCATTTGGGCCCACTTTAACTCTGGAGTTGTTATGAAGAAGGGCCATTCTCACCCGCTTTTAGTGGGGAAAACAAAAAGCAAGTAAAGATGACCTCATATGGTAACCTGCCAATCATTTGGACAATGATGGAGGAACGACCTTCATTGGGGAAGCTTTGTTTGTTTTTATATTTGAGGAATCAAAAGCCTTACAGATGTACCTTCAGTTGTTTGTTTTTGTCTTTCTGAGATTCTACAGTGGAAATCTAGCTCAGGCTATACAGAAGGGGAAATACAGAAAAATCATAACAAGGGAGAAAAGTAACTAGTCAACAAGGGATAAGGACTGACCGTCTGATTCCATTTGTATAAGAGGTGAGAATCTCTTGACTTTGAGTTCTGTTTGCTCTCCAATATACTACCCTGCCTACAACCTTATCCATTAATAGAGCTTTGTAAAAAACAAAAATAATAATAACTAACCAACTAACAACTAACAAAGCTTTAAGCTTTGCAAATCATTTTAGAAAAATCACCCCCATTTAATCCTCACGACAATCCTCCCTGGGCAGGGAGGTGCCATTAGCCTCTCCATTTTACAGATGAGGGAACAGAGTTAGACAGAGGCTCAGTGACTTGCCCAGAGTCACACACTTAGTAACTGAGGCAGGATCTGAGCCTGGGTCTTCCTAATTCCAAGTTTAATGCTTTATCTACTATGTCACCTATTTGCCTCTAGTGTTGGACTTTGGAGTTAATATCATGGCTCTGATTTAAGGTGATATGGGACACTTCTGTTCCTGAGTTTTTCCTCTAGATGGGAAGAGTCTAAAGTTCCTTCCAGCTCTAAAACTTACTATTACAATTATTGTGCAAAAAGGAATAATAAAGTAGAGGAATTCCATGGAGACTGGAACGACCTCCAGGAAGTGATGCAGAGTGAGAGGAGCAGAACCAGGAGAACATTGTACACAGAGACTGATACATTGTGGTACAAGAGAATGTAATGGACTTCTCCATTAGTGGCGGTGTAATGTCCCTGAACAATTTGCAGGGATCTAGGAGAAAAAACACTATCCATAAGCAGAGGACAAACTGAGGGAGTAAAAACACCGAGGAAAAGCAACTGCCTGACTACAGCAGTTGAGGGGACATGACAGAGGAGAGACTCTAAACGAACACTCTAATGCAAATACTAACAACATGGCAATGGGTTCGAATCAAGAACACATGTGACACCCAGTGGAATCACGCGTCGGCTACGGGGAGTGGGAGGGAGGAAAAGAAAATGATCTTTGTCTTTAATGAATAATGCATGGAAATGATCAAATAAAATACTATAAAATTAAAAAAAAAGCAAACACCCAAAAAAAAACTTACTATTACCCCAAAAATCAATTATTTCATATATGGATGGTCCATTTACTGATATAGTTAACAAATCCTGTTCTGAGTTTGGCAACAGTATGCATGAGTTATGGAAGTTCAGAATTTATCCCCTGCCAAAGGATATTTGCTGAGGACCCATTTCACAGGTCATTTAAGAACGAGACTACCTTTCCCTGGGTCCATACTTTAAGAATTTGCAGCTTCTGAGAACCTAGGCTATCTCTCAACCATGAGGCATGAAAGAGGTAGCCTGTCTGTAAAATGGGTATATAATGAGGGAAATAACTACTTTATCCCCATTTTATAGATAGGAAAAATGAAAGTCAGAGAAAGGACCTGAGTTGCCATGGGATACACAGCTAAAGCCATTCTAATGCTATCCCTCCAGCCCCTTCTGGATCCCTCACTCAATCCAAAGAATGACTGTCGAAAGGGAATAATATCAAATGTGATGGAATAGAAGTTCCATACCCAATCCTCTCAGAGCAAGATTAATAAGAACAACCCAGTTTCATGGTATCTGTTTCCTCCTCCATCAGCTCTCCACCATCTCTGGTGACAGCGGGGAGAGGGGGAGAAATAGGGGGGGGGGGGGGAAGGGGGAGAGAGAGAGAGAGAATTCTGAGATTTTTAAAAATAGAGGCAGGTTCTTCCAACCAGGACTCAGTGTTCAATGGTGACTCACTATTTAGTCTTAATACAATAACAACTTATCAGTGACTCAGTTTCCCGGAAAGAGATAACTATTAATAGGACTGGTTTCTCCATTGACATCACTTAAAGGGCAGTGAATAAAACCACTGGTATTTTCCTAAATGTTATCAAAACAGGAATGAGTTTTCTTCCCTGGTGAGAAATCTCAGGGGTCCGGAAGTGGAAGGACCTGGAAGGCTTGGGATATTCTCTCCTAAACTGTGGGAAGTCTACAAAAGGCCAGGCCTTGGGCAAATAGGAAGCTGGGTGAGTTGTTGGCCATTCTTAGCTTCAAAGTTCTCTCACTTCCCAACACTTTCTTCTGCTTGATGAATGGAATTGAATCCCCAAAGGCTAAGGACTTGCAAAGAACAATAAATTTAATGGCACAGAAATTAATAATAATAATATATTTCTATAGGATAAGTTTTGCACAGAGACGGGCAGTCTTCATTCTTCTAGTCTCTCCTTAATCCTTCCTTTACACAGTTGCCAATTGGACATCCCTATGTCAGGGCTGTCCACGTCACTTTGCTCTTCAAAGAACCTCAGTGGCTCTTTATTACTTGAGATAAAATACAAATTCATCGATTTGATACTAATATCTAAAAAGGTAGACTGGAGATGAATGGGGAAGGATTTTGTTCTCTATGTCTTCCCCATGTCTCCATCTTCCATCCCACTGGGTTTGCTTGAAATTTCCTCTTAAAGATGTTCTTTGCTTAGTCTGTCTCCTATGTTTGAAACAGGTCTCCTCCCTTTTATCCTCATAATCCCCGACTTCTTTCAAGGCTCATCTGAGGAGCTGCTTCACCTAGGAGCTCTCTCCAGAGGGAATAGAAAATTCGCACTTGAAAGGTTAACTTTCTCCAAGTTTCCCAGCTAGTGTGTGTCCAAGGCGGGTCTTGAACCCAGATTCTCCAGCATCCAAGGCTAGCTCTCTGTCCTCTTATACCTGCCTGCCGATGACTTCTCTTTTCTAATGACTGTTTTTGGTCACACATCCTTATCTCTGCATGTGCTGCTTCCTCCCAACAGAATGTCCACTCCTTGAGGTCAAGAGATGATTCCACTTTTGTCTTGTATCCCCAGCACCTACCATGGTTTCTGACAATTGGAACTTGAATGCTTTTTAAGGGAAAAGAGGAGAGTGTAGGGAAAAGGCGAGCCAAATAATTACAATTCAACAATATAGAGTTTTGGAACTGTGGGTCCCACCCTAAGTTATTGGAGAAAACCTGGTTATTTTCAATGTATTTCCTGGGGAAGCTGCCTCAGTGGCCTTTATGACCTCCCCCCAAAGACTTTAAAAACACATGTAACCAACATGAGTAGAAAGACCCACATCCGTAAAAGCCATTAGTGCCGACAAATGATTGAAAGGCAGAAGGTGTGTGTGTGGAGGGGGAGAGGCAGACGGATGGGGAGGGGTGGTGTGGAAGCAGCTCCTCACCTTGTACCATTTACCGGCAGGAAATTAGAAACAATTAGATCTGTGAAGCTAAGCAGCAGCTTCCAGGCTAGGACTGGGAGGTGGGGGTGTCGGGCTTCATGGAGAGAAAGGACCCAGGGCAGCTTTCCCGCAATGCTGACTGGAGGGGCTGTCTCAAGCTTAAGCCTCTTCCTTTCAGAAGAACCAAGTTTTGTTTACTTCATGAAAGCCATGTGGTGTGATGGGCTGGAAAGAGAGATGGCATCACTGAGCATCCAGGATCACTTCCTTCCGTGCCTTATAATAGCCTCAAAGACTCAAGGGAAAGTCTTGCATACAGAAGACGGTTAGTAGATATGTTCTGAAGGGTACCATAATTTTATCAGTCCACCAAAGGAAAATGGTATCTGCCTTGCAACTAGAGCCTTAGCTCCTAGATTGGTGGGATGAAACCCAAATAGAAACAGATCTCTGAGGGCTCCATATGGACTTAGAAAACCATAAATTCACACCATCAATGTGCTATTATTTACATATTTGTTTAGTTAAATATTTTTCAATTATGATCTAATCTGGTTGGGACACACAGCTTGGGCACATTTCTTCAACGGAACTCTGGGTCATCTAACCAGTATGTATTGGGATTTGTCTCAGATCTTTCTGGCATTGAAATCAACTGTCCATTATGTCAAGCTTCCTTTTATGGAGTGAGCATACAGGCTAAGACAGACATTGGCTAGAGGGCAGTGTCATGGAAGGTGACCAGCAGGCTCCCTCGATCTGCATACACATGCCTTCTCTAGCACAAACCATGGCGTTCTCAGCCTTGCTTTGGCCATTTCTGAGGAAATGAGTGGCTCAGCTCTGAGGAATTTGTCATTTGGGGATGACAGAGCAAACCATGGTTAGTCCCTTGTTCTCTCACCCCAAGAACATTTTATCAGAAAGGATTTACCACTGAATGGTCCACTACTTGCCAAGCCTAGACAGGAATGACTCAACAAGTTGTCTCTCTTTCAGTTCCTGTCTGCTAATCTTTTTAGAATTCTCTGAATTTTTCCCTGAAGAGATGGGGGGAGAGTTTTATGAGAAAGATATTCCCCACTTTAGCAGCATGGCAGCTGCAAGTGCATGACAGCCAAAACTAGGGATATTCTAGTAAACATTTAACAACTGGATTTCCAGGGGAAAAACAAATGTACACAAGACACATGTTTAAGTTCACTTAAACTTTTCACCGATATCCATCAGCTTCTTAACTTTAGATAATCAACAAAATGATAAATCAAGCTCTTTTTTGTAGAACTTGCTAAATTCTGAGATGTAAACACTCACACTTAAAATTTAACAATCAACTCTCCACCCAGTAAAAGCTGACTCTATTTGCAGCGCTCTATACTCTACCAAATCATATATTTAGACTCAGTCACAGAAGTCTGGATCTCCAAACTCTATTGGCCTCTTCTGCTTTGCATTTCTTCCTCAGTAGATAAGTAAATAGCACTTCTGATGTGGAAGCTTCCAATTATGAAAGGGAGATCATAATAACACCTACTTCCTAGTGCTGTTGGGAAAATCACGAGATAATATTTGTAAAGCATTTAGCACAGCAACTGACACACAATGGGTGCTTAATAAATCCTTGTTCTCCTTCCCTTCACTGGCTAGAAGCCCACTTTATGGGTTTGAGAGCTCATGGGTCCTTAGTCATCCCAGCGCCATTTTGGGAAGATCTCTCAGTGGATGTTCTAGTGTTCTTGGAGAAGATGGAGCATGAGCCCAGGTCCTGGTCTGGTTTTCCAGAAGACACAGACCTGGAAGGATTTGGTTGATCAGTGCAGAATCGGGGTAGAGGTGAAATGCTGTTTCAGAAGCCTCACAAAATGCTTCAGGTTTGGTCATATTTATGTAGCTATGTATGAAGTTTTTGTTTGTGTTGAGCATTTCTTTTGTGTGAAGAAAAGAAATACCTGTCCTATACCTAATTTACATAGTGCATACAAGTACCTTTCCCATTTATCCATTTCTTTTCTTTTTTTTTAAACCCTTACCTTCCATCTTTGAATCAATGCTGTGTATCGGTTCCAAGGCAGAATAGCGGTAAGGGCTAGGCAATGGGGGTCAAGTGACTTGCCCAGGGTCATACAGCTGGGAATTGTCTGAGGCCAGATTTGAACCCAGGACCCCCCATCTCTAGGCCTGGCTCTCAATCCACTGAGCCACTCAGCTGCTCCATTTATCCATTTCTAATATCCTTCGTCATCATGAACTAAACATAGACAATTTCCCCAGGATGGGTTCAAGAATGTGAGAAAACTCTATACCAAGATTAATTCAGAATGTGAGAAAACTCTACACCAAGATTAATTCAGAATGGGTAAATGATTTAAATATAAATATAAAGAGGAAAATCATAAACAAATTAAGTGAACATAGAACAGTATACTTGTCACATCTATGGGAAAGGAAGGAATTTAAGGCCACTACAAAAAGTAAAATGAATAATTTTGACTATATTAAAAGGCTTCTGTACAAACAAAACCAATGCAACCAAAATTAGAAGGGAAGCAACAAATTGGGGACATTTTTACAATAAAAACCTCTGACAAAAGTCTAATTTCTGAAATTTATAAGGAGCTAAGTCAGTTGTACAAAAAAATCAAGCCATTCCCCAATTGACAAATGGTTAAGGGACATGAACAGGCAGATTTCAGATAAAGAAACCAAAACTATCAATCAGCACATGAAAGTATTCTAAACCTCTTATAATCAGAGAGATGCAAATCAAAACAACTCTGAGGTATCACCTCACATCCAGAAAACTGGCCAATATGATGGTAAAGGAAAATAATAAATGTTGGTAGGGTTAAGGCAAAATTGGGACACTAATTCATTACTAGTGGAGTTGTGAATATAGCCATTCTGGAAGACAATTTGGAATTATGTGCAAAGGACTTTAAAAGAATGTATACCCTTTGATTCAGCAATACCACTACTAGGTTTGTACCCCAAAGAGATAATAAGGAAAAAGACATGTGCAAGAATATTCATAGCTGCGCTCTTCGTGGTGGCAAAAATTGGAAAATGAGGGGATGCCCTTCAATTGGGGAATGACTGAACAAATTGTGGTATCTGAATACTATGGGGCTGTAAGGAATGATGATCTGAAGGATTCCTATATGAACTGGGAGAACCTCAATGAACTGATGAAGAGTGAAATAAGAAGAACCAGAAAAACATTATACATAGAAAGAAAAATATTGTGGAACAATTGAATGTAATGGACTTTGCTACTAACAGCAATGCAACAAGCCAGGACACTCCTGAAGGACTTCTGGGAAAGGATGCTAACCACATTAAGGGAAAGAATTATGAGAGTAGAAATGCAAAAGAAAAAACACATGACATCACTTATCACATATACATATGAGTATATGATTTAGGGTTTAGGCTTTAAAAGATCACTCTATAGCAAAAATGATGGAAATAGGTATCAAATGATAATACTTGTATGACTCAGGGGAATTGCTTGTCAGCTCTGGGAGGGGGGAGGGAAGAGGAGAGAGAAAGAAAATATTCTGATGTGGGTTTTCTCTCCATCTAAGCAAATTCCGATTCTTCTTCTATACCTTCTACTGACCTCTGCAGACTTTGTGACTATGTGACATTCCAACGAATGCAACCCTTTGGAGCCATTTTGGAATGGAGGCTCCCCAAGCTGAACTAGTTTTCTGGTTTGGGAGGACACAGGAGCTATAATTCAACAGGCACAAGATTGGAGAACCCAGTTCCATGTGCATGCCTGGATAGAGTAGGACTTAGAATTCAATGAAGGATGCTGTAATCGGAAAATTAGAGAGAGAAGCATGAGATGGAAAGTGTCCTTGAATGATCAGAATATAGATATTCTATAGAATATTCTGTAGAATATAGAATACTATTCTATAGAATTATATGAGTTATTAATGACATTAAATGCCATTTAGTCCAAAACTGTCACTTTATGAGTAAAATAACTGGTAGCCAATTCAACAAACATTTATTAAGCACCTACTGCATACCAGGCAGTGTGCTAAGTGTAGGGGATACAATTGGTTAAAAAAAAAAACTCCTGTTTTCAAGTTCAAATCTAAGGGGGCAGAAGAGAAGAACACACAAAGGAAGCAGGAAAATGCGGAAGAAGGGAGCATTACAAGGTACTCAATATGGGGGCATCTAGGAATCAGGAACAGCAGCAGATGGAAAGTAAAGGGGGCTGGAAATATTCTACCCTCTTCAAAGGAAAGACATTCTGAAGAGTTTGGTACTCTGCCCTCCAGCACTTTAATGGAATGGGAGAGGAGGCTTAGGGTTCAATCAAGGCTTGAGTTAGCAGAAGGGTGATGTGACTAAAGTGATGAGCTTATCCTAGGAGAAACATGAATCAGGTCCTCTTCAGGCAATTAAATGCCTACCATGTGTCAAGCACTGTGCTAAGCACTGGGCATATAAAGAAGAAAAAGATAGTCCCTTCCCTCAAGGAGTTTACGAGTTAAGGGAGAAAGATAATATGTACAAAATAAGCTGAAGAGTGGGGTGCAGGCGGTACCAGAAGCTGATGGCAGAAAATGAAGAATTAGCTGAAAAGTTCTGAGCCCTGGATATAGAAAGGCCTGTTAAATCTCCCCAGGATGCTTGGCCATGGTTTTGAGGAAAAGGACTGTCTTAGTTTTGTCCCTGGAAATCTTACATGCCTGTCACATAGTGGGAGCTTACCAAAGTGCTGATTGATTAAATGGTAACTAGCCACTCTCCAGATCCAACCTGTACCTGATCAGGAATCCTTTCCACATCATTGACTTGTGGGTATCCAATTTCTGCCCATTTTTAAAAATTGTGCTAATATCCTTTATTTATGTCACTAACTTTTCCCATTTTATCCCTCTATCTTTTACCTCTTCCCAGTAAAACATCCCTTAGAATAAAGAACATAAAAAGATAAAGGTCATCAAAACATTTGTTAACAATACTTAGCAAATATATAAGTTCACAAACACTATTTCAATTTATCCTTCTAACCATCCTAGGGTGTAGGCGTTATTATGTACCCATTTTATAAATAAGGAATCAAGGCTAATTCCCTTGTCCAGGATAGCAGAGATAATGTCAAAAATGCCTGATGTTGTATGTAGCCTTCTACACCCATAGTTCCCCACTTCTTAAAATACATTTAGGGGAGATGGGCTGTTGTCTCATTCTCTTCTTTGGAGCCAAGCTTGGTCACGAGTGTTTAATAGCATTCAGTTTCTATTTTTGTTGTTATTGCTTTTTAAGTTCATACTATTTTAGACACACTGAGCATTAGTATGTTTGTCTTCCCATTCTCTCCACATATTCTGTTCTTTATTTCTTACAACTGTGTAAATAGAATTTTGCACCCTGGGACTTCATTTCCCAGAATGCCTTTTCTTTTTTATCCCCACAATACGTCCTTCGCTGTATTGATAAAGTTGTATATTACTGTGCCCCTCGCTATCTCTCCTCCCGCTTTTCGTGGTCGGGGCAGCAACTTTTGCTCAGGCTATCACTTTCCTTTACTTCAAATTGTTATTAATAAACCTTATAAAAATATAGTACTTGGAGTTATTGTATATTAATTTTAATCGTACACAACTAAGTGCTATTCCATTACCAATGGGCACCAATGTGTAGTCAAACTCAACGTCCGCTCATTTTCTTAAGCTTTTCTACCTCTTCGTATATTCCACCAGATAGTAGATGTGAAAAAGATTTACCAGTGTTTCTATGGTGATCAACCGATCACCGCATGCCACTTTGGGATCCATTATTTGCTCTCTTTCCAATATAAATTTTGATCTCTCGAGATATTTGGTCTGAGTTTTATCTCGTTCCACACTCTGAGGCTGGGTTTCCTACTGCCTTATTTTTACTGTTCTGGGACTCAATGGAATCTTCAGTCGTCTTCCTCCTCCGTAATTTACAAATGAGCCTTGATCCAGGATGTAGATCCAGGATGGACCTGCTGAGTTGATTTCAGGGCTCTTTGGATCCTTCTTTGTAGTGATTGGTTCAGTCACCATTTCTTAGAGAAGTTGAACTAATATAAAGCGCTGTCATGACTTATATTCGTTTCCCTTTTCCAAGAGTCATTCTGTTGTTGTTCATTCTTTTCAGTCATGTCTGACTCTTCGTGACCCCGCTTGGGGTTTCCTGGCAAAGATCCTGGAGTGGTTTTCTATTTCCTTTTCCAGTTCATTTTCCAGAATGAGGAACTGAGGCCAAAAGGGTTAAGTGACTAGCCAAGGTCACACCACTAGTAAGTGTCTGAAGCCAGATTTGAAGTCAGGAAGAGGAGTCTTCCTCACTTTAGGACTGGCTCTATCCACTGTACCGTCTACTTATCCTGCAGCGTCCACTGATTTGTCTACATCGATCTGGTTGGAGTGCTATAATTGAATGCCTTGTCATTTTCTCCCGATGAGATCATGTTTTTAATGTGCTTAGCACATTGCCTGTCACCCACCTAAAAAGTATTTCATAAATGCTCCTCTTCCTTTCCACTGGAAGCTGTTGGTTCAGTAGACTGGAAGATCAAGATTTTAAGTCTGACTTTAGAAATTTATTGTGTGACCCTGGGCATGTCACTTAATGTCTTTCACCCTCAGTTTCCTTAACTGCAAAAATGGGGAAAATAGCATCTACCTTCAATGGTTGTTATAAAGATCAAATGAGATGATAGATGGAAAAAGCACAGCATAGTACCTGGCATATAGTCAATGCTTAATAAATGCTGATTTCCTTTTTGTCTGTATGTGTGTATCTTGTATCTGTATTATGTAACTTGCTATTCACAGTATAATCCCAAAATTCCCATGATTTTCGTAAAGAAAGAGTTCATGGCACATGGAGCTGAAGCTTCTGAGAGGGCTTCATCCTTTGGCTCCTTCCATGTCAATCCTGAGCCATAGTTTCCAATGTACAGCTTGTCATCCCCAGACTCCTTCGTTCTCCACGAGTTCATGGACCATTTCAATCTCTGCAACAAATAATATTTTCTTGATTATTCTGTTGTTTATATACATTGCAAACACAGCATGGTAAGATGACTGGGTATTCCATGAAATGATGACACTACTTGTCTGGCCTCAGGCAAATTACTTAATCCCTCTGTGCCTCAGTTTCCTCATCTGTAAAATGAAGAGCTTGTATTAGATTGTCTTGGAGAACCTTCCAGCCCCAAGTCTTTGCTCCTATGATCCATTGATCCTGTGGTATTGCTTAGCAATAATAGCACTACTTCTTGGAAGAGTCCTTGGCTAGTTTTCTTGCATTTAACCCCAAAGTCTTGTAGTGTGTGGTTCCCCAAAACAAACTCAGTGATCTTATCTTGCAGCATTAGCAACCGGTATAAATGACAAAACAATCAAAAAGATCTTAACCAGTATTTGTTGGAGAGACTGAAATTGTAAATGCATTTCTGAAGAATTTGACCAGGTAGCTTCAGTTTGAAGATGAGCCTGGGGAAAGGCACCGAACTGCTTTCATTTACTCTGAGATCATCATTACTGATATATTTCAGTTCCTCCAATCATTTCCCAAGTCACTGACTATTAGATTTTTTTATTAAGTCACATTTGAGAATACCAGTACGTAAGTAGTCTCAAGACTAATTTTAATCTCTTCTACCACGTTTCCTACTACTTAGCCACACCTGGCTCCCTTATATTCCTGATACTTCTCCCCTTTTTTTTATCTCTTTCCTGGGTCATCTTGGCCAAAGAATTCCTTGTTTGGTGGCCAACCTGCCTATAGGGAATCTCACCATAATTGTGTTCTTGATTCTACATGGTAAGCCTCTCTACTCAACTATTTAAGAACTCACATTTCCCTTCACACCTAAAAGAGATATGATATGAGAGAAAGCCAATTGGAGGTGATGAATTCATATAACTGAGAAATAAATTAGATGTGCATCACCTAAAGGTTCATGTCAGTGTCAAGGGGACTAGAAAACTGAATATTTTAGCAAAAATGCTTTTCCCATAGGGCATGATAGAACATTGCAACAAGAGTGGGAAGACCTGGGTTCAAATCCTGGTTCTGCCATTAGGAAATCATATGACCTTGGATAAATAACTTTCCTTTAGTCAGAATTTCTTTATTTATAAAGCATAAAACTTTGAAAATGAATGTAATAAACAAAAATATTTGAAAATCTCTAATTTTAAAACAAAAATGAATTTTGGAATTAGTAAACAGAATAATCTAATAAATAAATGAAAATATTAAGGAATTTATTCATATTGAAAACATAAAACTTTGGGAATTAATATAATAAAGTGAAATATTTTGAAATTTACAAGACAAAACTGGAAATTCATAAACATAATGAATTAATAAAAATATTTGGGAATTTATAAAACAAAACTGAGAATTAAATTAATAAATAAAAACCTTTGGGAATTTATTTGTAAAACATAAAACTGAAAATTAGTAAATATAATGAAAGAAATTCTCAAAGATTTTTGTTCATTATTTGTAAAACAAAATTAGGGAGAGACTAAATCATCTCAAGATCAGTTAGTACAATTAGTTTCTCTGAATGTGTTTTCTTCTCTCATTCCCCAGAATTACATGGTGGAGCATAACTGAAGTGTTAGGAGTAAAAACTGTCAATAAAGAACGTATTTCTCAAGGAAACCCAGAGCTTTTCTCTGAAAATGCTTCCCTCCTCCAAGTCTAGAATTCTCCAGTGAAGAGATGGGCAGGGAAAGAAATAGTAGGTAGGAGGAGCAAGAGAAGGGAACTGATCTCTAAAGTAAGCATCTCCCATTCTGTTCAGTTCTAAAGGACTCAATTCATTTCAAGAAATACTAACTAATGTACCAGTCATTATTCTGGTTACTAGTGACACAAAGGTAAAAATGAAAGCATCCCTGCCCTCTAGGAACTTCTATTCTCTACTGAGAGGATTTAGAAATATATGTGGATCAGTAAATAAGAAATATATCCCCTAGGAGTCACAATACATATGTTAAGCCTGGACTAAAAAATCTGAGTTCAAATCCAGCCTCAGGTACTTACTAGTTGGATGACCCTGGGCAAGTCACCTACTCCTGTTTGACTCATTTTACATATAAGGAAACTGAGGCAGAGAAGGAAATGACAAACCACTCCAGTATCTGTGCCAAGAAAACCCCCAATGGGGTTACCCTGAGTCAGACACAACTGAAAACAATTGAATAACAATAAAATAAGCTGAAAGACACTTTTGGGGTGTGGGGGGGGGTATTGCAGGGAGGGAATGGCAAATAAATGTACAAGGTAACCCTTGAGTAAAACCCTGAAAGAAGCTTGGGATTCTAAGAGGTGGGGCTGAAGAGGAAAAGCATTTCAGGCATAGGGTGAAGGGCTGCACAAAGGTGGATGACAACACGCCAAGTTTGGGGACTGGCTAGTAAGCTGGCTTGTCTGAAATGTGTGTACGTACATGTATGAAATGAGTCTGGAAAGCGGGCTAGGAGCCAGATTGCTGAGAGCTTTAAATGCCAGGCTGCTAGCTTTATGCTTTGGTGTCAAATCACATTGTTGGGGAGGGGAATATATATTATGTACAGTGTGTGTATACTTGTGTGTGAGTGTGTAAAGCTCATAAAATGCCCCTCCAAAGGGTTGAGTCTATTGAAAATAACCAAAATAACTCTAACAAGTTTTATTTTTGAATTTGCAGGAATAATAAAATGATGCAGTATTTCCCCTTGTAAAATCACACTTAAAATATGTGATATTAATCAGAAAATTATATTCTGGAGCCAATTCTCTCCTTCTTCCACCCACCCCCACTCTCTCTGGAAGGCAAATCATCTCCAAGAATTTCTAATAAAAGTCCATGGAGAATTATTGGGCAACTGGGGAAGGAGGGGAGTAAGTGAATAATGTGCTGGGTCTGGAAACAGAAAGGCATGAATTCAAATCCTTCCTCGAACACTTACGTAAAAGTGTGCCCCTGGATAAACAACCTGAACTCTCTTGGCCTCAGTTTACAAAATGGGGTAAGCATCACGATCATAGTATCTCAGGGTTGTTTAAGGATAAAGCGAGAAAACATGCCTACGGTGCTTTGCCTATCTCAAAGTGTCTCATAAATGCCAGTTGAGATTAATTCAGGATGGGCTTTGACAGGCAGATGACTCTTCCACGTATAAGAGATCTATTTCTCCCAGGATCCATTGGTATTGCCTAGCGGCATTCTATCAGTTAGATCATTTTATATCTTTTGGGCAGGAATCCATGTGTCAATATTCAACTACCTGATGTCAAAAATGTGTCAGTCCCAAATCTGGGTAGAGGTCAAATAAGTTTTCACTCCTCAATTTTTGAGTGTGATGGTGAAACACCTGATAATTACTACATGATGGAAGACCAATGGTTTTCCAAGTTCTAAGCAAGAAAGGTTTATAAGATCATAGATAAATAGTTAGATGGGACCTCAGATAACACTTAGCCCAACCTTTTCATTTTACAGATGAGCAAACAAACCTGATGATGTGAGGTGACTTGTTCAAGATCTCACAGGTCAGGATTTGAACTCAGGTCTCTATCACTCTTTGCATACCACTATACAGCCCCACCTCTTTCAGGCTGGGGCAAGGTTACCCCTTGCTTCATTGAGAATGGAAAAGTAGAATTATATAATGGAAAAAATATAGATTCCAGTCTGAGCCTCTCTTTCATCACATCAGTAGAGAACCTACTGTCTTTGGAATCAGAGAACCTAGGTTCAAATCCCAGCTTCCCCACCTTGGACAAGAGATTCAACCTCCCTGGATGAGGTCATCCATTGTATAATGAGGGGGTTGGACTAATGACCTTTAAAGGTCTCTTCCAGCTCTCAAACTATGGCCATATGAAAATTGGGATGACTTCTTCTCTACGTCCCTCACGAGATTAGGGTGATACTCAGAATCCCAGAGAGATCTATTCTATTTACTCATCAGGTAAGTACAAGTACTGTGGCTTCCCAAGAATTCCCCTTACGAGTGGCCATTCAGCCTTTCTTTGAACACTTCCAATGAGGTTGGACTAATTCCATTCCATTTCACTTAAACAATCACAACAACTCCTACTACATACTCCGAGTTTGGGGGGGAAAGTGAACCCTTCCCTGCCCTCACGAGCTTTGTCTTCCAGTGTGGTAGGAGATACACAACATTTCTAGGATACAGTTCCGCCATCTATAAAATCCACATGGATAACGATCCTCTACTCATCTCACAGATTTGTCATATGTTCCTTACCAATATCAGCCTGCAAAATTTGGTCTGGGGAGTCCACAGCTTTTAAAGCAGTGATCTTAACTTGGGGTCTGTCAATTTGTTTTGTTTCTGATATTAAAAAATATATACATACATATAATGAGAATTCCCAATAATTGGTTTCCTTTTGATCTTACACATTTTATTTTATGCATTTACATACACGATTCAGAGAAGTGGTACCCATGGCTTCCCCAGACTGACTGCCCAAAGGGCTGTGAAACAAAAGCCTAGAAGACTGGCATTCCAATTCACTCTCTGAAATGGACTAGGCTGGGTGCCTGCTGACAAATCATTCACTTCTCGGTCCCTTATTATCTCCATTTTGAAGATAAGGAAATTGATGCCTGCATTTCTCATTTCACAAGACTATTGTGAGTCTCAAAGAGGATAATTTGAGTAAAGTGGTTTGCAATTGGGTAAGTACTATCAATTAGAAAACAGTTCTTAAACGCTTCCCTTGCACCAGGCACTTTGCTAAAGGCTGATGATGCAAAGGAATGGCAAGAGGTGCCTACTTTCAGGGAGCCCATAATCTAATCTGGGGAGATAAGTGGTACCATAAGTAGTTCTGTACAAGATGAAGAGAGCAAATAGAAGGTAATTTGGAGGAAAGGTACTAACAGGGAAGGGGACTTGGAAAGGGTTCCCCAGAAGCAAGTTAGAGAAACAAAGATCTAGAGGTCTAGAGGTAAGGAAGAGAGCTTCGTAGGCATGAGGTGCCTACAAAAGGGAAAGAGTCATAGAGAAGATGGAACATCTGGGTCTAGGAAGAGCAAACCGGCCATTAGAATTCTGTTTTTTCTTGTTATTCAGTCATATCTGACTCTGTGACTCCATTTACCATTTTCTTGGCAAAGATATTAGAGCACTTACACATCTTTTCTAGTTCAGTTTAAAGAGGAGGAAACTTGAGGGGGAAAAAATTAAAGTTACAGTAATAGTCAAGACAAGAGGAAATAAGGGGCAGATTATGATAGTGACTGTGTGACTGGAGAGAAGGAGACATATAACAGATGCTGAAACCACATTTAAAAACAGATTGGATATGGGAGATAAATATGAATGAAAAGTCCAAGATGACACATTGGTTGTGAACCTGGGTGACTTGGAGAATGGTGGTACCCTCGTGCACAAGAATGGTGGCCTTCGGTGGAATGATGAGTTCCCATTTGGGCATGTTGAGTTTAAGATGTTTACAGAACCTCCAGTTCAAAAAGTCGGTTTATAATGCAGGGCTGGAGCTCAGGAAAGAGCCAGTTATCATCATTACACACACATTTGCAATTTAAAAAAAAAAATCGATTGTGAAATCTTAGTTAAGGTTAAGCAACCTAAGAATACAAGTGACTTGCTGAAGACAAAGTTGGTGTCAAAGGGTTTGAGTGGAGGCTTTTTGAACTATATTCTGATGCAGAAATCTCTAAAATCATTTCCTTGTAGAAATGATTTTGGTAAGAAGGAAGGCATGAGAGGCAGGGATGAAACCTTATACAGTGGTGTGGAGATAGGAACAAAGAAGGCATTCCAAGGAGATAAGAAGACTCAGAGTTAGACCAAATGGTTTACAAAGTGGCATATAGATTGGTAAACTAACTCAAAGTCAGATTGGGGCACCAGAGTCCTCTCCATAAAATTACAAAATTATTCACAAAGACTTTTGCTTATAAAACCAAAATGCGGGGACTTCCGGGTAATCATGGCTGCAATCTAGAAGCTGCACGCTTTCTCTCCCCAGCACCGAACGAAATAGACTACATCAAAGGAGCATAAAATCACCTTTGGAGGAACAGAAGGACTCCCCAGTACCCCACAGAGGCAAAGGTACGTGGGGCTTGAACATTTCCACACTAAAATAAGAAGGAAAAACTTGCACAGAAAAGTGAACTGAGCCGCCCTTCCCCCACCCCACCTACCCCACTAAACCAGAGTGAGCTACCTGAGCGCTCACCGGGACAGTGAGTGAGTGGGGAGCGTCTCTGTCTGGGGGGGGCACTCCAGGGTCCTTGGGATCTGGGGACTGCCAGGAAAAAAACGTCTCAGGGCGCTTTTACTGGAGAATCCAGCGGACCTGGACTCGGTGCTGGCGGCGCTGAACAACGCGCGCTGATTATCTGGGCGGAGCTGAATACCTGGGCTGGGAGGCTGGGAAGAACTAGTCTGAAGCAACCTAAATTCACAGAAAAACCGCTCTTATAACCCAGACCCCAGACCAAAAAGGAAAGGGAAATAAAACCACCAAAGGGATGGCTCACATGGCCCAAAATCAAGCCTCCAGGAAGAAAGGGAAAAAAGTGACTATTGAAAACTTTTATGGTGGAAGTACCCAAGGGAAAGAGGAGAATGAAGAGGAAATCCAAAAAAATTCAGAACACGCCTCCCAAAATGGAAACTATCAACAAGCTCTGGAAGATCTCAAACTGGAACTTATCCAAAAGATGGAAACCTTCTGGAAAGAAAAATGGGAGAAAGAGATCAGCTGTCTGACAGATAAGACTGCTCAATTGGAAAAAGAACTCGAAGCATCCAATACAAGGGCAGACAAGGCTGAAAAGCAAATCCAGTCCCTAATGACCAGAATTAAGGACCTCGAAGAAAGTGAGATGATAAAACAGCAAGAATCAATAAAGCAAACCCAAACAATTAATGAATTGGAAGAAAACAGAAAATATCTCACTGAGAAGGTCACGGACCTGGAGAACAGAGGAAGACGAGAAAATCTCCGTATCATCGGTCTCCCAGAAAAACCAGAGGTAAACAACAAATTGGATTTTATTCTAGAGGAGATTATAAAAGAAAATTGCCCCCACGTTCTGGAGCAAGGGGGCAAAATAGAAATAGAAAGGATTCATAGAACACCTTCTATACTAAATCCCCAAAAGACAACGCCTAGGAATGTAATTGCCAAATTCAAGAGCTTCCAAGTAAAGGAGAAAATCCTACAAGAAGCCAAGAAGAAGAGCTTCAGATATAAGGGGGCTCCCATAAGGATCACACATGACTTAGCGGCTAACACACTAAGAGACCGCAAAGCATGGAACACGATATTTAGAAAGGCAAGAGAGCTGGGTCTCCAACCAAGAATCAACTACCCAGCAAAACTGACTATATACTTCCAGGGGAAAGTATGGGCATTCAACAAAATAGAAGATTTCCAAGCATTTGCTAAGAAAAGACCAGAGCTCTGTGGAAAGTTCGATATCCAAGCACAGAAAGCAAGAGAAACATGAAAAGGTAAATATGAAAGAAAGGGAAAAGGAGATAAATCTTATCTTTCTCTTTAAGTCAAACTCTCTTCTATAAGGACTACATTTACATCTAATTATATATATTAATATGTGGGGAAAATGTTTTGTGTAACTCTCATAAATTGTATCATCATAAGAGTAGTTAGAAGAAACATGCATAGGGAAAGATTGGGGAATCAAGAAGATTTGGGGAAAGTTGGGGCAAAAAAAGGAAAAGGGAGGGGGGAACCGTGATAATACTAAGATTAACTTCAAGAAATAGGGGGGGAATCAATAGAATAAACTTTCCCATATAAAGATACACATGGGAAGGGGAGGGGAAGAACTCTCATATGAGAAGGAGAGGAAGAGAGCGTGAAGTGGAAGTACTTAAACCTTACTCTCAGTGAAATCAAATCTGAGAGGGAAGAACATCTAGATCCAGTGGGATCCTGAATTCTATCTTATCCATTAGGGCAAGAAAGAAAGGAAAATTAAGGAGGGGGAGGGGGGAGGGAGTACAAAAAGGGAGGGAAGGAGAGGGGGGAGGGGAAGGGAGCATAAAAAGGGAGGGGCTAGAAAGGGAAGCATCTCAACGGAGGGGACTAGGGGGACTGACCTAAAGTAAATCACTGGTTCAAAAGGAGAAAGCTAAAGAAGAAAGGTCAGAACTAGGGGAAGACATCAAAATGCCAGCGAATCCACAAATAACAATCATAACTTTGAACGTGAATGGGATGAACTCACCCATAAAACGCAGACAAATAGCAGATTGGATTAGAACACAAAACCCTACCATATGTTGTCTTCAAGAAACACATATGAGACGGGTTGACACTCACAAGGTTAGAATTAAAGGTTGGAGTAAGACCTTTTGGGCCTCAACCGATAGAAAGAAGGCAGGAGTTGCAATCATGATATCTGACAAAGCCAAAGTACAAATAGACCTGATCAAAAGGGACAGGGAAGGTAAATATATTCTGCTAAAAGGAAGTATAGACAATGAGGAAATATCACTAATCAACATGTATGCACCAAATGGTATAGCATCCAAATTTTTAATAGAGAAACTAGGAGAATTGAAGGAGGAAATAGACAGTAAAACCATATTAGTGGGAGACTTGAACCAACCACTATCAAATTTAGATAAATCAAATCAAAAAATAAATAAGAAAGAGGTAAAAGAGGTGAATGAAATCTTAGAAAAATTAGAATTAATAGACATATGGAGAAAAATAAATAGGGACAAAAAAGAATACACCTTCTTTTCAGCACCACATGGCACATTCACAAAAATAGATCATACACTAGGTCATAGAAACATGGCACTTAAATGCAGAAAAGCAGAAATATTAACTGCAGCCTTTTCAGATCACAAGGCAATTAAAATATTGATCGGCAAGGGTACATGGAGACCCAAATCAAAAATTAATTGGAAATTAAATAACATGATACTCCAAAATCGGATAGTTAGAGAAGAAATCATAGAAACAATTAACAATTTCGTTGAAGAAAATGACAACGGCGAAACATCCTTTCAAACCTTATGGGATGCAGCCAAGGCAGTACTTAGAGGAAAATTCATATCCCTGAGTGCATATATTAACAAATTAGGGAGGACAGAGACCAAGGAATTGGAAATGCAAATCAAAAAACTTGAGAATGAACAAATTAAAAACCCCCAGAAGAAAACCATACTAGAGATCCTAAAAATTAAGGGAGAAATTAATAAAATAGAAAGTGACAGAACTATTGAGCTAATAAACAAGACTAGAAGCTGGTACTTTGAAAAAACAGACAAAATAGACAAAGTACTGGTTAATTTAATTAAAAAAAGGAAAGAAGAAAGGCAAATTAATAGCATCAAGGATGAAAAGGGGGATCTCACCTCAAATGAAGAGGAAATTAAGGCAATCATTAAAAACTACTTTGCCCAACTATATGGCAATAAATTTACCAATCTAGGTGATATGAATGAATATTTACAAAAATATAAATTGCCTAGACTAACAGAAGAAGAAATAGTTTTCTTAAATAATCCCATATCAGAAATTGAAATCCATCAAGCCATCAAAGAACTGCCTAAGAAAAAATCCCCAGGGCCTGATGGATTCACCAGTGAATTCTATCAAACATTCAGAGAACAGTTAACCCCAATATTATACAAACTATTCGACATAATAAGCAAAGAGGGAGTTCTACCAAACTCCTTTTATGACACAAGCATGGTACTAATTCCAAAGCCAGGCAGGCCAAAAACAGAGAAAGAAAACTATAGGCCAATCTCCCTAATGAATATAGATGCAAAAATCTTAAATAGGATACTAGCAAAAAGACTCCAGCAAGTGATTAGAAGGGTCATCCACCATGATCAAGTAGGATTTATACCAGGGATGCAGGGCTGGTTCAACATTAGGAAAACTATCCACATAATTGACCACATCAACAAGCAAACCAACAAGAATCACATGATTATCTCAATAGATGCAGAAAAAGCCTTTGATAAAATACAACACCCATTCCTACTAAAAACACTAGAAAGCATAGGAATAGAAGGGTCATTCCTAAAAATAATAAACAGTATATATCTAAAACCATCAGCTAATATCATCTGCAATGGGGATAAACTTAATCCATTCCCATTAAGATCAGGAGTGAAACAAGGATGCCCATTATCACCTCTATTATTTGACATTGTATTAGAAACACTAGCAGTAGCAATTAGAGAAGAAAAAGAAATTGAAGGCATCAAAATAGGCAAGGAGGAGACCAAATTATCACTCTTTGCAGATGACATGATGGTCTACTTAAAGAATCCTAGAGATTCAACCAAAAAGCTAATTGAAATAATCAACAACTTTAGCAAAGTTGCAGGATACAAAATAAACCCACATAAGTCATCAGCATTTCTATATAATTCCAACACAGCTCAGCAGCAAGAACTAGAAAGAGAAATCCCATTCAAAATTACCCAAGACAAAATAAAATACTTAGGAATCTATCTCCCGAGACAAACACAGGATCTATATGAACACAACTACAAAACACTTTCCACACAACTAAAACTAGACTTGAACAATTGGAAGAACATTAACTGCTCATGGGTAGGACGAGCCAATATAATAAAAATGACCATCCTACCCAAACTCATCTATCTATTTAGTGCCATACCCATGGAACTCCCAAAAATTTTTTTTACTGATTTAGAAAAAAACATAACAAAGTTCATTTGGAAGAACAAAAGATCAAGGATACCCAGGGAATTAATGAAAAAAAATACAAAGGAAGGGGGTCTTGCAGTCCCAGATCTCAGACTATATTATAAAGCAGCGGTCATCAAAACAATTTGGTACTGGCTAAGAGACAGAAAGGAGGATCAGTGGATTAGACTGGGGGCAAGCAACCTCAGCAAGACAGTATATGACAAACCCAAAGATCCCAGCTTTTGGGACAAAAATCCACTATTTCATAAAAACTGTTGGGAAAATTGGAGGACAGTGTGGGAAAGATTAGGCTTAGATCAACACCTCACACCCTACACCAAGATAAATTCAAAATGGATGAATGACTTGAACATAAAGAAGGAAACTATAAGAAAATTAGGCGAACACAGAATAGTATACATGTCAGACCTTTGGGAAGGGAAATACTTCAAAACGAAGCAAGAATTAGAAAGAATTACAAAATGCAAAATAAATAATCTGGATTACATCAAATTAAAAAGTTTTTGTACAAACAAAACCAATGTAACCAAAATCAGAAGGGTAGCAACAAATTGGGAAACAATCTTCATAAAAACCTCTGACAAGGGTTTAATTACTAAAATTTATAAAGAACTAAATCAATTGTACAAAAAATCAAGCCATTCTCCAATTGACAAATGGGCAAGGGACATGAACAGGCAATTCTCAGCCAAAGAAATCAAAACTATTAATAAGCACATGAAAAAGTGCTCTACATCTCTTATAATCAGAGAGATGCAAATCAAAACAACTCTGAGGTATCATCTCACACCTAGCAGATTGGCTAACATGACAGCTATGCAAAGTAATGAATGCTGGAGGGGATGTGGCAAAGTGGGGACATTAATTCATTGCTGGTGGAGTTGTGAATTGATCCAACCATTCTGGAGGGCAATTTGGAACTATGCCCAAAGGGCGATAAAAGACTGTCTGCCCTTTGATCCAGCCATAGCACTGCTGGGCTTGTACCCCAAAGAGATAATGGACAAAAAGACTTGTACAAAAATATTCATAGCTGCGCTCTTTGTGGTGGCCAAAAATTGGAAAATGAGGGGATGCCCTTCAATTGGGGAATGGCTGAACAAATTGTGGTATATGTTGGTGATGGAATACTATTGTGCTAAAAGGAATAATAAAGTGGAGGAATTCCATGTGAACTGGAACAACCTCCAGGAAGTGATGCAGAGCGAAAGGAGCAGAACCAGGAAAACATTATACACAGAGACTGATACATTGTGGTACAATCGAAGGTGATGGACTTCTCCATAAGTATCAATGCAATTTCCCTGAACAATCTGCAGGGATCTAAAAAAAAATACTACCCACAAGCAGAGGATAAACTGTGGGAGTAAAAACACCGCTGAAAAGCAACTGCTTGACCACAGGGTTGGAGGAGATAAGACTGAGGAGAGACTCTAAATGAACACTATAATGCAAACTCCAACAACAGGGAAATGGTTTCGAGTCAAGAACACATGTGATAACCAGTGGAATCATGCGTCGGATATGGGAGAGGGAAAGGCGGGGGGGGGGGGGGGGGGAGGGGAGGAAAAGAAAACGATCTTTGTTTCCAGTGAATAATGTATGAAAACGACCAAATAAAATAATATTAAAATTAAAAAAAAAAAAAAAAAAAAAAAAATAAAACCAAAATGCGTTTTGAATTAGTGAGCATGAAAAAAAAGGCCACGAATGGATTTTGTTAAGGCAAAGCAGGATGTTTTCAGTGGAAGTACTAACTGGCTTCAATGCAATGAGGATACACCCACCCTTCCTGCTTGGACCAGCTGAGCTGAACAGGCTAAGTGAGGTAAGGCCAATGCTTTGAAAACTAGTCATCTTGGGGAATCAATAATCTCTCTACTTTGTTCGTAAGTACTTTGAGAATGAAGTTAGTTATTAGATAGAGTTTTCTTTCTTACATTGACCAGTTTATAAATTATGTGAACCTCTTAACACTATGGTTGTGGGAAGCTAAGTAGCATAGTGGATAGATAGAATGCTAGGGCTGGAGTTAAGAAGATCTCAGACACTTATTAGCTGTGTGTCCCTAGGCAAGTCACTTAACCCTGTTTGCCTTAGTTTCCTCATCTATGAGTCATAGGAGGAAATGGCAAACCACTGCAGGATCTTCACCAAGAAGATCCCAAATGGGTTCATAAGAGCAGGACAACTGAAATAACTCAACAGAAGCAATGCACCATGGTTATAACTAAGTATATTATACAACTTAAAAGAAAAAAATTAAAATGTTGAGATAAAGATGAAATGATATTCCCTCCTAGAGGTAAGAGGGAGCCACTGGAGGATAATGAGTAAGGGAACAGATATATCTTAAGAAAAAATTAACTTGGCAACTGAGTAGAAAATAAATTGGGGTGTAGAAAGTCTTGACCAGGAAGAATGACTAGAAGTCTACCCACCAGTGATGTCATTTTGGTCTTCTTTGAGTACGAAGGACACCAATCAAGCATTATAACTCAAGAAGAGGTAATGGGGGTGGAAAATAGAGTAGAGATAAAGAAAGAGTCAAGGAGGCAGAAAAGATGGGCTCTATGGATGAGAGTGAGAGAAAAGCCCAGAGTGAAAATAATAAGAATATGAAAAACTCAATGACTCCCAAAAAAGAAGTGCCTGTGATAGAAATAGGCATGTTTGAAGGAGGCTCTGAGTTTTGAGGAGAGGGGGGTAAGAAGGATAATATAAGATCTGTGACCCAGATCATAAGCCATCACTGTCTGCTCATTCACTGTGTTTCCCTCTGTCCCATACCAAAAGCCATGGAAAGGCATGACAATAACTGCCCTACAAATTTTAGTTGATGCAACCTAGAGGAAGTGAGGGAGATGGGTAGGATTTTCCCAATGTACCTATGTAGTTGATCCTTTACATATAGGTTAGTTTCTGGTTCATGGTTTAGTGGCTTACCTCCTTAGAAGCAAGTTGGAACAGAGGAGGTAGGAGCTTGAATAGCAGAAAGAAGAGGTGAAATTATGAAATATTAGGGACAAGGGTAGTTGTGACGGTATTAGAGCCAGTTCCTTCATCAAAAAAAGGATGAAATTTAATGAAGTAGAAAAAAATACTTACAAAATTCATTTGGAAAAACAAAAGGTCAAGAAATTCAAAGGAATTAATGGGGGGGGGGGGGGGGGAGAAGGAAGATGGTCTAGCAGTACCATATCTTGCAATAGATTATAGAGCAGTAATTACCAAATTGTCTAGTATTGGCTAAGAAATAGAAAAGTAGATCAGTGGAACAGAACAGATTGTAAAAACAGTTGTAAAGGATTTTACTGTCCTCGTGTTTGACAAAAGTGAAGATACAAGTTTTTGGAAGAAAAATTCATTATTTGGGGAAAATTGTTGGGCAAACTGGAAAGCAGTCTGGCAGAAACTAGATATAGACCAATATCTTACACCATTTTCCATGATAAGATCAAAAGGGATACATGACCTAGATGTAAAAGGGATAAATAAACAAATTAGAAGAATGAGGAAAATATTACCTATCAGATTTATGGATGGGAGAAAAATTTACTAATAAACAAAAGATAGAAAGCATTATGAAATATAAAATGGATAATTTTGAATACATTAAACTAAGAAGCTTTTGTATGAATAAAACTAATAGCCAACATTAGAAGTAAGGAAAGCAAAAAAAAAATTGTGGGCAATTTCTCAGGTAGAGGTCTCATATCTAAAATATAGGGAAAACTTTGTTAAATAAAAATGTGAGCCATTAGTCAATTGATAAATGGTCAAAAGATAGAACATTTTTCATACAGCTATATATAGCTTTAATGTCTTTGTCTCCAAACTGCTTGTTTCTAAGTCATTATTGATTAGAGAAAGGCAAATAAAAAACAACTCTGAGATATCATCTTATACCTATCAGATTAGCTATAATGATAAAAGAACAAAATAACAAACGCTGAAGGTGATATGGAAAAATTGGAACTGATAAACTTGGTTGAACTACGAACTAATCTAACCATTTTGGAGAGCCATATGGAATTATACTTAAAAAGTTCTAAAACTGAAAAACTATTGACCCAGCAATACCACTATTAGGTTTACTTCCTAAGGTGATCAAGGAAAAAGGAAAGGGACCTATATATTCTAAAATATTTCTAGCAGCTCTCTTTCTGGTAGCAAAGAACAGGAAATTGAAGGATGCCCATCAGTTGGGAATGGCTAAACATGTTACAGCAGATGATTGTGATGGAATACTATTGTGCTATAAGCAATGATGAACAGGTTAATTTTGGAGAAAAAAAAAAAACATGGAGAGACTTAGGTGAAACGATGAAGAGTGAAATGAATGGAGCCAAGAGAACATTATATACAGCAACAGAAATATTGTTTAAAGAATGATCTGTGCATATCCAATTACATAAAAAGAAGTGATAAATAGAAATAAGATAGTTTTGTATATAGATGTATCTTTATTTATTTATTTTTTTACCAATTACAAGTAGTAGATTTCCACATAAGTTTTCCAAAGTTGTATGATCCAAATTGTCTCCTGCCTTTCTCCCTCCTGGAGCTGGCAAGCAATATAATTTGGGTTATACTATGTATATCTTTTTGTCAAATGATGTCTTCTCTAACAAGGTGAGGGGGAGAGTTAAATAGGTATTTGAATGTAATAAATTTAAAAGAAAAAAAAAAGAGGATGAAATTGATCCTATGAACATCCTTTGAGATGATGCCATGGCCCCAACTTTGGTCATCACTGATATAGGGAACTTCGAGTGAAGAAACTCTCTCTACCAATTCAAGATTAGATCTGTTCTTCATGTTAGCCTTCAAAGCCATTAGAGTTTGGATATAGAGTCACTCCCTATATGCTGTCACATATGCTCTTTGGGTCAAGAAGACCTTAATTTGAATCCTTCCTCTGATAGGTACTGACTACACCACTCTGAAGAAGTCACTCAACTTGTTAGTGGCTCCTGCATCTCTTTGAAATGCTAAATTAAGGAGGCTTTAAGATGGGAGTTTCCAGGATCCACTTAACCTAACCTAGTCTAAACCAGACTCCAACCAAACCAGTGAGTCCATTTCCTCTGCTCATCTAATTGTTAGGGAATTAAGTAATAAAGGAAAGTCATACGGTATTGTGGAAAGAGCCCTGATCTGGAATCTGGGAATAAGGTATTCCCTGGTGAGGAACCAATATAGGCTAGTAGCACCTTGGTACCTTAGAGCATTTGCCCAGGGCACTGCAAGTTGAAATGATTTACCCAGAATTATATAGTCAGTATGGATCAAAGGCAGGTAGGACTTGAACCCAGGTTGGTCTGACTCCAAGGCCAGTTCTCGGTATGCTGATTCTCATTGGTATTCATTCTAGAGGATATTAACAACATATGAATTCCTTCCAGGGGCCAAAAAGGAAATTGGGCTAGTTTTGGAGTCATGTAACCTGGGTTCAGATCTTACCTCTGATTCTAGCTGTATGACCTTGGGCAAGTCACTTAAAGGTCCTTAAAATGTCAATTTTCTCCTTTGTAAAGGGAGGTCCTATAATCCTAGGAGACTTTTATCCCATGATAGAAGTTAAATACCCAGAGAGTATGGATTGGTTACTTTGATTTTTTGGTTTTTGTATACCCAGAACCTACAAAAATGTCTGGTAGATAGTAGGCACTTCATAATTACTTGCTAGTTAATTGGTCTTAATTAAATCTTTTTCTTTACAAACCAGTCTTATACTTCTGGCTGCCAGAAATGACTTTGTCAAGGCTATCAAGACAGCACCATGGTGGAACTAGACTTAACAGGCCATGGGAACCAAAGAAAGAAGAAATAAGAGATCAGGAGAGAGGCAGCCAAGACCATTTACCAAAGGAACAATTATGGGAGCTTCCCCTAACTTTCTCTTTCCTCAGTCCCCCCCTCTTCCCCAGCCTTGGCTTCCCCTGCCCAAATGCCCCATTTTTATTTTCTGACATTTTGTTCTGCTGCCTTAGGAGCTTCTAAGGCTGATGCCATTTGTTCTTTTTTTTTTTTTAAACTTGTTAACTTTAAACAGACCTTAGAAACAGGGGATCCCGTGAAGCTTCAAGCAGGGCAGGGAAAGTGAGAGGTTTATGACTTTCCGTTCAAGTACCCTGGAAGAGCAAGGAGAGTGAGGGATGATCCTCCTGGTTCTGCAGCCAGTGCCTTTGAGTGGCCTTGGAGAAAGCACTAGACTTCAGGTGTAGAGGGTCTTCCTAGCGTGCCCTCCCCTGACATTGCTCAAAGCTCTCCTATGGGCCACCCAGCACTGAGAACACCAAGAACAAAAAGAAGAGATCTCCCTTTATCCCAAAGCTATCTATGGGGAACCAGGGGAGAGTTTCAGGCAGGACGGGGATGAGATCAGATCTCTGGACCAGGAGGATTATTGGATCAGCTAGACTAGCGATCAACTGGAGAAGGGAGAGACCAGAAGCAAAGAGACCACTTAGGGGGCCAGAGGCTATCACTGAGGGAATCAGGGAGGTGGGAGCATGAGCCCAGTGAAGGAAGAGAGGCAATAGATCCTATGGGAGCTGAATGGATAAGACTTGAGAAGTGTTTGGCCAAGGCTTGGTGGTGAAAAAAAGGAAAAGCTCCCAGGTTTTCGACTCTACATTATGGAGTCCCGTTGAGGGGAATTCTGGGAGTTCTGCCAAATGAAATATGGGCCGTGAGTGGAGTAGATGTGTGGAAGAAGTTGATGATTTTGCTTTAGGACGTGTGGAACGAAAAGTTCTGATGGTAGGGTCATGAGATCCCAGGTAGCCCACTAGAAAAACCCACCCAAAGCTCACTTGGTAGAGGAGGAAGATGAGGGACCCGCCTCAGCGGCAAAAATGAGCTTCTCGTAGAAAAGCCTGTATTTGGCACTTCCTGTATGCTTGGCGTTAAGTGCAAGAGACTCCAATATCAAAGTGAGGAAAGTCCAGAAGGTCCTGCCCTCCAGGAGCTTGCATTCCAGGGGAGGGAGAAAACGTGTTCAGCCTGCAGAAGGGACGCCTTCTGCCACAAGTTTGATGGGCTGATCCACTGGGCAATCCATGCTCTAAAGCCCCACCTTCCCTGTTTCCAGGTTCCTCTCTGTCCCGACATTCCCTGTTCTAACACCTGGTCCAGGTCAGGCATTCGCTGTTCTAAAGCCTCTCCCAGCCCTGCAGGGCAGGATTCAATGACTCCAGAGTCACAGCAGCCGCCCCCTCGAGCCATTTGGAAAGGATGGATGAATCTGGCCTCTCTTTGAACTTGGCACTCAACTCAAATTTTATTGAACCCAAAAGGCTGGAAAAATCTTCTCTCGCCTGCCTTTCAGAGCGCGCGAGCAGCGCTCACCCCTCCCATCCCTCACAGCCCGTGTGCGTTTCAAGGGAAATTTAAGCCGTCTGTTTCTGATCGTTCGCTCGCTCTTGACTCCTCCAAATGTGATTTTGAAAGAGCAAGTTGCTGTTCTGAAAAGAGCTTAAAAAAAAAATAAGCTCTCTTCCTGGAAAACAGGATGTTGTCCTTCGACAAAATCATTAAAAAAAAAAAATCAAAACCTTCCCTTCTGGGGAACATGGGTGTTCAGGCTAAAAGGGAGAACTACTAGGATTAGAGGGGAACCGTCACTCTGGCCCAAGACAGCGGTTTATGTGGAATCAGCGTCCTGGGGGGCCGGTTTTTTCTATTATCTGAGGGAGGACGTTTTGGGTCCTGCCTTGAGATTTACAATGGCTTTCTAGGCGGGGTCTCATTGGACCCTCCCAACAAATACCATTGCCTTGAAAGAAGTAACTTGACTTACCCAAGGTCTCACAGTTAGAACCGGAGAAGACTAGGATTTTACCTGGCTTCTAATATCTTTGTCAAGGGACTTTTCAGGACCCAGTGGGGTAGGGAGGGGGGAAGCTTCTAAACCATGTGAGCGCTTTGCAGACTGTAAGGTATTCTTCTGTCTCATCAGACCACTTTGTACATAAGAAACTAAGGAGCTAGTGACATAAATAGCAGATCCAGGACTCACATATATGTGTATGTAAATATATATATGTGTGTGTATAGAAACATATGTAGATGCAGGTTTCTGTATATACATACATATTGTTTATATTTTTACATTTACAAATTATACATTTATATATTTTATATGCTATACCTGTAAAATATAGGTGATATATACTATATGTAGTATACATAAAACATAGTATCTATGTATACAGTATACATAAAACATAGTATCTATGTATACAGTATACATAAAACATAGTATCTATGTATACAGTATACATAAAACATAGTATCTATGTATACAGTATACATAAAACATAGTATCTATGTATACAGTATACATAAAACATAGTATTTATGTATATAGTATGCATATTTATACCATTTATTTATTATATGATATAGAATATATTATTTATTGTATATTTGTATTATAATATGTATTATATACACTAAAATAATTATATATTTTATGTTGTAGATTATATTTATCATAATGTACTTATATATGTTTAGACTATATATAAAATATAGCATATCCTATATATATGTTATATTATAGTATGTATATAAATATGGTATACATCCTATATGTACTATATTATATGCACTATAATATATGGGATATATACTATATTTTACATGTGTGATATATAAAATATTAATTATATAATAAATTAAAATATATAAAGTTTATATTATATAATGTATACTGTATAAAATATATATAGTATATAGTAAAATATATAGTATATTAATATGATTACATAAGTTAAAATTATATATACTATAGTAAGTATTTATTTATAAAATATAGTCCATATATACTATATATAAAATATGTACATGCACACACACACACACACATACACACAAATCTACAAATCAGCTGGAGAAGGGCAGATTACTACCACCTGGAGAGATCAGGATTGTCTTCCTCGGAGATGACGCTTGCGTTAAGCCTTGGAGGAAGCTAGATTTATGCCTGTCGTGTAACACGGACGGGGCATCCCATTATCTGTCTTGGTGCTGCTCTGTTCCCCTAACGGGCTGGAAGCTCCTTGAGAACCGGCCTGTGTGGCTTAAAAGCAGCCACTGCAGAGCATTGCTCTAAAGGGGGATGGAGAGGAGGCCGTGGAAGCTGGTCCATCGAGATCAGAGCGACAGATACCCCTTCCCCCCTTCCCCCACCAGAGCCTTCCATATAACCTGGAAAGGGTAAGTGACGGAGCCGGACCTGGGAGGGGTCCAGAGGGGCATCCAAAAGGCTCCTGCCTTGGGACAGAACATTCCAGAGAGAGGGGTGGAACGAAGAAGGGCCAAAGGCAGGGAAGAGCGAGGCCAGCTTGGGGAAGGCTCCACTTGGCTGGGTTTAGCAGCGCTGAGGTCTGACGAGGGGAGGGCCTGCCTCTAAGCCCTAAGGGCTCCCGTCTCACTGCACACACTTGAAAACCCACAAGAGCATCCCCGATCCAAAATCATCAGATTCTTTACCTCGGAGTCAGGAAGCACTTTAAACGTTTTTTGGTCAAAGGGGCCCAGGATGCGTTGCTCCCCTCCACTGATTGCGGTCATTCTCCCTTGCTCTGGGAGGCTCCCTGAATGTTCTTTTTGCATGTATAGCAGGTAGGAGGAAGGTCTCCTGATTCTGGTCGCCGAGGGAGGTCTCCCTTCCTGGACAGGCTGTTAGAAACGTCAGGGGCTCAAAAGGTGATTTGATACAAGCTCAGAAAGGAGTCGGGGGCTGGGCTGGGCTTTGGGGGCTGAATTCGGGTCTCAGAAGCTCTCGCGTCCATCTGTGTATCGGAGGAGCTCTATTACCCGGCATCGAGGTCAAACGTCGCCCTTAACCACTTTTCCAGATCTCCCGAGCAGAACCACAGAGCTTTGGCAGGCCCCGAACCTTATCTAAATTCGATCTCTTCAGAAGATCCAGGGGTGGCTTCTGTACTGCAGCCGTCTTGTCTAGACCAAACACTGATGGCGGGCGGGCGGCCCGCTTTCCTCCCTTTGGCAACAGTCGGCTTATCGCGAGAAGCCGGGAACTTCGTCTGCTGCCATCTCAGGGTCTCACTGACTCTCGGATGGGTTCATGGTGTGTCACCAGTTCAGATTTCAAGTGTGACAACCAAAAAAAAACAACAACAAACCAAAATTAAAAAAACAAAACAAAACAAAACGCTGAATCTGGAGCTACTTTAGGCCCTGGGTTTGAATCCCGATTATCTTTCCTTCCTAGCTGTGTGATTTAAAACAACTACTTAATGTTTCTGGGCTTCGCTGAGACACAACGAAGTGAGCAAAGACAAGAAAACAATATAGTCAATGACATTGTAAAGACCACATTTGGTCTCCTTAAATCTTAAAGCAGTCTACCCGCCTCCCGACAGAACCGAGAAGGACTCTGAGAACTGTTTGGCATGTCCGATGTGGGCATTTGTTTCACTAGAGTATTCACATTTGTTAGGAAGTTCTGTTGTTTTATTGTTGTTTTTTTTTCAGGTTTATTTTTCCCCCTAATACCATGCAGAAGGGAGTATAAAGGTTTGCTAATTGGCCCCCCAAAAATCATTTTTCAAAAGGGAGCTAGGTAGCCCAGTGGATAGAGTACCAGGCTTGAAGTAGGGAGGCCGTGGGTTCAAATTTGGCCTCAGAGATTCCCTAGCTGTGTTACCCTGGGCAAGTCACTTGGATTGCCTAAACCTTTCCACTCTTCTGCCTTAGAGTCAATTCTTAGCATCTATTCTAAGCAAGAAGGTTAGGGTTTAAAAAGAAAATTAAAAAAAAATTAAAAAAAAACTTTTTCTGGGCCTCATTCCCCATGGCAATATAGACAAAGAGATGAGCTGATCTATAAGATTCCATCCAACTTGAGCAATCTGTAAAGCATAAGCAGAATTTGATTATCTCACCGATTTATAGACTTGAAGGTTTAAGGGGAGAAGAGATGATACAACATCTGTAAGGTCCCTTCTTTTCCTCATTTTATGGAGGGGGGGGGAACCCAGCCCCAACCAAGCTCAGCAATTTGTCCAAGGCCATACAGACAATATTTGAACCCAGTTGCTCCAAATCCAGATTCAACTTTTTTCCCCCTTTGTATCCCCAAAGATTAAAAACTTTTCTTCTTTATCCAAACTTACTACATATTTCAAGAAAGTTTATTGAGGAATGAGACTCAAAAAAATATAAAACCCTAAATGAGGCCCCTAAATATAGATGGTTGGGGTTAATTAGATGGAGAATTTTCTTCCTTTAATTATCTCTGATCCTAGCCAGAGTATTCCCCAAGAGGTACTCCTGGAGGTCTATAGATAGTCTGGTGGTGGTGATATATTGGGAAAATGATGATTCTGGTACTCAGACATCAGTGATAGAAAGCTTCCAGAGGGATCATGAAAACAAAAGGGAGAAATATTACAGAATAAATACACAAAGTTGTGCTCGGAAGGAAGCGTCTCTTAAACTTTAAAGTAGTTAAAGAAGTATATTCGGGATGATTTGAGGAAAAGAGCGCAATGCGTGTACATGGTGCTTTCATGTTTAGGATGAGAGCTCCCTGAGGGCAGGGAATAGCATAAATAAATAAAAAATGAACAGCGAGAGTGATAACATACATTTACAGAGGCGTATATGTCTTGCACATGTCTTGAATATAGTAGGTGTTTAATAAATGCTTTTTTGGAGTGAACTGATGTGGAATTGGTCCTGGATTCTTGAGGTCTACACCAATGGAAGGGCAGTCTTCTGGCAGGTCGGAGCAAGCTGGAAAAGACTTTACATATGGCCTGATGATGGGGCAGATTGGACATCTGCGAACCATCCTAGTTAAGTCTAGTGAGGCTCAATACCAGTCAAATGATGTTTCTCACACTCAAGTTTAAAAATGTCAAGAAAAAAACAAAACGTCTAATCAGGTATGGACACAGTGCACTTAGGAGGAACAAACTAGTGCATCATAGGCTTCAGGCTCATTGAAGGGAGGAATCAGAGCTTACAGAGGGTTTTAGAATCATAAAACACCGCTACATCCATTGTCTCTGATTCTTATAATGGTTCTGGCAAGCAAACAGTCCAATCCCCAATGTCGCCCTTTTTATGAATAAGGGAATGGCGGCCCAGAGTGATTTGCTCAAGGTCACAGAACTTGTAAGTGCTAAATTGGAACAAGCGTTCTTTTCTTCTAAAATGTGCTGCCTCTGAGTGGGTAGAAGTTGAACTTTCTGACAGGGTGGAAGAGAAAGTTGGACTGAATGAATTCTTACAAGTAAGGACCCTGAATCTCTCCAGTGAAATCAGGGGAGGATGAAGAATTAGGGGAGGGTTGTGACATGGAATGAGGACCCATTGGAGCCCTAGAAATGGAATTCAGAACCCTATTCTCTGCAGTACTTCTTCTAAACTATTTGGTACTTAAACCTTTTATTTTTAAAAGTATGTTGCATTTAGGGACATTGTTGAAGGAGTTTTCTATTCACAGTTATGAAACCCAACCAATGTATTTTTCCTTCCCAACCAAGTTATATAACAGGAATTCAAAGCAAAGGTATTTAATTCAAACAGGAAGAAAGGAATAAGTATTTGTATAGATAACGCCTACTATGTGCCAGGCACTATGCTAAGCACATTTTTTTCTTTTTACAAATATCTCATTTAATCCTTACAACAACCCTGAGAGGTAGGTGCTATTATCTCCATTTTACAGTTGAGGAAATTGAGTCAAACAGAGGTTGACTTGCCCAGGATCATAAGCTAGAAAGAGACTGAGGCCAAATTTGAATTTAAGACTTCTTAACTCCAGGCACAGTGCTCAATCCACCATGCCACCAAAAATACTATATAAATAAAAGAATATTGAATTGGGTGTTAAAAAGTCAGCATCATTTCCATATGGCGACCACCAAGTCCCCCAATCCCTCACTGTTTTTTTTTACTCTAAGATTACCTTCTATTTACTTTGTAAATATCTTTTATGTATATAGTCATGCTTTTCTTTGAATCTCCAAATTTTAGCACAGTTTGCAGTGCACAGTGCTTAATAAAATGGTTTCTGACTTCCTGACACTCCCATCAGCATTTCTCTCAGAAATACTAGTAGATTCCCAAGTAACCCCTCTGCTCTCCCAATACAGAAAGATATTAGAGGAACTTGTCGTACCAGTTGTCTTGAAAGGCTTGACTTTCATGGCATGGAGACTGTAGAATGTTACATATATTCTTGTTGACTAGCTTACGCTGATCTCTTTTGGTGTCACAACTGATTCCATCAACCACAATAGCCCCAGCATATACTTTGGCCAAAAAGATACCATTTGGTTCCCATCTTTCACAATTATGCTATTATATGGGAACTATATTTTAAAAAATGGAAATATTCCGCACCTGAAAGTTAGGTTAGGCATGTATATCTGAGTATGTGTTTCCTTAAAAATATTGAAACTTGAGATTTGATTATGGTACAAGTTACTTTAATGGCCTGAACCCTGGTCCTCTGCATCAGGTACAAAACATCCAAGACATGGGAGACCTGGGAGCCCTTCCTTAAGCTTATAACAAGAAGGATGATCACATTCAATGCTAAGTCCAGACAAATCATGCTGTATCCTTGCTAAGGACTCTTTTCCCTTATCTGACTATCCTCCTCTGCTATAGCTAAGTAAACCTCCTTCTGTTAACTGCTAGATGGATTCCAAGTGTCTCATGTCATTCTGAAATTGGACCTGTTCTACCAGGAGGCCAATTTCCAGCATCTTATAAGGCTTCCCAATCACATTAAAAATGCTCCAGAATTTATGCAGTCTTCCATGAGATTTCACCCCAAGAAAATTTTCTGCAATGGATGAGGTTTACTTGGCCACAAGCATTATGGGAACCTGGGATCAGGGTGTGGGTTACATAGTCTTTTGTCAAGAAAGCAAATTGACTAAAACAAAGCAGGTGAAGAGTTATCATTAAGAGAGAAAGGCTGTTCTCCATAGTAGAATGAACTATGGAACTGGAAGTCCATGGTAGACACCACCATAGTTGTGGGTCTCTTAACCAGCTGGCTGTTGTTGGGCAAGTCTCTGCCCCTCTCTAGATATATTTTGTCTTTTTTAAGATTAAAGAGTTAAACGAGTTGATTTCCAAAGTTCATTTGAGTGCTAATATTCTGTGAGTCTATACTTCCAGCACATTCAAATTATTCACAAATATTGCTGCCAACACTCAACCACATGTGTTGGCCCTATAGTGGTGTTTATTATTGATGGAACACCATTAATATGAAGTCAAGCCAGAGCATATTTGATTTTTGGCTAGAGGTCCTTAAAATGTGGCCAATATGTTGTATGCAATGATTAGGGTTTCAGAAAATGGTGAATTTAATTAATCCAATGACCCCTATGGGCTCATTTATCATTATTACAGGGCACCTTGCATCTGGAGGAGGGACGACAAGGTTAAACGAGTTGAAATAAGACACATGGCGACCCCAGGTCCTCTAGAGTTTCTTAGGAGAGTTTTACTCAAACAAACGCAAAGTACAACAGCACCATCTTGGAAACTCCGGGAGAAAATAACACTTGCTGCGAGGAGATCATATTTTAAGTATCTCAGCATTAGCCTCCCCAAGTTGGAAGGAACCTCAGAGGACTTCTAGTCAAATCCATGCCTAAACAATAGTCCTCTCAAAAAAATTTACCTGATAAGAACTCATCCAACTTTTTCTCAACGTCTTCCATTTCGAGGGCATCCACTTCAGGCAACTTATTTCATTTCATTGGGATGCTTTAAAAAAAAAAACAACTGTAAGCCAGATTTTACCTCTTTACTCCCTTTGGAGCCAAACAGCAAAAATCTGATCCTCTTTGCAGGGATATATGTGTGTGGGGAGACATGATTATTTTCAAATATCTGGAAGACTGTCCTGCAATCTCCTCTTCTCTAGGTTAACATGCCCATTTCCTTCAATTGCTCTGTATGTGACCTTCACTCAAGGGTCTGTCATTCTGGTTGCCCTATTCTGGACACTCTCCGGCTTACCAATGCCCTTCCTGAAATGCAGCACCAGATAATAAGCATTTATTAAGTGTTTACTCTGTGCCAAGCACTGTGCTACATGCTTGGCATATAAATACAAGGCAAAGAAATAGTTCCTGTCCTAAGGATCTTACATTTTAATGGGGAGAGACAATAAATAAATAATGTTTATTTATTATAATGTGTTATAATAAATAAATAAGAATAAAAAAATTGTGTATGTGTTGGGGGAAGGCTGGTAGCAAAGTCCAAAATGTCAGAAGCAGAACTAGGAGAGGAATGAAGGATGAGTGGCCTGGGACTCTTCCTTCAAATGCAGGTTCTGGGAAGAATTTTCCAATGGAAGAAAGGGATAATAAGGGTTCCCACATGTCTAGCTATTCATCTTCCAACTTATATTCATTTTTAAACTTCATATTGGACATACATGATTTTACCTTTGGAGTTGATAAAAGGACCAATCATGGAAACTCTTCAATATTCCAACATCTTCCTAATCGTACAATATTTTAGTTTACTTCTTTCCATAAGCATAGTATGAAAGTCTTTGTCTCATACTTTGCTAAAATCTAGGTTAACTAGATCTACCCTACCTGTTTAATCTGCTTATTTCTTAACTCTATCCAAAAAAAGGAAATGGAATTATTGAATTCATTCTTTCTTGATGTAGCCACACTGTAGCATCACATCTTTCTTTTCTACATATATCAATCATTGGATAGTTATCAATTTTTACTCTCTAGAACTTTGCCAGGGCAGGTCCCAGCATCCTAATGGTCTATACTTAGTAGACTACAAAATAATTTTTTTTAAATCAGGTAAGGTTTACCTTTCTCCACTCCTGCAGCATACTCCCCATTGTAAATATTTTTAATGAATTTAGACATTAAAGAATCTCAGAGTTGGAATCAATTAATCAACATTTAATAGGCACCCACTCTGTGCCAAGAACTTATGTTACAAAAACAGGTAAAAGACGTTCCTTCCCTCCAGGAGCTTACAGTCTAATCAGGGAGACAACATGCAAACAAATATATACAAAAGCAAACTATATAGATTAGCAGTACTCCAACTCACACCCACACAAGAATCCTTTCTACAATATACCTAAAAAATTCTCAACTAGCCCCTTCTTATAAACTTCCACTTTAGAGGGAACCCACTATTTCTGAGGTGGCCCGTTCCATTTTAGAATAGCTCAGATTGTGAGAATGTCTTCATCCTTACATCGAACCTAAAACTCTGACTCCTACTTTCATTTGGGGCTTCTAGTTCTGCCTCCAGATGTGAAAGAGAAAAGGTCTAGAACTTCATCCATGTGAAAACCTCTCGGATCCTTGAAAACCTCCAGTCTGTGTGGGAAAGCTAGTTAACAGAAGAGAAGAAACACAGCAAAGTGATTTCAATAGTGCATTGACTTGAATGCATTCTTTATTTTTGTTGGTATCCAGTGGATTTTCCTATTTCTCTCAAGGGTGTCTCCTGTTCCCCTTCCCCCCCCCAAAAAAAAACAGTCAATATCAGTTTCCCAAAGTTTCAGCCTAGTCTTATATTTAAGAGCAGGAAAGAATGATTCCAAGAAGCCAAAGAAGGGATTCTTGTAGCCAGAGGGCCACATGTCAACCTGTTGGGAGAGGGAAGGAGGACCCAGAGCCTCTTTCCAGTCCCAAAGCTATCAGCAAGTCGTCTTCTTCGTCAGAATCACTCAAATAGGAAGGAGGGTGCTAGTAGCCATTGTGGAAACTCGTTTTGCCATCAGTTATTTTACTTAGCTGCCAATCAGAAAGACCCCTTTTCACTAGGGGACAAGTTGACAAGAAGCAGTCAGCAGCTCGGTTCATGCTCTGATTTAGGGAGCAGGTCCTTTCCATTATCTATCATCACGGCTTTCTGGGAATTTGCTCCCCAACATCTTGTCATGACCTGGCATGTGCTCTGGGAACTGATCAACTCACCCTCTTCCCTGTTAAGTTAGGAATAAATAGGAATAATAAAATCCATTTACTCCTCTGCTTTTTTATATTTAGTATTTTCTATGTTTATCTATAAAATCGGGGTTCAGCTAATTATTAATGATGTATTTGTTTAGACCTTTATATTCTCATTGGTTACTTGTGTCCAAATCTGTGATCCCATTTGGGGTTTTCTTGGAAAAAAATACTGCAATGATTTACTATTTCCTACCCTGACTCATTTTACAGATGAACTGAGGCAAAAAGGGTTAAATGACTTGCCCAGGGTCACACAGCTAGAATCTGAAGTCAAATTTGAACTCAGGTCTTTCAGGACTTGTGCTCTATCCACTGCACCACTGGGGAGGCGAGCACCTCTGGTGTGAGGGTTTGCTAGGTCTTCTTCAGGGATACTCATTCACTTTTGGTGCTCATCATTCACCTAGCTGTCTCCTGCAGCTCCAAGAAGTTGTAGCATATTCAGAGGACATGACCCAGGAAAACCATCTTGGTAGGGGAGCTAAATAAGACTGAGGATAGCTGACAGGTCTCAAAGCCATCAGTGATTGAGGGGAATGTCTCCGATCATGTGAAGACTTGCCTTGGTAGAACGGGCAATGAGAGCAATTTGTTCCAATGGCCAAGAAGGCAGCTGACACAGGTGCTGTAGAGTGCTTAGAGCTTGGCCAAGAAATGGAAGATGCCAGCATCATCCCCTGCATACTGAGCCACTCCAGTCATCTTACCTTTTGTCTTGCCACTGGACTCAGGAAGACAGAGTGAGGCTGACACGTGTTCAACTTTGCCTCATTTAAATCTGACCCACTGGCAAATCAAGACATCATTCCTGCCCCATCACTAAAAAATGAAGAACAGATGACATTTATACAATCTATGCAACATAGTGCATGTACCCAAGAAGCTGGCTTTGGAAGAAAGAAGACCTCACTTTAATGGCTGCATATCTCAGACAAATCACTTGCTTTCTTAGGACCCCAGGAAGTTCTAAGACTAATTACTGCAAAGGTACTAATCTGCATGGGTAGAAGTTTCCTAAGAGAACTCACTACAATCATGACATTGCAACTTCAATTTAAAAAATCTTTAGTACATACAGAAAGAAAAAAAAAACAGCGTGGCTAGATTGGATTTAGGCAGGTAGGCAAATAAGAATACTAGGCTTGTCATTAGGAAGACTTGGATTCCATCTCACCTCAGAGACTTATTTAGCTGGGCAAATCAGATTAACCTCTATCAGACTCAATTTCCACATCTGCAAAATGAGCTTAATAGTATAGGGTTGTGATAATCAAATTAGATCACACATAACAAAAAGTACTTTGTCATTATTTAAATGCTATAGTAGTAGAAACAAATATATGAAAGGATCAAAATTGTTAATATCGTCTTTGCTGACATCTTTATTAAAATATTTGGAATAGCAAAAAAATAAATAAAAAAGTATTATTTTGGGGGCAGCTGGGCTGCTCAGTGGATTGAGAGCCAGGTCTAGAGACAGAAGGTCCCAGATTCAAATCTGGATTCAGACACTTCCTAGCTGTGTGACCCTGGGCAAGTCACTTGACCCCCATTGCCTAGCCCTTACCACTCTTCTGCCTTGGAGCCAATACACAGTATTGATTCCAAGGCAGAAGGTAAGGGTTTAATATATATATATATGTATAAAAAATTCTGAGATGGAGTCCATAGGCTTGAATAGACTGTCAAAGGAGCCCATGGCCACAAAAAAGATGAAGAATTCCTGATTTAGAAGGTTAGTGAAGGGCCTAGTCTAGTCTCACCATTTTTATAGGTCAGCTACAAGGTATCTTGAGTAGTGGCTGAATCTTAGGCTCCCCAGTAGACTAGACTTTCAATAGCCAAAAGATGATCATGTTTAAAAGACTAAGATGTGACTCTCAGTCACAGCTGCAACCATAAATGGGAGTTATGGCACTTGAGGAAAATTCTGTTGCTGGAAAGGGTTAGAGGGAAGTTGAGACCAGTGAGCCCCGTCATTGCTGCTGATCCTGGATATGCTGCGTCGTGTTGGTTCCTGGGCCAGGCAGTCCACAGATAGTCCATGGCCTGGCCAAATCTCTGAGCTTTTCTCGAGAGATCTCATCAACAGCCCCAAGGAGGCCACTGTATCATCACTGTCTACTGTGGCACGATCAAATTCCAGGGAAAGACGAAGTAATCATTACTGCCTTTTGTTAAGTTTCTACAATTTCTGTTTGTTCAAAATTGAATCTAATGGAAACAGTGGCAGCTGGGTAGTTCAATGCATAGAGCCAAGAAGACTCATCTACCTGAATTCAAATCTGGCCTTAGCGTATGGCCCTGAGTGAGTCACTTCACCCTGTTTGCCTCAGTTTCCTCATCTGTCAAGTGAGCTTTGCTCACCCAGCATGTGAAGACTGCTTCGGCGGAACAGGAGGAAGAAACCAACAAGAAGGTTCAATGGCTGAGAGGGCGATGCAGCAAGGCACTGTGGAGTGCTCAGGGCGTTTTGGAGCACAAAGGACAACACAGCCATCCAATGCAGCTGAGGAAGTCTCCAGATGTAACGACTTTTCGTGCCAATGGACCCAGGCTTCCAATGCCGAGAGAGTGGGACTGTCTCTGTGCATCGACTTTTCCACTTAAATCGTCAAGCACAGGTGTCTTTGTGCACAAAAACGCACAAAGACAATCATCTTCCTTGGTTTGAGAGACAACCAACCAAACCAAATTGTTCCATTAACAGTCCTTAATTCTGATCCATGACATTTTCTCAGCTTGTTTCTCCCTGGTTTGGGTATAAGGAGGTTAGATGACTCTGTAAAAAGAGTTAATAAGTTCTTTTCTCTATTTCTTTAAATTCTGTCATAACAGAAATGATTTAACTGTTTTGTGTAATTATGCACCGGGTTCACTGTTTGAGAGAGTTCACTTCTTAAAGAGGACAGCTCCCAAATTTCCAAGTTATTTAGCAAAGGGAATAGCAATCAACTCTACATTTTACATAGGACAAGTTGATCTTATAACAGCTTTTGGTGATCATGGGCATGGATATCTTTCATAATCCCCTTCCTTTCTTCCTTTTGCCCATTCTATTATAGGGCATTCTTGGATGATTTGCCTTCGTTGTGACCCATCTGATAGAAAGGTGTACACCAGTGATATTAAACTACAATAGAAATGGAGGCCACAAGCATATTTAGAAAGATCCCTGAAGGCTACAGAATGACTTAGAAAGTCGCATTAATTTTATCTGTGTTTTATTTTATCTTTATTTATTTTGTCAAATATTTCTCAGTTACATTTTAGTCTGGTTCAGGCCACCCTTGGAATTGGGCATATATGTGGAACTATAATTATTGCTTATACCAGAGGGGTCAAATACATGGCCCACGACAGTTCCAACACTCCGCTACCACCAATTTCACCAAATAGCGAGCAATAGAAGCCAAAAAATATTCAATTTCCACACAAGACATAAAAAGGCTCACTGGTCCTCCCCTTTTTCATAGTTATGTAGTTCCATTACTATGTCATATTAGAAAGAGACTGCATTCCAATTCCAAGAACTTTCATCTCAAAAGAGAGATCAGGAGGGAATCTGGGCAAGTCATGTGGCTGTGATCATTGGCCTTAGCCTCTAGTGTCTGTGTGGTTCCTAAAACTGCTGGTGCCTCAAAGTTTGGTTGAATTTAGACCAAAACGGTGAACATCCAGATTTTGACTTAGTGAGCTCCATTTTCTCCCCACATTAGTGCATAAACATTCTTTCAATTCCAATTCTGGATCCTATTTCTAAGGGAAATTTGAACATTGTTTTCAATCCTGAATGTTATGTTACAAAGTCCAAAGACCAAGATTTGAATTCTGCTGCAGACACTGATTAGTTGTATTAGCACCTAAACTCTCAGAGGTTCAATTTCTCATATATATAAAATGCATATAATAATCATACTCTTTATACTAATGGGGCTTGGACTTTGGATATAGAAACCTACTGTGGCTGTGATTTATTTTTTCTTTTCAGCCTACTTGCATGCACAGAGCCCAGGTTGATTTTCTTTTACTTCCTCAGCTTTGCAAGAATACCCACATGGTGCCAAAGTTAACTTATATGCCTCTACTCCCTTCCCCTTAGCTCAGCCTTCCTCCCACACTCTTCAGCTGGGGAATTTTGGGGGTGGGCTGCCTATGGTTTCTATTCAAATCAAACCTATACGTGATCATAGTATATACCAGGATCCTGACCACCATTTCCCATAATCCTTTCCCGTTAAATGAAATAGTTTTGATCCCAGAAGAGGGACATAGTACCATGTAACTAAACAACATGGGTAGGTCATTCTCCTCTTCCAGACTGGGAACCTGGAACCTTCCACCATTACCAACTTAGCCATGCCCCTGATTAAAGTTAATTTCAGAAAATTTACTTCTGGTATCAATTTGCCTCGATTCATTAACTTTATTTTCGATATTTAAACTTAAGTAGAGTTGACCATTTCAAATTCCCAAACCTTTATTAAGGACTCAAAAATAAATATATTGATCCTGGCTTATGTGTAATTGGAAAATTTTAATACAACAAAGAGGCACTATAATACAATACGAATAACACCCATTCAAAAGTCATTAACAAATATACTCCACTCCAAGCCAATATTATCATCTGGAATTCATGCACAGCTGTTCCTTGTCCTGCAGTCTGCCTCTCTCTGGAGGTACAATCAGCTTTGAATTGGTTGGTATTCAAGGCCAATCACCACATAAATCAGTGAACATAAACTAAACTGCTTTACATTTTGAATGGAGAACTAGAAGAAATATCCTGTTTCAAATTCCACCTCAGATACTAGCTGTAGAATGGAAAGAAAGAAGACAAGGAAGGATGGTTAAGTGCCTAATCTGTGCCAGGGACTGTGCTAGATTCTTTACAAATACCTCATGTGATTCTTACAAAAAGTTTAGGAAGTAGGCATTATTCTTATCAACATTTTACAGTTTAGGAAATTGAGGCACAGATATACTTACTGGCTGTGTGACCCTAAGCAAGTTACTAAAGCCAGGTTTGACTTCAGGTCTTTCTATAACTATCCATTATGCCTCCTGGGTGCCCAGTCTCCCTAGATGATTCTTGGTATGCCTTTCCATGCTTTGGTTTCCTTATGTGAAAATGAGGGATTTGGTTTTTAAGATACTCTTCCATGACATCCCTGCAAAACTAAGTTCTTATAGTTTCCCTGGAAGCAGTGGCAACATCTAGCCCAGCTTTTCAAAACTTTGCACTGAATAATCATACACGATTCAGTCAATAGAAGACTGAAAGTCATTTGTTGAGCACTTATTCAATGATAAGCGCTGTGCTAGGCATTGGGAGACAGAGATAAAATTAAGGTGGTCCCTCCCTTCCAAAACCATGTATTTTCCTAAGTGGTGGCCAAAGAAGGAGACTTTGGTATGAAAATTTACCCAGTTGGTGAGCTATGCCAAGACCGATCCATGTTTTCTAGAAACAATGATGAGATTGATGACTCCAGAACTGGAAAGAGAAAGGAGGGAGAGGAGACAAAGGACACATGATAGAATCCCAATGCTCAGGAAGATAGCCAGAAAGTCAAATGGAACATGGAAGAGTGGATCTGGTGGCAGGGAAGAAGGAGATGACTGGAGTAGGAAGCAAAGTCCAGAATTGCTGGAATTCACATCTTTCCACAGGTCATGTCATAGTTTGGGACTTTTCCCCCAAAGCAATACTGGCCAGCTAGCATAGTGTGACATATCCATGGGTGAGGTTCTTCTGTTGAGAAGACTGAATAGCTGAATGATCTATCCCAACAGTGGAGTTGTATGTGATAAGCATTATCTAATTTTTAGTTGTGGAGTCATTTCTTTGTGACCCTGTTTAGGGTTTTCTTAACATATGTTGGGATTGTTGGCTATTTCCTTATTCAACTCATTTTGCAGATGAGGAAACTGAGGCAAACAGGGTTAAATTACTTGTTCAGGGTCATATAGCTAGTAAAGTATGAATTAGTAAGTGCACATTTGAAGTTAGGAAGATGAGTCTTTCTGATGCCAGGCTAAGCACTATCCACTATGCTACCTAGCTACCCATGGTGTTTAATACAAATTTGTTAATTTTTTTTTTGGCATCAAAGACAAAATTTGGGCACGTCCCCTCCCCTTCCTAGCCTTCACTTCCCCAGACTACTGTCCTCAGGTTAGTGAAGGACTGTCCTCTAGAAAGAAGGTTAAATTTGTTCTACTTGACCTCAGAGGGCAGAATAAAGAGTTGGGAATAAAAGGTAAAGCATCATTGTGGAGGAAAAGCCAAGAATCAGTCATGTAGTGCATCTAGGACTTGGATCCAACAGAAGTCCTGCCTCTCACATACATGGGCTGAGTGAGGAGCCCATGAGAGTCCCAAGCAAGTTAGAGAGGAATTGGAGATTAGCCTCAATCAAGTGATGCTCACACAGAGTTCCCTGCATCCAGAGTCCTTGGGAATATTCAAGAGTGGATGGGGATACTTTACAACATGGTGGAAGATGAGACAAACAGAAATCACCCATGGTAAGGAATCAAAGAGAGTCTGCAATCTGTCCTGGTGAAAGGCAAAACCCTTGAGGAAACCCCAGAGTAATTCAACTATCAAAGTGATTGCCTATATGGCTCACCTCTCACAGAACTGCTGTGAAAACATTTACACCTTAAATGGGGATTGTGTAGATGACCTTTTGCTCATACAGCTAGAACAACAGAAGACTGGAATGAGGTTGGAAAGACACAGCATGAGAAGGCCCTGAAGGAAGATGACCCAAAGGGAGGGAAATAGAGGTCTTGCCTTCCTGTTGGAAACTCACGTGTAAGTTATGACTACAAGATCTAGAGGCTATGTAGCTGTCTTCAGACTTGGGAAGGCACGAGTTCAAGTGCCGCCATTTATTTCCCATCTATGTAACCCCAGGTCAATCACTGGACCTCTCTCAAATGACCTACGCAACTCTAAAGCTAGAAGTTGAGGAGTTGGTGCCATCTAGACTAGCAGAAGACTTTCCCATGAGTTTTTCCCTATGACACAGGAAGCACAGAAGTTACAGTTAATAATACCATAGGTGGATAACGTCTGCCATTTTGTGGCTTGAAAACTTGCAAATCACTTTATACATATCATCTCATTTGAATTTTTTTACAATCTCATACACGTATAATGAAGACACTCATGTCTCCAGGTCACAGATGTTGAAACTGCTTAAGAATGACCATTTCAAGCAATACTTTAAGGGTTACAAAATTCAGATCTGAAAGTAATTATCCTGCAAGATAAGTCTACGATTATCTTCTTTTGATAGAGGAGAGAACTGGGGCTGAAAGTGGTTAGGCTAGGGCAGCTAGGAGTTTCAATGGATAGAGAGCCAGGCGGGTCCTGGTTTCAAATCTGATCTCAGAAATTTCCAAGTTATGGGACCCTGGACAAGTCACTTCACCCCAGTTGCCTAACCCTTACATTCTTCTGCCTTAGAACCAATAATTAGAATCAATTCTGAGACAGAAGGGCAAGGGTTTAAAAAAAGTGGTTAAGTGCCATATCTGGGGTCATGCAACTTTCAAATACCAAAGACAATAATCATACGCAGATCTTCCTGCCCTCAGATCTATTGCTCTTTCCACCACTCCAATTTGCCCCTCATAAGGAATCAATGCCCCCAACATGACCAGAACAGGGTCCTGGTGCTTTGTTTACACTTAGGATGGTAATAGCAGGTTAAATCATGCCTTTGGCCAGAGATATTTTCACATACGGGCTCCTTAGTCATAGAAGGGTTGTAGTGGCATGAATATATGTTATGATAGCTTTGGGTGAAATCTATAATTTGACTGTTGGCTTCCCTTCAGCCTTATTTGTCTCAAATTGTTTTCCGATTGTCATTGTTTTTTATTATTACTTCTGCATTTACATTCTCCACTCCCTTTCTCCCAAGTAGGATACCAGGTTCTCGAGGTCAGAGACTGTTTTTTATTGGTCTTCCTGAGCTAGAGCTTAGCAAGGCTTCTTGAGCAGAGTAGAGACTTAATCAACACTTACTAAACTAAATCATTCCATTCTACTCAAGGGACTTTGAGCAGCTCTTCACAAGGAAATTACAAGACCCGATTCAATGATTCAAGCTTTGGCTTTCTTCCTCCCCACCCCCCCCCCCAAGTGTGATCTACATAGAATGTCTCCCAAGACTGAGTGCTCAAGCCAATTCTTCTGGATAGTCTCTCTGAATTGGCTCAGTACAGCACCATTCAATTTAGGAGTTTTGTTATGGACCTACTATGGTCAATACCTTTTAAGTCCCTATTTTTACCTTAGATGAGCCAGCCCTGAACCCTGGAAACCACTAGCTTGTGGCCAACCTTGGCTTGTTATTCAGTTTCTAGCATTTTACTCTCTCCCAACATGTTCAGGATTCGCTGGAAGGATGCTGGAAGATGGCCGGAGGGCTATAACCTCCAGAGTGTCCGGTTCCAGTTAAGAGACAAGCCTAGAGGATTAGAAGATATTTAATGAACACCTCCATTCTGCCCAAATCCAGCTAGAATTTCCCATAGGATTTTTCCTACTTGTTTCTTCTTTTCTCCATTTCTGAACCTCTTTCTACTGTCAAAAGCCCTGTGCCCTCAATGAAAGTTACACAGCAATTTCCTTTACACATCTTTATAGAAGACTCCAGACATTTCCCCTTGGTGGAGTTCCAGGATGCTCTTGCATTTACAAGTTCCAAGCTCTTCCTGTCTTATACATTTGAAGACTAGAGAGCATGTCTACAGTTGCCACAAAGATTTTCTTTCCCAATATCCCCTGAAATGAGGTTTGGGAATGATATTCTTCTCCCTTCTTCCTCAGAAACACAACATATTCTTAAAGGAAGGATGCCAACTTTGGTCCTGATCAGTATTGGGAATTAGGAAAAAAGACAAAAATCCAGGGTTACTTAACTGAACAGTAAACTTTCAGAGAAGACTCAGGCTTCAGAAATTTAGGAATCTTTTTTCTAGACCACCCAGATTCTCATTTAACTGATAATAGCAAAATGTGAATCCATGACAATTCCACTGAATCTGTGACTTGGTAAACAAACTGGCCATTTCTATCCTCATCCAAAGAGATGGTCCATTGGCTTCTCCATTTGAATCTTAGCTTTCCGATTGACTATTTTCGGGGGATCAAGTCCATTAGTTGGGTGGTCCACTTTTTGGCTTTCATTCAAATATCAGCAAAAGGTTAGAGCTTTGTATTAACTCAGAGATGGGGGGGGGGGGGAGGAAGAGAAATAGTAGGCACTAGGGAAATAATAGGATCTGAGAGAAGAAAAAAGTCAGAAAAAACCACTAATGAGGTCTTGGGAATTCAGATAAAGAAGCACAGGAGAGAAGGTAAGCCAAGTTCCCAAGATGAGCCCAGTCCTTGGAAACATTATCAGCCAAGTGGCTAGAGAGCCTGCCCTTCCATCTGCTATATTTTCCCACTTTCAGACCGACTCCAAACTGCTAAGTCATTGCTTTAGCAAGCAGGATATTTTCTTATTGCGTTTTGAGGACTTGGAAAAATATTTTCACTTGGAGGACCGCTTCTGGGGCCCATTCTCAAATGGAGGGTTAGGCATTCCAGGCGAGGACAGCCTCTGCTTTTTGAGACCCTGCTCTTGAGCTTGGCCCATTGCCTCCCAGGAGAGGGGCCAGCATCTGCTTGACTCAACCAGGGTACAAGGATGACTTCCCACTAAAAATAAAACTGCTTTCAGCAAATTCCAGGAGCAGTCTGGTTTTGCCTAACAAACCCTGCCCCCTTTCCCCCCTCTAAATAAAATTATCTTACCAGTTTAATTTATGAGGGTAAAGATGACCACCTACAAAGATGATTTTGAGATCATGGCAAAAGCCCCCCCAAATCAGTTTCTGCCCACAAATAAAAATACAGAAATGGAAGACAGGGAGGCCAAGGGTTCTTTCTGAAATTTTAAGAATTTACTTTAAACATGTAAAAAAATAATATTCGTATAAAGCATCTCCATATTAACCATATTGCAAAAGAAAACAGAAAAAAAGAGTAAAATATACTTCAAGTTGCATTCAGAGATCATCAATTCTCTCTCAAGAAAGATAGCACTTTTCATCTTGTTTCCTTTGGAACTGTCTTAGTTCATGTATTGATCAGAGTGGTCAAGTATTACACAGTTGATTATCCTTACAACACTTCTGTAATTGTACAATATTCTCCTTGTTCTGCTCACTTCACTTTGCCTTAGTTCATGTAAATCTTCCCAGATTTTTCTTAGAGCATGATAGTATTCCATCACAATCACATACTACAACTTGTTCAGCCATTCTCCTCTTGATGGAATGTCCATCAATTTCCAAATCTTTGCCACCCAAAAAAGATGCTATTTTTTTTTACATATAGGTTCTTTTCTTTGAACTCTTTGGCCCTGCAATACCACTACTTGGTCTTCATCCCAAAGAATACACAGTTTTATAATCCCTTGGACATGGTTCCAAATTGTTCTCCAGAATGGTTGACCAGTTCACAACTCCACCAATGGTGTATTAGTGTCTAGAAGAAGGTTTCTTCATTTGTGGTCTCTGAACATTTTTGTATTTATTAATTGGAGGGGGTGGAGACAAGCAACTATTTAAAAATAAAAGGATTTCTCTTTAATGCTATTTATTTTATGCACTTAAAAACATACCAGTTTGCTGAAGAAATCCAGATACACAAAAAAGGCCAGAGACCTTCAATATCATTTCAGGCATAGGGAAGAGGGAGTCCTTATTCTGGAGCCAGAGTTGCCAGGTCCTATATAATTTGTCATTTGTATAATTTTGATCAATTAACTTTTCTTCTGTGAGCATCAGTATCCCCATCAGAAATGAGCCCAGATAGAACTCCTGTATTCCACATCTAGCAGCATATTCCATCTGAAGGCTTCTTCTGATTCTTTGAAACTTCGTGACCACAAGATACAGAATATATCTATGGATTTGTTCCTTTTCTTCCTTCTGAATGTACTTTGTACATGTTTTTAAAGGGTCAATGAATTCATAGGATTGTTGCTCTAGAGCTGGGAGGAAATTTAACAGTTATCCGGTCCAACCCCTTCACTTGACAGTTGAGGAAACTGAGGCTCAGAGAGATTAAGTAATTTAGCCACAATAATGTAGATAGGAAATAAAATTGTGATTCAAACCTAGGACCTCAAAATCAAAATCTAGCACTAGAAAGTGTACCAATTATCTCCTGATGCCTTTGTGGATGTGTCTCTAGATTTCAAAATCAACCTTTTCTAGTATGTTTGCCTTTTCCAAAAGATTATGAAACAAACATCCCATGATTCTTCTTCCTCCCACCCTCCCAGCTGAGACTTGCCTCATGTTTTACTGAAAAAAAATTTTCACCCAGAGCTTTCTTTTGGTGTTGTTCAGTTATGTTCAACTCTTTGTGACCCCATTTGGGGTTTGCTTGGCAGAGATATTGGAGTGGCCTCCTAGTTTCTTCTCCAGCTCATCTTACAGATGAGGAAACTGAAGTGAACAGGATTAATTGACTTGCCCAGGGTTACATAGCTAGTATCTAAGTCCAGATTTGAACTTGAGAAGACAAGTCTTCTGACTTTAGCCCTGAAACCTATGCGCTACGACATCATCAAGCTGTCTCTCCTTTAACCTTCTTCCTTATCTCTCATCATCCACATGACTTCTCCCACCGTGCTTTTATTGTCCACATTTTACATTGAATAAACTGAAGCAAACAGAGGTCAAATGACTTTTCCAGGTTCATGCTGCTGACAAATGGATTTGAGCTCAGATCTTTCTGATTCCAGACCCAGCCCTTTAATCACTACACTACCTACCTGCCAGAGGTCATCCATTTCAAACTGTATGGAAGAATCCATCTTCAGAAAACACCTGTTCCATTTTTGTTCAGTTTGTAATCTGAAGTTTTTTGCTTGAATGTGTAAGTCACGGGGAATATATAGATTGAAAATGAATTTTAAAACAAACTAAAACCCCTGGATTTAAGACCTGAGGACAGAAAGATCTGGGCTACGGAGAACTCTGATGTTTATATTTAGCTTAGAGACAATGATGTCATTCAATTGCCAGACCTGAAAGCAGAAAATATAGAAGATTCGATGAGTTGATTATAGAAGTATTGTACTGCATTAGAAATTTAAAAAATAAGTCTCTGGATATTTGGTCCAGACATTTTGCACACAGGAACAACAGAAGTGTCTCACAACTGCTTGGCTCCTTATCCCCCCCATCATATTGGAAAAGAACCAATGATATTAGTGGGTGATGTCTTTTTTAATTGGATTTAAGCTAGGTAGACTTGCACATCACCAGCTTCACTCCCTCTTCCATCGACATGGAAATTCCAGTGGCAAAACAGAAGTCGGGATGACTGGCAATGACCCAGGATGCAGTGGACCACCTCGGCTTCTTCAGTGTCTAACCAAGCTCTAAGCACTCCATGGTTCCTACCTTCTCCTGCTTTTAGGACAATTGAAAAAAAAGTTTTCATGTCTCTGTGCCTGGAGTAGATACCTCCCTTACTCACCAATGGGTTTGTGGCCCATCTATTACCCTCAATCTGGTTTATCCAGAGTATGGTTTCTGCCCATTCTATAGCTTCTTGGAGCCACAGGTGAGAGCTGGGTAGTAGAGGACACCAAAGGAAGATGAGCAGTCCTGACAATGACACAGCAAGCCCTCACACTAAAGTTAACCATCTTCCCTGCACATTCCAGATACTCCTAGTTTTTTGTTTGTGTTTTTGTTTTTTTTAAACAACTGGTATGGGCAAGCCCCAAAACATGCTATAGGTTGTTCTTTCTTCAAAATCCTGTTTACTCAGGTATTGTTTTTCAGATACAGAGGAAGAGAATATTTCTGCAAAGAGAAGGCCATGCAACCGTAGATGGGCAAGTTCATTTGCATGCAGTGTCCCATTTCACTTTGTAGCCACAAGGAGGCAGGTACATGAGACTAGCTTCGATGACCAAACCAGGTAGAAGGGGTGAGACCTGCTTATGTGCTGCAAAATCTTCTATGAGACTAAGAAACAGGAAAAGTAGCAAGCCAGGACTTTTAGAAAGGAATGGGGAAAGGACATGGATTTCAAAATATCCGGGAATAAACTAAAAGGTAGAGCAAGAATTCAAGAGTGACAAGATAGCTCTGCTCAAATCAAGATTAAAGGACAATGCTGCCTGAGGCTTTGGAGAAAGCCAACAGAGACCCAGAACTATATAAGAAGACTAGATTCTTCTGTTATTCTCCAACTAGATTCCCTCTGGTACCTGAAACTGCCCGTCCACAGTTTCTTATCTCACAAATACCAGGAATATCTGTAGTGAAGAAGATAAAATATGAAAAAGCTAGAGAGCCATCATGGACCCTCAGGAAAGACCTGGAAAGATAGGATAAGGGAACTTATTTTATGTTGGGGAAGCTGAGAAATATTTAACTATTTCAGAATTGGTCCTACTTCTCCATCTAAGGGACAATTGTCACCTTTGGGGCCACTAACATTAATTATAGGATATTTGTGGTCTTTGTCCAAATCACTCTTTGGAAATGGACTTTTCCAACTGGTTTGATCATTCCCACTATTCCTCCTCCTCCTCCTCCTCTTTGTTGCCACTCTTGGGTCCAGGCACAAGGAAAAGAAGTGCAGGTGGGTATTTAGGCCTGGTTCGGAGATTGTGGGTCAGGACATGGACCCCTGGCCTCCAAGTAGTCTCCTTAGTCCTGTTAAGCCACAGCCTCAACTCTGTTTGGGGGTTCTGGTCGGATGCCAGTGCCAACTCAGACCTTGAGCCATTATGATGTACAAAGAAATGCCAACCATAAATGAGGCAAAAATTCCTTTGGGAGGAGGTGAGAGCTGTGGTCCAGATTCTCCTTTATAGCCAAGTGATGATTCATATTTTGAACAATCAATGTTCTCCAAGTCAAAATCAGGGGATTGTCTTCTAGACACACTTAGAGAGACTCAAGAAACACTTGCCTTGACCCAAGGGAAGTGACATGAGGTTGGTGATGAACGAAATTTCTTTCAGATACAATTGAATACTGCACTCTCCCAGCTTCTAACACCTTCACTCCAAGGTCCATGGAGAAAATGGACCCATTCTCTTAGGGCTGCAGCACATCTCCAACCTATCAAGGCAGGAACTAGCAGATGAAATTCCTCTGCAAGAAGAACACTAGGAAGAAGCTAAATTAGTTTTCACAAAAGACCCAACTTGTCTCAAATCTACTGCAGCAGAATTTACCTCTCTGAGAAGAGTGCTGATTTCTTGACCGCAAAGCTCCAAAAACTAAAGAGGGAAGAACTGATCCAAGACTTGCCCAATTGTGTGGAACAAACCAGGTCCTGGAGAGCAACTTGACCTGAAGATGGGAACCCAATTGGAGATTATGACCACGTGGGTCAGGAATGAAAAAGGCTATTTTGGAAACCTGGCATTCCCCAGATGGCAATGGACAAAAATATTTATGCACATCCTTGTGACCTGAAGGAATAGTTCTACCAATCACTGTTACTCTGTAAAAATCAGATTATAAAGAAGCCATTGTGCCCCTCATTTAAAAGGCACTTCAAGACTGTAACCTGAATTTAATGGCAAACATCTTAGCAGAAAGGCTGGAGATTGCCATAGCTCTGAAAAGGCCCCCAGTGATGGTGACCAGATGTGTGGACAAACACTAACAAACCATTTTTTCTTAACTATCTCCCTTTGCTCAGATTCATCTGAAAAATGAGGGGGGTGGTCCCTGAGAGTTCTCCAGACCAAACCCTAGACAGACCAGACTCACCACACTGCTCTTTCCCCATATTCAAGGCATCTCCCTTGTCCTCACCCCCTATTCCACTTCTAGACCTGGGAATACTGCACAAATTCACACTATCATTCCCCAAAAGTCCATGTCACTCAATTGCCTTTTTTACCACCCTAGATATTCCCCAGATCCAAACACTGCTCCCCAGTGTCCTCCTCCTATATCTGCTATCTTACCTGATTAAAACAAACTCCTGGAGGACATAGGAGACCATCTTGCTTTATTTTACCTTCCGTCTCAGCAAAGAGAATAATACTTGGTTCATGTATTTACTAATTTTTTTTTTCATTCAAGAGACCTTTTAAAGGAAAAGAAATGAGCTAATCCTAACACACCTATTAATTAATAAGCAAAGGAACTAACCAACTGAACCATAATGAGGAAGCAATTTGGAGACCAAGACTCCGTAGAACACATCTTTCAGTGCATACAGTCTAGTATGTTCTTGAGTTTAATGCCTCCCAACTAGGATAATCCAAAGGATGTTCCAAATCCGTTTGTAGATATTTTTACATCTGTTGAGATTTGGGCTCCTTTGACATTTGAAAACATCAATTCAGCAGTGACAAATCTTTCCTTTATATTTAACCTGTGTCACCGGTGTCAGCTTCTCTGTCAAAGACAATTACTATTTGATTCATGAGAAAAGGGGAAAGCGTTTATTGGAGAATCATTTCTTCGGATAACACAACAGTGAAATCATCAGCCTCGGTCAAGCAGATAGACCGGGCACTATTGTTTGGAGAAAAGAAAAGGTTGTGAATGTCAGAGAGATCATAGGATCATAGATGAAAATGGTACCTTGGTTTCCTTCCTCTGAAAAATGAGAATCAGATGTGAAGTGACTATTAAAGTTCCATGGCACAGTACAGGTTTGGGCTCCCTTCAGCACCCTTTCCACTCCCACCAAGAAATGGTGGATGCATTTCAATGACAGTTGATTAATCAGAAAGTCACATTTGTAGCAATCATTTCAAGTGTTAAGTCTAAGGAATACTTTAAGTGGCTTGACTGCATTTGATAAAGCTTTTAAGCTTAGGACTTCATATAGAATATGGTCCACCCTGCAATGAGTCTGAATGATCTCTTTTAAGAGGTAACTTTATTAGTAAATCCTAATAAAAAAAAAAAGACAGGTTGCTTTTGAAATTTGGACTATGGGTAATTAGTCTGAAATATCACTTCAGACAAGGGAATTTAGGGTTTAACCACTGGCTATTTTTTTTAATTTAAGATAGAAAAAAAGTTTAACTAGTTGTTATAAAGTGAAAACCAGGGTAAAAGACTCAAGAAACCATTCATATACAATATATAGTCAGCTTTGTTCTTTTTGTTCAACAGGTCTTCAATAGCAGTGTTGTTCTCGTCAAACCAGTCCTGGTGGTTGCATTGTTTGGGGCCTAGGACTGCCTTTATGGAGTGGCAAAATAACCCAAACTCTGATTCTAAAAAGGACAGATTCAAGTTTCTCCAAGCCACGGCGCAGTGTGAGATCGGGAAGATGCAGGATTGATGGTGGGAAAAAAAGGCAGAAGAAATCCAACGCTTTGCTGACATGAAAAACTATAAACAATTTTTCAGTGCCCTCAAGACTGTCTATGGGCCATTAAAATCTGCTCTCATAAAAGACAAAAAAGACATCAGCAACAGGTGGAAAGAACACTTCAGTCACCTTCTCAACCAACCCTCTTCAGTCAACCAAAGGGCCCTTGACCAGATCCCCCAAAACCGCATCATCAAGCAACTTGACATCCCTCCTTCATTGGAAGAAGTCCAAAAAGCCATTAAACAAATGAGTGCAGGCAAGGCACCCGGTAAAGACGGGATCCCAACCGAGGTGTACAAGGCCTTAAATGGAAAGGCGCTCCAGGCATTCCATATAGTGCTGACCAGCATATGGGAAGAGGAAGACATGCCCCCAGAACTCAGAGATGCCTCCATCACAGCCCTATACAAGAACAAAGGCTCACGAGCAGCCTGTGACAACTACAGAGACATCTCACTACTCTCCGCTGCTGGAAAGATCTTCACCCATGTTATACTCAACAGACTCCTGTCATCTGTTTCAGAGCAGAACCTGCCTGAATCACAACGTGGCTTCTGACCAGATCGCAGCACCATCGACATGGTCTTCACAGTGAGGCAAATGCAGGAAAAATGCCTTGAGCAGAACCTGAGTCTCTACATTGTCTTCATAGACCTGACAAAGGCATTTGACACAGTGAACAGGGACGCATTGTGGGTGATTCTCAGCAAGCTCGGCTGCCCAGCAAAATTCGTCAAACTGATCCAGCTCTTTCATGTCGACATGACAGGGGAAGTCCTATCTGGTGGAGAGACTTCCGATCGCTTCAACATCTCCAGTGGCGTGAAACAAGGCTATGTCCTCGCTCCAGTACTATTCAACCTATTTTTCACCCAAATATTACAACATGCTGTGATGGATCTAGACCTGGGCGTCTACATCAAATACCAACTGGATGGCTCACTATTCGACCTTCGCTGCCTGACTGCAAAAACAAAGACAACAGAGAGACTCATCCTGGAAGCTCTCTTCACAGATGAGTGTGCTCTCATGGCCCACCAAGAAAATCATCTCCAAACCATTGTGGACAGGTTCTCCACCGCATCAAAACTGTTTGGCCTGACTATCAGCCTCAGCAAAACAGAGGTGCTGTTCCGACCTGCACCAGGGAGACCAACGAACCAGCCGTGCATTACAATTGACGGCACTCAGCTTTCTAACGTCAGCATTTTCAAGTACCTGGGCAGCACCATCGCCAACGACGGGTCCCTAGACCACGAGATCAATGCCAGGATCCAAAAGGCCAGCCGGGCACTCGGGCGGCTGCGCTGCAAAGTCCTCCAACACAGAGGTATAAGCACTGCGACGAAGCTCAAAGTGTACAACGCAGTGGTCCTCAGCTCGCTCCTGTACGGTTGCGAGACATGGACACTGTACCGGAAGGACATGAAACAGCTGGAGCAATTCCACCAATGCTCCCTCCGGTCAATCATGAGGATCCGATGGCAGGACTGAATCACCAATCAGGAAGTCCTCGACAGAGCCAACTCCACCAGCATCGAAGTCCTCAAAACACAGCTACGATGGTCTGGACACGTCATCCACATGGACCCACCACGAATACCAAGACAGGTATTCTATGGTGAACTGTCAGCTGGACTCAGGAAACAAGGCCGACCAAAGAAAAGATTCAAGGATCAGCTAAAGTCAAACTTGAAGTGGGCTGGCATGACACCAAAGCAACTAGAACTCACTACCTCTGACAGAAGCAGCTGGCGAACCCACATTCACCATGCCGCTGCCACCTTTGAAGATGAGCGACGTCGACGTCTTGCCGCTGTGCGTGAACGCCGACACCAGGCCACAACCGCACCTCCCATAACAACGGGCGTCCCAGGCCCCATGTGCCACAAACTGTGCGCCTCAGCCTTTGGACTTCAAAGCCACATGAGGGTACATCAATAGATGATAATGCACAAAGACAATCGTCATTCTCGGCTTCCGAGAGACTACTACTATAGTCAGCTACTTTGTCAGGTAAAGGAGATGGGGGTCGGGTAAGAAAGAATGGGAGAGTGGGAGAGATCAGCTGACATTTGTTTTTTTAAAAAATATGCAACCATTAGATTATTTCTCCCCAAACCCTCCATTCTTCCTGACTTCTTGATTTCTGTTGAAAGCGCCACCATTTTTCCAGTTATCTAAGACCATGACCTTTGGTCATCTCAACTCTTCACTCATCCATTATCCAAGCTTGGGGATTTTCTTTCATCTCTATACATTCTCTTCCCTCCCACACAAACCAACCCTCAAGTCAAGTTCTCCTCACCCTTCACCTGATTTGGTGCAGTAGCCACCTAATGGATCTCCTTGATTCCAGCCTCTGCCTCTCTGATCCATCATTCAATGCTGCTTCCAAACTGATCTTTCATCACTTCAGGTAGCATCTTTTTACTTCCCAACTCAAGATGTTTCCCCGAATCTCTTTCCTCTAGGGCTGGAGTTCAAGACTGGGTTTGAAAACAGATCTTCCCAATTCCCAACACTTCCTAGCTCTGTGAGCCTCTCTCTGAGCCTCTTACAAACTCAGGTTCTTCTTCTATAAAATGGGGATAATAAGATGATCTGCCTTCCAGGCTGCTTGTGAGGATCAAGTGATATAGGTAGAGCACTAGGAGGAGCCTAGAAGAAGCTTTGAAGGATCATTGAAGTCTAATCAATATGTTAACATCTATGTGTTAACAAGGAACAGAAAGAATGAACAGAGAAGGCCAGAGGTCCAGCACACAAGATCCTTGGAGAAGTCCTGGAGAGTTGGGGGAAAAGAAGAGAAAGGGAATCTGTGCTCTTTGTGTTGGGAAAAGTAAGATATGACTGAAAGGCTTTTTGGAGAGAAGTTCTCTTGGCTGGGTTGTCTCTCAGTAAATATATATCTAGAGCATGTAACTAGTTGACTTTCACTAAGAGACTTTGGTCCCAAATTTTGGCAGATTATGGTGTATAACCTAGTATAAAAAAGAATGCAAGATCCAAATCCCAAGTTCCTGATTTGTAGGGTATAACTGGGAAGATGTACAAACAGGCGGGTTAGTAACCGGTGGGAAGTCACTTGCCCACAGTCACCCAGCTAGGAAGTGTCTGGGGCTGGATCCATCTTGGACCTCCCATCTCTAGGTCTGGTTCTCAGTCCACTGAGCCACCCAGATGCCCCTCAGATCACATTCTGAATAGAGAAAGTTCCTATTTAGAGATGAATAGTTTGATGGTTTCAGGGGACAGAGGGGATAAAAATGTTAACTGGAAAAATGAGCACCAGAAAAAAAATTCAAGAACAGAATCATTTGGAGGATCATGTTGAAGACTTGAGAGCAGTAAGGCATGGTACCTCCTTATTTATGCTTATGATTAATAAGGACTATTTAATAGGGGACATTTGATAAATATTTACCATTTAATTTTCAAAGATTAAATTGAGCTTAATGAATTTAATATTAAAAATAAGAAGCAAGTCATTAAGTACTATTTTGCATTTAAGCCACTGAAGAAATATCAACCTGGGCTATGCCCCAGATATGAAGTGGGGGTTAAGAATCCCTAGTGAAGATTGCATTGAAAAGAGAATGGAAAGTTTGAGCCACTGGAATGAGTGTCAGCTAAGTGCTAAATGATTCCTGATATATACAAGAGAATTAATTTTCTTTGCTAAAATTTCCAGAGACAGTCATTGCCCTTTACTACAACTCAGATTGAAAGATTGGGAGAAGGGAAATGTATTATGTGAGGGAACAAGAGAGGGGATGACTGGTTTTGCAGCTGCTTTTCATTCTGAGGTGCTGATTCAGATCCAGATTCTGACTGGAAAACAGCATCAAGGAAGTGACTATCTCTTGACTAAAAAGACCAACCTAGCTAATCAACTTCAGGAGCTTCATAATTCTTACTTTAAAGTAGCTGCTTTATTCATAGTAAGAGGCAGCATTTTCCAAATGCCCTTTTGGAAAGGACCTATAATGGGCGGGGGGGGGGGGGGGGGGGGGGCTTTCAAATGCTAGGTTTTGTTTACAGAAGATTATTCAAGATGGAGAGAGGCAAGAATCAATTAAAGGAAAAGCATTTCACATAATGCAGATATTGCTAAATGGGCCAATGGCATCAAAGCCTGCTGTTTAGAGGTTTTAATTACCCAGAACGTGCGGGTATTCCTTCCTCATGTGTTTTTCTGCTGGATGCCTGTATGTGTCTTCTCTCCTAACACATCCCGAATGCATTGATGGGAGCAGGTGATCACAACATATGTTATTCATGTGCTACCTTCATATGAATGTCTAGAGTTTTTACTTAATACTACATGGCTGTGCCTAAAATATAAAATTATTAGCACTGAGTACAAGTGTAATATTTGGTATACAAATCCCCTGAGGATCTCTCTTCATCCCACAGACTGGAAAGTGCTGCAGTTAGCTGGCACCCACAGATAAGTCTTCACAACTGGCTATTCAGAAAGGATGAAGGCTTCATTCTCTCATGGATAATATATCAAGACCAAGAAGTTTTTGTTAAAAAGCCACAGAAGAAAGAAAAAGGAAGGAAGGAAGGAAGGAAGGAAGCAAGCAAGCAAGCAAGCAAGCAAGCAAGCAAGCAAGCAAGGAAGCAAGGAAGCAAGGAAGCAAGGAAGCAAGGAAGCAAGGAAGCAAGGAAGCAAGGAAGCAAGGAAGCAAGGAAGCAAGGAAGCAAGGAAGCAAGGAAGCAAGGAAGCAAGGGAAGGCGGTGGCTGGCTGGCTCTGCTCGTGCACAGGCTGGTCTGCCCAAAAACCTCAGGGGGAACCTCCCTGGCTGCTTTGACCCAACTAGGATTTCCCACTTCCTACAGCAACTTGCAGAGGCAACCAGAATCTGGACAATGGAGATGGAGGACAGTACCAGGAGGGCTGAGGAACCTCCAGCAGCAGCACCCCAGTCTCCTCTCACCTCCTTCCTTGTGAATTCTCGTCAGTCCTCTGCTATTTTAATACTGTCAACTCAATCATAGGATCAACAATAATAGGGTTACTTTCTTCAATCAAGCAAGCCGGTCTTCCTTTAGGAATACTACTTTTCTTTTGGGTCGCTTATGGGACAGACTTTTCACTTATTTTATTGATAAAAGGAGGAATCCTTTCTGGAACACACAGCTATCACGCTTTGGTCCGCAAACCATTTGGTCTTCCAGGGTATCTGCTCCTCTCGTTGCTTCCATTTTTATATCCTTTCATTGCTATGACAAGCTATAACATAATAGGAGACACTTTTGGCAAAGTTTTTCAAAGAATTCCTGGAGGATGTTCCTGATTGTTCCAGTTAGTTCCTGAATTGAAGAACACAGGACTACAATCAAGAGTGACAGCAGACAAGAGTGGCGTGCTGACCAGATGACAAGGACACACTACAATCAACAAAGGACGTGGAGGGACTTTGAAAGTTTAGACTTGTGATAATGAGGTTACGTAAGCATGCGATGGACATGTTAACATCACATCTATACATATACATACTAGATAGAAATATAATGTAGGAAGATCTCGTGGAATGGGTAAATATACAACATATACATAGTTGTAAAACACTAAAGTCGCACTGATATATACATTTCTGTAGAAAATTCAAACAAAGATATGTCTTATCTGCATGAGTTTGCACAAAAATCAAGAACAATGTATATGGATGTACATATGTAAATTGGTATAAATACAACCTATGTACATATATAAATACTAATGTACTAACAAGCTAACTCTATTAGAATAATTTATTAATGTTCTAGTGACTAACTATAGGGATAGCTTAGAAAATGTGTTCAAAGTCTTAGGGAAGTAGGGACAGACCTTAAACTACTTAAGTAGAGAAGTTAGATTACATTATAATTGTAGGTTAGCAATTGTTAGTAATAGAAAATTTTACTTAGTTGAATTTATAGACATTAAGAGATAAGACAGGTACATATTCAAATGCTATTGAAATTGTTTAGAATTTTTATATGAGTTATTATGCAAAACCATTTTTATATAAATTCCTATTACCTAAAAAATAATAATAATAAAATAAAAAGTCACAGCAAAGTGTTCATTACTCCAGAGAATCTCTTAGATGTTTGGAGCATCTTCACATACTAAAGAGATCCCCAAAGTGTTAAACTATTGTTCTAATATTTATGATAATATAAAATATTTGGGGTACAGTTGTCTATGCCCCCCTTTATTATATTATATTGTGATTAAATAGTTGAAGAAGAATAAGTATTAGTGTGGGCTCAAAAGCCAGGCAAGAGAGTAGTGATGGTCCATTTCCTAGAGGACTGTTGCCCACTAGGCATTTGGAAGTATTTGGTTATAATCCTACGGTGGTGGTAGTCCATCAAGGGTTTACCCACCCTATTAGTCTAAGAGCCAAACCATCCAGGAAGCAAGATGTCCCATGTGTCCCAGGTAGGAGTGACCACAATGGAGAACACAGGACATACCAGACGACCCACTTCTATCACACCTAAGCTGCAGATCCCTGCCCTGAACAACAAGCTGCAGAAGACTGAACTCTTCCAAGGTCATTCTTCAGGAAGCTCACATCTCATTACATTTAGGAGGGAGAGAAATAGAAGACTATATCATAGGCTAATTCCTTCTCTTGAGAAGCAGATTTTCTATCAACATCCTGTCACTGGGGCTGTGCCTGACATAACCTCCAAGTCAAGAAATGGTAAGTCCATAGAAGGCTAAGTAAGATTCCCTATCAATGTTCTGATAAAGTCCTGCAATGACTTCTGGGTGAGCCCAGCCAATCTATCTGGGTCTCCCTAGCTGTGAGGGGGGTTTGGAGGTGCCATTCTATTAGATCCCTGAGGCTCTGTGTTCATCCCACAGATATTACTCTGAAAAGTGCTGCAGTTAGCTAGCACTAACCCAAATATGTTTTAACAAACATATCACTCATATGGTCCTCAGAAAAGATGAAGGTTTCATTCTTTCGTGGATTATTTATCAAGACTACTAAGGAAGTTTTTGCTAAAAAGCAATGACAACGTGTTTATTGTCCAGTGAACTTCTTGGAGATGTTAGGAGCATCACATCACTGTAGGAGAGGGCCCCTAAAATTGGATGTGGGGTTTTACAGAAACTGCACAGCAGCTGATCTATCAAGAGTCAGTGGAAGAATCATGGACACAAAAATCATCCCCTAATGAGGATACTAGACCATCCATCCCCTTTGGTAGTAGAAGGATTCAGAGAAAAGCAAATTTTGATAAGTTTTCTCCTGTACAACTAAAAAAACCTGTAAAATCCAGATGAGAGAATTATGTTCTCTTTTTATAGATGTTTTGTACCAGTTAGCCTAAGACTTGGAAAAAGCAGTAGCCTTCACTTAGCCGCCATTTCTTCAAATTTAGACTAAGCTCACTGTCCATCTGGCACCCATTCTTGCTTTAAAATATATTGGAAAAGTAGTTTGATGGACTGTTCTACTGTGTGCCTTGTATACTATGCATCCAAGTGTGTGGCTCATTTTCCTGAGCACTTGTTAGAAGTAGAGACTCACCCCTCTCACCTTGTCCTCTGTGACTAGAAGCGTTAGGACAGGCTTACCATCAATGCGAATTATTTTGTTGAATTGCATTCAATATTTTTTTCATAACTCCCAGTTTGCTGTTGCTATTTGATCATTGAATTACATCTCAGTAGTTGCATCTGAATTAAGGAAAACTAGACATCCCCAGTTTGCCAGGAGGGCAGCAGAGACACTCCATTCCCTTCTTTACAGGTTTTCTGAGATGTCCTCTTCCTTCCTGCAGGAGACAGAGGTAATGCCCCTTTCTGCTCCCTTTATCTATCTCCTAGCCTGTAGGAATAGGATAGAAATATCATTCCATCAACTTCCTATTCTGGGTCCTTCACTTGAGTCACCCAATATGCTGAGGCCAAACCCATATTGATAGTCAGCCTCTAAATTCATTCATTGATAATAATAAACTCTCCCTATTTCAGTGGTCTTGATACTAGTCACTGTTCAAACCCTATTCTCCATCCCCTATTGTCTTCTCAATGGCTCCCATCCCCCTCACCCCAACCACTCTCCCCACAAAGATACTCATCCCTTCTACTACACATATTGGAATGCTTGTCATATCAATAACAAACTTGCTTTCATCTTTGGTCTTCAACCTTCCCCGTATTGGTTGTACATTCATTCATTTCCTGACTCAGTGGTTGAGCTGGGGTTTCTGCTTCTCCCCATTTGCCCCTTGCAAGCTCAGCGTCTAACCTTATCATGCATCTTCCTATAGTCAATCTATTGCCAATGCTTATCGATTTTTCTTTCACAACACATTCCCATTCTTTTTTCCATCAGTCACCACTCTGTGGTAACTTCTCATCACCTCATGCTCAGGCTATTTGCAATAGCCTGCTGATTGATCTTATAACATTAGTCTTTCCTCCCTCCAGTCCATACTCCACTAAGCTGTCATAGTCAGATCGGACCTTTAAGAAAACTCTATCACCCCTTCTCAGATTCCATTTATTCCCTGGAACCTGAACTATCCAATGGAATTTTTTTTTTTGCTGGACATTCAAAAACCTTTACTCTATCCCACCCCTGTACCCTCCCAGTCCTCTACCTTATTCTTCACATACACACACACATACACACTTTAAATGCTACTGCCTAGTGATAGTGGTCTCCTTGCTATTCCTAGCAGAAGATACCATCTACTTACTCTCTATAGACTATAAAAGCCTTCTCAGGCTCAGGGCCATGTGACGCTGCCCCTAGTTAGGAGAAATTTGTACGCTTGATCCTGAAAGGAACAAACACATACTAGAAAAGCAGGGTGGAAAAGATGCCATCTTAACTCTGATACTGATTCTAGTAATCCAAACCAAGGGTAAGGTGTCTATATAGTGTATTTTGTGAGCTGCCATAAGAAAGTGATGGGGTAGTCTTTTTTAATTTGGAAAATTTTATTTCATTAATTTAGAAAGTTTTTTCCATGGTTGCAATATTCATGCTCTTTCCCTCCCCTCAGGTAGCCAATGTACAAGTTGTTCAGGAACACTGCATTGCCACTAATGGTGACGTGCATTACATTTGATTGTGCCACAGTGTATCAGTCTCTGTATGATGTTCTCCTGGTTCTGCTCCTCTCACTCTGCATCACTTCCTGGAGGTCGTTCCAGTCTCCATGGAATTCCTCCACTTTATTATTCCTTTGAGCACAATAGTATTCCATCACCAACATATACCACAATTTGCTCAGCCATTCCCCAATTGATGGGCATCCCCTCATTTTCCAATTTTTGGCCACCATAAAGAGCGCAGCTATGAATATTCTTGTACATGTCTTTTTCTCCATTATCTCTTTGGGGTACAAGCCCAGCAGTGCTATGGCTGGATCAAAGGACAGGCAGTCTTTTAGTGCCCTTTGGGCATAGTTCCAAATTGCCCTCCAAAATACTTGCATCAATTCTCAACTCCACCAGCAGTATGTTAGTGTCCCAATTTTGCCACATATGGAGGGGTGGTCTTAAGAGCCAGGATATGGCCCAATTACACATTGGACTCAATATCACTTAAATTTGTGACTAGACTTCAATCAGGGTTCTTATCTCAGTCTACTCCTGGATGTCCTTGAAAAGATTATTTTCTTCTATCAGACAGCAGTAATTAAATCAAAACATTGTCAAAACCTAGACCTGTGTTTGAGAGAGACAGACCTCATACAGGTTGGTCATGAGTCCTTTTCCCCTCCACCCCCCAAGGTAAAACTCTACAGGGGGGAAGGGTAGGTTCAGACTACAAAGAAAATCCCACAATCAAATAGCTCAGGAACATCTGTTAAAATATAAGCTAAGAAAACAAGACAAAGCAATTAAGCACAAGACAGTTCTGTAACTCTAAATTACTGTCTTCTTCCTATTTTGCTCTGATGCATACCATGGATATTTGATACTTGGCATTTATTTTTCTGAGTAGGAAAGGATATGTTGGTTTCAGATCCTATTTCTACACTGGATACTTCCTCCCCTTCCCTTTTTCTAAGGAAACCACTTAGACTTTCAATCCCCTGACAACTTTCTATAATTAGAAACTTTTAATTAACAACTTTTCTTGAAATGCTTAAGCCGGGAAAATGAGTCAATGATTGTGAAAATTGGGATGGCCACTTCTCTTATTTTGAAGACATTCTTTTCCAGCAATAAGTTCAGGACAGGATCATATGTCTGGGTACAGAGTAGAAGGCATCCTGAACCCCTGGGAGTGCCAGTTAAAATGGAAGACACCTAGGCTCTGTAATTACTAAGCACAGTTCTAGAGGACCAATCATGATTTTTATCATGTTTTCCATCTCTTGGGGGCCAGATGATGGACCACAGCACAAACGCCAAATCAAACATTTCCAAACAGGACCATCATAACCCAAAATTTTCTTCCCCCCAACTATAGTTTGGGGTTTTTTTTTTAAGAGAAAGCACCTTCACATATGAAGTATTTTTAATGGGGGAATGATAAAAATACAGTAAAGGAAGGGTGGAAAAGAAACGAGAGGACTAAAACATTTTTCAAATAGGTAGAGAAGATCATAGTTTAGGAGGAGAAATGGAGAAGCAGGTCATTGTTGATGGTGTCAAAGATTTCATCTATAAGAAAATGGTACTAGCTAGGAAAGTTAAAAAATTCAAATTGGAATAAAGACAATTAGAAGACTGTCTCCCTCCCCTCAAGAGGCCAGTTGAATATCAGGTCTTGTCCTTTAGATTATGACCTCTCTCCCCAAATTAGACCCTAAAAGTTTGATTCTATATTAAACTTACTGCCTACCCTCAATGGTATTCTGCTTTCTCCCAGAACCAATATGAAATATCAACTTGTTTGAAAATCACCAGCTTAAAATTAGGGGGGAAATATAATTAGAGTAGAAGAACCTGGAATTGTTACTACCTAACAAGTCTTTACATTGAGGTAGTTTTAGAAGTCCACAGAGAGATGAAAGTAATGCTACCCAATCTCCCCTGGTACCTAAAACTAGAGGTTCACAAACCTGAAAATATCTTTAGATTAAGAGTCATCCTAAGAAAAATGGGAAAATATAAACAGATAATATTTTTTTAAATAAACCCTCACCTTCCATCTTGGAATCAATACTGTGTATTGGTTCCAAGGCAGAAGAGTGGTAAGGGTTAGGCAATGGGGGGTCAAGTGACTTGCCCAGGGTCACACAGCTGGGAAGTGTCTGAGGCCAAATTTGAACCTAGGACCTCCTATCTCTAGGTCTGGCTCTCAATTCACTGAGCTACCCAGTTGCCCCCAATTTTTTTTTAAAGAAAAACAAACCATCAATTTACATGTGAAAACAATCTTTTAAGTTCCAAATAGTTAGATAAATGTTCATTAAAGCCCCTTAGCGACTCTAACAATACAGAAGAAAAATGACAAATGTTCCGGGGCTGCATCAAAGCAGGCACATTAATACACTGTTGGTGGAGCTGTGGAGTTGGAAAGGTATTTGGAAATATTCCTAGGAAGTTGTTAAACCATCTATAATCTTTGACCTACTAATGGACCTAACTTGGTCAATGTCTCAAAGGGATTAAAGAAAAATGGTCCACACATACAAAAATATTCATAGCATCTTTTTGCAATGTCCAGAGCTAGAAATTAAAGGGATGCATATCAATTGAGAAATGACTCAACAAATTGACTAACATGACTAATGAAATATAATTTTGTCATTAAAAATGAGGAAATAGTTTCAGAGGAAGCTGAGAAAAACCTATAAATGGATGTGAGAAGTAAATAAATTATACACAATAAGAGAATTTCTTAGAATTTTTACAGTGCTAACAGCATCAGACAAAAATGACTGAACGTTTTTAGAACTCAAATGCAGTGATAAGCTTTGGAGTCCACATAACTAAAAGCCATCTACTTCACCCACCTGCTAGAGCCATGTTGGCAAAACTATGGCACATATGTGCCAGAGGGGGCACTCAGAGCCTTCCTTTATCCCAAGCACAGAGTTTGCTAGAGTTCATTACTAGAAAGCCAGAGGGATGTGGAGCCAGGCTGCTCCCCTCCCCCTCTCCAAGAGCACCTGAAGATATCACCTGCCCCCTAAAAGATTGCCAACACTGTGCTTTTTTTTTTTTTTTTAAACATAGACAAAGTAAGAATTTATTTTGGAAGATTGTGTTGCTCATGAGCACTTAAAAAAAAAAATGTTCATTGTGGAAGCGAGCCAGGCCTAGAGATGGAAAGTCCTGGATTCAACTCTATTATTGTTATTATTACCAATTTCATCAGGCACTCCCTAGTCATATGGCCCTGGACAAGTCACTCACCCTCCAGTGCCTAACTCTTACCTTTCTTCTGCCTTGGAACTAATACATAGTATTGATTCTAAGATGGAAGGAAAGGGTTTTTTTTTTTTTTTAATGTGCATTGTGGAAGTGGGGAACAGCAGGATACAATAGATGTTTATGGAAATTTTCTTTAGGAAAATCAAGACAATTACCCAAAACCCAATTAATGATCAAGTCAGAAACTTAAAAGTCTTTTCCTATCAAGGCAAGTATTAATAGGAGTATTCTTGTACCATGTCAATACCTCCTTGGAGTATCTTTAGCTTTCTGCCCTTGACAATGGAGATTACTTGCAAATATTATATTTATTGTATAAACATATTAATATGAAATATTATAATATATTTACACAGTCATATGATCTAGGGAAATTCTAATAGTAGCATACATCCATTTGGACTCTTGTTTTTTTCTTGGAAGAGATCCACCATTCCTTGTCCATTCAGATCAAAACAAAAACACAAAATCTAGAGTTTTTTCCAGCACGTTACAAAACCAAGCCAAGAACTACAGTTATGACAGAAAGTGTAAAGACTGTTTACCTTTCTCATGAAAGCCAATGCTATATCACCCACTTATAGCACATTTGTACTTGCAAGGGCTATCATGCTCAGAGAATTCCTTCAACCACATAACCTTGCCAAGATGTCACCTAGTGTAAAGTGGATCAAGATTCAGAAAGTCCTGGATAAATATGATCCAAGCAAAAACTTATCTGCCCCATCTCCTAATCCTCTTCCAGGTTGGTATCTTAACTATTTCATGTGTGATTGTTCAAAGATAGCCCAAAACACAGATTAAAATCATAAATATTGTGATTATGGGAAAAGATTTCAGTTGTGAATCCTGGGACTAATAAAGCCTTTTCTCCTCAAATTTCTTATGGCCCTCCCTCCATTTGGATGTCAAATAAGAGAAGCAAATTAGGGATCAAAGGAAATATTTCAGGAAAATCACAGTCATAACAATTGTCAAGCCTGCAGTGACTTCAAGAATAGTATTTACCCAGGGTTGTCCTGGGATATTCCTAAGGATATGAATCTCTTATTGGTCAGACTGGACACCTTCACAAAAAAAAAATGTTCTCTCTTCACCCTCTTTATATTTCCTTTAAGTTCTAAAGGTCGGCCAGTCACATTTTATCAATGAATAGAGGGATTGTGCTACAAAGAAACAAAGGGCATCCCTGATGATCCTTGTGTCGTGGGAAGGCATCAATCAGTGTCATGGATCTGTCAGGTTTCCCCGGATGTGATGTGGGCATGCACAAGCAATGAGGTTACTGGGTTTTAAAGTGTTGTGGCCAGGGGAACTGCATCCCCACACTGGGGTCCCTACTACTTCCTGGCATGGGATTGGTCTTCAATGGACCAATCCTGTACGGGAGATAGCCACGCCCCCTACTTTCTTGCATGGGATTGGTCTTGAATTGGACCAATCCTGTACTAGGGAGGGACCAATTCACCTACTTCCGGGCACAGGATTGGTCTCTATAAGGACCAATCTTGTGCCTAGGAGGTAACTTTGAATCTGAAAATTCATGATTTAGGGAGTTAATTTCAGCCAGGGAAACTCCGGTTTTTCTTACTTTATAAAAGTTAATAAAATAAAAGCATTTTTCTCATTTTAATCATTTCAGTTCAGTAGAACCAAAACACAAATAATGGGAGAATTTTATGCTTGATTCACCTTTAGCAATATCACCTTTTGTCAACACATCAAAAGTTTTCCACCTCGAGTTCACATACTCTAAAGAGAGAAGAAGAACTTGGGTACCAGGGTCCAAAGAAGGCCCTCTCATTGAGAGCTGGGTTGCTGTATCTGGAGCCTTTAAGTCATCTGGCCTAATTATGGAATTTAGGGATTATCTCCTGAAACTCTTCTAGGGTCTACTCAGTTCAAATGTTATTTAATTTATATGCAGAATTCTTCATGTACAATGCCAGACTGGCTGAAGGAAAAGCCAGAGTTATGGTGGCAAAAAAACATCATGGCAGAAAGTGAAGAAGCAGCCTCTTGAAGGCAAAAGAGGAGAGTGTAAAAGCTGGCTACAAGTTTAACAACAACAAAAAACTAATTTCTTGGCCACCATCCATGACTGCCGTGTGTGTGAATGCCATTTAAAGTATACACCCTCTTTCCAGCAGACTCACTTTTTTAGGAAGCACACCACTGAGTCACCTGGCAATTCAGATCCTGACCAGCAAAAGTCCCTGTAAGTGACATGTCTGAAATTTGGGACTCCAGGTTGGGTCCTTAAGTAAAGCCCATCCAGTTAGAGACTCTGAGGAGGAGGGAAAAGACTAGCTTTGTAAGCTAGTAGAAGCATTAAGGGGTCTGTCTCTTCCAGGACCAGAACTAGTGTTCTTTCCTTGGGTCTAATGGATGGAATTATCTTATCTGGCAAGCTATCAGCCTGCCTCAGCTTCCAGCCATTTGTACTGAGAGCCTGGTAGCTTGGACTCGAGCCTGAGTCTGGAGCAGCTTGGAGACTGTTAGTTAGGCTCACCAGTTGATTTCTCTTTCCATCTTTTACTAATAAATAAAATTTAATATACAGTCTCCAAGAAAATTATACTTCCTATCCAACAGAAGAAGTTAAAATGGTGCAAGATTTTATATTTTGAGGCTCAAAGACCACTGCAGGTGGTGATTGCAGTCATGAAATGAAGACACTTGTTCCTTGGAAGGAAAGTCATGGCAAATCTGGACACCCTAAAGCATACTAAAGCAGGGTCATCACCTTGCCAACAAAGGGTCAAATAGTAAAAGCCATACTTTTTCCAGTAGTAATGTATGGCTGCAAGAGTTAGATCATAAGGGAGGTCAAATGTTACAGTATTAACACTTTCAAGCTGTGTGCTGAAGAAGACTTGAGAGTCTTTGAACAGTCAGGGGATCAAATAAGTCAAGACTTAAAGAAGTGAATCCGATCATTCATTGAAAGGTCAAATATTGAAGCTGTAGCTTTAATACTTTGGCAGCATGATGAGAAGGTAAGACTCATTGGGAAAGACCCCAGTGGTGGGAAAGATTGAAGGCAAAAGGAGAAATCAGGTTGAAATGAATAGTGTTCATGACAACAATGAACATGAACTTGGACAGACAGACAGTAGAGATAGAAGGGTCTGGCATGCTATGATCCATAGGGTCATGAAGAACTGGACACAACTGAACAATAGCAAAAAGTACCAAAGTGACATCAATGTGAAAGCTTAGTAGTCAAAGTATCATTGACTTTTGGAGCCTCATTCTTTGATCCAGTATTGTCATGACCACCCTTTAGAAAGAAACCTAACAAGAATTTAAGTAGTTGAAAGTCAAGATTGCTTGGTGAAGAGATACTCTTGTAATGGCCATCTTGCTCAACTCAAGAAGCCTCCTGTCTCAGATTCAAGGGATTCTTGTGCTCTGGATGCCAAACCTACAAGATCTACAAAGATGACTCCTTCACCAAAGCTGGATCAGTCTTAACAGAAGCAAGACCAAAAGAATTGGAAACACTGCTACATAGGACCATTGTCTTCCATTTCCCTTCCCCACCCTCACTTCTCCACCACTGCTGCCATACACACAAACATCCAAGAGGTAGGAAAACTATGAGGTTGTACCATTTGACCTCTGCTTAGCAACTCTATCCCTTGGTTACAAAAACTACAATTGAGAGAATGAAAAGCAGTATGTCTTCAATGAAACTTTTATTCATGAGTAGACAGCATTCATCATAGTGCTTTGGCCAACAAACCATCCCAGCACTTACTGCCAGCTTGAAACTTAGGAAAAGATCCTAATAAAAAGACCTAGAATTTCTAGATGCACAGGATCAACCTGGTGAATCTAGATAGCCTTAGAATACCTTCACAACTTTTGGAACTCAAGACAATGAGAATTTATGTGAACTCTTTGAAGCAATTTCATTTCACCACAGTGGGAGTTGCAGACACAACAGTAGGGCAGATGATCTTGGTCACCACAACCAGGATCTGACCCATCAGCCTTCCACTCACCAATTCAAGCAATACTGTGCCCAAAGAACTCCATACCCACAACCTTTACAAAATAGCTTGAGCTGGCAGAAACAAGTGCAAGGTGGACAAGCCAGGTTCTGATGCCCTTTGTTTCTCAATCTCCTTGGAACTTTATTAGAACTGGAGCAGTACCAACTTATCTTTCCATTTGAAAAGGACTGAGAAGAACCCTAATAGGATCCTGCAGTCCGATGGACAGACTAGCCTGGGAGCAGTAAAGAGTCAGCTGAAGATTCTGGGAAAAGGAACCAAGAGTTGCTAGAATTCTGAGCAATTGACTTCACTTCCAGCCTTGGAAAAAAACTGACAGGAGCATTTTCCTGAGGGTCAGACATATCTGAAGACACAAGAAGAGAGAGAACCTGATTTCCTTCTTGTTGTGTACCTGTCTCCAGCTAGAAATCCTCCACAATCTCCTTTCTCTTGTCTCCGGCTATTCAAGACTGAGGGGGGGTTTCCGTTGGACTCTTTGGTCAGAGCTAATCTCCCCTCTCCCTTTGGGTCTCTCCCTTTTTGTTTTTCCTTGGATTTATAGAGTTATTACTTTAAGTTAGAATAATGTAAGAAAAATAAGAAACAGTGTGTTGGATAAAAGGCTTGAGGCACAAAGCCTCTGGTCAAGGACCTTTGAAAACCCACTACTGGAAGATATATTCATTAAGGCATCCTATCCCTCCATCCTACTACCTTGCCCCTCCAACCCTTTTGTTCTCTATCTCTTCTAATAAATTTCAGTTTATGTCAGTTTAAGTTTGGTTGGGGTTTTCATGAGAAGATAGAGGTTGAGTGAATAGTGAACAAGACCAAGTAAGTCTTGTTTCATCTGTGACAAGCAAAGATTCAGCTTGTCACTGAGCTTTATAGGAAGGGTTCAATAATAAAAACCCCTTGCCCTTAAAAGGACTGTCTGGGATACAACATCTTTCCCAGCAGTTACCCCCACATTCAAGACCCAAGGATATAGTTTGTGGTGTATCCTTGGGAAGAGAAGTAGACAGATTCCTCCTGTCTCTCTGAGTAATCCAAAGCTCTAAGGTCAGTCAACCTTGAGGAAGGAGAGTCACAGCCATCTTTCCTCATTCCTTTCAGCTTTCCTCACATCTCCCTTCAACCTCTCACTGGAGAAACACATCTATCCAGTGGGTTACAACCTGTTCACCCCTCTCCATTAGTAAGAGAGAAGTCTCTATTTTCCTCCTCTTTTACACCATGAACTGCATCCTCCCCTTTGTGTGTTGCATCTTTAGATACAATTCCTTTAGAATGAAAACTTTTTATTTTCCTTGTACCATGAGCATTTAGCATGTAGCAAAGCATTACTAAGTGCTTTTCCATTCTCATTGAGTTTCAAGACCATTCAATGACTCCTATTTGCTTTGCACTTACCATCTTGTTCCAAGTCTTATCAAGAATGTCTAATCTGAAAACACTTCCCAATGCTCCAAGCTTGAGAAGACTTTACTCAGCACCAGGCATATCTCCTTTCCAGCACCTGGACAAGCCAGGAATAGATGGCCTCTGGAATGATCCCCCTCATTACTCTGAAAGGAATTTAAGCAAGTCTGAAAAACTGGAGAATTAGAGGATTCTTGTCATTAAGGCTAATCTCTATTGCAGATGCCTGAAGTATATCACCAACTAGGAGAGGTTTGCAAGCTCTCAGATCCCCCTGGAGCTCAACAAGCCCCTTTTCTCAGCACATCCCTAGCTCAGCTTCAAATGATCTCATGCAATGCAATGCAATGCAATTGGAGGAGATGAAGGTGAATTTCCAAGATCTCTGCTAGAGCTCACGTTGAGCTGAAGATTCCTAAGAAGTCCCCAAAGGGGCCTGAAGCTCCTCTGTATAATTACAATTTTGAACCCCAGGATTCTCTTCCAGCACTGTAATGTTCGTTCTCATGTTACATGCTAATGTAGGGTACTTACTGGGTAAGTGACTTGTGAACTCTACTACTTAGTGGCCTATCAAGGGCTAAGAAGAGGCACTTCAAATTCTTGATTGTTTATTTTTAATGTAATCAATCAGCAACCTTTAATCAAAGAGTTTGAATTCTCTTTCACAATCACAAACTCTGCATGTCAGTCTCCAGCATGACAAAATTATCTTTTGGGAGTCACCAGTTTTTAACTTCAGCATTAGAGCTTGTGGTCTACCCTAGGATGAATGCTTTGGGCTATGGCTTAAGGAATAGGAAAACCAACAATTTACAAACAAACCTTAGTAGCAGCTATGTCTTATTTATTGGGATCTACCCAACTGTCATGGATGAGATTGCCCTCTGAAAAGATCTACAGCTTAATGAGACCCTACTTATTTGGAGGATCTAAAACCAAAGGATAACTAATAAGAGAAAACCACCTACCTCTTTATGAATATCTATGGGGGGGGGGTACCCCAATCAGGGAAGCAATACTGATCATACTATACTCTCCAACAGGTAAAACAGTTGAAGTTAGTGTCCTGGCAAATATGAGATGCCATCAGCACCTATATCCTACCCTCTAAGAAATAGTCAGACAGCAGTTTATTCTTTCACAAAAGGAACATTCCCCAGCTTTTGGTGCCTAAGGAATATCAAAGTATTGAGTTCAAAGATCCAACGGATAGAATCCTCCAATCAAATTCTCCCCCTTCCACCTTTTGTTCAGGTCATTGTTGACATCTTTAAAAGATGAGTGAATGACTAGGTTGTAGATTTTTAAATCATTTTTAGATGTAAGAAAACATTTTTGAAGCCTTTATTTACAAAAGCTTTAAAAACAAAAAAATGCCTTCTATTTTGCAAATCACTTTTCTGAAGAACCACTCAGTCTGTGTCAAGGAAGTTCATTCCCTCTCCCTCCTGAGTAGCTTGACCTGTCCATCAACATTCCTCACATAACAGTTACACCAGGTTTGCATCCATGGACCTGCTGTATGTCAATACAGGTCAAAGCTTTGGGCTTGAGGCTTGAAAGAAGCAAGAAGAGAACAAAGAAGGGATGGAAGAAGAGAGGAGGACAGAGGAAGAGACTTGCAGGCTAGGCACCTCCTGGTCAGGTTACTTAGAGGAATGATGAGATCAAAACTATGATTGTCTTCCCTTTCTAATAAACTTTATAAAATATATATCTGGATAGAAATACTAATTCAATTCTTACAAGTCACAGCATCCTAACTCAAGAAAAGCATGTGAGAGTAGGAGGGAACAAGCCAACCTGGCAAACAGCTAACAGGACTTGAGTTAAGATCAGGTAACAGGCATACACACCCCATGGCTTGCCATTGTTGACTTTGAAAAACACAGAACTATTAAATAGTCAGAAAAATCACTCTTTAATCAAGAAAAAGGGGTTCAGTGTGATAGTAGGCCTCTACACACAGCTGTGCAGAGTCCGAGGATTGAACTCTGGTTGCTCTGGACACTGACCCCTGGGAAAGTCAGCCATGGTAGATTGGACAATTCCAAGGAGCCATTAAAGTTGGGATGCTTAAATATCTTTCTAGGTGAAACATGGGGGAAGAGGATGAGAGGGACAGTTGATTGACTTTACAATGGTAACAAAGGAAAACCAGGAGTTCCAGACAGGAATAACAGTGAGGGGCTGATGCCTTACAATGTACACAAAAGGGAAAGACCCAGCCAAGGGCAGAATGACTCAGGTAAAGGACTTTGACTAACAATAGACATTAAAGAAGCTTAGGTGGGGAGGGCTTAATCCCATTAGGTGTTAAGTATCTCTTTTGTCCCACTGGTTTCTCCCTTTAGGGTCAGACTTGTGAAGTTGGACTTTCCCTCAGGGAGGAACTCTCAAACCTGGGGCTTCACCTTTAAGTAAGTAAACTGGGGATCATCAAATCTTTCTAGGCTACAAATTTGGGGGCTTCTAGATTCCACATTGACACCATCAATAATCCTTTAAATTGCCCTTTACCAAGGTAGTCCTTCCTTCACTTGCTCCTGCCTACAAGGCTAAGAAAGTAGTTGAGTTATTCTTTCAATAAATGGAAGATATATTGCAAAAATAAACACACAAAATAAACAAGCATTACACTCCTGAGGTGACTTCATTCACATTAACTTGTCTTACTACAAATATCAATCATTTTCATCATTGTAGCAATTACAGAAGCATAATCTTCTCATTTAATGTGGTATAAGACATATCTAAGGTGACTTGCTCTCTTTTGGACTTACCTACTTGTGGAAACTCCAAAACAAGAGCTTGGTCAAGGGGGAAGGGGCATCGAGGGAGGAAGTGGACCAAGGTAGAGAAGCCATTTGTGAAGTCCCAGGGACAGATCGCTTGAGTGGTGCTCCCAACAATTGGGGAGCCACTCTTCCCTTTCAGGAGAGCTTTGCCCAGTCAACATTTTGCAGGACAGTATATTGGCTCTGTTCTGTGGGTCCAAAAGAAGAGTGCTGTGTAGAACTGGAGAATGATCACCTCTCAGGTTAGCAGCAAGGAAGACCCAAACTTCTAAAAGGGCAGATCTGAGTCAATCTCTAAAGTGCAAAATTGATGGTCCACAATTCCAAAGAGTTAAAACTCTTGCATACTGATGGCCAACCATGAAAACAGGGCAGTAAGTGAGTTTGTAGCCGATACCTCTTCCCCCATTCCCAGATTACCAAGCACTGACTAAGACCAACTAGATATGTTTTCCAAAAGGTTGAGTAGGATTCCCTTGGCCACACATGCCTGCTAACAGATGGATTGATTACACAGCTGAATTTAACCTGAAGACTCTTCTACTTATCAGGATCTGGGGCAGCAATGGTCCTAATTCATACCAAGATGAAAGAGAAAACCATGTGAGAAGGCAAGAAAAAAGGAAAAGGCTTTAATGTCTACTGTCCAATATAAAACCTATATACAAAAGCCACACGTGTAGCTCCTAACACCAAGGCCTCTTGTCCATCCGTTTCCCATCATGGCTGCTTGCTGGCCTCCTCTTCACAAGCATCATCCTGGATACAGGAGGAGCCCAAATGGAGCCCATACAGTTGCCCACCATACTTGGCATCGTCGATGTGATCTTCAAAGAACATTTTTCTCATCTTGAAAAAGACCATTCCTGTCAGTAAGGAATCTGATCCTGCCTGGTGCTGTGGGCCTATCCGCTCCAACCCAAGCTGCTCAGCCACCTCCTGCAGGCCACCCCTGAGGTTCTTGCAGCTCTTCATGAGGCACTTGACATCATAGATGACCAGAAAGAACAAGTGCAGGATCTCAAAGAAGTCCAGTGCTTCTTCAGGTAGGTTAGAGTTGGTCAGGATTTTGATCAAATAGCCAAAGTCGTAGCTGCTATGAAATGAAAGCCACTTGACACCCTCACACAGCACAACACCCGATGTCATGAGAAGTTCTGCAAAATACTCTGGCTCGATTCCTTCTTCCTCAAGCTTTTTAAACTGGATCCCCGCCTTGGTCAGGAGCTTGATGGAGTTCTGGGCATACATGTCCTCTGCTAAATTAAACTTGAAGTTGAATTGCCAGGTAGAGGTTCCTGGAGGGTGTTCTCCTTGCTCATTCATAAAAGTCAACCCAAGCTGGATTATCTTCAGCAAGTTTACATTACATTTCAAAAGCTGGTACTGATAGTCAGCATTACTTTGGAACTGTCCAGTGGGTCTTGCAACAATACCAGGAAACTCGGTGTCCATGGCAACATAATTATACTGCCCAATAACCTGATGGATTTTCCTCATCTCCTCATCCAGGTTCCAAGCCCAAACTTCACAAATCTCTTGGCTATGATCTACGGTTGTTGGCATAGTGAGAACTCAAAGAGTTTGGATGCCAATGAGCATCCAAATATTACACTTGGTTGAAGAGTCAGTCTTCTAAAATAAGCTTTCTTACCCTTAATTTGTATACCTCTGCTGGTGGGTTCTTGGGTTGTTGGGCTCCTCTGCCCCTCACTCTCACCAGAATCAATCCTCAGAGGAAGCCCCTTCCTTATATACCTCCCTGGCCAGAAAGAAGGGGGCGGGGAGTCAGGTAGCACCTCCTTCTCCTCCTAGATTACTTCAAAAGATCAGTGAATCCCTGGGTTGGACAAGATCAGGGAGTTAGAATCTAGTTAAAAATGTGTGAATTACAAGATTTGCAAGGCCCTTGAAATGCTGAAAGGTCAGGGCTTTTGTTTTCAGAGGAGGAGGGTGTCTAAAAGGAAGGCAAGTCCTAACATCTATCTAAGTACTTAACACTTCTTAGGAGAAAGAGCAGATTGGATGCTATCCAAAGGGAACACTATCCAATCCAATCCCCTCATTTTTCAAGGAAAGCAGGAATTTTTAAGGAAATAGTTCCTTTTGAAGTATTTGAGAATCCTTGAACTTGGAACTTTGTGACCAATAGGTGATTACCAACCTCTCCTCCCACCTCCTTTTATTAAAAGTCTTGTGTAATGGTTTAAATCATAGTTTGTAGAGCTCTTGTGGGTTTCTGGTGGCCATTAAGATCACGTGGACAGCACCTTTTCCATTCTGTGACACTATTTTTGAATCTTGTGGCAATTTAATTTAGAGAGACCTTAAGAAGGCACTTAATGGAGACTTCAGTCTCCAACCTGTGGGCCACAGACTCCTAAGGACAAGAGTTACCAAATTCCAAGTGTCTTGTGAATCCATAAATCTTCAACTATATCTCCTGTAGACATGGGGGTACAGGCTTCCCCTAGATATCCCAATACCCCAGATTGTGTCCTAGTTAGAAAGTACATAAAAGACTTTTTCCTTGCATTCCTGCTTTGCTAGGGAAAGGGACTTTGAGCCCCTCTGCCCCCTCCCTTCATTCTTGATGAGCACAGATAGGTACCATCCAGCCTGCTCCTGATAAGCATCTATTTTATATCCCAGATATCTAATTACCCTCCAAATTGGACAGTTCACTCCCTTTTGATTTTGTGACCCATCTCAGGTTCCAGAGACCCAGTAACATGCCATCATCATTCCATCTCTAGTCATGTAGACCCTATTGTCAAAGGGGGTATAAAATCCCCAAACCCCATTTCCTTGGGGAGGCAGTGTCCCCCCTGCACATTGCCTCCCAGCCTCTCAACATGACTTCCAAATTACTAAATTTCTCTTTTGGAAGCTTGCATTCTTGCAAAAGGGTAACCTGTCCCAAACCTGGGGTTTTCCCCTCAAAACTCGCACAATAGCTTAAGTAATGGATCTCATTCATATGTTAAACTGGGGGGAAAAACACATAGACCTATTAAATAGTTAGGAAAACCACTCTAATTAGGGAAAGGAGTCCAATGCTTTTCTCAAGGACTCCACACAGAGCTATATGCTACACACCCACAGAGAGCCCTGAGGCTCTGGTTGCTCTGGTCACTGCCCCCTGGGAATGCCAACCATGCTAGATTGGAGAATTCCAAAGAGCCATGAAAGTTGGGAAGCTGTATATACCCTTCAGGGAAACCAAGGAACAGGAAAATATGATTGACATTACCAAGGCTACAAGGAAATATGTGAGTGTCCAAACTACACTGACAGGCTTGGGAAGAAAGTAACCATAGCCAGAGGCCAGGGTGTAAGGGAATGGACTACTCACAATGGACACTAAAAGGTTGGTCCCTGCCCAGGGGTTGTTTTGGGGGGGAGGGTCTCTGATACCATAGGAAAGACTACTTAAGACAAAAACTGTACTTAGCATCTGCTTATCCCCACCTAAACTGGGATCATCATTTACCTTAGGGTCCACTATTTAGTCTGAAACTGCTAGTCAGATTCCCTTCAGGGTGGATTCTCAGGGTAACAAGGACAAGTTTTGGGGTCTCTATCTTTCAAGATGACTAAACTCGGGGCTCCCTTAGATTCCCCGTGGACACCCATGTGTATCACTATTTTTCACATGTATGTAGATATTGTCATTTCACAAAATTTATTAAAAAAAAAAAAAACATTGAGTTCAGAGTAACTTTTTTTTAACCTTTACCTTCTTCCTAAGAATCAATATTGTGTATTGGGTTTGTCACCATGGAATCTAGAAGCCCCCAAACTTGTAGCCTAGAGTTAGTGAACCCCAGGTTTGACCTTGTCACATGAGAGAGTTCCTCCCTGAGGGAAAGTCCGACTTCACAAGTCTCAGACTAACAACAGACCTCAAGGTAGTTTGGGCAGGAATAGCTAATCCCATCAAATGTTAAATATCTCTTTGTCCCAAGGAGAGAAACCTTTGTGACAAAAGTCCTTTACCAAGGTGGTCCTGCTTAGCTGGGTCTTTCCCTTTTGTACCCATTGTAAAGCACCAACCATTCACAGTTATTCCTGTCTACAATGCCTCGTTTTCCTTTGTTATCATTGTGAAGTCAATCAACTGTCCCTCTCATCCTTAGCCCCCATGTTTCACCTAGAAAGATATTTAAGCTTTCCAACTTTAATGGATCCTTGGAATTGTCCAATCTATCATGGTTGGCTTTCCCAGGGGTCAGTGTCCAGAGCAACCAGAGTTCAATCCTCAGACTGTGTAGAGGTCTATCATATTGAACCCCTTTTCCTTGATTAAAGGGTGGTTTTCTGACTATTTAATAGTTTTTTGTGTTTTTGTAAGTCAACAGGTTCTAAGGCAGAAGAGCTGTAAGGGATTTGTGGTTGATTTGCCCAGGGTCATACAGCTAGGAAGTACCTGAGGTTCTAAATTTGAACACAGGGCCTCCTTTCTCCAAGCCCTGCTCACCAGCCTTTGAGCCATCTAGTGTGCAAAGAGTACCTTCTTGTCAAAAAATTTCTTTATCAACAGAGAACTATAGTATGACTATTATTATAAAGAAAGAGAACCTAATACTAGAAAAATTGGGGAACCATTAGTCTAATGTTTTAAGTAACATAACAATTTTATAAGAAATCCATAACAGTATAAACATTATAGTTTTCAAGGACTATTGAGTGTAATCTTTGTTAGAACTTAGAGAGACCTGTATTCGTCATATGTCACTTCTCTGCTACAGAAACAGAAATCACTCCCCACTTTAGAATCATAGATTTAGAGCTGGAAAGGACCTTAGCAATAATCTCATCCAACTCCCACATTTTACAAAAAAATGAGACCCATAGAGGTTAATTTCTTGAACTAAAGGACATACAGGTAAGAAGGAGAATACCTGGGATTCACACTCAGGTGTTAAAACTTTTCTACTACTTATTACTTGAGGATGTCAACTGTGTTTATGGAACCCCCAAGTTTGCCTTTGTCCCTTGGAAACTGCCTTAAAGGAAGTCCCAAACTGACCTTTTATCAGACCAAACAACAAAGCTTAAAGTACCCAATGATCTCATCTTAGAATTAGTAGATATAATCAAACCTTAAGTACCCTTTTATCTTAGAAGTTAGTATCAGAGGCCTCTCCCAAGTCATTAGGCCTGAGGCTAGAATAATCCTTTTGTAATCCATTGTAAAGCTTCAGTCTTTCCCATAATCCAACCCTGGATTCCTCATTCTTCTGTCCATTGTAAAGCTAATGAATCATGTTCCTGTCCTTTGTTCCCCAAAAGGTATATAAGACCCCAAGTTCTATTGCTGTTTGGAAAATTCTCCTTTGATCCTACCAGCTTTATTTCAAGAAAAAGAGGCACAGAAATCAAATGAAGTAATTAGCAAATTGGAAACCAGAATTGACCTGCTGGAAGCCATGAAAAGCATGATAGACCAAATGGAAAAGGAAAATCAAAAGATCATAGCTGAAAATCAGTCTTTAAAGACTAGAATTAGGCAAGTAAAAGCTAATGCTCTCACAAGAAAACTAGAATAGAAGCAAAATCAAAAGAATGGAAAAAATAGAAGGAAATATGAAATATCTCATTGAAAAGGCAATTTACTGACCTGGGAAATAGCTCCAGGAGAGACAATTTGAGAATTGTTAGTCTACCTGAAAGCCTAGGAAAAAAATAAACTCTTGCCTTCTTCAAGAAGCCTCTAGATCCTCCATAATTCATGGGCCTTCCCTCCGTTGATCATTTCCACTTAATCCTGTCCATAGCTTGTATATTGCCTCCCTCATTAAATATGAGTTTCTTAAGAAGTAGGACTATCCCTTACTTTGTGCTTTGTATCCCCAGAATTTAGCAGAATGAACATGCTTCCACTAATTGTGGGTCCTGAACACATGATACATAGGATTAGGTTATTTTCTCTGATGGATCTAAACCAGTTGTCACCATTTCTGGGACATTATAAAGAATCAAATACGACCTTCAGTCAAGAGACCCTTGTTGAATATACAAATATTAAGGAGACTTCGGTGTCGTCAACTTGAAATCTGGAGACCCAGATTTTGCCCATCCCCTGAGAACTCACCCCAAAGAAAGTCCCATACTCATCTATTTGAAACTGAGCAATAGACCTAAAAGTACTTGATGATCCCCGTTCAAGTGGGGCTTTTAGACCTAATCAAATGTTATGTAACCTTTTGTCACAGAAGTTTTCCCCCATTGTATCAGAGATCTATTCCCAAGAAGACTAACACCTGTATAGGAACCATTCGTTTAGGATCCATAGTAAATAGACTACTACCTGATACCCCAGCCTCTGGCTACACATTCTTTCCAAAGTCTATCTGTAACCTGTAGGTTGGACTTCTCATTTTCTTGTAGCCATGGTAATACCAATCAATCATACTTCCCTCTCCATAGTTCCCCAAATGGTATATGTTTCCCAAGTTCCTTTTTTCTTCAGAGAATAATCTACCAGGATGTTCCTCTCAGAGATACTGTTCCAAGAGTCCCAGAGCCCCTTTGGGGGTTTTAGGTGCTTGACTCTGGGTGGTGGGCAAATATTGAACACTTTCCTGATTAAAGATTTGGTTTTGCTAACTACTATAGTAGGTTTTTTTTTTCTTTCCCCAAGTTGTGCGAAGGGTAAAATTTAGGGTTGAGACTGAATATATTATATTAGTGTTCATCAGGGATTTAAATTCTAAATCCCAATGAAATACTCCAGTCAGAATAGAATTTTATGGTGGTTGATTTACAATAGAAGGAAGAAATTAAGAAGGAAAAGGAGGGAAAAGGCATAGAAGTTCTGTCTGTTCTGACCTGAGCCAGAGGGAGTTCAGAGGCCTCTCAGCCAAGGGGCCTTCCCAGGAGATTAAATCTAGCTCTGCTTCCAGCTAGGAGGCCTCCTCCAAGATGAGGGGCCTCCTTGGAGGCTGGAACCTTCAGAAGGGTCAAGGGAAAGGGGAGTCAGTCTTATCACTCACCATGTGGCCATTCAAGGAAGCAGTCCCACCTAGACCCACCCTTCAAGAGCTCCTCCCAGTCAACTCCACTGCTAAAGTCCAAAGTTGCAAAGGACATCAAAAGCCACCAAAAACCCCTCTCATAGGAAGTGTTGTGAAATACAGGAAGTTCTTTACATCACTTCCTGTGTCTCACATGTACCAAGGGTGGCTTAAACTTGACTTATGTAAACCTCAAAATTTCTCAGACTTATGAATGTTAGGTGTTTCCCCCATTGGGGAATCTTCTACTTAAAAAAATTCCCTAGCAGATGGTGAGAACTCTACTTGAGTGTGGGGGCTCCTAGCTATGGGAGTGTCCCTGCTCCACCCTACTTAAGACTGCTTTAGGACAGAAAAATGCTTGCTAAACAATGAAAGTACTTTGATCCAATGCTTATGGAAGGGACAGGAAGTTCTTTGAGTCATGACTGTTTTAGAATTGATACAATGGGATACTAAGTACCTATAAAGGTGGGGCAACTTGTAAACTACTTAAACCTAAAAGGGTGATAACTTATTCAGAGGTTTTTTCTTAATTAAATTTGTTGACACAGCAGCAATTTTTCCTGACTTACTAAAGAGATTAAAACTACTCAGCTGTGAATTCAAAATGGGCGGTCCTTTAGAAACAGTGATTGGTAGATGTAAGGACTTAGGGGAGGTGACAGAGGAGATTTTGCCCTTAAAAATAAGAGCTCAGAGAAGAGAAGGAGGATCTCTATTTCTGATTTTCATTCTGGAGGATCTCATTCTGAAGGAGAGCTCCTTGAGGAGCTCCTCTGAGGGGCTCTGTCCCTCTGGGGTAGGAGCTCTGGAGGCTCTTGAGAGAGGCCCTTTGGAACAATCTCTGGCTGGAAGACTCTTTGAGGAAGGATGCTGGCCTGGTGTCACTAAAATCCTTGTTTAGTCAGACCTTGTGGTGCATGTTAAAAAACTGACTGGTTTCTCTTTTAAGTCTCAGGTCTAGGCCATATTTTGCTTGAAGCCCTTCATACTTATTCCTTTATTACTCTCTCTCTCTTTCTTTGATTTGTTAATTAATGTTAATTTGTTAATTTGTATTGTTAATTAAAATCTCTATAAAACCCAATTGACTTGGGTATTTGAATAATTGGGAATATTTATTTCCCTGGCAACCACCTTATATTTGATTTTAAAACCCAAGACACTGTAGTGAAACATATTTCTGCAGTCAAATTTACTCACCCTCTCTTATATCTATCACAATTTATATCTTCCACTATTTTAATCACTACAGTTTAAGACCTCAACCATTTTAAATCTCACACTTAGGACAGCCCAGGGGGTCAGTCAGTTGTTTCTGATTTGTCACTTGCTAGCACATGCTGGTCATAGGCCATCCTCCCCTACAGTTAATCCTTAGGTGGTAGTGTATACATTCCTGATTGCTAGAATTCTAAAGACTAAGCAGGGTGGAGTAAATCTAAAGTTCACAGTTGACAGTGTTGAGGATGAAATTTTATGTAAGGAATGTACTCTATGTTTAGCTTCTTGTCATTCAGTGAAAGTCAAATATGACAAGAGAATAATCAATGGGGATTTACTCAGTAGTTTCCCATTGGCTGCTGCAGGGTCCAAATCATTGCTCAAGTAATTGTTTTCAGGTATCAAAGCAACAACTGAGATAACAAAATCCATTTTATACTGATCTAGTTTGTCTTTCTGTGACTCTGGCCTCAGATATTTGTAGTTTTTCTTTTGTGAGTTTGTGTTGGATTTTGAGAATTTTTTGTCCTATTTTTAAGAAAGGGATCCTCTACCCTGTTGGCAAGTTGGCTCTTTGTTTGCAGAGAAGGACTCAAGTGTTTTTAAAAGATACAAGCAGTTGTCCCAGGACAAATGCTACATTCCATGGAGGGGAGCACTGAATCAAATGCATACATCTTCACCCAGAGGCATAATGCATTTTCATTGGACAAGTGGCAACTGAGTTTGGGGTAAACTTTTAGATCCCAAGAACAAAGCCACAGTTATGGATGTGACTGTTCCTTGTGAGAACTGATACTCAGCATTTGCAACTGCAAGAACTGGCAAAATAACCTAATAGGATGTGTCCCGGTATCTGGCAGAGGAAGGGTAACAAAGTGTACAGGAACGTGCTAATGATGCTCCCTGAGCAATGAACGTGAGCTAAATACTGGGACAGAGGCAATGTCAACTTCTGAACAAACTAATGGTACGTGCTGCGATCAGGTGGAACAGGGATACACATGTTGAACATATTGTAGCAGTGAGACATCACAGGAAATGATTACAAATTTTAACTATTTCTTCTAACAGGGCATGATTGCCTTATATTTTCTTTTTAACTGAGAAGCATCTGCTTTTCTTCCAGAAGGGAGGCACACATATATATACACACAGAAGTATCATATACAATCTTTATTGATTTTTGTATATGTTCAAGAATAAAAATAGTTTTTTGCATTTAAAATTTACCTGGACCTTAGTACCTTGCCATGAATTTAATTTTGACTAAGTTGTGGTGTTCAAAACAACATTTTAGTAAATATTAATTGAATAGAGTAAAAATTAAGTGTGGAGGTTCAAATATTAGCCTTTTCTACCATGTACTATCATTTTGCTGCTATATATCCTTATCTAAGTTTTTCCCCTTGGCATGTGTCCTTCAGAAGTAGCTGGCAAGGCACCAGGTCTAGACTTCCAGACTACAAAAGAATCCAAGCCATGCCACATGCAGAAAAGATACTTTGGGGCAAGGTTGTCATGCGTGAAAGAAATGCCAGATCCTGAGCCAAGCTAGATTAAGCATTAGGGAGATCCAGAACCTCCATTATGATCCTAGAAATAGTCTTTGGATTTTTTCTCCATGTTTCCTGAATAAAGAAGAAAAACACCCCCCCACCAAAATGCTGCATGAAAGAAACATTCCAAAAACAAAGACTCACAAAATAAAAAAGGAGATATTTATATGATGGTTTGAAGAAAAGCTACTCCAACTAAAAAATAATCTGTTAGCCCAGAAATGAAGACTTATTTCAGCAGTTGAACTCTTACATGTTTGTTCTAAGATAAAATGACTATGAATATCTTCAAGCCAGAATAAGATCTCTATGTACCTTACTCCCTTACATCATCCTAATGTGTCACCTGCAAAAGGTATATTGAGCCTGAAAATTTTGACTCCATTGAAACCTATTCCAATGGCATCCCAATAGGATTCATTATGATGTCATAATTACCCAGCAATAGCATCCCCAATACTATTAAAGAGCCTTCATATTGATGGCATTAGAATTCTAGTTGACCTGCCTCAAACATAATGCAATATGATGACTCCTACGTATGTAATTTATTCCCCAGAGTAGAATTAAATGGGCTGTTAACAACTAGTGAAGCTATCATGACCCTAGTTAAAAAAAAAAATTGGCCATACCAATGAGCTGCCATTGCCCCAAGGATAAGACAATGATGGTGGTCATGGTAGATACCTAAAATTCTCACTCCATTCTGTGATCCAAATCTCTCTCTGGTACTTTGATTTGGTTCCTCTGATCCCAAGATTTTTAACCGTGGCCTTAGAATCAATGCTAAGTATGGGTTCCAATGCTAAAAAAACACTAAGTATGGGTTCCAAGGAAAGAGAGGTAAGGGCTAGGCAGTTGGGGTTACATGACTTGCCCAAGGTCACAGAGGTAGAAAGTGAACCCAGGACCTCAAGTCTCCAGGCCTAGCTCTGCCACTTGGCACTGCCCCTGCTAATATCTTTTTAAAGTTAATGTTTTCCCCTTGTCAAGTTTAATTTGTGGTCTTGGTCCTGCAGTAGTGAAATAATTTTTGTTTAGCTGGACACTAGGAGTATCTGGGAAAAAGAACAATCATGAAATGCTAGAGAAGAGTTACAGCTAGAGTTCCTCTGACATTAAATGTCCAAACATTTCTAAAGAAAATGTTTTCATTAAAAATTTACTAACCTGTTTCCTTATATTATGATTCTGTCTCACCTCGATGTAAAGGACTTTCTAGTTGAAACTCCTTCCCTGTTTTTCCTATATGATGAAAGTTGGGCCAACACTGACTCCTTCCCAGTTGTCCAGGATCCATAGGCTCATTTATCTCTATGCAGATGATACTGAAATCTCTCTATTCAGTCCTATAGTTTCTATATCAATTAGCTACCTAATAGACATCTTGCTATGGATTCCTGATGGGCATCTCACTTTCAACACTTTCCAAAAGGGATTAAAATTTATCCCAGAATTTATTTTTCCTTCAAACTTAAATCTGTTGAAGGTCACAAAAGAGACCCAGTTTGTTTTGATGGAAAGGGGCAAGATCCAGAGTTCCTTGCATTGCTCTATAATCAAAGCCCTGTCTGGGAGGTCAAAGAGTACAATGGCATGGAGGCTGCCATGGGAGTTATTAGAAAACAGAATGGTAGAAGCTTAGGACAAATCCAGCCCACAAATAGACTTTTTGAAACATCCTGCTTAACCATTATCAGTTGATCTGGAACTCTAGGTGTCATCTTGTTGTCTCTACTGAAGCACTGGAGTCATCTCATCCCCGCTTGTCTTGTTGACTGTCCTCAATGTACCAAAAGGTATTAAGGAGTTGGTACCCAAGTTTCAGAACCCTCCTCTCTCACTCTTCCACCCAAAGCTGCTCAGTCCCTGTTCCTGAAGTTGTCTACAATATCCCATTCCCACCATGGATCACCCTACTTCCTTCTCCTTATGTTAGAAAACTATATAAACAATGCCTGCTTTCCTTTTGTTGAGCCATTCCAACACTAGATTGATTGTTCAAATGTGTAAGTACCTGATTAATAAAGATCACTTTCGACTTTTCCAGGAATGGTACTCCCTCAGGTATTTCTCTCCTTGGGAACTAGGATTTGAGTCCCATAGGACATGTGTTTCACAGTGTTCCTTAGATAATCTTATTCTTCTGGGACAAGGGAACTTTGGTTTTGGAAGGAGACTATGTTTGGCACAGTACCTTTTGGATTTATTCCCCTCTGGGGAAGAGTCTTGAGTTCCTAGGATTCCTTCCCCAGTTTATAGCACCAAAACCATCCAATGATGGACTTTCAAATAGTGAATTTGATGGCAAACAGTATAATTACAATTTTTAATTGTAAAAAACATGAGGTAGAGAAAAAGTATTCCTCAGCTGATTCTACAAAGGATGAATTTCATAGGGGAAATTTCTTCAGCAGATTCAAATCTAAAAGATTAGGACCAACATTGTTCTCACTGGACCCATGTTCACAACAAATAGAGAGAAAGAACTACAAAAAGCATAGAATAAAGATGGCTTTTTTGGTGATAGCCCATTGCTTCTAATGGAATGTTAAGTGAATTACACTTTGATTTGGCCCTCCTTGTACATTCAGCAACCCATGTCAAAAAGTTCCTTTTCTTTTAAAAATTTAACTTAATGAGCCAATTATTTAAAACATTTAGCAATATGCAAATCCTAAAGACCCATGAGTGTCAGGCAATGCTAATTGATCTATATTAGATTAAATTAGAGAAGTTCATCAGTCTTTATGTATTAAAAAGTAGGTTCAAGAGCTCCTGGAGGTACCCTTTGTTCAGAACAAAACAAACAAAAACTAAGGTATATAAATAATTTCCTAGATGTGAAGTATTTTTACTTTGACATGAAAACTGAAATGAAAAGGAACTCTGAACAAGTTTTGTCTAGGATGCTCCTCATGGAATCCTTTTATTGAAAATTATCAGAAGTCATTAATTCCCAGATCACTCACCTGACCCCAGCCTTAGGCCCCAGTAACTACTCCTAATCTCCAGCCTCCCACCAGATCACTCATCCAACCACAGGCCCAGCCCCAGGACCCAGGCTGCTGGTAGCTACCACTGTGTCTTCAGAATCACAAACCAACTGGTAAAAACTGGGGTGGTTCTTTCCTTAGGCAACAATTAGCAACCACAGGGCAGGGGACCTTGGGGGGGGGGGAAGGGGTGAGAGAAGGAAGAGACTCTTCCAGACAGGAAGTTGATTACAAGCATGGCATATTCTATGAAAGAGCAGGGCATTGCCTATTTCAAACAACTTCCAGCTTTAGGATATGCTTTTTTTTTTTTCATGAGTGCACTGATCCTTTTACTTATTTTACCTGAGATTCAGGGGAGAAATTCATCTTCCTACAACATTCCTTTGCCATTTGGGCCTGTCCAGTTTGGAATCCCTAAAACCCATGTTCTCCCTCCCTATGGCAGATCCCACAGTACTGACAAAACAAATCTCAACAGATAAAAAATGAACTTTAAAGAGACTGGAGGTAAAAATTTTAAGACTTTTCAGACTCCAATATTTTATAAAAGCCTTCATATATTTTTTATTTTGCAGATTGTTTTAAGATTTATTTTTGTTGGTTTTAAGTTCATATATTAATGTATTCAATACTATTCTGTTACATTGAATCATTTTAATGTACTGGGTTTTAACTACTGTTTTATCCTGTTGCTTTTCCCCTATAACTATACTGAATATTATTGAATAAGCCCATAAAAAACATTTTTTTTTCCATTTTCACTTTGTAAGTTGTAACCAGTTTAGATGAAGTTATGTGACAACTGTATAACAACCTTTGGAAAATTTAATGAGCTAAATATCTCAAATTGATTTTAAGGAGTATTCAAACATGAATTTTAGATTTTTTTTCCCCTCTAAACTCTGATCATTTTGCCTGCCTTTTAGTTATTTGTAACAAGAGGTAAGGTCCATTTTAGTAGCTGAAGTGAAGTACAATTATAATCCCCACCTCCCAATGGGACATTATAGTCTCATACCAAAGGAACTGGGAAGTTGATCCCAGGGCATGGTACCCCTGGATGTCTCCTAAAAGAGGGGCATCTCTCATTTTTAACTCCTCAGATCTACTTTATCCTTTTACCAGGATGATCTCTAGATTCTTGGTGACATTTAGACTCAACAGTAACAGTATAGAATTTTGGTTTTTTCTAGACTTCTCTGCCACATTTTTGCTATGTTGGCAGTGATAGAATTTTTTAAAGAATATCTCAGTCAAGCTTGAAACATTGCTACACCTGAAAAACTTGTTACAAGTATCCATTAGCTTTAAATGTCATACAGCAGACATGTAAAATATGATAGTGGATTTGCTATTGTAATTAACTGGGCTGTTGTGAATTTGGGGGGCTTTGGTACTTCTTTGAATGTGCATTATCTACTGTTAATGCTTTATTCTGAAAATTATTTGCTTGTACTCACAGTGGATCACGGCCAGGTTTGCAGAGGAACTGGATCTCATTTTTTGTTGAGAAACTTTTGTATTCTACATTTCCTTAGCTGACAAAGTGTAGTGATGATTACAAGCTATATTTCTGATTTTTAAAACTTTTATTGTTTTTGCTTGCATGTGCAACATACTATTTCAGTTTAATTTTTACTTTCCTTTTGCATTTGAAGCACATGTGACCATTGAGATTTTCTTTAACTTTTTTGATTTTGCAGTAACATAAAGTTTAAAATATATTTGCTATAATGTAAATGCATACCCAAAAAGCTTTAGACTATAAAAATTATGCCATTAATTATTTTTGAAAACTTTGCTTAATGATTCTGCCTGATTCCAGGACAAAAGAATACAAAAAAGAACCATTGCACAGTGCCAAAGAAGCACAAAGCTAAACTGCATTGTGCCAATCAAGCACAAAGTCAAAAAGACCAACCAATCCTGATAGGATTGATGAAAATTGAGCCAAGACAAGAGGACTTAAACTTGTTTAGGGTTCAAGGTTGTGACTGTTTAACATGTGTTAAAGGCAGGTCTTCCTTGTCCCACTTTCTACCAAGTATCTTAAATCTGGCTCCTACCTGGCTACTATAATCTAGTCCCTTTTCTGTCTTTCATGGTGTGACAAACTTTCTATATGTAAAAATAGAGACTTGAATCCAGGACCCCATTCCCCAGAAGTCCTTCCTCACTTCCCAAAATGCCTTGTAACCCTACCTGAGCCAAGAGCGAGATGAGGTATTTACCCTGGTTGTAAAGGCTACGTGCCCTCCTTTCCTACTTCTGCTGCAGAGCAGACTTGTCTCTCATGATGTGAGTGAAATTGAATTGGGCCTCTCAGCCCACCTAGCACATGCCTTTCTTACTTGTATTTTCTTAAATTCTCAACCTTTAATAAACTTCATGAAAATATAATACTCCTTGAAGAGGGAAACTAATTTCTACCTGCCTCAGTTTCCCTAAATTCTAACTGTTACATATAGTCCTGGCTACTGATGGGGTAAATGCATAATTGCTTAAATCATTTTAATTGGGCTCTGATTCAAGGACCTTTTATAGGTTTGTTTTTGCCTTTACTTAGAATTTTTACACATAAGACTTTGATAGTCTATATTTCATCCACAAATTATTTTCTCTTTTATTTGGATTTTTATGTTTTTTATTTTTCTTGCCAATTGATTCATACACCTCATAACTCAGTCATGCATTCCTAAGTAATCCCTGTGTTTTTCAACACCCTCTTTGGGAGGGAATATATAATTATTTAAATTGCAAAGTTTAAATTCTTTGAGAATAATTTTAGGTTAAGAAACATGCTACCTCTCTGAATCCAGAAAGTGAACTGTTTGGAGAAGACAGCATGAAGTTGCCTCCACAGACCACAAGCTGCACCAGAAGATCCAGAGAGAACTTTGGGATATAGTGATTTGAACTGTGTGGGGTTTAACCGTATTTGTTTTGTATGTATATGCTTATTCTGAAGGGGACTGCCCCCTAACTGGCTTTTTGTCAATGCACCTAGCAATTATTGGTTTTGTTCTCTTTTCCTCTTATCCTCAAATTATTGTTATTTCATAGCTGGTATGTGTACAAGACCCACTGGAGAGACTAGTCTTCCGTGGGTGTCAGGGGGGAATGTAGAAATAGAGATTTTGAACCTTTGACTTCATTCTCCAGAAGTCCTTGACATTTCCCAGAATTCCCTATAATCTCTCCTGCATCTCCACATTGGAGAGATCACATTATTGGTATTTAACTGGCAGTAATGCTTGACACATTCTCTCTTCTTGCATGATGCAGCAAATATGGTGGCAAGCTAAGCACAGGGATTTTAAATGGGCTAATCAGCCATTGGCACATGGTTTTATTTTGTATCCTCTTTATTCCTTGATTTCTAATGATCATTAATAAGCCTTATAAAATATAATGTTTTTATTATTAGAGATATACATTACATTTTTACATGATCAAGGAACAATTGCTGCCTTTCAAGGCAAGCTATAAATGTATTCAATATATGTCGAACAAGTACCGTATTCAACCAGAGGCCCAAAATAACCTGTGATAATTCTTTTCTATTCCTTCATCCTGCTGAAAAACTGCAAATATGCAATAGAATTGGGACTATTTGATATAACCACAAGGGACTTCCATAAGTAACAGACATTTTGGCCACTGCTTAGAATTTGGGTTTTGAAATCTACCACAAAGTCTAAAGTGACAATGACTTAATACAATTGTAAGAGATTCAAGTCTATCCATGAGTACCTGCTCAATGAGATGTTCAGATCCCAGAGAACACACACACACAAATAAATTAAATAAATAGCAAAGTATTATTATCTGGTGAGAATGGCAAGTCAGGAATAGATCCTAGTACGAGTCAGGGGCAAACACTGCTTTTGCAGGTGGCTACCTTTGCAAAGTTAGATGTTAATAAATTAATTTAGGGCTATTTTAAGAATTTAATCTCTAGTCATATTAGGTGAAATAAGGACAGACACTGGAGGATTATTTCAATCCTAAGTGTGAAAATCTGATGAAAACCTAAAGTTATAAAGATTTCCTCTTAATTCCAGTTTTAGTGGTTGGCTTGGGGTTGAGTCAATCCAAGATGCTTACATAATCCACATAGCACATTTGGTATGAGTCAGTTCAGAACTTCCAAAGAGAAAGCCTGAAGACTCTGGAGCAGGAACTTGCCTTTTAGAGAGTGGTCTCCCAAAGAGTTAATTTAAGGGCTATCCCAGTCATGGGGAACCTTTCAGAAGGACAGGTGATGTAATGTTCTCAAGAACCTGGGGAGAGGATGAGGGGAGCAGTCCCTCCCCACATCCCTCTGGCTTTCTAGTAATGAACTGTGGTGAACTTTGTGCTGGAGCGATGATGGGCATGCCCACAGAGAGGACTCTGAGTGCCTCCTCTGGTGTGTGTGCCAATGGTTTACTAGCACAGTTTATAAATGGAGATTTTGAGCCTTTGACTTCATTCCCCAGAAGTCCTTAGTATTTCCCAAAATTCCCTCTAATCTCTCAGGTCTCCATGTTGGGGAGATCATGATATTGATATTTAACTGGCGGTAACACCTCTCAGACTTTTTTTTTTTTGCATGATGTAGCATCAGCAGTGATGGTGGTAAGGTGGGGAAAATTTGAAAATAGCTAACCAGCCATGGGCACACGGTTTTTATTTTGTATCCTTTATTCCTTGATTTCTAATGATCATTTAATAAACCTCCTAAGCTATAATATTTTTATTATTAGAGATATAATTTTAGATTTTACAACAAGGTTATCCTTTCTCTAACCATCAACTTCTAAGACTTGATAGATCTCATAGCTTGGTTCAGGCTACTTCTATTTGGAATTACCAAATTACTCTTTTGGGGGAACAGGAAAATCACGGGAAGCCAGTTTCAACATCATTGAACTATTTTATTATAACCAATGCTTACATACATAGATCAAATTCTTCATTGGCCCAAGATCTGAAGTATCCAGAAATTCTATCCAACAGACATCACAAAATGTGAGTGGAAAAGGATTTTAATAGTCCTATAAATAAAAGGAATTCCCTTCCACTACTGTATACCAAACAAGTGTTGATAAAAAAGCAAAACCAGTGTCAAGAAATAGACACCCTTCCATTGTCATTTTGAGAAGCAATTTGAGTTTGACAACATGGAACAAAGCAGAAGAAAAACAACTTTTAAAAATTTCTCAGCTTTAGTATAGCATCATTTGCAATAATCCTTATTCATCTTCTATATTTGTCAGTAATTGTAATATCACTTCAGAAGCTGCTCAATAGTATACAGTGTGACAATGACAGAAAAGAGAGTTAATAAGGAACATGAAGGCAGACATTAAACACTCCAAAGGCAGAAACCTCTTGAGAAACTCATTAAGAATCTGATAAAAGGCATTGGAAGACATCAATAATATCAAGCCCTCACTTAAAATAGTAAACTTTCACTCTATTTTCAAGTTGAAGGCAGTAAAAAAAAAAGTCACATGGGAAAGAATTTTGAAAAACAATTACAGAGGAAAGTCTAGATACTTTGGATCAACAATTGAAAGCAAAGGCCAAAAGTGTAGAGGAATGTGAGCAGCCTAAGGACAAAAATATTTATCATCAGTTCAAAGTTATCTTTCATGATGGAGAGGGAGCAAGGATGGAGAGAGAGAAAACATCCTACACATAGTTGTGAGAAGTCCAATACATAGAAAAAGTAACTTAGATCAAGCACAATACCAATAGTTGTGTACCTGTAAATGTAAGGATTGGCAGAATGGTCAAAAAGGTGGTTATTAAAATACTGATTTTTCTGTAGACCTAGAAAGTGGAGTCCCATATTAGATTAATAATGAGTGAATTCAAGGCTTAATAAAGGCATATAAATTATCAGCAAAGACACAACCTTAACACTACTTCATTTAACATATGGTCACCAAAAGGTAACAGCACTTTAATGGGACTATTTCATAAAGAATTGATCACTGTCACTCAGATTTTATAAACATGATATATTATAGATCTAGACATCTCTATTCTCATTCTATCTTTATTACAAAGGTCTGTCAAAGGGCCATTAAGGAAAATTGTGGCCCTCTAGCTCAAGAGACTCAGTGACATCCTGAATCTCAAAGTTCTATGGCAAATACCAGTTCAGGGTGATTAATTCCATCGTAATCTCCCTTTCTGTATAATGTTGTATAATTTAAGTTGACCAACCCTGTTCTTAGAAGTAGGTAAATTAAAAGTCTTGTAATGTTAATAAGAAACAAGGCCTATGTAAACCTTAAAATTTCTTAGACTTGTGAATGTTGGAAATTTCACTATTGGAAGGTTTCATGCTTGGAGGGAATTTCCTACTGATAGTGAGAACTGTATTGGAATGTGAACCCCATTGGCATGGGACGTTCCTTCTCCTCCCTACTTGGGACTACTTTAGGACAGAAACCTTTTGCTGAACAATGGAAAGGGCTATGACCTATGCTTAAGCATAGAACAGGAATTTCTTTGAGTCATGATTGATTTTAGAATTGATACAATGGAGATACTTGGAATGACAGAACCAGGTCTTGGAACTTCCGATCTCCACCCTACTCAGGGTAACAGGATTTAGGAAGGGCTGCAGCATAGATCAAAATTTAATTATTTGAGAATATGACCTTCAACAGACATGTGCAAAGCCACAGACCTCTGGGCGGTCCTGGGTTAAGCTAGAGCCACCATTGGCACAGGGAAGACATAGACAGTGATTGGTAGATGTGAGAACTGAGGGGAGGGAACTTGGATGGTTTCCTTAAAGATAGCGGGGTCTGAGGACTGAAGGGGTTGGAGAGGTTTTGCTCTGAGAAGCTTGCTCTGAAGGAAGCTGGAGGTGGAGGCCCCTGAGACTGTTTCTCCATTTTGGTCATGTGAGTGATAGGGACTGGTCTTTTTACTTTGCCTCAGCTATCTAAGGGCTTGGGCCTTTTGGCCCAGCCTAAACAGAGGGGGTATTTAAGCCCTATTTCCTTCTCTCTCTCTCTAATACCTTTCTTCCTCCTGTTTGTAATTAAAAACTCCATAAAAGTTGACTGCTGACTTGAGTTTCATTTAGGAATTACAAAGCTGAATTCCTTGGCGACCTTAAATTAATATATATCAGTCTTTTAAAGTGATTTCCTTGTCACACCTACCATTCCCAAGCAGCTATGAAATCATTAATATACTTCCTTGGCTAAAAAGGAGGAAGGAAACCTATTCATGCCATTGTTAAAACAAGATCAAACCACTGCTGCCTCTAGAAAGTTGTCAAGGAGGCTAACTCAACCAAGAAAGATTTTGTAAGAAGTCAGTAGAAACTGTAAAACATCTTTGTAGACCACATCAGAAATAGTATCCATCAAATCCCAAAATAGGATGATTAGGTGCTGGGATCTATGCTACAAGCTATACCACAGAAACTAATGAAAGATACAATACTCTACTATAAACACAAAGCCCAATATATCCTTGAGAATTCATCAAACTGTAACAATGTTTTCTATGATGATGTTTGAATCCCTGGTACCATTAATGTTCTGAATTTTGGGGCACTGAGATCGAAATTTTTAAAAATAGATATCAAACCCAAATCTCTTAAGGTATGTGAATAAGTTTTCCAAACAGAGATCCAAAGAAGTAAAAAACTATGCAAATATGAAAAAAAAATCTCATCTCCATCATCCTGCTATCCTACTGGGGTATATATAGCTGCCATCCATTCTACAGCTTCTTGAGGCTATGGGTGAGAGTTAGGTGAAAGGTAGACACCAAAGGTGAAGGAGCAGCCTTGAAAAGGGCAAGTTGTCACACCTCTTGGAACTAACTCCCCATATACCTCCTTAATACAGATATCAAGGAATTTCTAGGAATAAGCAGCTTTAAGAGTGGAGGTGCAGAACATCAACTGGGTTAGATATTCTTCAAAGCAGGGTGCCAGGCATCTTGTGAAGAAAAGAGGTGGCCACCAAACCAAAAACTGACATAATGCCTCACAGAGCATCCAGGGAAATTTCCATTTACAAATCATTCATTTTCTAGGCTGAATGATGCAGATAAAGATATTTATTTCCACTTTTGACTGATAGGGCAGATTCAGATATAATTTGCATAGCAAATTTCTCAAATATTTCTAAAAGCAATCTGTTCAGGCCAAGAAGAGTTCCCATCATGGGATAAGCTAACATCTTCTGGTTCCCAGAACAAGACTTCCAAAAGAATTAGTTACACTAATGTAATTGGAATCCAAGATGGACCGACTCACTAACCTCATCAACCATGTCTCAGTCCAGAAATAATGAATTTTGGACAGAGGTCCAACAATAAAATATATCATGTATGGGGGATTTATCTCATTTTCTGCCAGGATTCAACAGAAAATATAGGCAAGAAACTGAGGACAGTCAAAAAATGAATTTGGTTTGATAAGACTTCTATTATCAGGACCAAGATTTTTACTCTCTTCAACATACCTGTTCAAATTCTTCTTGCACTACCTAGAACTGCTAAGAAGACAATTACCTAGAACTAGAAAGATCTGACAACCCTTTCTGACTTCAGACGTTATACTGAAGCCAAGGAAACAAATGTCACCAATATTTGGGGGGAGATCATTAGTCACTCTCGTGTATGTTTAGGACCCAGAGTGACTCCTTTAAGACCTAGAGTGGAACCTGGTTAGTGTTTCACAACAGATAGAGCTCAAGTCCTTTGCATTACCTATTATGCAGTAGCTAAGAAAACCAAATTTGGTGGGAACGGGATAACACTATCCTATGTCACCTACTGAGTGAAGTACTGTGCAAAATATGCCTTTCTGAGCATAAGAACGCTATATAATCCCTGAAGGCAGAAATGTACTTGTCCATTATACCTCTCTTCTTTGAGATCGTATACCCACAGGTATTTATTTCATATCCAAGAAAGAGAGTAAATGATTTTGAGGCAGCTAGACAAAATGGTGGATAGAACATCAGGTCCAGAATGGAGAGAACCCAGGTTCAAATCTGGTCTTAGATACTTCCTATTTGGGTGACCCTGGACATGTCACTTAACCCCAATTGCCTTCTCCTTGGCACTTTTGTCTTAAAAACAACAACCACCCTTCCATGGCAGTAATAATTCTAAGAGCATATTTCCAGACCTTCTGGAAAAGAATATAGAATGACATCGATGACCTTGTCCCTTTAACCAGAAAAACTCCAATATTCTACACAACATTTTAGAGATCACAATGTACCCAAATCATCTCCTAGACTATGAACAGCTCCCCTCAATACCCTTTTCCTCCTCAGCCAGCACCAACAAAAAGGGGTTGAAGGATATAGGTCCACATCAGTATTCATTGTCTATGGGCAGGGAAAAGTTCCTGCTGAACAAAGTCTAATCAAATAGAAAAATAGCTGCTACCAGTACAAGGAAAGGACAGGGGTTGTTGGGATTGCAGGAGCAGAACGGTACCCTTTGTGCTTTAGAACTGCCAGAGCCATTCCAATAACAGACTTCTACAAAGCCCAGGCATGCAGGCTGGAGTAGATACTGTGGCAGCAAGAATGTGTCAACTGTTACAAGAAAAGCATGTTGGGGGAAAAAGACGAGGGTAAAATGAATTCCATGTGTGGCTATTCAAAGGAGTTTTTAAAAGAATAATGATAGCTAGCATTTAAAGAGTGCCTTAAGGTTTACCAAGTGCTTTACAAATAGCTCAATTTATCTGAACAACCCAGAAAGGTAGATGCTCTTATCACCATTTTACAAACGAGGAAACTGAATCAGAGGGGTCAGTGAATGGACCAGGGTCACAGGGAGATAATGACTGAGGCAGGATTTGAACTCCCTGACTCTGGGCTCAGCAGTCTCTCCATTTCATCTTTTAGCCCCCTCATCGCTCAAGGAGCACATTAAGATTCAGTTGAGATTTTCTATTTTAGACTGTTGTTCACCTGGTATTTAGCCTTTGATTCTTTTACCCTGGATCTTGCTTTTTGACTAGCTCTCCCTCCCCCCTTACTCCCTTAGTTTGACCCTTTAAATCTTATTCTTTTTTTTTCCAAACATGTAGACAATTTATTAGGGAGACTAGTGGTCCGTCCCTAAGCCATTGGATTCAAGTTAAATCTTATTCTTGCTTTTGTCTGAATCAAGGACAGTCTTCGCTAATGGCTCACACACACTTTCAGCTTCTTCACTTGAGACTAGTCATCAGACCTTCTATTTGTTTACATTAACTGTTCTGCCCTGCCAGCTGGGCGAAGATGGTCCAAGAGAACCGTATTCCATGCTCTCTAGTAGTGGGAATGCTTCAGTCAGACTATGGATCTTTCCTAGGCATTGGGACTATATGAATAAGAAAAACACTCATAACCTCCCTTGAATTTAAGGCAGTGATCTTGACATGAGACATTCAGTCCAAGGGACTATATGTGGGAATACATACCAGGAGTTTTATCTGACATGTTGAGAAAACATGTTGATTTCTTGCCCCTGGTAGCAGTGCATGGTTCCTTTGGACAAAGGCCAAAAAAAAAATAGTTAGGAACTTTGGCAGAGTTCCTGATATTGCAAGGAAACTTACTGCTAAGTTATTAGTTTCTTTGCCTGGGATAGATCTTTTGTTTTTACTACTTTGTGGACTGCCTTTTATCTGGAAATTTCTCAATTTCATTAAAGATATCATTTGAACCTTAGAGTTTTGAGTCTTCCATTGCGTCAAATTGGGAAGTATAATTGCATCACTATCTATTGTCAATAGACAGAATTGTAGCAAAGTAGGCAAGGAGCCAGAAGGCATCAAGCTGCCTTTCTGCATCCAGGAGCATTTGGTACCCCTAAGCTGGAAGGGCGTCTATGTGATGTCATTAAGCTCTGACATTAAAGATATTTATTTCCTCCAATGTGAATCAATTGTGCAATCTGTACTATTGACATACCACAATTGGCCAAAGATGTAATAAGTACTAAGAAAACAGGGTTTAATTCACCTTGTTTTGTCCTCTCAAGTAGGAAACCCAAGAGAAGCATCCATCAGAGATGTCAAAGAATTATATAGCCACTCCCAAACCCAAACGTGACCTTGAGAAATCAAACTAGGCTTTACCAGAGATTAGAACCTAAGTAAACTGGGGAAAAACATAACAATTTTAGCTAAAGAAATGGATAAACTGTATGAGGCATTTCAGACAAGTCTAGAGCCTCCACGGATCCAAATATGCATCCATCTTCATCATTCTGAGCATTTAAAAACTGATGTAAGGAATGTTTTCTTAATTCTTCTTAGACCCACAGCATCCCAGTTGGTCTTAGATCTCTCCCTCAAATCTATTCTCATTAACCACTATCGATTATCTACTTCTACTAATTCTATTACTCCTAATTACTCTAGTTTGTAAACAGGCATAGCAATGAGTAAGTAGTGAAAGGCAGTTAAGTAGAGAATTGGATAGAAAGCCCCTTGACTAATTTTATTCAGGGAAGATCACATTCTAATCTTAATCTAAGACTCATGAAACACCACTATATTGTCATTACTTTCATAATGTTGGAAGAGACTGAATGCAAATGAGAGCCATTTGAGGTTGCCACATGCCATAGGAATAGGAGAGAAAGTTGAGTCGGATCTTTATTCAAGACCATTCATGCGTTTGACTCAAAAGGACAGCATCCTAGTATGGTGTCTCAGACACTATTGGAGGTAGAGGAGAATGCAGAAAAAGGTACAACATAGAGGGCATCATGAACTCATCCATATTCTCCTAAATCAAATGGACCCTCCCTAAAGCATTGTCCCAGCTATATTTTATATTATTAAAGGACATGAAATCAGGTCCTCATAAGCCTTTAAGCATAAAGTATTTTGAAATAATGGCCTTAGAAAAGTTTCCCAAGCAATTATGGGCTCAAAGAAGGTAACAGTCTATAGAAACATGACTCAGTTTATCACTGGTCAAGTCTCATGCTCTTTACCCTCTAAGAGTAAGTAGAAAGGACATTAGATTTCCTAGTCTAACTGACTAAAAGTTCTATTTCCAGTCACGGCTCAAAGTACCTGAAAGGAAATATTTGTTCCTAATTTATCCATAGGTTGACTGCCTAAGGTAGAAATATAATAATAGAAATAATACATTAAACAACAATAAGCTTGATCATAGTAAGGAATCCAAGGATCTTGTCATGACTGGATTTGTCTAAGGGTCAAAGATTGGATGGTGCATTCTATGAGAGCAGGGTCAGGGACTGTCGATAGGAGACTAAAAAAGAGGGTCTAAAATTCTTACCCATCCTATTCATATAAACACAGAAGAACCCATAGCCAGGACTCCTCTGTGAGAAAGGTATATAATTTCTTTGGTTGCCTTTCAAGAGACTGGCCCCTTGTGCTGTAGAATAAGGGAAGAGCTATAGAAAGGAAGTTAAACAAGTATAAGACCAAAAAAGGAAATTATACTTGTGATGGGGGTAGCCATAGAACAACCAAAGGATTCAAAAACTATTATCCTTCTATGGCATTGGGAAAACTTACAGTGAATATAAATATTGTCCTGAAGTCATTGTGCCATGTTTTGATAGGTACAGCTTACAAGGGATATGCTTTGAAAGTTGAACAAAGCATTGTGCACAATTTATACACAGAGAGATTTGTTTGTTCTTAGTTTTCAAAGAGGACCATTGGCATCATGGGGTGATGTCTTGACTCGTGAGTGAATTGCATTTAAGGGAGGCAGAGCTGCAGTCATCTCTTCTAGTCATCTAAGTCCAGGGGTAAGAGAAAAGGATGCCTGGCAATGGCCTGGGATGCAGTAGACAACTTTGACATCTTCACTGCCTAGTGGGAGGTAAAAGAAAGGGGTTTTGCTTTAGCTTTGCCATAGCTATTTGGGTTTGAGAGAAAATATTCACTGTTTAGTGGTTCTTGAAGGAAAGGCTAATGATTGCTTATGTGCTATCTGGGGGATCCATTCTAGTTAGCCTCAGCCAAATGGCTAAGTATTCACCTGGACAGGCTAACCAAAATCTATCTTCCTTTGTCTCTTGGGTCCTGAAGGACCTGAGGCCAGTGGTCATAGGAATCAGGTATATATTTTTAGTGATTTATAGGCAAAAATATGACTTACAGATGATAGTCAGTGTATGGAGATCCAACCAACTGTTCCAATAATGTTGAGGCTATGGGTTCATCTTCTGGAAAGCATCACTTGCTGCTTGTGTATTATACAAAAAGTGATCTTTCACAGATGAAGGGACTTGAAAAATGGATGCTCTACAAAAAAATCTTAAATCAAGAGTGATGGGGTGGGGGAGAATTAAATAAATCAAATGGAAATCAGTTCAGCTGTTCAAAAACGAGATATTACTTCTAGGCATCAGATGACATACTTATGAGACGATAGTTCGTGTTAAGACAGTAGATTTTTAAATGTCCAGAACTGAAAAACTATGGCATAGCTCATGAGAATCATTTTTTGTTGCCTAACCCAAAGGCATCCCCCACCCCCCATCCACTCCAAAAAAAGTTATCCCATTTGGCCAAAGGTTTCTTCCACTTTGTTCATCCTTTAAGAGAGCCAAGTACAAGAACTCGGTTCTTTATGGCAATAAGATAGAATAAGTGCAACCATACCTTAGAACATGCATCAACAAGAATTAGTCTAGCATCTAATCTTTTTCTTTTAAGGAATTTCCCAAGACTTTCTGGTAGCTCCGCTGGCATTCACATGATGCCAAAAGAAACTGCAGGGACAATATCAGATTTTCTGAGGACAAATATACCGATCACCCTGTATAGGCAGAGAAGGAGTCACCTAAGCCAAGGGAAGAATTGGTTCTATTTGTTTTACAATTAATGAAATAAACAATTTTCCCCCAAAGCTGTAATACCTTAACTAGAAGGGACTTAGCCAGGTTGTATTTTGTGGTCCTCAGTTTTGCCCAGGGTTCTCAGATTGCACAGGTTTGGGAGCAAGGGTCTAAAAGCCTGTGTCATCCCAAGCACAGATATGCACCTCTATTCATTTATGACTTGAGGAAAACAGTTAAGATCCAGAACTATCCCAATGTCATCATGGGGGACAGAAAAAGCACTTTCTCCTAAAGGTGAGAGAAAGTGAAATGAGAGACATGGCTAGTAAGTAGTGGAGTCCAAAATGGAGTCCTCACTTCTTGGCCAGGACTCTTACTATCTTTATCCCCGAGTCTGCATCAGGTAAAGTTGTACCCATGTAGGCACTCACAGAAGTCATTAATGTAAGAGAAATGAGAGCCTGGGGAAGTTGGGGAATGAACAAGTAGACAAATACCCTTCTTTCCCATCTACCACCTCACCAACCCCAAACACAGAGGCCACTGGAGATAGCCACGAGCTCCAGATAGAGGGGTGACTTTCAGATTTTTCTTGGAAAGGTTTAAAAGCATCAAGAATTGTGCTTTGAAAAGCTGCCATCTCACAGGACAAGTTCAACTAGGGCACTGCCTGGAGATAAATTACATTCCTACTTTCAAGTTGTCAGTGATTAGGGACACAAAAAGAAAGGGCTTTATGTCAGCTAAGAGAGCTGGGAGCTGATGAAAGCAAGTAATCAGTGCCCTGACCACCCCTGTAAACAGTGTGCCTCACTCCCAGGCTACATGAAATGACACAGACACACACAACCACTTTCAATGTGGACAAAGAATATTGCAGCAAGTGGAGGAAAGGAAGATGGACTGGTCCAAGTTAGGGCATTCTTCTGGAACTGGTTGTGCTCTGCTGGGTCTCACAATGTGTAACTGGCAGAAATGGAGACTTACAAGAAAGCTAGAGCTCCTGACAAGGAGAGGGAACTCTGAGCAGTTCAGCTGCAGTGAAAAACAGAAGTTTCCTCCTCTCTTCAAAGGCCCTCAAACAGAGGCTGCCTGCCCACTTGACAGAAATGTTGTAGATGGGCATCTTTGTCCAGTCAGGAGCAAAATTGAATTTCAGTCAAGGTTCCTTCCAGATGTAGTTGTACCAATGCAGCCTGACATCTATTCTGCATCTTAATGCTCCCAGTGCCCTGGGAAGTTTTCTAAATGGCTTTGCATCACACAACCAGAATGTGTCCAAGGAAGGACTGAACTTAGCTCTCTTCTCCTCTATAACAAGAGGATTTTTACCCGAGGCCAATTTTTTAAACTAATTTTTAAATATCAATTTTAGCTTAGAAAGGAAACAATTACATCAGATTCTATTTGAGAATTCAAAACCTTTCTAAGAAGGGGCACATGACAAGAGTTTAAGAACTCCTCTATGCCTCGTGGCTACTTGCTCCCATTTTACAGATTTGTTGATTTAAAAAAAAACTATTAAAAACAAATAATACATCTACTGTGTGCTTATGATTAGAAGAAAATAACTCATTTAGGAAAACTTTTCATGAATATTTTATTCCAAGCTCAGCTCATACTCTTACACAATACTTTCCTTTTTGCTTTAATCCTGACAATTATTTTTTAATATGTAGGATATTAAATATTGGCATTGCTTGACAGCTCTTGCCCTCTCGAGGAGTTTCTTTTTTAAATTTTTTTTATCTTTGGCTCAGAGACTGGGACATTTTAGGGGCTCATTAAAGAACTATCTTGCCTGTTATCCTATTCTCAAGTTGTAAATATTATCCTTAAATCCATTAAGGACATGCAAATAGAAGTTCCAAAGGGATAAGAATACGATTGACCCTGAGATATTGAAATAAGTTCTTCCTAGAAGTAGTACTTGAGGTAGAATAAGGGGCTTGGCAGAATATTCACAGAACTATGCCCAAAGGGCGCTAAAAGACTATCTGCCCTTTGATCCAGCCATATCACTGCTGGGTTTGTACCCCAAAGAGATAATAAGGAAAAAGACCCATACAAAAATATTCATAGCTGCACTCTTTGCGGTGGCCAAAAATTGGAAAATGTGGGGATGCCCTTCAATTGGGGAATGGCTGAACAAATTGTGGTATGTGTTGGTGATGGAATACTATTGTGCTCAAAGGAATAATAAAGTGGAGGAATTCCATGGAGACTGGAACAACCTCCAGGAAGTGATGCAGAATGAAAGGAGGAGAACCAGGAGAACCTTATACACAGAGCTGAATACACTGTGTTACAATTGAATGTAATGATCCAGAACTATTCAGAAGGATCTACGAGAAAGAACACTATCCAGGTTCAGAGGAAAAACTGTGGGAGTAGAAACAGAGGAAAACAACTGCTTGATTACATGCGTTGATGGGGATATGATTGGGGATGTAGACTCTAAGCAATCACCCTAGTGCAAACATCAACAAGGAAATAGGTTCTGATCAAGGACACATGTGGAATTTCAAGTCAGCTACAGGAAGGGGGGGGGGGGGGGAGGAAGGGAAGGAAAGAATATGATTCTTGTAAACAAGAAATAATGTTCTAAATTGACTAAATGTTTTAAATAAAAGAAAAGAGTTCACAGAATCTAAAAGATTGTAACACCCATGTGAAGCGTCCAAAGCCATAGAAGAGTTCTATTTAGAGCCAGAAAGTAGCTCAGTTACAATCAAGTTTGACTCTCCATTTTATGTAAGAAATGGAGGCTGAGAGGGGAAATGATTCCCCATGGCCAGAAAGGGTAGTTAAGCAGAAAAGCTTCAGGAATTGAACTCAGGTCATCCAACTCCACATATCAGGTTTCCTACTGTTACCCACCACCTTCAGCTAGTAAATGGCAGGAGTTTCCAATTTTAGTTCCTCAGACTACAAATTCAGCCACCCTTCAAAAACCCCAGGATAGCAGCTCACTCATTTCTAGGCTTCCTTCACAATTTAGCCCCATTCTCCTTTACAGGGTCCCCTTCTCCTGGCAAGAGAAAGTGGAATCTTTTCCCTCTTTCCAGCTGTGCACATCTGGCTTGGTGGAGAACCATCTGGGGTGTTGGGCTTATTAAGCCTTACTTGACTGGTGAACACGGAGGGATGGGACTGAGTCAGCACAATGCTGCGACCCCCACTTTGGGCAAGAAGCTCACCCAACCAACAATTCAGGCACTGAAACTGGACTCTGCAAGGCACCATTGCTTCCCTGCCTTGATGGGCCCCATGAGAACAGGATGGGAAACAGGTTCTGAAATTCTAGCCATTCGTTTCCTGCCAAGGTGCTACAGAACTCGAGGCTTTTCCTGTGATCTCATTCCAGGGAGCATTTGGACAACTGCATAGATCATATCTAAGTCCCTGAAGAGGGTTCTAGGGATGGTGATTACGACATGTCTGTAAGTGTGGCTGATGAGTGCCTTTCGGCACCGAGTACACGTGAAGAAGCAGCCTTCGGCAAAGCCAACATAGAGCAAAGTCTTCCATGATGCTTGCCTTTCTTTTTGGTATTTTAACTCTAGCAGTCGTTAAGCAGAAGAAAAGATACAAAGTTTAGCCAGCGTCCATTCTGGCTTCACAGAGCTTAAAGTCTTGCAAGATGTATGAGCTGAATTCTTATTTTTAAAGAATACATAATTCGTTACATAAAATCACCATAGACAGACACCACACACTCTAATCAGTGGTTTGGAGAACGAAGTTGTTCTGATGGGCAAAGGGGCACCAGAGAATACTTGTTTCTCCGGTGGTGCAGACAAGAAACATTTTGTTTTAAATTATTCATTCATTTGTTATATTAGAACTCCCAGTGGCATGGGCATTGTACCCCTAGAAACTCAGGCAAACTATTAGCAGGGAAATTCCTTTGCTCCCTTACACCCTCGGGTTCCCAACCCAAAACATCTGACCCTGAGATGATTATCCTCATTTGATTGTCCCATTGATATGAGATGGACAAAGACACACCTCATCCATCTGTCCTCCAAATCACAGAACCACTCCCATGCCTTCAGGCAAATCTTCTCCCCAACTCCTTGCCCTAGAGTGACATCCTCACTGCCTTAAAAAGAATATAAAACGCCCAGATTTGAGGCATTCTGGGAGCAACCTGTTGCTGTCCTCCTGAGGAGCAGCTCTTTCACCCATACTGTTCCACCCAGGAGGCAAGGCTGCCTCCTGGTCAGATTCAACATTACTTTACAAATTAATTTTTTTTCATTTTTAAGCCAAGTTTCGGGGTTCTGATTCTTGCAAAGGTATCCTTCCAAACTCCAGGGGTGCACCTCCGAACCCCACAACACCAGGGATCTTCCTCCCTCCCCAGTACTAAAGAAAGTACCATTTATTTAATATATGTATATATGCTAATACATGCAAAACTGTTGTGCTGTGTTTCTATTGTATCAATTCTTTATCATTATTTTTTAACTTAGAGTTCCAAATTCTGTTCTCTTTTCCTCTTCTCACCCGTTCCTGAGATAGAAAGCAATTTCATACAGGTTATACATGTACAATCATACAAAACATTTCTGTCTTGGTCATGTTTTGAAAGAAAACAGACAAAAAATAAAGTGAAAAAGCAGTTTGCTTCAAAATGGATTCAGACTCCAAAAGTTCTCTTTTTGGAGGTGGATAGTATCTTTCATTAAAAGCCCTCTGGAATTGTCTTGGACCTTTGTGTCACTGGGAATAGCTAGATCATCCCCATTGGATCATTGTACAATGTAGAGGGCCAGCCTCTACAAAAAAGTTCTCACATGGGTTTTAATCATCTAGGAAGGGAGCTACAGACTGAGGAGCAACGGGTGAGGGGCTTAAGGATTAGGGAAGAAGAGTCTAGGGTTGGATAGACAAGAGTCACAGAGAGATCCTCAGCATCACCTCAGCAGGGAGAGTGTCTGAGCCAATGGCACTGTTTATTCTAGGTTTTCTGCATTGGAGGTTGTTGGGATGTCAATCAAACAAGGGAAACAGGAAATGTATTAGCATAATACTAGCATCCAATTACAAGATAAAGGAGAAAGTAGCAACACAATTGTATTGTGCAAATCTATCCCTTCTGGAGAAAAAACTCTTCCAGGAACCAGGGTTCAGAGCTATTCACAGTTGGACCATTTTTTCAGATGTTAGCTTGTAAGGATCTTTTTGAAATGTTGGAGACCTACAGTTGTTTGCCAGCTATCAGACTGCAGATAAAATTGAGGCTTAATTTTTAACCCAATCCAATTTAGGATGCAGAAATCAAACGTGAAATATTAGAAACGTATCCGCAAGTCTGGTCTTGAACACTTGAAAACATCTTAAATATCTTTCATGATTTATTCTGAGCCCCTTCATCCAATGTCGCTGTTACTGTGTAAAATGATCTCTGTTCTGTTCACTTCACTTTGCATCACTTCATGTAGGTCTTCCCAGGCTTTTCTGAAAGTATCCTGTTCTTCATTTCTCAGACCACAAGAGTATTCCATAACAGTTATATACCGCAATTGGTTTAGTCATTTCCCAAATGATGGGAACCCCCTAAATTTTCAGGTTTTACTCCTGCAAAAAAAGAGATGCTACTTTTTTTGGTATGATATCAACATGGAATCTAGAAACCCCCAAACTCTAGCCCAATGAAATCTGAAGACCCCCAGTTTAGTTAGTTTGAAGGTGAAAGCTTCCAGTTTGACCTTGTCACATGAGAGTGACTCACTGAGGGAAAGTCCAACTTCACAAGTCTCAGACTAACAATAGACCTTTTAAAGGAGTTTAGGGGGGGAGGTCTAATCCCATCAGGTGTTAAGAATCTCTTTTGTCCCACTGTTTTCTCCCCTTAGGCCAAAGTCCTTTACCTGGATCTTTCCCTTTTGTTTCCCTTGTGAAGCATCCACTCCTCACTATTAAATGACCTATCTGGGACCCCTCATTTTCTTTGTTACCATGGTAAAGTCAATCAACTATCCCTCTCATCCTCAGCTCCCAAGTTCCCTTAGAAAGGTATATAAGCTTCCCAACTTGAATGATTCTTTGGAGTTTTTCATCTACAATGGTGACACTCCGAGGGGTCTATGACCAGAGCAAGCACAGAGTCCACTCTGCAAGGGTTTGAGGTGCACAGCTCTGAGTGGAAGGCCCATTAATGCACACTCCTCCCTAAAAAAAAAAAATGGTTTCTCTGACTATTTTAATAGTTCTGTGATTTTTCCAGTTTAACTATTATACACACACACACACACACACACACACACACACACACACACACACACACACTTTTCCTTTTTTTCTTTCATCTGAGATACAGACCTAGTGGTATTGTTGGATCACAACATGCAGTTTTATAACACTTGGGGCATAGTTTCAAATTGCTCATCCTAGCATGATCAGTTCACAAAACTACCAACAGTACATTGGTATCACAGTTTCCCCATATCCCCTTCTTTAGCATTTATAATTTCTTTTCTATCATTTAATTTTCTATTTTTTATTTAAATTATTTGTTTAGAATATTTTTTTTTCCCATGGTTACATGGTTCCTGTTCTTTCTCCCCCTCCTCCCTCCCCCCTCCTGGAGTCTGAGCAATTCATTCCACTGGGTTATACATGTATCATTGTTCAAAACCTATTTCCATGTTGTTAAACTAGAAAAAATACAGATTAAGTAGTCAGGAAAACCACTTTTTATTTAGAAATCCTCCAGTTCATCATACCTCTCAGCACAATAAGATTCCATCTCCGTTAGCTACCACAACTTTAAACAAGCCACAAGCTCTTCCAGCTTTGAGACCATAAGTTGTGGATTGTACTTTCTTGTTAAAAAAAAAAAAAAGGACAAAAAAGGTTTCATCCACTAACTAGCACTTAGAACACTGGAACTGGGAAAGTGATCTGACCAACAGTCCAGAATCCTGTTACCTTTCAGTGCTTCTCAGAAATGGGTATAAATAATTGACATTCCAAATTTTTTTTCCCCCACATTATCTGGGAAAATATTGAGTTCTATCAAAGATACTGTTGTGACTTCAGAATTTTAAGGTATGTCTCTAGCAGATATCATGAGCTGTCTGAATTAAGATGTGCCAGATTCCTCCTTACTCCTCAGGTCTTTGATCTGCTACAATATGTTTACCAACTGAAGAAGAGTTTATGAATGCCATTAAGTTCTCTTCATGTAGTAAAATGCCTGATGGTGATTCCATTTCAGCAAAGATTACAAGACATTGGGTCCACTGTCTATACAAAAGCTGACTGAAATCTTCTGGGTTATATGGCAAAAAGAAGTTATGTCCTAGGAGCTGATGGATGCTTCCATCGTCCATCTCTACAAAGGAAATAGGTTGCCTGCGACAATCACATAGGATCTTAGTCATTACCAGCAAGAATCTTGCCAGAATCCTCCTTAGAAGGCTGATCTACCCAAGAGCCAGTGTAGTTCAAGAAAAGGCTGAGGAATGGTCAGCATGATGTTTGTTGCCCAACTACTCCAGGAGATGCCAGGAACAGAACATTCATCTATCTGATCAAGGCCTTTGATACAATCAGTGGGAAGGGTTGGTGGAGGGTCATGCACAAATGGGATTTCTTAGCTAAGTCCACCAGTATTGAATAGCAGCATGCATGCATGGGTTCCAGATGATGGACAGTGCTCTTGAACTTTTCCATTGGAGTACCCACCAATAGAATGAGGGTACAAAGTGTCCCGGTCTCCCATGTTTTTTAGTATGATGTTTTCAAGTGATACTGTTGGATTGTGTTCAGTGAGGATGAAAATGACATCAAGATCAGCTACCTCACTGATGGTGAATTAACTTGAGAATAGGGCAAGTCGAAAGTGGAGGGAGAGTTGGGTACCAATTCTCTTCACAGACAATTGTGTACCCAATGCAGCCTCTAAGACTGAAATGCAACAGAATATTGGTTGATTCTTCTCCCATTGAGCTATTGACCTGTCAACAGAAGTTCTCCACCATCCAGCAACATGCAATCCATATATGGAGCCATAAGTTACATGGAGAAATATTTGGATAAGTTCACTTATCTTGACAGTGTAGTTTCTAGGAATGCCCACAGATGAGGTTCACACATGCGTTGTCAGAGCTAGCTGAGTGTTTGGGAAGCTGGGGAGGGAAGTGTCTGAGAGAAAAGGTATTAGGCTCCTACCAAGCTAAAAGTCTACAGAGCATTGGTGTATGCCTCTGAAACCTGTCTAGTATGCCCATGCTCACACAGAATTGTCTTCAGTAGAATTTGAACTCAAGTCAACTCTAAATTCTGGTAAAAACAAAAGACCATGTCCTGCTAAGCAGAAGAGAATATCATTGAACAAATGGGTTTTTGATTCACACAATTGAAAATAAATACAACCTATCCAGCTATAGCTGGGGATTATATAGCCCCAAAGGTAATAAATCCTATTTCCAAGAAAAGAGATTAGTTTTACAAAAACTAGGGACCAAGTATCCTAGGGAACACTACAGTGACCATTTTATATTATGGACTAAACAGCTTACCAAAGTATTTCATCTGCACTGGAGGTCAAAATCCTGTGCAAATGCCATGGTCCTCCCACTTCTCCATCTCCAACTGGAGTGGGGTGGAGGGTCAGATGTTTTACCCAAAGATTTTAGATACTAGAATGATACAATCAGAAATTTAGAAGAATATAGAGAATAAAGAATTTTCATCCAGATGGAAAAGGGATACTCAATAAAGAGTATCAATCTAAGGACAATTAGAAGTAGATGAAGTAGTTAGAAAAACTAGCAAAACTATTTGTTTTTTTAAACTCTTACCTTCCATCTTGGAATCATTACTGTCAAGGCAGAAGAATGCTAAGGGTTAGGCAATGGGGGTTAAGTGAATTGCCCAGGGTCACACAGCTAGGAAGTATTTGAGTTCAGATTTGAACCTAGGACCTTGTCTCTAGGCGTGGCTCTCCATTCACTGAGCTACCCAGTTGCCCACGATAGTGTTTTAAAGTATGAGAAATGTCTTATGAATTTCTTTTTATTTTAGCAGCCCTGGGATGCTTCTGTGTACCAAGGACCTTGGAACTTTTTCATCTGCCTTGTATCTGGAACCTCATGTTAGCACCCATTAGAGAGCTCTTTGAAAGCATGGAGCACTTTTCTTTTTCAAGCTCCAGGACTAAGCCCAGAGCTGTACATGCTAAGTTCATAACATGTCCAGATCTAACTCATTCATGAGGAAACTTGGGCAGGTTATAACTTGCCTAAGTTCTTGTACTAAAGAACTTCCTCCACTTAAGTGACATCTTGACAGGTGACTCTAATAATTCTTGGATCCTCTAATAATTCTTCTGCTCTGATACCATTGAGTATACTTGGAGATAATCCTTGTTGGCAAACCTGCTGAGCCTACACAGATTGGTTTTTATTTACCAAGAGCCTCAAAAAACCTGTCCAGGATTTTTACATACAGAATGTAGTTCAACTCACACACAATAGGAAGCAATTCTTATCTGAAACAACTTTGAACACCAGTTGGAGACCATTTCCCTAAACGTATACTACATTTGGAAATTGGAAAGCAAAGCAAAGAGAAACCTGCAAAAATCTGCCTTTGGCTGAAGGTCTTTTCCTTCTACTTTCTTTAGGGGACTGGAGTGGTACACAGAACAGGGGTGTAAACTCCTTCATTGTTTCTGAATTGGGAGTTCTTTGATGTCGTGGGGGAGAGTTCCTCCTTTGGAAAGCGGAATACCAAGAAGCCGCTAACAACAAAAGAAAGAGAAATAGGATCACTAAAGACATGTTGCTGGGTGAGGATGACTGGACAAGCTGTGCAGAGCAAAGTAACCTGCCCAAGAAAGCTCTGTACCCATGTACCACCTGTGCTTTAGAAGCCTGGAAAAAAGATCCCAGTATCAAAAGGGCTAACCTCAGGGCTGGCTAATATCAAACAAGGCTCTGAGGAAAAATATGCAGACTTTTTGGATAAATCCATCCCCCACGAAGATGCGGCTGACATTGTAATCCATCAGTTTGCATACAAAAATGTCAATAAGACCTGCCAGGGGATGCTCCAAAATGTAAAAAGAACAGGGAACGTCAGTGACCTTGTAAAGGCTTGTGAGGACTTCACTCCCTCCTTTGTCCAAGGAGTGGCCATAGCAGCAGCCCTCCAGGGAAAGACATATCCTCAGGTGATTAGAAATCCAGAAGCTAGAAAAGAGTGCTTCAAATGTGGGGGAATAGAGCACTCTCAGAGAGAATGCCCACAGGATGACATTAGACCCACAAGAGCCCCACCACCCACATTCAACTATGGACCAGATCCCTGTAATAGATGCGGAAAAGGTTACCATTTGCTCAAATATTGTCAATCAAGATACCACTGTAATGGGTACTTATTACCTGCTAGGCCTCCTCAAAACATGCAACAGGGAAACTTCAAATGGGCAGGCCCTCAAAACAATGGGGAAACAACTGTAGAACTCAGTCAGAAAAACCCATTCCTTCCCCAACAATCCACTCCTTGCATCAAGCAACCCCAGGAAGCGCAGGATTGGACCTCTGAGCAGCCTCTGGTCTCATATTGACCCCTGATTCTCCCCCTGCACACATCCCTACAGGGGTGAAGGGTCCCCTGCCCGAGGGGACAATGGGCCTCATTATAGGAAGGAGCTCTGTCTCCCTCTGGGGAATAGTTGTAACCCCAGGAGTAATAGACTCAGATTTCACAGGGGAATGACAAATAGTACAACCCCCAACTAAAACTGTGACAATAATGAAGGGACAGAGAATCGCCCAACTGCTCATTCTCCCTTAAGTACAAACAGCGAATCCAATCCTCAAACCATCTAGAGGCCAGGGAGGATTCAGATCCTCTAATTGGGCACTCTGGGTCCAAGAAATAAAACATTCAAATCCCATGAAAATTCTTAACATAAGTGGAAAGAGTCTAGAGGGATTACTGGATACAGGTGCAGACACTAGTTGTACAGCAGGGAAACACTGGCCACCAACGTGGCCCACCAAAATCAGCCCCTCTAACCTCCTAGGTATTGGAAAGGTCATTAATGGAGCACAGAGATCTCAGATTTGAACATGGTCAGACGGGAACCTGTCAGGACAGTTCTGTCCACACGTGGTCCCTTCTCTCCTTGTCACTACATGGGGACGAGACATTCTATCGCAAATGAAGGTCTCTTTAGTTACACCAGAGGAAGATGCCCAAACACCCCCCCAATAATGAACCCCTGGATTTTCTGGAGGGGCCATTGCTGAGATAACAGCTGATCTAATAATGTGGAAGTCCGATAAACCAATTTGGATTGAGCAATGGCCCCTAACAAGTGAGAAATTACATGTTTTACAAGAATTAGTACAGGAACAATTACATTTGGGAAACAGAGGCAAGTAACAGCCCATGGAACATGCCTGTATTTGTCATAAAGAAAAAAATCAGCAAGTGGAGGCTCTTACAAGATTTAAGAGCAATAAATATTATGGAAGGTATGGGGAGCTTGCAACCAGGACTTCCTTCCCCAGTAGCCATTCCCCAAGGGGTATGAGATAATAGCCATTGATCTACAAGACTGTTTCTTTACCATTCCTTTATCCCCCCAAGATAGAGCCAGGCTAGCCTTTAGCCTGCCCTCAGTAAATTTGAAAAGACCCTATCAATTGACATGACAATCATTCCCCCTAGTCTCAAAAGAAATAATGCAAGAGCAAAACACATGTACCCTAATTCTCCAAAACATCACCAAAAGATCAGACCCTCAAACCCAATCCCAAAAGACTATCGTGGGTTAACTTTTACTTTTAGGTACATAATTCCCAGTAAAACTGCAGCTACAAGCCAAGCCCAAAACTTTCTCATGAAGCCAGCACAAATCAATCCTAGAGGCCCATATAATATGTACAGGTACAGTACAGGTACACCAAGCTTCAATATGCCTCAGTGACTCAATTACACAAATCAGTAACTCAAACTCCCTAGTAAGTCACATGTGACAAAATCATTTCTCTCATATTCTGTCTATAATCACAATACAAAATATAGAATGTCAATCAGTGATTTGTTAAAAATTAATGCATCACTTTTCCAATTATCTCTTTGATTTTTGTGTATCTGCATGCCAAAAACATGGATATAAAAATAAATCCCAAGCCTGGGAATGTCGGAGCAGCCTTGAGATGCAAAGCAGTCCCATGGCCATAATGATTAAGCTGTCTTCTGTTTGTTATTCATTTTATTGACTGCTTATTCACCACCTGCTGGGGAACCCTGGAGTCATGAGTGGGGCTGGACCGTGACTGTGGCACTTCCTCAAAGTCCTTTGCTACCGTTCTTAAAGACACAGGCAGTCATGTTTCCCTCCCAGTTTTCCCCAGACCCTCTCCCCCTGCCTGCCATCATGGTTTTTACAGATGGGTCATCAAATGGGAAAGCAGCAACAGAGATCAATAATGAGCCATTTATACAAGAAACGCAAGAATGTTCCGCACAGCGTACAGAAATTTTTGCAGTCATTTGTGCCTTTAAAAAATTGGTTAATGTGCCCTTCCATTTGTTCTCCGATTCCCAATATGTAGTCAAACTTATTCCTCCTACTGAAGTTGCCAGCTTTCCTTCCTCTAGAAGTTCCGTTCTCTCCCTCCTACTAGAACTCCAAAAGCTCATTCAGGCCCCCAACACTCTGTTCCACATCCGATATGTCAGGGCCCTTCATCACAGCCAGGCCCAATCCATGAGGAGAATCAGCTCACAGATAGCTTCACCTGTGTTCCTCACAGCAGTCCAATGCTGAGGAAAGCCACAAAATTCACCACCAAAATGGCTCCTCCCTTAGACAGCAACATGGCATCCCCCCGCATTCCCCTCGCTGCCCACCCGATGCCCATGGGGCTAACCCTCAAGGCCTCAGGCCTGACCACCTCTGGCAAATGTCCCCTCTTTGGCCCTCTCTCCTACGTCCATGTCTCCATGGATTCTTCCTCCCAGGTGATGGTGGCCAAAGCACATACAGGGGAGGCCTTCAAAGACCTCTCACAACGCCTTTTCACAGGCTTCTTTTATCTAGGCATGCCCAAAGCACCAAAAACAGACAATGGACCAGCACATACTTCTAAAGCTTTTGCAAAACTCTGTGCCACCTTTCAGATCTCCCACAGCACGGGAGTCCCCACCACCCTCAGGGGCCAGCGATTATCGAGCCAGCGCACCAGACCTAAAAGCACAAACCAAAAACCGACAAGACGGTGATTTCTCCCACTCTTCCCCCACCACATCTTAACTCATGCCCTGTTTGTACTGAACCACTTGAATCTTAACAGCAATGACCATTCACCAATGGAAAGACACTGGACCCCGGATAACGCCTTCCATAAACCCTTGTAAAATGGAAAGATGTGTTATCTGGTGTCTGGAAAGGTCCCGACCCACTACAGGACGAGGTTTTGCTTGTATCTTCCCACAGGATTCGGACTCACCCATCTGGATCCCCGACTGCCTCATCCGTCCACATGTCCAGAAACCAGCAGAGACAACTGTGCCCCCCCCAGACCCCTCCCTCCCCAAGAGTGCTTCATCCTCCTCTACAACCCTGCTGCCTCCTCTCCATCCTGTGCACAATCTGGTGGAGCCGGTCCGACGTCTCTCTCCATCACCCCTCCACATCCTTGCTCTGCCAGCATCGGATGTCGACCCCAACCCACCTGACACCAACCTGGGGTCCACTCAAGGCTCTCTCACAACAGGCCTGTGATGTAGTAAGACATCAGGGCAAAGACCTACTCTTGGTCGCCATGCTTGCTGGGCTTGCTTGTCAGGTAACATCCATCTCCACTACTGCCCACTGGGCAGACTTCCCAGAGCCTCCCATCCTTCATCCTGCTCCTTGGGTTAATGATTTTCAGGTTTATACCAACGATTCTGATTTTCTGGGAGGCCCAACAAATGCTTATATCTTACACAAGTCTGTTCCTAATTTTACTCATTTCGGCTTGTCCAACTTGTCCCCTCTATGTTTCATGGCAAGCCCAAATCCCTCTCCAGGTTGCCTTCTGACAGACATTCACTCCTACCTTACTGACTCTCCAGGAAAAGGCAACATAAGAAATGTGTGGTTACTTCAAATGATGTCACCTGCATTTTCCTTAAACAAGTTCTGTTCAAACCACTCCCATCCTCCCACCAAAAGAGATTCCAGAATGTAAATATCTATCTGGTAAACTTTGGAATCAAATTCATGAAGCTCGTGGATTCCCTCCCTGGAGAGACTGGATTCCCCAGAAGGGGAGTCCAATACCCTATTATTAATGGTTCATGCTTTGTTTTTGATTGGCCCCTTTATAGCCCAGGTTATGATTCCAGAGAACTCCAAGAGTGCTCAATGGCCCTTCCAGACCTTAATTGGACTTATATCAACAAAATTTTCCCATTGACGAACCAATTTATGGATGGTTCGACCCTGGCTGGCCATCACCCCCCCTCTTAGTCTTTTTTAAAAACCCTTCAGTCCCCACTATTCACTTCTCACTATGGAGAGACTGATTGCCTCTCTCTGTACAGCAATGCTGTTATGGCCCAATGGCAAGAAAGAATTCAGACCTATCCAAGCCTGTGTTAGAGCACATTTTGCATTAATCATACAGCCACATGAAGGCTTCTCTTCTATACTGCATGTAACCCCAACAACTGATAAAATTACTTGTTCAGGATGTATTTTAACCAATTGTCTTAGCCCCGCCATCCCCACTTCTAGTGTATATATTGTAAAACAGCCACCATTTATCATGATCCCTGTCAACATGACCACGGACTGGTATGAAGACCCAGGCATCTATGCCTTACAGTTAATAGCCAATCACCTAACCTGCCCCAAATGCTTTGTTGCATCCCTCATCCTGGGTATCACTGCTTTAATATCTATTATAGCATCATTAACAGCATCAACCACGGCTCTCATTCAGACAGTCCACACTGCACAGCATGTAGATAGTCTTTCCAAGAATGTTTCCCTTGCCCTCTTAACACAGGAACACATAAAGGCTTAGAAGCCCATATAAATGTCCATGAAGAAGCTATTCTTCAAGGGGTTCTAGTAAGGGTTTTTTTAAAATAAATAGAAGACAAATCTAGACTTTATTTGTTGAAAGACTTCCTGACATTGAGGCTCATCCTATTTGTTGGATGACTCTGAAAGACAGAGTAAGGCTGGCAACTCTGCAACTCTGCCTTACTTAAATCCAATTTATGAATAAGTCCCCCCTGCTAAATAGATTGTTTTCAATCCCCATTTTAAAATTGAGGAAACTGAGGCAAACAAGTAATGTACCCAGGTGAGGGAGGTAGAGAGCACTCTTCTCAAGGGTGTGAACTCCTTTTTCATTGTTTCTGAGTTGTGAGTTCTTTGATGTACTCACAAGGTGTTGTTACTGAGGGGTGATGATTTGGTGAGGAAGAAGAAAAGAATTTTTTTATTGGTTCTCACCTGATAAGATTGTAGAGTTCACACCTTCCTTGAGTGAGTGGGAAAGTGGAGGAGAATCTGGGAGGAAAAGTCCTATAACAGCCCAGTCATGGCTTAGTCTGAGAAGTCTCTGTTCAGGGTCTAGATTTCAGCTGTATTCCTGACCAGGAATATTCCAGTATTTATGGACACTGGAGTTGTGGAGAGAGAAAACAAGAAAGTTGCCGAATATCATCCACAAAGCTGACCTTGTGAGTATTAAGAACAGTATTGGTGTCCCAGCCACAATGGCTACTTTGGGTTCTGCAGGGAAGAAGCTGCTGAAAGAAGACACAACCAAAGTGGAATTTGAAACCAGTGAAGAAGTGGACGTGACACCCACTAGGGTTTGCGGGAGGACTGCTAAGAGGCATCTATGCCTATGGGTTTGAGAAACCATCTGCTATCCAACAGCGAGCTCTCCAACAAATTATTAAAGGAAGAGACGTCATTGCCCAGTCTCACTCTGGTACAGGCAAAACAGCAACATTTAGCATTTCAGTCCTCCAATGTTTGGATATTCAGGTGAGAGAAACCCAGGCTTTGATCTTAGCCCCAACCAGGGAATTAGCTGTACAAATTCAAAAGGGTCTTCTTGCTCTTGGTGACTACATGAATGTCCAATGTCATGCCTGTATTGGGGGAACAAATGTTGGTGATGATATCAGGCAACTGGATCGTGGACAACACGTTGTTGCTGGGACACCAGGTCGTGTATTTGATATGATTCGTCGCAGAAGTTTAACAACTCGTGCTATCAAGATGTTGGTTTTGGATGAAGCTGACCAAATGCTTGATAAAGGATTCAAGGAACAGATTTATGATGTGTACAGATACCTGCCTCCTTCTATTCAAGTGGTTTTGATCAGTGCCACGTTGCCTCATGAGATCTTAGAAATGACCAATAAATTCATGACTGATCCAATTTGCATCCTGGTAAGACGTGATGAATTGACTCTCGAGGGAATCAAACAGTTTTTTTTGTGGCAGTGGAGCGAGAAGAATGGAAATTTGACACTGTGTGTGACCTTTATGATTCTTTGACCATCACTCAAGCAGTCATCTTTGTTGTTGTTTTTCTATCTAAAATGGCTCATAATTCCAGAGAACATTTCACAGTGGCTCCATATAGCACTGATTCTAGTCCATGACATAGGCTTGGTATTTTACATGTTCTTCCATGAGAAGAAACAAAACAAGTGTTTCAGTTTGAGCTTTTAATTCAGATTTGAGTTCAACTAAAGTAACATTAATGATCTGGAAATATGACAGGAAAATAACGAAGTCTCTGTAAAGGAGCATTGGAAATAGAAAAAAGGGGGGGGGGACTCAAATTCAGTCCTTATATCCTGTCACATATATCATGTTTCTTGATTGTTTTAAGATCTAATTTTGCTTGTTACTGTGTTTTGGCTGTTGACTATGTGTTCTGTTGTATTATCTTTGTATCTCCCCATATGATTGGATTGGATAAAATACCAATGTAAAGTTCCAGGGAAATTTAATGATCTAAAATTTTAATTGATTTTAAAGAGCCTTCATTCTGGCTTTTCTCCAGGACTGCCCATTCTTTAGTTCTCACCTTCTTTGGCTAGATTTTATCTTTTTGGGTTAACACCTCTTTTGTTAAGTTCATCGTTTATAGTTACTTAACACCTTTTTGTAGTTAAGATCTAAAATGTAGTTAGATCTTTTTTTGTAGTTAGATCTAAAAAATAGATCTAAAAATAGATTGTAGCTTACAATTCTAGCTTCACTATAAAGGAAGAGCTAAGTATCTTCATTGTTACAACGAGATAGCTAAATACAATCTTTACAGATGGCTACATAGATAAGAGAGCTTCTTCCACAAGCCCAAAGAAATGGCCAAGAAAGAGTCCCCAGAACTTCACTTGCTGGTTTTTCAAGTTCTAAGACCTTCCCCCAGATGCCTCAATTGGAACAAGGTTTCAAAATTAGAGCCCATATGTCATCATATCCCAACTTCTACAGGTTAGAAGCCTCACCTGCCATGCTGGCGAACCCAGACATATGACTGATTCTCATGGCCACCCACTGTGGTGAGTTTTCCCAGATTGGGCTGGGTTGGAGTTCCCCCAGACAATTTACAACTACCCAAAAATTTATAGAACTACAAAAACAAAGTTCATCTTCAACAATAAAAGGTCAAGAATATCAAGGGAATTACTGAAAGAAAATATGAAGTAAGGAGACCTGGCCATTCCAGATCTCAAACTATACTATAAAGTGGTAATCATCAAAATAATATGGTCCTAAGAAGCAGTGGTATATAAATAGAATAGCTTAGGTGACCAACACAATATTTAATGTCCATTGAGTTCAACAAGCTCAAAGATTCAAGCTTTGAGGAAAATAACTCACTATTTTTTAAACATTGCTGGCAAAACTGGAATACAATATGGTAGAGACTAGGCATGCATAGACCAACATCACACACCAGGATGAAGTCAAAATGGATACTTGATCTAGAAATAAAGGGTGACACCATTAAAAAAAAAAACCTAAGGGAACATGGAAAAGTTTATCAATTTATAGAAGGAAGAATTTATGGCCAAACAAGATGGAGAACATAAAAGATGGAATGGATAATTTTGATTAAATTAAAAAGCAAAACTCAAGGAACCAAGATTAGAAGGAAAACAAAATTTTGGGGAAAATGCATAGCAACTATCTCTGGCAAAAACCTCATTTCTCAACTATATAGAGAACTGGGTCAAATTTGTGAGAATACAAAGCATTCTCCAATTAAAAAGTGATCAAACAATATGAACAGGCAGTTTTCAGAGGAAGAAATTAAAAGTATCCATAGTCATATGAAAAATAAATACTCCAAATCACTATTGATTAAAGACATGCAAAGACAGCTTTTGTCAGGGAGAGCTTAGTGGGTAAAGACAAACCCATCCTCCTATCCCTTGGCTTATCAACCTCACCTCCTCACTCTGTCCCTGCCTTAAAAGGAAGAGGCTCCATTCCCATTCTCCCCTTTACCCCATTATATTACAACTGGCTAGTCCTAATCAAACATATCTGGGAGACCTTTTGAGAACCAAATTTCTTTCTGAGAGCCACCAAGGCTACATGAAAAATAATGTAAATGCAGACTGTCAGATTTAATGGAGGGCATTGCCATGTCAACATCCTCACCCCTTGAAAGAGTAACCAAGTCCCTGTCATCATCTTGGTAATATGCTGGAAAGCCCCCAGGCTGGGGAACCCTGGCCACTCCAGCAGGTCTGAGTGATCTCATTTGCCTTCCTGAAAACTGTACTGTCTTCAGTTATAATGCTATGACACTATGAGTGACCCAAGATGAAATAGCTGTGGAAGAGTATTGGGTGGAAAATAGTACCAAACTGCCCAAAGTCCTACTCTGGGTATGTTGTGGAAGGCACATCCTTCCTAACAGGGACCAAGAGGCTTCCAAGCACACAGCTGTTCAGAAGGGTCTGCCAAGACCTTCAGAAGTAAATAAAATGATCCTAAGACCCTTACATGGAGGACCACCACTAGCAGGCCTAGAGAAAAGTGAAGAACTCATTAAAAAGGAGAAGATCATAATGCTTCATTATGATCTTCTCCATCATCCTTATGGAGAACATGCTGGAAATAAAAAGGGGAAACCTCGAGGATTTGGAAGTAATAGTACCCAGCACATAACTTACCTAGAACTCAACCCCTATGAAAATTTCTCCAAAGATGAACTGGACAAGGATCAAGACCTTTTGACACAGGAGATGGAAGTCATAAAGCAAGGAATGTGCCATGGTGAGCTGTCAAATGAAGTTTATAACCAAGTGTGGGAAGAATGTTACAGTCAAATTTTATATCTACCCAGGCAGCGCCGATACACATGAACCAACTTGGCTAGCAAGAAGGACAGGATTGAATCACTTGAAAAGAGGCTTGAAATAAACAGGGGTCTCATGACCACGGAAGCTAAGAGAGCTGCAAAAATGGAAAAGAAGATGAAAATTTTGCTTGGGGGCTACCAGTCTCGGGGGATGGGACTAAGGAAAGACTTGAATGCTTTATGGGACCAGATAGAGCATGCCTACTTGGAGCTTCGTACTTTGGAGCTGCTAAAGAAACAAGAGGATTCTGCTATTCTAAGGAGGCTGGAGTGTCTAAAAGAAGATGTCCAGAGACAGCAAGAAAGAGAAAAGGGACTTCAGCAAAGATATGCACATTTGCTACTGGAGAAAGACTTTGAAGCCCAAATGCTGCAAACTAGTCTGTTCTCATAGAAAGAATTCCATGCTGATTAGGACGAAAGAAAGGATTGGAAGCTGGGGTGGAAAGGGGACGATTCTTGATTAATAATCCCATTTTCAATGAGGGAAAATGTGGGGAAGTGAGTTACAAAACCAAATAAAATATATAAATACGTACATCTTATATTAACACATAGTAACTGGGTTAAATTCCTTGTTAGCACAAATTCCATTTCAATACTGTATGTGAATTAATGTAAGGACTTTAATACTGTTATTTTCATGAAAAATCAATAAAGATGACAAATCAAAGTTCACAATGATGATCTTCATTTTCTTTACATTCAGTACCTCTAGAAAGACTATTTCTAGGTCCTGGTTCTGACTTTTCTTTAGTCCACTGATTCACTGAACTATGTACATTTTAATTTTAAGAAATATTAGCTGAAGTTCTGCATTTTAACACTAAAAAGAAAAGATGTTTTGGGTGTAATTGTCCATTCAGAAGAGTCTTGGATTGGCTGTTGAACTGTGAGCTTTGTTTGCCACTAGGCTTGATCACTTGCAACACTGATGGCTTAGAATTATTTCTGGTTTCTCTTGTAATGGACAACTACACAGAAATGGCAGGGACCAAATGGAAGGTTATCTTGATGACTGGAAACTGAAGGACCTGACTCTTAGGGAGCAAGTTCTTTCCAGCCAAATGGCCCTTCATATACAACATTGCTGGTCACAAATTGAGGACAAAACTAATGATTAAAAATAAGTCTTTGGTGCAATTATCTACCTCCTCTTCCTCCCCTCCTGACCCCCCACACCCCATGTGTTCTTCCTCTTTGCCTTATTTTTTTTCCTCAATGTTCTTCCGAACTCAGGTTAGTGTTCACATGAAACTTCTCCCAATATTCTAAGGACCAATTCCCCTCAGACCTCCAAAATACATTATATATTTAGTCCATCTTAGTTATCCTCTAATAAAAGCTTCTATTTCCTCCTATGGGGAGTTCCTGTTGTATTCTCTGTCTCCTATACTACATTTTCTCTGAAGGGGAACTTTCCCTAAATCATCATTGTCTCTTATGATTTTCCTTTGGGGATCCCTGACAATTGGCCTGTCTGCATGTGAGTATTCTATACCTCATGCTATTGCATGTAGAAAAGATGCTTTAGACATTCCAGTCAGAAGATAGGGAGTCCTCAGTTTACTTCTTTGAGGAAGTAAAGCATATTCTACTATTAGGAGAAATGTCTACATTTCATGTTTGTAATGTGAAAGGGAGTTCTTTGTTCTCTTTGTCCCCAGTTTACACTTGTTAAAAGGGAATCCTTTGTTCTCTTTACCTAGTTGGAGTTAACATGTTGGTTAACATTATGTACCCCTACTTAGTACCCCCACTAGATTGTGAAGACAGGATTAACTCTCCTTTGTCTACCTTTTAAATTGAAACACAAGTTTGAACTAGGTGGAGGAGCTCAAAAACCACTTAGGGAATTCACACCCTACTTAGTACTAGGTAAGCCAACAAGATTCTTGGAAGAGTTCCACCCCCTTTTTTTTTTTAACTCAGTCAGAAACATACAAGAGTTCACACCTTCAGAAACTGTTCAATCATCAAACTAAACCCTTTTGATTAATATTCACTCCTCCAGAAGGTGCCAACTAGTTCCCACAAACACTGCCCCATGGGCAGTGCCAGATACTTTGGAAGCTATGATTGTCCCCTGTGAAGAGGGGAGGAGACAAGGAGTCACCACAAAAGGCAAGAAATCCTTCATATTGGGGGAAATTATCTTCTGACTGGGGAGAGTCTTCAAGAGAGAACTTTGCTGGAGCTTGGCTTCAATTTAGACTGACTCCTAGACTACTTTGTTGGGTTAGTGAAAAGCTGACCAATTTCCTAGTTTTCTAAGAGATTAGGGTCCATCTTATCTTGGAGGTTTCATGATTACTCACCACCAGCTTTCCTGGTTGAGGGCTAATTAATCTCTGCCTTTATTAAGCAGACAATGAGTAAACATTTAGATTGATAGGATAAATAACTTCTCTATCCTCCTCACATTTCTCTTTATTGCTTCCTCTTCACTTATATGAAATTATGTTTAAGTCAGAAATTTATTTACAATTGTTGCCCAACCATTAATTTTGACCCTTACAGTAAAAGGGTCCTGAAAGCCAGAACTGTATATAGGCATTTTGGTCCTGAGGGCAAATGTTGAGTGGCAAGAAGTAAAGATATGCTTGTGTTTGAAGTAAATTAAGGTGTCAATCCCATAGGATTGGTTTGATTCCTGGGAAGCCATTGTATTTGTAGGTTGTAAATTCTGAACTCCATACTCTGAGAATTCCAAAATATTTTAAGAGAAATTCAGGGAGCCTTAGCATCAGTATTAGTATCCTAGGGTTCATTACACCTGGAATTCAGATATTTTAAAATTTCTGAGTAAGGGGTGGAGAATGTTGAATGTTTGTACCCAGACCTGTCCCTTTAAAACAAACACACACTTATCTTTAGGACAGATGAATAATAAATCATGAATTGCTCCAAGACAAAGGATAGCCAGCCAGATCTAGGTTCAAGTCTCACCTCTGACACACTAGCTAAGTTATCCTGGAGAAGCCACTTTGTTTAGAGACTGTATAAAGTACTGAGAAATTAAATTGGAGAACAGGTGATGGCTCTTCCTGGAAGAGGGATGTTCTTCATCCAGGATTTTCTCATGCTATTGTAAACTCATCCCCTTTAAGAACTGGAAGAGGCCAGCAGCTCAAGACTAGCCGTTCTATAAAAGGTCAAAAGTAGGCAAGGTAAGTGTGAAATGATGCTCAAGAAAGTTGCAAGATCCTAAATTCACCCATCAGTTGTAATCAAGGAAGAATGACCAAAAGCAGAGTAAAAATCTGAAGATGGACCCAGGAGAGGCAGATGGAACATTTATGAGCCAGCAGGGGAAGGGAACTCCATGGAATTCGAAGGAGGAGAAAACTGTTGGTCAAAAGAATTTTCTCTCAGAGACTCTGACAAGAGCTGGAAAGGAGACTTGCTTTTCCTATACCCCTTTTCTACCTGGCTGTGCTGAAGAAAAGTGTTTCTGTCTTGTTACTGAATATCACCCTGAATCCTTTCACCCTTGAAAGACAGTTTGATCCCACCATCAAATATAGCTAGAGAAAAATAGGGGTAGGATCTCCTTGGTCCCTCTGCCCCTACCTTTTCTCCTTTTATATTTCTTTCCCAAGAAATAAATTAGCCATTTAGTATACAGAAGACTATCTCTGAATTTTATAATAGGAGGGAGGATTTCAAAAGTCAAAGAAGGAAGTTAGAAGGGGTTGCTTCACCTTCTGGTCAGGTCCAGACTCCATTAAGGCTTGCCTAGCCTTAGTGGAAGGAGGAGGAAGTGGCTACACAGTAATTGGTCCCCTCCAGCAGCTGGTTTCCTGTTTTTCCTGTTTTCCTGGCTTTATTTCCCTAATATTATCAATCTTAAATATAGTCAAAACTTCCAAAGTAGTATTTCAGAAAGGGTCCTTAATCAGGACAGGGGACACTATGATCTAAAATATCATGCAGGGAGATCTTCCAGAGACACCACATCTCAGGAAAGATGAGAATCCAATTACTGGGAATTTCAGCTAATCTACAAAAGATAGGCTGCTAGATAGTTTCAAAGAGAAAAGGAGGGATAGTATGTGAACTGATATACACTTGGGCACTCAGGATATCCCCAATCACAGGTGCTGAAGTTTGTTGTTTTCTTGAAACTGTAGGCTGGTCAGAGAATAATAATGAATCCATTATAATTCTGATAAAGGATCCAGTTCCCATGGGTTTGTGTGTGACTGTTTCAAAAGACACAATTGCCATGAGAACTTCCTTCTTTCTCAGATTCTGAGGTAGAAGCCCAGGATGAGTCTAAAACAAACATAAAATTTGCAAAAATGTTTCCCCCCCAGCCAGCTTTTTTCTGAAGAGCCCCCCCCATCCCCACCTCTCAAAAAGTCTCAGCAATCCCCCCACCCCTTTCCTCCTTATCTAATCAGAGTCCAGTCCCGGGGCTAGGTGACCACTGCAAGTAGAGAATTCAGCATTCCAAACAACAATTAACTTTCTCCAGAGATCTGATTCACAGTCATTTACTCTGGAAATGTCCTCTCCAATTTCCTGGAGGAAAAGAACAACAACAAAACTAAGGGAGCTGTCACTTGTATTTGTTAGAGGAACTGAGCTTTGCCCCAGTTCCTGGGCACAGTGTGTCTGATTTCTCTCACCAGGATAAATCAATTGCTGTGAATTGAGTACTTGTGGCTCTTTTTTTGAAGTTAACAAGTCCTTGGGAAAGAAACAAAACCCGATTAATAGTTAATTCAGTCCTTGTCTATCTTTCTACCAAAGCTCTTTCCTAGTCTCTAGAGCAAGGGTCCCCATACTGTGGCCCCCTGAGAGCATTTATCCAGCCCCCACTGCACTTCCAGAAGGGGCACCTCTTTCATTGGTGGTCAGTGAGAGAAGCACTGTATGTGGTGGCTCCACAAAGTATGGCATCTCTCATGTACAGTTTTACTTCCAGTGACAATCCTTTTCATGGTGCTTGTTCTGAGAATAACTGAATGAGAACAAGTCGCTGCACAAAGGATTATGTGGCTGCACAATGGAAAAAGTCAGCATGGTAAGCAGGATCTGGTGGAGGGGATTCCACACTGTGAATTTTAAAATTATTCCACCCTAATCAGACCATTTTTTAGAAGATTTGATTTAGCTATTTCCTGATCAGTAACAATGAAGATACTTGGAATAACAGAATCGGGTCTTGGAAACTACATTTCTCCTCCCTTCTTAGTTTAACAACATTTGGAAGGTCTACATCAAACTCAAGATTTAATTATCTGAGGAAATGGCCTTCAACAGACATGTGCAAAAAAAAAAAGGACAGACCCCTAGGCTGTCCTAAGTCAAGCTAAGCCATCATTGGTACAGATGAGACACAGGAAAATTGATGTAAAATTGTCTATATAAGGCATGTCACTTCATCTCTCCTCCTCTTTCCCGGAGAGAGGACTCTGGCTGGCAGTGTGCTAAGCATTCCAACATCTTGGTGTAATGGCAGCTATTGTCTGGGTTTGGTGGCGAGTTTTGCTCTGGAGCTGATTTCAAGTTTGGGCATCTTGACTTAGCCCTTTCCCTTTTGGAGTTCAAGCCTGATTCCTTCCTCCTTCATACTCCAAAACATTATCTCCTAATCTCCCCCTACTCCTTTCCTTCTCCTTAATCTCCTCCACTATCAATTAAATCAACATAAAATTTCCAGCTGACTTGGGTGTTCATTGGGATTTTATAAATAAAATCCTTGGCGACCAAAAATAGTATTACATTCAGTCTCAGCCATAATTTTATCCTTTACACTGCCCGTTATAGTGGTGGCGGTGATGAGCCTGTGTAAGATGTGATAGGCCCATCCAAGCCAGTGCTGCAACCCCCGCTATCCCAAACAGCAGCATACAGATTTGTTCATAGGTTGTTGTTTTTTTTAATATAGTCCGGCCCTCCAAACGTCTGAGGGACAGTGAACTGGCCCCCTGTATAAAAAGTTTTGGGACCCCTGGTCTAGAGCAAGAAGCTGCTTTGGATTTCCTTGTTTGGTTGGTCACTTCCACTGTGCAAACTGAGATTCAGAGGCAGAGGGGTCCACAGTGAATGGCCAAGCTGGTGTCTAAATGGCCAGTGACTGGCCAGGGCTGAATAGAGCATCAGTGGCAGAGGCTGCAGGGCCACTGAGAGGTGGATCCTAACCCCTCATGTATTACAGAGCTGTGAGCCCTCTCCAATCTGTCCTGTCACCATTGATCCAAGAAGATAAGCCAAGCTCAAGCCCAGAGGGTCATCAGGCTCAAAACAAAATGCAGATCCCAGGCATGGATCAAGGGACTTCAAAGGACTCTCTGGAGGTTCGGGTTACACATTGAGAGATTTAAAATGGTTGAGGTCTTAAACTGTAGTGAGTTAAAATGGTGGAAGATATAAATTGTGATAGATATAAGAGAGGGTGAGTAAATTTGACTGTGGAAATATGTTTCACTACAGTGTCTTGGTTTTTAAATCAAATATAAGGTGGTCACCAAGGAAATATTCCCAATTATTCAAATACCCAAGTCAATTGGGTTTTATGGAGATTTTAATTAACAATACAATGAGTAATCAAAGAAAGAGAGAGAGAGTAAGAAAGGAATAAGTATGAAGGCCCTCAAGCCTGCTTTTTCTTATATGGGGGTTTTTCTCCCATGTCACCTCCCCTAAGTCCCTACATCTACCAATCACTGTAGACACTTTCCAAAGGACTGCCCATCTAAATTCCTGCTAAGTCGACCAATCTCCTCAGTAAGTCTGAACTAGAGAAAACACAGCTGCGTCAACTGATCTCATTAAGAGAAAACTTGCCCGACCCTTTTAGGTACCTAGCATCCCATTGTATCAATTATAAAAAACAGGCCTGGCTCAAAGAACTCCTTGCCCCACCATAAGCATGGATCCAAGTACTTTCTTAGTTTAGCAATGAGTTTTCTCCCCTAAAGCAGTCTTAAGTACAGGTGAAGTAGAGGTCCTCCCATTTCTGATCCTGGTGAGTTCTCACATCAAAATGGGGAATGTTTCTCAGTGGGGAATGTTTCTCAGTAGGGAATTTGTTTCAATTAAGAATTCCCCGATGGGGAAATTTTTAACATTCACAAGTCTGAGAGATTAAGATTTATAACATCCAGAGTTCTTGAGAAGATTGTAAATTTCATGAAGTTCCGACACCAACAAAATGCTACATTCTGTCTTTCAAAGGCATTTTGGGTCAAACCCATCATTTGGACAGAGGGCTCAAACAGAAGCAATGGCTGATGTCTGAGGCACTAGTCTGCCACCCCACAATTGAAGCAATAGATGGAAATATGCCTTTGAGGCCAAGTACAAGATCAAAAGGTTTTGTTTGAGCTCCTAGGCATGACCAGAGAGTCTCAAGGGGAATCCTCCAAGAGGACATTGAGCCCAGAGAACCATCAAGCCTGAAGGGGGATCAGATCATTTTGGTCACTCGAACTGACTCCAGTTGAATGACAGAAAGAACCAGCCTGTCAGAAGAAGCAAAGCTTCAACACACAGAAGTACTTGGCTGGGGTCTTGAAGGATTACTCTGACCTGGGCTCCTGGCAAACTGAGCACTTTCCCTTCTGATCAGCTGCTTTCACAATCTCCCTGGAATATGCTCAGACTGGCTGGGTTAGAGGGTCCCTTTCTCGACAGTTAACAGAACAGGTGAGGGGTACCAGTCTTCTCTGAGCTTCCTACCTTTGATTATAACTGACTTGGAGGGAATTCCCTCTGATTCCTTCACCTTGAAAAAGGTCTACCTGCTGGCATCCTCTGAAGTTTAACTCTGCTTCTGTTCATAGTTCTACTTCCCCCTTTTATTCGAGCAAGTTTGCAGGTAGAATTGGATGCAATGTGTTTATTCCAAGAAAACCAATCATAAAACCATTGTAGAAATCTGAAAAAAAAATACTGAATCTTCCAGGTTCTGGGAATTAAGTGCAGATGATTTAAAGAGCCTGGCAATGTGATAGAAACTTCTGTAGGACTGTTTTGCTTATTTTCCATCTTTATCTTCACTTCACTGCAGAGATGACATTTGGCAGCAGAAATAAAAATCTGGACTAGGAATATTATTGTACTCCTGGGAAGCTCAAAAAACTCTGTACCAAGTAGAACATAATTCTTCTCCTAGCATGTTAACCCCAGATCTTACCTTCCTCTCCTCTGAAGGAAAATCTAGCCTTTTTCAGTAGTTTACCATGTCCCCAGGTCCAGGAATCCAAATTCCATGTTTTAAACTTGATTTTTATTAGGCATGCATTTCCCCCCCACATTGCTCTACTTTGTCTACTGTTCTTCCCAATGAACCCACACAAAGGGCATCAAAAATATAATTTCTCCCTTGTAGCATTTGAGAGAAAACTATTTCTTGAATTTGCTGTCATTAGAATGTGACTTATTTTAAACCCTGACCTTCCATCTGGCAATCAATGCTATGTATTGGTTCCAAGGCAGAGGGCTAGGCAATGGGGTTTACAGAGACTGATTTGAATCTAGGACCTCCCGTCTCTAGGCCTGGCTCTCCATCCACAAAGGTACCCCAGCTTCCCCCTGAAATGGTGTTATTTTTCAGCAGAAAGTAATTCTCCATTTCACCTTTTAAGACAAAAAAAAAATTATGAACAAATTTTTGAAATAATTTTGAAGTCTTCAAAGGAAGAAGAAAATTTAAATGAATGACATGCAAAAATCTAGAATGAAAATCCAGGGAAATTCAAAGAAAAAAAATCAAGGAGACAATTCTTGATCACCACTCCAGTTTTCAATAATGGAAAGCATGGTTGACAAAACCAATGATTAAATATGTAATATATGTGTATTTTTAAGTATATTATATATCAGCATAGAGACATTGGATCACACTGATGCTATCAGAACTGTCATTTCTCAGATCCTGAGAAAGAAGCCTAGGATGAGTCTGATAATACAAAAGTTTCTAAGCACAAAAATAAATCTTGCGCAACAGCAATCCATCTTGCTTTGAAGTAACCATCTCCCCCACTGCAGTACTAAGTCACTCTGCAATTGCCTCAAGGTCATGTTTCTTCAGGATTGAGTCTTGGGTCTAGATTACCACTCCAAGTTGTAAATTCAGCATTCCAAGCAACTGTTATCTTTCTTGTGGTCTGATTCAGTTTCTTTAGATCATTCACCCCAGATATGACCCTTCCCAATTTCTCTGAGGGAAATATATAAGCTATTACATAGATTTTTTAGAGGAACTTAGCTTTGCTCTAAATTTTGCCATGTGACTCTTGATTTCTCTCTCACAGGGATAAACCAATTGCTGTGAATGAAACATTTGAGGCTCTTTTATTTGAGGTTGACAAATCTTTGGGAAAGAAGTAAAACCTGCTTCATAGTTAAGTTCAATCTTTGTCTTTAGGAGTGGATCTATGGGCCTTCAAATTTGATAATCCTCTCAAATTTAGTTCTCCAGTTTCTGGGAGGCAGGCAAGACCAATTCACAGAGCCTGGAAGTGTGATAGACTTCAGAGGACTGCTTTGTTTATTTGCCATTTGTATCTTCCCTGTGAAAATGGCATCTCTCAGTGGTACTAAAATCTGGACTTCCACCCAAAAAATGGGACGAAGACAAATATGAGAAACTTGCAGAGAAATGACTTGCTGAAGAAAGAAAAAAAAAAACAAAACAAAACAAGCAAACAAACAAAAAAAAAACAGTGTAACCTGTCAAGCAGGAGTTCTTAAGATACAGAAACTACCAGGTTGAATTGGGATCCAAATTAAGAAAGAATTTTATTACGAAGATTACCACAAAGCCCAAAATGAGAGTTTTTGCATGATCTCACCATCCCCTATTGGTTCTGTGCTTTGCTCTTTATTCCCATAGAAATTTGAGGGTTAAATGTTTCTTTTGTTGTTTGCTCATTTTCCTAGCCTTTTTTTGTCTGTGGTCTTGGAATCCTGAAAACTGCTTGCTGAATCTGTTTCCTCTGCTTCTGGTTTTGGCAGTGAACTTAACTTGTCTAAAGAGATTTGGTCATGAATATGTCTAAGAAATTTAAGTAAGGGTCTGACTAAAATATGAGAATTCTAAGATAATATTGTGGTCATTGATTTTAAAATACAGTTCAAGTCAAAATCACAAACCAACTGGTAAAAATTGGGGTGTCCTTTCCTTAGGCAACAATTAGCCTCCAAGTGGCAGGAGACCTCAGGGGGATGAAAGAGGAGAAGGAAGAGACTTTTCCAAACAGGAAGGTGATTACAATTATGGTGTATTCTATGACAGAGCAGTGCATTTTCTATTTCAAAGGATATTTCCTGAGTGCACTGATACTTTTATTTAAGTCACCTGAGATTCAGGAGAGAAATTCATCTCCATGCAACTCTTTGCCATTTGGGCCTGCCCAATTTGAGATTCCTAAAACCCATGTTCACCCTTGCTGTGGGATATTTGTCAGTACTGACAAAAGGTATCTCAATGGCTAAAAATAAAACAAAACAAAAAACCCAACAACAATCAACTTTAAAGAGACTGGAGGCTATATCTTTAAGGCTTTTCAGACTCCACTGTTATATTAAAAAATTTCTATTTTATTGCATTTTTTATTGTTTTGTTTAAGATTTAACTTTGTTGGTTTTAAGTTCATATATTAATGTATTCAATACTATTCTGTTACACTGGATCATTTTAATGTACTGGGTTTTAACTACTGTTATATTCTGTTGCTTTTCCCCTATAACTATACTGAACAAATTGTATTGAATAATCCCATAAAAAAATCCTTTTTTCATTTTGGCTTTGTAAATTGTCACATAGTGGATGGATGGACTTCATCAAAACTGGTTACAATTGTGTAACAGCCTTTGTAAAAATTAATGAGCTAAAGGTCTCAAATTGATTTAAGGGGTCTCTAGACATACTTTTTACATTTTTTTTTCAACAACTCTGATCATTTTGCCTGCCTCTAACAGAAGGTAAGATCCATTATAGTAGCTGAAGTGAAATATAACTATAATTCCCACCTCCCACATATATAAAAATGTAAATGGATGGGACATCACAGTCTCATACCAAAGGAGCTGGGAAGTTAATCATGGTACCCCTGGATAGCTCCCCAAAAGGGAGCATCTCTCATTTTTAACTCTTCAGCTCACTTTACTTCCACCAGAACAATCTAGATTTCTTGATGATGCTCTTGACCCAAAAAAGTTTTACTTTTTTAAAAATATATTTGCCAAGCTTGAAAGATTTGCTATGTCTATAAAAACTGTGACAAATATCCATCAGTTCATACGCTTTTAAAAATGTCACACAGCAACTTATGAAATATGATAGTGGGTTTGTTTGCTATTGTAATTTTGAGGATACTGATACCTTTTTAATGTGCATTATCTGTTGTACTACTGTTCTTTATAAAAAAAAAAAAACTGTTACTTTGTGAAATTCATTTGCTTGTACTCACAGTGGATCATGACCAGGTATGAAGAGGAAATGGATCTCATTTTTGATGAGAAACCTTTATATTCTATATTTTCTTAGCTGACACAGTGTGTCAATGATTATACGCTATATATTTTTTTATTCTTAAAACTCTATTATATTTTTTTGCATGTGCAATATACTATTTTAGTTTATTTTTTCTCTTTTTATATTTGAAGCACATGTCACCTATATTAAGATTTTAACTTTTTTGATTTTGCAGTAATATAAGTTTAAAATCTGTTTGCTACAATGTCAATGCATGCCCCCAAAGCTTGAGACTATAAAGATGATGCCACTCATTGTTTAAAAAAAAATTATGGTACTTTGCTTAATGATTCTGTCTGATTCCAGGACAAGAGAATACAAAAAAAGCCATTGCACAGTGCCAAGAAACACAAAGCTAAACTGCATAGTGCCAATTGAGCACAAGGTCAAAGAGACCAACCAATCCTGATGGGGTTGATGAAAATTTTGAGCCATGACAAGAGGACTTGAACATGTTTGGGGTTTGAGGTTGCAGCTGTTTAACATGTGTTAAAGGTATGCCTTCCTTGTCCCACATTCTACCAAGTATCTAAAATTTGGCTCCTACCTGGCTCCTAAAATCTAGTCCCTATTCTGTCTTTCATAATGTGGCAACTTTCTGTAGTCCTGGCTACTGATTAGGTAAATGCTTAATTACTTATATCATTTTAATTGGACCCTGATTCAAGAACCTGTTATAGATTTATTTTTCATTTACTTAGAATTTTTACACATAAGACTTTGATAGTCTATATTTAATCCAGAAGTTGTTTTTTATTTGGATTATTTTATGTTTTTTAATTTCTCTTGCCAATTGATTCATACACCTCATAACTCAACCATGCATCCCTAAATGATCCTTGTGTTTTCAATCACCCTCTTTGGGGAGGGGGGAATGTATAATTATTAACATTTTAAATTGAAAAGCTTGAATTCCTTTTGAGAAGAATTTTAGGTTAACAATCATGCTACCTCTCCAAATTCAGAAAGTGAACTGTTTAGAGAAGACATCATGAAGATACCTCCATAGATCACACACTGCACCAAAAGATCCAGAGTGAAGTTTGGGATGTGGTGATTTGAACTGTGTGGGGTTTGAATGCATTTGTTTTGTATGTATACTCTTATGCCGAAGGGGACTGCCCCTAACTGGATTTTTGTCAATATGCCTAGAAATTATTGGTTTTGTTCTCTTTTCCTCTTATCCTCAAATTATTGTAATTTCAAAATTGGCATATTTAGAAGACCCATAAGAAAGACTAGTCATCGTTGGGCCTCAGAGGGGAATATAAAAATGGAGATTTGAACCCTAGACTTCAATCCCTAGAAGTCCTTGATATTTCCAAGAATTCCCTATAATCTCACCTGAGTCTCCAACTGGGTGAGATCACAATTAGTATTTAATTGGCAGTAATGCCTCCCACGGCTCTCTCTGCCATTGCAAATGATGTAGCAAGTGCAGCAAGTAAGCTAAACATGGGGATTTTGAATAGGCTTTTTATTACTAGATACTATTTTAATTTTTGCAGAGTAGTGCTTTATTTTCCATTTGTATCTTCCCTGTGAAGATGGCATCTCTCAGTGGTACTGGACTTCCACCCAAAAAATGGGACAAAGACAAATGAGAAACTTGCAGAGAAATGACTTGCTGAAGAAAGAAAAAAACAAAAAAAACAGTGTAGCCTGTAAAGCAGAAGTCCTTGAGATACAGATTGAATTGGGATCCAAATTAAGAAAGAATTTTATTACTAAGATTACCACAAAGTCCAAAATGAGAGTTTTGCATGATCTCACCATCCCCTTTTGGTTCTGTGCTTTGCTCTTTATTCCCATAGAAATTTGAGGGTTAAATGTTTCTTTTGTTGTTTGCTCATTTTCCTAGCCTTTTTTTGTCTGTGGACTTGGAGTCCTGAAAACTGCTTGCTGAATCTATTTCCTCTGCTTCTGGCTTTGGCAGTGACCTTAACTTGTCTAAAGAGACAGGATTTGGCCATGAATATGTCTAAGAAATTTAAGTAAGGGTTTGACTAAAATATGAGAATTCTAAGATAATATTGTGGTCAATGATTTTAAAATTAATACAGTCCAAGTCAAAATGACTTTTAGCAACTTTTTTTACAAGAAAGGAAGAGAGTGAAAGTAGAGCATGAAAGAAGATAGAATAAGAAGTCTAGCTTATCACCCTAAATATTGCTCTGGTCAGGGCTCAACCCTGAGGTTGAGGACTTGCTGTTGAATTAAGCAATGGTTCAGCCTTCGTAGCTTCCTCTACTCTGGAATCAATCTCTCCAGAAGCCAGGAATGGAAGATTACCTTTTCACTCACCAGGAGAAGATCCAGCAACAAAGACCCCCCACCCCCACCCCCCACAGGAAGTTCATCTTCTATAGTCCTTTTGTACATCACTGTCACCCCCAGAGGACATCAATTCTGGGGGTTTTGTTCGCTAACAATGAGGATGTGACTCTGTGCCACAGTCTAGACATGACTCTAGGGTGGAATACACTGGAGCAAGGGGTGGGGAGAGGTTTGCCTGAAGGTATGCCTGAAGACTTCTATGGATCCCATATTTCTGTGTACTTGAGCATAGTTACTCCTACAACTGCAATCACATCTTAGTTAAGCTTCATCTTGGTTTTTCTCACTGTTTTCTCACAGGTAAATGAAGTGCTAGATCAGCAGAAAATTGATCAGAAGGGTATCAAAAGGATGATTTAATTTTTCATTTAAAATTGGCTTCTATTGGGGAAATATGCATTAAACTGGAAAAAACGCAGAATTATTAAATAATCAGAAAAACCTACTCTTTAGTTATGGAGAGGAGTTTAGTGTTTTACTCCTGGGAGTGCCTCACAGCTAGATGTCAGCTCCAAAGAAGCTAGAGACAGAAAGTCTTGGGTTCAAATTTGGTGTCAGACATTTCTTAGCTGTGTGACCCTGGGCAAGTCACTTGACTCCCATTGCATAGCCCTCCTCACTCTTCTACCTTGGAACTAAATACTCAGTATTAATTTCAAGATAGAAGGTAAAAGTTTAAAAAAACAAAAAAAAATGTCACTTCTATTAGAGACAAAATTATAGAAAGGATTGTTCTATTTGATCACAGCCTTTAAAGATTTTTTCCCCACTGATGAGGAACGTGGAAACAAGCAGTAAGTTTTATTGAAATCTATAAATTGTTTTTGAATGACCATTACAACTGAATATTAACTGACTGGGAGCCTTTGTAATCTTCATTTAACCAATTGCAAGTGTGGCCTTTTTTTTTTTACACTGTTTTTCCAGTGCATGTCTTAGTAATTGTTTAAGTTCCATTGAAGCGTGCAGTTAAAAAAATAACTCTGTAATTCCTCTTATGTTTGATTCAATGTTTTATAAATGAAATATTTGAGTATTTTTGTATGAATGATAAGATACTATCTTTTCAAAGAAGAAACTTTAACACCTAAAAAAAAGGAGGAAAGGTAACTCCCATGGACGTTATTTTATTTATATACCTTTTTTCTTAAGTGTACCCATGTCAAAGTGTAATATACATTTTCTTATTATGTGATAAAATCTTTACTAATGAATAAATCGTTACTTTAAATCTTTACTAGAGCTAGCAAAATCAATGTATACTCATAACATGGTAAAAAATGGTCTTGTTTAATGTTATATGATCTATTGCACAAAACCTGGCCATTGAGACCTTCAGAGTGTAAATGAATAAGAAATAAACAGAATTGCATGTTTAAAAAATGAGGCCAGAGAGGCCAGGAGATGCTGGGAGACAAAATTCTAAGTCAACCTAGAAAAAATACAAAACTACCACTGTAGTCATAACCATGAGTCTTTAATGAAGGCAAGGAGATTATAATAGAGAAAACCACACAGAACCAGCACCCTGGGAGTTATAATGTTGAAAAATCGATAAGAACTGTAGTATAGGGAAGTTCTGAACTACAGAAAAGGGGTTGATTAAAGGAGGAAGTCATCAGCTCTCTACATAAATGAACTGAAGCTTCAGAAAGGTTTTATACCCATAGTCACAGAAGCCCAGGAAAGATGCTCTTGCCAGAGGCGAGGGTGTTTCAGACGTACTTCAAGTTTGGTCCTCTTTAGCCAGTTCAAAGGCTAGGGTGATGGGAGAGGAACTTAAAGAGTTTGTCTTCTTTAAACTCGGTCCTTGGGGTAGGGGAAGGCCAATCTAATTTATAATTCAGTTTTTGACTTGTTTTAACTCTTTGGGAATAGTCCAGCAATGAGAATCTGGAGCTTATTTGAAGAAAATGTTGTCAGGTTTAACGTCTGTGATAGCAGGAGCTGTCTGATTTGATTTGTTTTGAATTTTCATATGGCTTTAGAATCTGCTCAATTGTTGACCCACCACTACAACAAGGAGGGCCAAATCCTAGTCCTAAAAGAATTCATCTTTAAGAGGAATGGCCACCTACTCAAAAGAATCTTGAATCCAGCTTAATATGGCAAAAGCTTTTATTTCATTCTCAAGAGAATAGGTACTCATGAGCCAGTTTTAAAGATATTTCAGTCAACAAACAAGGAGAAGGAGTGGTAGCACACACTCTGTTATTAACATGAATCAGTCCCTCTCCTCATTCACCATTGACTGATTTCTAGAGAATTATAATCTAGTCACAAGAGCCAGCTGATGAAAATTCAGTTTGCAACCCCAATTAGTCATATTAAAGTAAAGCAACTTGATCTCTTATCCTGTTAAGAGGCAGCTAACCTATCATGTGGTCCTCATCATGACCTGCTAATGTGGATGTAGGGGTAAAGGAGCTTAAGCTAAGAACTGGGAACTTATCTCTATTTTCTTTTCTACTTACTCCATTAAAAGGGCTTAGGAGAGGAGTCTAGCATCCTGTCAGGACTTGTTCCTGACCAACTTAAGGTCAGAAAAATAAAATGAAATATGAAGAACATGCTTTGGTTCCTGATCTTCAGCTACCAGACAGCATAAGGAAAATAACTAAAGACCAGAACACATGGGGTTCTTGAGATGGCCCAATAGATAAATCTAAACCCAAAGCTTTCAATCTGGAAGTCTGGGGAGTGATTATGACAAGGAAATAACACATTGTATAATAGCTACTAATTTTTATCCCATTCAGATTTGAAGCTAGATGTAGGAAAGTATAAAGATGGAGTTGGGAAGAACTTGAGCTCCTCCCAAGAACACCAAAGACAAGAGTTCATATAATGCCCCCGTTTTTAGAAGTATGCCCTTGATATGGTGGGAGAACTTATTAAACAATAATCACTATGCTTCATTAAAGACACAGGTCTGACTACAACTGTCTTGCATGAGGACAGTAATTCTAACATGAATGTAAAATAGACAAGTCAATCAATGCCATGGCAAAAGAAGAAGATGGGAGGCTTCCATGAACTGTTTGGTCGTTTTGGAGATGCAAATGGTGGGTTCACCAAAGCTGCCTGATAACTAAAGCAATTCCTCCACACTAAAAGGACAGAGAGGGGAGAAGGGCTGCCCCATTCCCTGTGGCTGTTTCAAAATGATCATATCCCATCTTTATGATATGATCCCATTTCTCCATATTCTCCTTCAGCTGCTTTAGTCTATTCTTATGCTGAGGCACAAGTATATAAGCTATGCTAACAAATCATGTGACAATTGATCAGAGTTTAACTCAAAAACTCCATCCTCAACTGCTTCTATCTTGGTTTCAACACAACAACTGAGAAAGGACTGGGGATATCCATGTTAAACCATGTGATATCTTTGCCCTCTCTTGGCCTCCTCATTCTTCTAAAAGGCATTCTCTGCGCAGACATTTCATTATACGAACCCCCAAAATGAAGCATTTCAGAAACAGTTAAATGAATTGACAAACTGAGTGGTTCACAGGAAGATGAGGTTGGGAAGACTGTAAGAGAAGGTTTGAGATCTTGGAAGGAAAATAAACTTGGAAGAGCTGCAGGATTCTACAGCAGTAGGGGATGGGCAAAAAGAAACAACAATGGACAGGGTTGGGGGATGGAATGAACTGATCCAGGCAGTTGGAGGGAGACTTCATCTGGAAACACACACCAGAGAAGGAGACTCTGGCTAAATCTCCCACTCAGTGATCTCTCTCCTTGTGCTTCCTGACCCCAAAATCCTCCCAAGAAGACAAGACAGTGGACAGGACTTTATGGACAGCTGTCCATAAAGAAGATCTCCACCAAACTCTTTGAACCTTGAACTTGGGGATACTCATTGTACCGCCAAGAAACCAGGGTTTCTTACCCAGGTCCCAAGGGATTCAGATTGACCAAGACCTGATCTACCTAATTTTGGGGGAGAGGGTATTAGACAGCGAGGGACCGCTTCTCCCTTTTCCCTTCTTGAACCTAAATTTCCTACTCTTTCATCTGCCCTGTCCGTTTTTCAGTTTCCCTCAAATAAATTCAGTTAATGAGACCCAAAGACTGACTCCAGCCTTTACTAATGGGTAGCCTGAGATTGAGGGGGAGAGAAGTAACATTTTCTCTCCCCAGTTAGAAAGAGGCTTATCACCACAAGCCTCTTCAAAGAAGATCCTCAGAGGACCCAGTAGTTAGGAGTAGTTAGGAGTTGAGGCTGATATGGGGGAGGGGGGTTTGTCAGGGAGAGCTTAGTGGGTAAAGACAAACCCATCCTCCACTCCCTTGGCTTATCAACCTCACCTCCTCACTCTGTCCCTGCCTTAAAAGGAAGAGGCTCCATTCCCATTCTCCCCTTTACCCCATTATATTACAACTGGCTAGTCCTGATCAAACATATCTGGGAGACCTTTTGAGAACCAAATTTCTTTCTGAGAGCCACCAAGGCTACATGAAAAATAATGTAAATGCAGAGTATGTCAGATTTAATGGAGGGCATTGCCATATCTAGATCCTCACCCCTTGAAAGAGTAACCAGGTCCCTGTCATCATCTTTGTAATATGCTGGAAATCCCCCAGGCTGGGGAACCCTGGCCACTACAGCAGGTCTGAGTGATCTCATTTGCCTTCCTGAAAACTGTACTGTCTTCAGTTATAATGCTATGACACGATGAGCTACCCAAGATGAAATGCTGTGGGAGGAGTATTGGGTGGAGAATAGTACCAAACTGCCCAAAGTCCCCTGCTCTGCGTATGTTGTGGAAGGCACATCCTTCCTTTCTAACAGGGACGAAGAGACTTCCAAGAGCACCGCCCTCCACAGGGAGCACTCTAGGAACAAGGGATGAATTATGATGTCCTTCCTTGTTAAGAATTCTCTCATGGGGACAACCACCTCTGGGGAAATGCTCTTACCTCCCCCCCCCACATCCCCAAGAAGCAGAGAAGTTCAAACAGGGCACATCTCCCCAGAAGAGCCAGGGGGTGGATGCAATGACTGTCGTCTTCTTCTCTTCAAACAGAATATTGGATTTAAATATTGGGGTGTCACAGTGAGAAATTATCCAGCCTTGAAATGAAAGGCTCAAGACTTGGCCTCTGCAGCACATGAACACTCTGCTAGTGTCTGTCAAGTTTGGTAGTGTTTTCATATCTAGTTTCTGAACCAGTTTGGCTATTCCTTCTAATCTCCTTTAGCCTCGAACAGAGCTCCATGAGAGACATTTGCTTTGATCAGCTTGAGATACCAGGTATCAGGAAAGACTAACGATCAAATTAATGAGAAGCTTTTTTTAGTTTAATTCATTCATAATATTTTCCATAGTTTCATGAATCATGTTCTCTCTCCCCTCCTCTCACCCCCTCCCAAAGCCAAGAGTAATTCCCTGAGTTTAACATGTCACTGAACAAGACCTATTTCCATATTATTAATATTTGCACTAGGGTGATTGCTTAAAGTCCACATCACCAATCCTATCCCCACCGACCCATGTAAGCAAGCAGTTGTTTTTCTTCTGTGTTCCTGCTCCCACAGTTCTTTCTCTGGATGTGGATAGTGTTCTCTCTCATAGGTCCCTCAGAATTGTCCTGGATCATTGCATTGCTGCTAGTAGAGAAGTCAGTTACATTCGATTGTGCTACAATGTATCCGTCTCTGTGTATAATGTTCTCCTGGTTCTACTTCTTTCACTTTGCATCAGTTCCTGGAGGTTGTTCCAGTTCACAGGGAGTTCCTCCAGTTCATTATTCCTTTTAGCAAAATAGTATTCCATCACCAACATATACCACAATGTGTTCAGCCATTCCCTAATTGAAGGGCAGCCCCTCATTATCCATTTTTAGCCTCCACAAAGAGCTCATCTAGATATATTCTCGTACAAGTCATTTTCCTTATGATCTCTTTGGGGTATAAGTCCAGCAGTGAATGTATTGCTGGGTCAAAGGGCAGGCAATCATTTACAGCTCTTTGGGCATAGCTCCAAATTGCCCTCCAGAATGGTTGGATCAGTTCACACCTCCACCAACAGTGCATTAATGTCCCAACTTTGCCATATCCCCTCCCACATGAGGTGGTATCTCTAACTACTGGCAAGTTCTGCTGGTCTACAGAAGGTGGGTCCCCTAGAACTTCAGAGAGAGAAAGCTGCACAGGGGCTGAGGGGTTCCTTGTTTCCATCAAAGTATCAGCCTGAGAAAAACAATGATTCTGAGAATAAATAGGGCTCTGATGGAGGATCAGTTCTCTCAGATCTGTGTGTGTGACTGCTTGAAACAGCTGGGTGCTATGAGAACTGCCTTCTTCCTCTGACCCTAAGCAGAAGCCTGGAGGAGTGTGAGGAGGCAGAGGTGCCCAGCCCCACCACACACACACAGGCCCCTCTCCCTTCCCCCCAGGCTCTGCCACTGCCCCTGAGCAGTTTCCTTCTTTTCTTCTCAGCATGATGTCCTGGGTCTAGCTCTCCACTCTCCACTCCAAGGTGTGAACTCGACCTTCCATACAACTGTTGACTCCCTCCAGTGATAGAGTTCACACTTTCCTTGGATCCTTTGTCCTGGGAAAGCTCCTCCCCCATCCCCTCCCACTGCTAGCTGTTTATAAGACTGTGAGCCCCAGACCTAGCTGTCTCTCCTTGGTGAGTCTCCTCTCATTCACCACCTGTGCAGAGCACTCTGAAGCCAAAGGTCCTCTGGGAAGAAGGACTGGCTTGGGGTTTGGCTTTGGCACTTGGGGCAGGACCCTAAGTCCCTTGGTGTTCCCCAGTTGGCCTCAGCTGAGTGTCAAATCACTCCCTCACCCTCTGCAGGGATGCCTCGGATCATGATCAAAGGAGGGCTGTGGAGGAACACAGAGGATGAAGTTCTCAAAGCGGCGGTCATGAAATATGGGAAGAACCAATGGTCTCGGATTGCTTCTCTCTTGCACAGGAAATCAGCAAAGCAGTGCAAGGCCAGATGGTACGAATGGCTGGATCCAAGCATTAAAAAAACTGAATGGACCAGGGAGGAAGAAGAGAAGCTTTTGCACCTGGCCAAATTGATGCCAACCCAGTGGAGAACCCTGGCCCCCATCATTGGCCGGACAGCTGCTCAGTGCTTGCAACACTATGAACTTCTCCTGGATAAAGCTGCCCAAAGAGACGGTGAAGAAGAGACAGAGGATGATCCACGGAAACTGAAACCTGGAGAGATTGATCCAAATCCAGAAAGCAAACCAGCCAAGCCTGATCCCATTGACATGGACGAGGATGAACTTGAAATGCTCTCCGAAGCAAGAGCCCGGCTGGCAAACACACAGGGAAAGAAGGCCAAGAGGAAAGCAAGAGAGAAACAGCTGGAAGAAGCCAGGCGTCTTGCTGCCCTCCAGAAGAGGAGAGAACTTCGAGCAGCTGGCATAGACCTTCAGAAGAGGAAAAGGAAGCGAGGAATAGACTATAATGCAGAAATTCCATTGGAAAAAAAGCCCGCGCCGGGTTTTTACAACACTTTGGAAGAAAGTTATCCCACACTGGATGCTGACTTTAGCCAGCTAAGACAAGAAGATCTGGATGGGGAGTTAAGATCCAAAAAGGAAAGCAGAGCTAGGAAGAAAGACCAACAGTACTGGAAAAGTAAAAAGGAGGCAGATTTACCATCAGCTATTCTTCAACCCCCAGGGATATCCGGATTTACCAAAAAGAGAAGCAAGTTAGTCCTTCCTGCACCTCAGATTTCAGAGGCAGAACTTCAGAGAGTGGTGAAAGTTGTCCAGGCAAGTGAAATTGCCCGCCATACAGCAGAGGAATCGGGCATAGTGAATTCTGTTTCCAGCACCCTTTTGTCTGAGTACCATGTCACCAATGCAAGCATCGCCCTGAGGACACCCAAAGTTCCAGAAGCCCAAGATGGAATCTTGAAGGAAGCACAGAACTTACTGGCTCTCACCAACATTGACACCCCATTGAAAGGGGGTCTTAATACACCATTGCATGAGAGTGACTTCTCTGGTGTGACTCCACAACAACAGATCATCCAGACACCAAACACAGTCCTGTTCACCCCATTCAGGACTCCTCGAGGAGCTGAAGGGTCCACTCTTCAAGTGGGGATGGCTCCTAAGCCCCTTGTTGGCCCTACTCCACAGAGAACATCTCTACGGGACAAACTAAACATAAATCCTGAAGAGAGCTTGGCAGATTACAATGATCCCTCTTATGGGAAGCAGATGGAGAGAGAATCTCAGGAGCGTCTCCGTTTAGGGTTCTTGGGCCTTCCAACTCCCAAGAATGACTTTGAGATTGTTTTACCAGAAAACGTTAAGGAACTAGAAGACCTTGAGATTGAGGAAACCTTTGCAGAAGATGCTGCTGATGCAGATGCTCGAAGGCAGGCTATCCAAGATGCAGAACATGCAAAAGAAATAAAACAGATGCACACAGCTGTTCAGAAGGGTCTGCCAAGACCTTCAGAAGTAAATGAAGCAATCCTAAGACCCTTACATGGAGGACCACCACTAGCAGACCTAGAGAAAAGTGAAGAACTCATTAAAAAGGAGAAGATCATAATGCTTCATTATGATCTTCTCCATCATCCTTATGGAGAACATGCTGGAAATAAAAAGGGGAAACCTCGAGGATTTGGAAGTAATAGTACCCAGCACATAACTTACCTAGAACTCAACCCCTATGAAAATTTCTCCAAAGATGAACTGGACAAGGCTCAAGACCTTTTGACACAAGAGATGGAAGTCATAAAGCAAGGAATGTGCCATGGTGAGCTGTCAAATGAAGTTTATAACCAAGTGTGGGAAGAATGTTACAGTCAAATTTTATATCTACCCAGGCAGCGCAGATACACACGAGCCAACTTGGCTAGCAAGAAGGACAGGATTGAATCACTTGAAAAGAGGCTTGAAATAAACAGGGGTCTCATGACCACAGAAGCTAAGAGAGCTGCAAAAATGGAAAAGAAGATGAAAATTTTGCTTGGGGGCTACCAGTCTCGGGGGATGGGACTAAGGAAAGACTTGAATGCTTTATGGGACCAGATAGAGCATGCCTACTTGGAGCTTCGTACTTTGGAGCTGCTAAAGAAACAAGAGGATTCTGCTATTCTAAGGAGGCTGGAGTGTCTAAAAGAAGATGTCCAGAGACAGCAAGAAAGAGAAAAGGTACTTCAGCAAAGATATGCACATTTGCTACTGGAGAAAGACTTTGAAGCCCAAATGCTGCAAACTAGTCTGTTCTCATAGAAAGAATTCCATGCTGATTAGGACGAAAGAAAGGATTGGAAGCTGGGGTGGAAAGGGGACGATTCTTGATTAATAATCCCATTTTCAATGAGGGAAAATGTGGGGAACTGAGTTACAAAACCAAATAAAATATATAAATACGTACATCTTATATTAACACATAGTAACTGGGTTAAATTCCTTGTTAGCACAAATTCCATTTCAATACTGTGTGTGTATTAATGTAAGGACTTTAATACTGTTATTTTCATGAAAAATCAATAAAGATGACAAATCAAAGTTCACAATGATGATCTTCATTTTCTTTACATTCAGTACCTCTAGAAAGACTATTTCTAGGTCCTGGTTTTGACTTTTCTTTAGTCCACTGATTCATTGAACTATGTACATTTTGATTTTAAGAAATATTAGCTGAAGTTCTGCATTTTAACAATAAAAAGAAAAGATGTTTTGGGTGCAATTGTCCATTCAGAAGAGTCTTGGATTGGCTGTTGAACTGTGAGCTTTATTTGCCACTAGGCTTGATCACTTGCAACACTGATGGCTTAGAATTATTTCTGGTTTCTCTTGTAATAGACAACTGCACAGAAATGGCAGGGACCAAATGGAAGGTTATCTTGAGGACTGGAAACTGAAGGACCTGACTCTTAGGGAGCAAGTTCTTTCCAGCCAAATTGCCCTTCATATACAACATTGCTGGTCACAAATTGAGGACAAAACTAATGATTAAAAATAAATCTTTGGTGCAATTATCTACCTACTCTTCCTCCCCTCCTGACCCCCCACACCCCATGTGTTCTTCCTCTTTGCCTTATTTTTTTTTCTCAATGTTCTTCCAATCTCAGGTTAGTGGTCACATGAAACTTCTCCCAATATTCTAAGGACCAATTCCCCTCAGACCTCCAAAATACATTATATATTTAGTCCATCTTAGTTATCCTCTAATAAAAGCTTCCATTTCCTCCTATGGGGAGTTCCTGTTTTATTCTCTGTCTCCTATACTACACTTTTTCTGAAGGGGAACTTTCCCTAAATCATCATTGTCTCTTATGACTTTGCTTTGGGGATACCTGACAATTGGCCTGTCTGCATGTGAGTATTCTACACCTCATTGCTATTGCATGCAGAAAAGATGCCTTAGACATTCCAGTCAGAAGATAGGGAGCCCTCAATTTACTTCTTTGAGGAGGAAAAGGATATTCTACTATTAGGAGAAATGTCTACATTTCATGTTTGTAATGTGAAAGGGAATTCTTTGTTCTTTTTGTCCCCAGTTTACACTTGTTAAAAGGGAATCCTTTGCTCTCTTTACCTAGTTGGAGTTAACACGTTGGTTAACATTATGTACCCCTACTAGATTGTGAAGACAGGATTAACTCTCCTTTGTCTACCTTTTAAATTGAAACATAAGCTTGAACTAGGTGGAGGAGCTCGAAAAACATTTAGGGAATTCACACCCTACTTAGTACTAGGTGAGGAGCCAACAAGATACTTGGAAGAGTTCCACCCTTTTTTTTTTTTAACTCAGTCAGAAACTTAGAAGAGTTCACACCTTCAGAAACTGTTCAATCATGAAACTAAACACTTTTGATTAACATTCACCCCTCCAGAAGGTGCCAACTAGTTCCCACAAACACTGCCCCCTGGGCAGTGCCAGATACTTTGGAAGCTATGATTGTCCCCTGTGAAGAGGGGAGGAGACAAGGAGTCACCATAAAAGGCAAGAAATCCTTCATGCTGGGGGAGATTATCTTCTGACTGGGGAGAGTCTTCAAGAGAGAACTTTGCTGGAGCTTGGCTTCAATTTAGACTGACTCCTAGATTACTTTGTTGGGTGAGTGAAAAGCTGACCAATTTCCTAGTTTTCTAAGAGATTAGGGTCCATCTTATCTTGGAGACCTCATGGTTACTCACCACCAGCTTTCCTGGTTGAGGGCTAATTAATCTCTGCCTAGATTAAGCAGACCATGAGTAAACATTTAGATTGATAGGATAAATAACTTCTCTATCCTCCTCACATTTCTCTTTATTGCTTCCTCTTCACTTGTAAATAAATTTCTGACTCAAACATAATTTCATATAATTGTTGCCCAACCATTAATTTTGACCCTTACAGTAAAAGGGTCCTGAAAGCCAGAACTGTATATAGGCATTTTGGTCCTGAGGGCAAATGTTGAGTGGCAAGAAGTGAAGATATGCTTGTGTTTTGGTTGAAGTAAATTAAGGTGTCAATCCCATAGGATTGGTTTGATTCCTGGGAAGCCATTGTATTTGTAGGTTATAAATTCTGAACTCCATACTCTGAGAACTCCAAAATATTTAAGAGAAATTCAGGGAGCCTTAGCATCAGTATTAGTATCCTAGGGTTCATTACACCTGGAATTCAGATATTTTAAAATTTCTGAGTAAGGGGTGAAGAATGTTGGATGTTTGTACCCAGACCTGTCCCTTTAAAACAAACTCACACTTATCTTTAGGACAGATGATTAATAAATCATGAATTACTCCAAGACAAAGGATAGCCAGCCAGATCTAGGTTCAAGTCTCACCTCTGACACACTAGCTACATTATCCTGGAGAAGCCACTTTGTTTAGAGACTGTATAAAGTACTGAGAAATTAAACTGGAGAACAGGTGATGGCTTTTCCTGGAAGACGGATGTTCTTCATCCAGGATTTTCTCATGCTATTGTAAACTCACCCCCTTTAAGAACTGGAAGAGGCCAGCAGCTCAAGACTAGCCTTTCTATAAAAGGTCAAAAGTAGGCAAGGTAAGTGTGAAATGATGCTCAAGAAAGTTGCAAGATCCTAAATTCACCCATCAGTTGTAATCAAGGAAGAATGACCAAAAGCAGAGTAAAAATCTGAAGATGGACCCAGGAGAGGCAGATGGAACATTTATGAGCCAGCAGGGGAAGGGAACTCCATGGAATTCAAAGGAAGAGAAAACTGTTGGTCAAAAGAATTTTCTCTCATCAGAGACTGACAAGAGCTGGAAAGGAGACTTGCTTTTCCTATACCCCTTTTCTACCTGGCTGTGCTGAAGAAAAGTGTTTCTGTCTTGTTACTGAATATCACCCTGAATCCTTTCACCCTTGAAAGACAGTTTGATCCCACCATCAAATATAGCTAGAGAAAAATAGGGGTAGGATCTCCTTGGTCCCTCTGCCCCTACCTTTTCTCCTTTTATATTTCTTTCCGAAGAAATAAATTAGCCATTTAGTATACAGAAGACTATCTCTGAATTTTATAATAGGAGGGAGGATTTCAAAAGCCAAAGAAGGAAGTTAGAAGGGGTTGCTTCACCTTCTGGTCAGGTCCAGACTCCATTAAGGTTTGCCTAGCCTTAGTGGAAGGAGGAGGAAGTGGCTACACAGTAATTGGTCCCCTCCAGCAGCTGGTTTCCTGTTCCTAGCACCTTTCAAGCAGCCCCTTCAGTTTATCCCACTATTACACAGTCCAGTAGACACTTTGAACCATGGTAAATATGATGTATATTTCTTGGGGCCTCTCATTTCCTTTGTTATTGGGTTTTACTAAATTGAGAACCTTGCTTAAAGGGAAAAATTAGTATGAAGAATGCTAATAGACCTCAAACATTCCCTAAACACTCACAGATAGAGCTGTATGCAAAAAAGAAAATAGCAAAATGAAACAAGTTTGCTTGCATTCCTCTGAGATATTTTCAGATATTTAAAAAAAATACAACATTTAAAATGCCCATTTGGACAGAGTATATCTGAAAGCTAGTGCTAAGGAACTAGAAATGGCCTACAGTGGTGATCAGTACTCCAAGCAAATAAAGAAGAAACTTGTTAGTCTTCTGAAACCACTTCTCTTTCCCCAATCTCCAGATAGAGATTTAAAAAAATTGTATTACATGTGTCATGGTTGTTAGTCCAGAGGTCCATCCAAGAATGCAACCAACATCTAGGAAGGCATGTCTACTTTGCCCAAGAAGGCACTCCAGCCATCTGGTGGTCCCTTCTGACTATCCTACTATGATTGCTAAGTCAAAGTGCTATAAAAGAAATCAAAGAAGGCAATCACCAACTAGAAGATATATCTGATATTTCTCTGGGAAAGATCCTCCCACCATATCAAATGATTACTTCTCCTCACATTAACACTGAGCTCATTAGACCCCAGAAACCTGTCCTTGAAGAGAAACCTGCCTCACATTGGTTATGACACTGCTGAACTCAATTAGATAGAGGCTGCTCTAATGAGGACCTGCTCCTTTGGAGAAGAATATTAAAGGCTGGCCATAGTCCAAGTTTAGTCTATAGATTCACAAGAGCCCCATCTCTCCACTCCACTCTAACCTCATGAATTCTGCTTCTATATGCTCATCAGTTTTATTGTTTTCTGCAGCAACCCAACCTGAATACCACCTCCAAAGTCATTTCAAGAACTTTCTTGGGTGGTGAAGTCAGCAAGCTCTGGTTGACAGGCACTAGGAGGCCATGTTGTCCCAACCATGGATGGAGCAGAGTGTGTTGGCATTTTGATCTTTCTCTTCCTGTGATGAAGTAATGAGGGAGGAGTTGGGAGGTCTCTAATAAGCAGCCACCAAGCAGGTAGATTGAATCAGTAATATCCAGGGAGGAACTAAGTGATGAGGTCACAAGGGGTATATGTTGTTCTATGCCACAGGAAATCTCTTTTGTCCAACTCTCTTCTGGCTGCCTGGGTTCTTTCCCAACCCTGCTCTCTTTGACCCCGTTCCTTCATCCTGCTCCCTCTTCTTTGGGGTTCAAGTTGTATACTGGCCAGTTTAAATTTTCTTGAGTGCTCTATTAATAAATTAATTTAAAACAAAGAAATAAAGCCTCTAGATTATTTCAAGCACTACAGAATTGTATTAAGGGTTAAACTTTGAGAAATATTCCTTTCTTCCCCCACCTCATTTCAGGTAAGGTTACTCCCCAAACTTCTATGGTCTCATGTGATGAATGTCATCATTAAAAATTGATGATGACCCCCTATACTCATGCCCCCTCCCCCACTTCCATAATGCCTACATTCTCTTCTTGGATGAGCAAAGGAAGACATATTAAGGATTTGTGACCTTGTGTGCATCACCTTAGTCTTATCTGATGGCATAGAAACAAAACAGTGAAAGATAGCCCTGACAAAAGTAGAATAGATCTAAAGTAGCTTCCAGATCAATGTTTTATATTTATGATTTGCATTAACCCTGACTGCTATTATTCTGATGTTCTCAGACACCTTAACAAGGTCTCATTCCATCTTGGGTTTGTACTGGCTACAAAGGCATCCAAAATATGGGTAATAAGAGGAATCCATTGTACCTTTGAGGGAAAAACATTTTAACCAATAAATGAAGATTTTCCAGAAATATTAGAGAACTATGTAGAACTCCAAGTGACATCACTGTTCCCACAAAAGTCATTAGCACCCCAGCTTGGAAATTAATAAGCTGAACACCCAAGAAAAGTAATGAGAGGGAGCAGGAAATCCACTTCGTCTTAGGCTAGAATCCACAATAAAAATTAAAGGGAAACATCCACTTGTTAGCTTCCCCATGTCAATTCTAATTTTTAATGAGTTACTTTTCCAATAAGTTTTTGAAAATCTTTCCCCAATTCATTGACCTGTTATAATTTTCTTACCTTTCTTTTTTTTCCCCCCTTCAAATCCTTATATTGTTTTTTGAAGTTTTTTTTTTAATCTTTTTAGAATTCTTTTTGGGTCTGTGTCCAACTTATTTTCTTAAGTTTTGGAAATAAATATTTTCATTTCACTGTCTTCTAAATTTGAACTCTGATTTTTCTTCCTAAGGTAGATATCAATAGTTGGATTCTCTTCTGCCTACTTTTTATTTTTAATTTTTAGTGACAAATTTCTAAATTGTTCACTATTATGCTAGTGTTGGGCTTTTCTCCCTCTCTGTGTGGGATAATGTCTTAGGTTTTTTTGTTGTTGTTGTTGTTGTGATTCTGGCCTCTCTGGAAGTCTTTGATCTCTTGGTTCTCATCATTTCAACATTGCAGAGGCTCTAGCAACATTATTTGAAAGTTTGATCTAGGGGGCAGCTCGGTGTCTCAGTGGACTGAGAGCCAGGCCCAGAGACGAAAGGTACTGGGTTTGATCTACAATGAGAAGTAGCATAAGGTCAACATGAAAGTCCAATTATAAAGAATTTAATGAGGTCAAACTGTTTACTTCTCACATGGGAAAATAACATAAAACAATGTTATCCTTGAGTAGTTTGAAAGAACATATATAGAAAGAAGCTTTGAGATCAACTTAAATATGAGGGAAATGAATCAACACAAAATAAAATTGGCTGGTAAGGATCAAATGAAATGATTATATAAAAGAGGCACAAAAATCTTACACTGGTGGGAAGGAGAGGATGGAGTAATGAATACAGTAGTCTCATTCCATAAGAGTAAAAGAGGAAATAAAATAAACATTTAGAGGGGTAAAGATTTTCTTAAGGAGATAAGTGGGTGAGATAAAAGGTGAGGTTAGAGACTTTTAGAAAAGTGTATAAATTAAGAAAAAAGCACAAGGGGATAAGATCAGGGAGGGAATATTAGAGGAAGACAAGGGGATAAAGGGGGGAATTGTGCAATTAGAATCTGAACCGTAGAACTCTTTCCCAGCTTCCCATGTTACTTCTCATGCTACCATGCTAATGTAGGGAAGGTGTGAGTTTTGCATAGCTCTTCCCCTCTCTCTCTTTTTCCCTGATGGAGCTGGGAAAGTGGGTTTTATGCCAGGCAGGAGAACTATATACATGGGTTTACTTTGTTAGATAATTACATTTGAGCTATTTCTTTTAGTTTATTTTCTTTCAAGTGATTATTAATAAAGTTGATAAAATACTTGGCATTATTGGATATTAATTTAAATCTTACAGAACCAAGAGGACATTCATACTAATAACCAATATAGCCAAAATCAGAAGGAAAGCAGAAAATTGTAAGAAAATGTTATCATTTTAGAGGTCTCATATCTAAAATATGTGGAGAATTTTGTCAAATTTATAAGAACATGAGCCATTTCCCAATTGATAAATGGTTGAATATAGACAGTTTTTGAATGAAGACTTCAAAACTATATATAGCTACATGGAAAAAAAAACACTCTAGATTGATTAGAGACGTGCAAATATAAACATCTGAGATGTCATATAAAAGGGCAGAAACACAAATGTTGGGGTGGCAACTAATAAACTGTTTGAACTGTAAACTGATCCAATTGTTTGCCAGCAATCTGGTTTATGCCCAAAGAATTCTACACTATGTTTGCCTTTTGACTCAGCAATACCATTACTAGGTTAATTTCCTAGAATGAACATGAAAAAAAGAAAACAACTAAAATATTTATAGCATCTCTGTAGCAACAGGGACATGGAAATCAAGGGGACTCCCATTGTCTTCTTCAGCTGTCCCTTCAGTTGGGAATGGGGGAGGCGGGGAGAACATCCAGTCACCAGGAGAGGAAAAGGTGGATATATTCCCAGGAGAAAGGTTTGGCCAGATGTCTCCTCCTAGGCTTCAAGGCTGAGAGAGATCCCAACTGAAATCCCACCAGAATCTCTGGGCTTCTCAATATTCCAGACCTCCTGGGACCCCTCCCCCATTGAGGTGAGCAGATCCATAAACTCTACAGCCTGTAACTCTTCCCTTGTGTGCAAACCCTCTGCCACACCATCAATTGGAGAATGACTTTGTACAAGGAATACTATTGCTACATGAACAATGACCAGGTTAATTTTAAAACATACACAAAAAGACCTACATGAAAGTGAAAAAAGCAGAACCAAGAACATATTGACAGAAATATTGTTTCAAGAGTGACTTGGGTATGTCTGCCTCCAGAGAAAGAATTGATAAGACAATTCTATATATACTTTTTGTTAAACAATGTTTTCCATAATGGGGGCAGATGGTGGGAGATACCTGGTCATTTTAATGTAACAAACCAATACATTTTTTCAACATTAAAGAAAGCATCCATTTTCTCTTGTCCTGAATGTGAACCAAATAGCCAGATGAAGATCATTACCAACAAAATATCCATTACCAGTAGAATATCATGGAAAAAATGTTAAAGATAGACAAAGGAAGGGGATAGAATCTGTCTGCAAACTGATTGTCTCATTTAGCATGTTAACTACATGAGATTTTTTTTAAAAGCCTTAAACATATTAGAGCTATTATCTGCTTTTTTCCAGGCTTTATTACCAAGCTAGAAAACCAGTTCTTTCTCCTGTTGCCATGTGTGTGTGTGGGGGGGTGGGTGGAGTGGAAAAAAATCTTTGATGCAAGAGAACTTCCAGAAATGGAAGGCAAAATGCTCCCAAGGTAAAGTTTTTAAAGAAAATTTTTATTTTCCATATTCTCTTGTTATTGGCACTGTATAACTGACATTTACTGATTCTCCCAAACATCCAAGAGATGTCATGTTAAGGGATTAGCCGAGTACCTGACACAAGAGAGATGCTTCATACCTACTCATCCTTAGTCATTTACAGTAGTTCTGATTTCAGAACCTTTGATCTCATTGAATTGGCCTTCTCATTGAGCTCCCTATCTCTAGTTTCTACCCAATCCCAGTTTATCCTTCCCATTGCTGCCCAAAATTCTCCTGAGGTGTAAGTCTTATTGGGTCTACTCAGACTACAGAAACTCCCCATTACCCCCTTTGATGAAATATCAAAAGTCTTTTGTGGTACATTTCAAGCTCCTCACAAGCAGATTCTTTTTCTACTTTGTTTTGCTATTACTCATTTCCCAGCTCTCTACAGCTCAAATTGTTATCATCTACTTATATTATGCATCTATTCATATAATTTACATACTTTTGTATTAACTGCCCCACTACCTCATGTCTGGATATTTAACCTCCCCACTTTTACCCTCCAGAGTCCTTGTTTTCCTTTAAGACCCAGATCAAGGGTCACTTCCTAAGAAAAAGGGTCTCTTCCATCCCCAGTTGGTAGCATATTTTATCCAAAGGTTCACTCCTATCAACTACTGTGGCCATCTTATTTGTCTCAATTTATATTCACAATGTCTCCTGCCTTAGAAATTAGACTATTTGGGGGCAGCTGGGTAGTTCAGTGGATTGAGTGTCAGGCCTAGAGATGGGAGGTCCTAGGTTCAAATCTGGCCTTAGACACTTCCCAGCTGTGTGACCCTGGGCAAGTCACTTGACCCCCATTGCCTAGCCCTTACCACTCTTCTGCCTTGGAGCCAATACTCAGTATTGACTCCAAGATGGAAGGTAAGGGTTTAAAAAAGAAAGAAAGAAAGAAATTAGACTATTTGTAGCCAGGGAATGTTTTTGCTTTTCTTTGGAATTCCCAGTGCTTTGTAGTGTTCTAATCCTGAAACCCTCTCCCCCACCCCCAAGAAATGTGCTTTTTCAGAAGACAGTGAGGATCAGGCAACTCTTGTCTATCAAACAGTGATAAACAATTGCATGAGCAATCTGTAGACTTCTAATACTTATACTATCTACCTTTAACATGCCTTGCTTGGCACACTGATCCAGGTTGAGATAAGGAATAAAATGGGCTGGATTGTGCCTTCAGAAAAATGTTAACTCCCATTAAGGGGACAATGAAATGGGTTATGCCATGAAAATAATTCAACTGTTTATAATCCATTGATACATAGTATTACTATTTAGAATGCCTTGAATAGAAACCTCTGTGCCTGGCCCATTTCCATGTGAGGAACATGAGCTGGAAAGACATGACCCCATTCCTTGCAGACATTGCCTTTCATCCTATGGAGAGAGGCCAAGGACCATAACAGAATCTTTGTTTTAATGAACTTTTCTTTGAAACTATTGCTTGGCACATAATTTCTTAATACTTTTTAAATGGAGATTTTTCATAACACATATCTAAATAAACATTGTTTTCTAGGTCTGTGAAGGAGATTAGAGGCTTCTAAGAGGATAACATTTGGAAAGTAAAGGAGGAAAAAGGCAGCCTGAAACACCACTGAACCGGTGAATAGCTGTAGCCATGCCAAGATGCCAAAAGGCCCAGCATACTGCCACCAGCCACCTCTCTGCTGCCAAAGGTACTGGAGAGAGAAGTGATGCAGAAATATATAGACCTTTTGCTCATGTCCCCTCTTCTCAATTTTCACATCTACCAATCACATCATAGGCTTTTCTCCAGGACTGCCCTTTCTTTAGTTCTCATCTTCTTTGATTACATTATATCTTTTGAGTTACTTAACACCTCTTTGTTAAGTTCACCTTTTGTTAGTTACTTAACCTTTTTGTGATTAATTCAACCTTTATAGTTACTTAACACCTTTTTGTAGTAAGATCTAAAAATAGACTTAAAGTTCTGGTTTTACTATAAAGAACTAAGTACCTTCATTGTTCAATCAGGAGATTACAATTCCATCTTCTCCATAAAGACCTAAGTAGGGTAGAATAATTTAAAGTTCACACCAGATCAAGGTCTCTGATGTGTGACCTATGTGACTATGTCACACCCTATGTGACTAAATTTCTAATAATGTCTCCCCTCACAGTCTTCATATCTATTTCAAACTGAATAATCAGTGAATTACAAAAACTATTTGATGACTATCAGAGATTGGGAGGAGGGAATTATCTATACTTATCTGAAATGCAATAAATGAACAAATATGAAATCCTTGCCTTCAACATAATTTCACATTATGTGTCACAGAAGGCATACCCATTCTGTACCTCCCACAGGAGAGTCCAAGAGTATGCTTGCCGGAGGCCATCATACCCCAACCAGTTCACAAGATTATGGTCTAAGGAAGGAAGTTCAGCAAAGCAGATCCCAGAATGAGCCCTCCCCCCCATGATGCCCTCTGTGACTTCTCTCCCCAAATTTTCCCCACCAATGGATTTGTTATGATTATTATTCTCTCCCCAATACAGGAGAAATAATGAGAGCAAATACTTATAGGATCAATAAACATATATCCTACTTTAAGTCCCCTTGGTTATTACCCCGAAAACATTGCAGTTACAGAATTAAAGCCTAAAGATTACTGCCCACGACCCCTTCTTTCTCAAGTACAAGACCCGCTCCAAGGCCCTACAATAAACACTGGCCAAAAACTTGAATACTATCATGAATTTTTTCCTACAGTTACCATACTTGAATGAATTTGTTGGAACAGAAGCCAAGCAGCATTGCTGGGCACTTTAAAGTAACACAAGAAAAATAGAACTTGTAAATTGAGGAAAACCCCCAAACTGGTCTGCTTTAAGTCCTCACATGTTTTGTTGTTCATCTCCCAAGCAATTATGATGGATAGTGAAAGCTGACCAAAAGCACAATGATCCTCTCAGCAGGTCAAGGGGCATTAATCTACAAATGGCTTTATTCACATTAATCATATCTATCTCAGAGTGTTGTAGAAACCTAGTAAATGATCACAGAATTCTTTGTAGTAACATCACAAGAATGTTGTTTAGGTGATTTGATAATATCCAATCAAATTGTAGAATGTCACATACGTAGAGAATTGATTGTGTGTATGTATCTGAAAACCTATGTAATAAACAAACCACAATACTATGGCAGAGCACTGTGTGTGATGCCTGCATACGTGGGTTGAATGCACGGTGTTTTTCATCTTCATTACTCGACCATGACATCACATCTGGGCAGAGAGACCCTGGGTCCTCAGAGAGGCCACTTGGACAGACCTCTGTAGTTGCTCAATGGAAATTTAATGTCTTCTGCCGAGATTAGCATGAACAGAATACTCTGAGCCTTAAGAAGGAAGCCATGCCCTTGGTTCAATAGATGACTTAGATTTTGGTCAGACTCCCTAGTATCCAGATTAGTGACAGAAGTAAAGAGGTTGGTTCAGTATTTCTGAAATACTAAAGGAAGAGGCTTTGGAAGAGACCATCTAATACTGAATACATTTCATCATGTCCCGAGCTTCTCTTTCAGGTTCTTTGATAGACTCAGTCCAATATCCCAAATGTTTCCTTCCCTAGTCAGATCCATATCACTTGAGAGAACAGCTTTGGTCCTTGAATATTTGCCATTTATGTTCCATTGTGACTGTCAAGAAGTCTAGTCAACAAAAAAAGGAGACAAGGTGGCTACAGTGTAATTTCACCTTATTGGCTTTTATGTTATAAACAACTTTGGAAAGCCTAGAACTAGAGCTTTAAAAAAATCCTCTGTGGCTCAGTGGATGGAGAGCCAATTTCACAGATGAGACATCCTGGATTCAGATACTTCCTGGGCAAGTCACTTGTCCCCAGTTACCTATAGCCTTTGCTGGTCTTTTTCCCTAGAAGCAAAACACAGTATTTGTTTGAAGATAGAAAGGAAGAGGTCTAAAAAAGGACCAAAGACCAAAATCCTGTTTGCAGTCAAGTCCCTGAACCAGTCTTAACATAAAAATGCCTCAACTTCCAGTAAATTATTAGAGCACAGTAAAGAAAGGTTCACAGCTCCTGCCACAACCACATTCAACAGTCAGTTCCTAGGGCGGCCCCAGAAACAGCAGGCCCTCAAGTTGTCAGGAGAAGAGTGAAAAGCTAAAGCAGAGAAGATTTGCAGGAGTTTTCACTTTTCTGAAATGCTCAGAGTGAAAGAATGTAGCATAAACTTAGTATTGCAAGGTCATTTAGTCAGAGAACAGAATTAACGATTCTTTCTGTACCCAGTGCTTACTGGAAACTTTTCCTAGCACACACAGTAGGCACCTTAATAAAGGTTCTTGAACTGAATTGAAAGACTTATTTCATATCCCCTTTAAGGATCTTTTGAAGGAAAAGGGGACTGGGGGCTCTTATTGGACATGACTGAAAAGGATGGAAGGCTATAAAGCCATTTGGGGTCTTCTTGTTAAAAACACTCAAGTCATTTTGCCTTGTCCTAGATTTTTTTTTTGTCTCTTCATGGATAAGCAGATCCAGAACTAAGAAAGACCAAGTTCTTCAAAATGAGACAACTGAAGCCCCAAGGCTTAACTAATTTGCCTCAGGTTACTCAGGTAAGTCAGTGAAGAGATGTTGAGCTTAGACCCTCTGATACTGGATTCTTTTTCCACTGAAAGACAGTGACTCCTTCTGTTTGATAGCGGACACAAAGCCGACACAAAAAAAGACAAATCTTGACTATTGGTAGAAAGACTTCCTGATAATGAGGATCATCCTAGTTGTTGGATGACTGAAATACAGAGTGAGGCTGCCAACTCTGCTTCACTTAAATCCAATTCATGCACAAGTCACCCTGCTAAATAGATTCTGTTTTTATCCCCATTTTAAAATTGAGGAAACTGAGGCAAACAAGTTAAGTGATTTACCTGGGCCACAGAGCTAGAAAGCACTCAAGGGTGTGAACTCCTTAATCATTTCTGAGTTGTGAATTCTTTGATGCACTCACAAAGGTGTTAAGTTACTTAGGGATGATTTGGTGAGAAAGCAGAAAGGGATTAGTTTTTATTGGATCTCTCTTGATAAGGTTGGAGAATTCACACCTTCTCTAAGTGAGTGGGAAAGAGGAGGAGAATCTTTGAGGGAAAGTCCTATAAAAGCCCAGTTGTGGCTCAGTTTGAGAACTCTGTTCAGGGTCTAGATTGCAGCTGGAGCTGTATTCTTGACCAGGCTTATTCTAGTATTTGTGGACATTGTGGAGCTCCAGGGAGGGAGAACAAGAGAAAGAGTAGCTGAGAGTTTCAACACCAAAGCTGACCTTTTGAGTATTAAGGACTAATACAGTTCTTGCTTTTCTTTTTTGGTAAGAAAGCAGAGTTATTTCCAAACTCTATGGTATTTGGTCCCCCTGTGGATCCACTGAGTATTGAAGATGACAACAGCAGGAAGACCTACATTTGATCCTACAAGAGGTGGAAGAGGAAAAGGAGAAGGTGATTTGAGTCAGCTTTCCAAGCAATATTCAAGCAGAGATCTTCCTTCTCACACAAAGATTAAATACAGACAAACCACTCAAAATGCTCCTGAAGAGGTTTGTAACCGTAACTTTAGGCTGGAACTAGAAGAGAGAGAAAGAGTTGCTTCAAGAGAAAAAAACAGAGATCATCCAACTAGAGAGCACATAACCTCATCTTATGTGTCTAAGAAACCTCGGTTAGATCAGATTCCTGATGCCAACCTTGATGCAGATGAGCCCCTAACAGACGAAGATGAAGATTTTGAGGAAGAAAGTGATGATGACACTGCAGCTCTATTGGCAGAACTAGAAAAAATAAAAAAAGAAAGAGCTGAAGAACAAGCCCGAAAGGAAGAAGAACAGAAGGCTGAAGAAGAAAGAATTCGACTGGAAAATATCCTGAGTGGAAACCTCCTCCTTAATCTTAATGGCCCCTCTCAGTCTCAGGCCAACTTCAAAGTAAAGAGGAGGTGGGATGATGATGTTGTCTTTAAGAACTGTGCCAAAAGAGTAGATGAACTGAAAAAGGACAAAATATTTGTAAATGATACCCTTCGATCAAAATATCACAAGAAGTTCATGGAGAAATATTTCAAGTAGTACAGTTTTATGGGCTTATTAAAAGGGACTCATTCAAACTTAAAGGGTCATTCTGGTTTCATTTTATTCTCAATTTTCTTATTCTTAGTGGCTAATACCTTTCCTCCATTATAAATTCCAAGATATTTTAAAATAAGTAATATTTTATTTGATAATGTCATCCTAGATCTAGGAATTGGTTTAACCCCCTTTCCTACAATGTTGATTTATCATTTAATAAACAAGTTTGTATTCTGTGAAGGTTAAAAAGAAAGAAAGCCCAACACAAGAGATCTGAAGATCAAGTAGACAAGACTTGGCAGCTGCTTATATGAAATTTCTCCAATATTGCAGGAAAAAACAACTACCAAGGAATTCATACTATTGAATTCTTTATTCCAATCTGGAGCAGTTTTGTAAACTGCTACAGACTGCTATAGACTGAGGTCAACAACAGAAAATTAAAATTAGCATGGTTCACACAAAATATAACTCTGATCAAGAAAATTTCTTTTTCAGAGAAATTCTTTTCCAATAAATAGATATAAAGATCAGGAATGATCTCCCCCAGAGACTAGAGAAAAATGCCAAATGAGAGAGAGATTCTGATTATAGGTACAAAAAGTCTCTTTCATCAAGAAGAGTGTATACAGAAATAGCAATTCAGAGCTCATCAGCTCATGAGGAAGCCCTCTACAAAGAAGAATGAATATGTGGACCCATTTCTCATTCACACAGCTGAATGCACCAAAGTTCCTCATTGCAAAGAAACATGATGTTGAGTCATCAGATTCTTCCTTTTCCTCCTCTGACTCATTCTGATAGCAAGAGCAGCTCAAACTCATCCAGTCACAGCTCATCTACTAGTGGTCTTAGCTGCAGCCATAGTTGTGATTCAGATAAAAATAAAAAAAAAAGAAAAAGAAAAATAAAGAAATGGACAAAACAGTTAAGGAAAAGAAACACATGAAACAAAATGGAAGAGAGATAGCAAGAGACAAGAACTTATGGAAAAAGTTAAAAAAACAACAACAACCACTCACTTAAAAGATCCAGATTGGAGAGAACTTGTCAAAATATGTCCCTGACAGATTCTACTATAGAACAAAACAATTACAGGGCTTTGTGAAGATTGGATTTAGCTATCTCCTGATTGTAACAATGAAGATACTTAGTTACTTTATAGCGAATCTAGAACTTTAAGCTACAATCTATTTAGATATTACTACAAAAAGGTGTTAACAAGGTAAATTAATCACAAAAAAAGGTTAAGTAACTAACAAAGGGTAAATTTAAAGAATTAACTCAAAGATAATCTAACCAAAGAAGATGAGAACTAAAGAATGGGCAGTCCTGGAGAAAAGTGTTTGATGTGATTGGTAGGCGTAAAAATTTAGAGGAGGGGACATGAGAGTGAAAGATCTATAAAAGAGAAGAAAAGACTGAGGGCCTTCTTCCTTAGTGACAAATTCCCATAATCAGCACATAATACAAATTGGAAAATTAAAGCTTCCATTTCCCCAAACAACCTATTATGTTAATAATTGAACATTCTCAAACTTTTAGGGAACATACTTTGAGAAGTAGGTGAAGTTTATCAATTGATGGCTTGTATTTGCAGCCTTAAGTGAAGTTTGGATCTTGAGCTTGGAATAGCTCAGAGCTCTCCCGAATTTTCCCCAGAATCTGGGGTAAAGACATTCATCTGTAAAATATTGTTACTCAAGTGTTTATAGATGTTATAGTTAGTGTACTTTGCAAAAGGATATTCTTTAACAGAAACATCACATACCAACTCTGCAAACGACTCAGGAATCTGATTTCCTAAAAGGATCTATTCCTGTCAGAAGATGATTTCTGAAGAAGTCTGTTGGCTAAGATACCCAAATGCAAATGTGTAATGCTAATTGCTATTGTACCAATTTTCTCTGTTTCTATCTGGTGTTCTAGTGTTTGCCCTAGTCCTGGTTTCTACATTTCTATCTTAGGGGCTGAATCTCCCCTTGTGACCTGTCTGCCAATAAGGGGAAGCAGTCACTGGACATCCAAGCAGGTTCCCAGCTACCTAGGACCCAGGCATTCACTGAGGACATGTCCCTAAGACCCTGTGCCCACAGCCTTTCCCTCCCTACTATCTTAACCCCTTTTACTTTAGCTCGTAACTACCTGACTATAACTATTTCCTTAAATTTTGGGTCTTCTCCTATGTTTTAAATCATGCATACCCAGACAGCTGGACATATAATTCTCTGATTCATCTCTCTAGTTGCTTCTAGGGTAAAAGCACTCATGGAAGCCACCCAGATGCCAGATGCCACCATAACCTCGGCAACCATCCCAGCCTGATGCTCTGGACATGGCCTACAGTCAATACCTCTCTCTCCTAATGTCAGGCAGGGACAACTTTACACCCATTCTCAGCTCTGAAGAAGTTACAGAATACTCAGACCATCACCCCTTTTCCCTTACATATTAGGAGAGGGGGGAGGTGACATGGGCATTATACTCCCAGAAACCCAGGCAAACAATTATCAGGAAAACTCCCTTGCATCCTCCTGACTCTGAACCTAGAAACACCCAATGACACCCCCCCCCAGGGTCCTGAGATGTTTATCCTCCTTTGATCGTCCTCTAGATTTAAGATGGACAAAGATGAATCTTTATGTCTCCAGGCAGACCCCAGTCAGATGACCACCTCACCCCACCAAATGCTGGAGGGACTAGCACTCTAAGTCACATCCACACCATGACATAGCATCTATTGTAAAGAGTATAAAATCCCTAGAACTGATGTCGTCTGGAGGACAACCTTTCTATCCATGCTGTCCTCATTGGGAACAGCATTTCCATTCATGTTATCCTCCCAAGGAACTGCTCCCCATCTTGCTGTTCCACCTTCTTATCCTCCTGGCCATTCTCAACATTACTTTCTAAATTAATAAATTTCTCTTTTTGTTTTTAAGCTAAGTTTTGGAGTCTTGCATAAGGTATCCTTACCTAACCTCAGGGGTACACATCTGAACCCATAACAGTTACATGATTTATATTCTTTCCCTCGTCCCTCCCAAAGCTAATGAGCAATTCTGCTGGGTTTTACATGTATCACTGTTCAAAGTCTATTTCTGTATTATTGATATTTGCACTAGGGTGATCATTTAGAGTCTACATCCCCAATCCTATTCCCATCAAACCATGTGACCAAGCAAATGTTTTTCTTCTGTGTTTCTACTCCCACAGTTCTTTCTTTGGATGTGTATAATGTTCTCTCATAAGTCCCTCAGAGTGGTCCTGGATCATTGCATTGCTGCTAGTAACAAAGTCAGTTACATTTGATTGTACTACAGTGTATCAGTCTCTGTGTACAATATTCTACTGGTTCTGCTTCTTTCACTCTGCATCAATTCCTGGATGTTCCATTTCACATGAAATTCCTCCACTTTATTGTTCCTTTGAGCACAATAGTACTACATCACAAACATACCACAATGTGTTCAGCCATTCCCCAATTGAAGGGCATCCCCTTTTTTTCCATTTTCTTTTTTTTGCCACCACAAAGAGCCCAGCTATGAATATTCTTGTACAAATCTTTTTCCTTATTATCTCTTTGGGGTACAAACCCAGCAGTGCTATGGCTGGATCAAAGGTTAGACAGTATTTTATCACCCTTTGGGCATAGTTCCAAATTGCCCTCCAGAATGGTTGGATCAATTCACAACTCCACCAGCAGTGCATTAATGTCCCTACTTTGCCACATCCCCTCCAGCATTCATTACTTTGCTTTGCTGTCATGTTAGCTAATCTTCTAGGTGTGAGGTGATACCTCAGAGTTGTTTTGATTTGTGTTTCTCTAATTATGGGATATTTACTGTATTAACCCAAATATAGTGACATTTTCCCCCCTTATGTACCTTTGAAAGTAGCATTCACATTATATTTGAGCACTTCTAACTTTGAAACCATAAGTTGTGTATTGTGCTCCTCAGCTTATGTAAAAAGTATGGCTGTCTCCTGGGGCAGATGAGAAATGCCAACCAAATGCCTGCTGTGAGTGATCTTGTGTGCAGGAATAGGGATGAAGAACTTGCGTTAGATTGGTTGAATGTGGTCTGGGATAGGTATCTGGGTGTGTTACTGCAGAGAGGAATGCTCCTACTGGATGCATTCAAGGGTCAGCTGACTGAAAACGTGAAGAAGAGCATTGCTGAAATGTGCAAGGACCTATGGTTGTTATTCTGGGAGGAAGGAGGCAATTACAAATGTTAGATGTAGTAATTACTTGAAAAGACTTCCAATACAGAGTGCCTACATTATTCATGAGTTCAGAGAAAGTTGTAATTTAAAAGGAGAGAATAAAATGGGTGCTTCCTCTTTCTGAGTTACCCTTCAACATATTTGAGATCACACTATATTTGGGGTTGTGTTCTATTTGGGCTAATACTTAGAACACTTTCATATGCTTGACAGTTTTCTTTATCTGAAAACTGCCTATTCATGTCCCTCAACCATTTGTCAATTGGGGAATGGCTGACAAGAAACGTTTTTATAGGTCCTTATTCTTTCCTTTTCTAGCCAAGCCTGCTCAAGATAAATGTGTGACTTTCTCACTAAAGTGAGAATGGCTAATCACATAAACCTCCATAGCTTTCCAAATCCACTAGAATTAAATGTAATTTATGTGACTGAACAAGTCACTTAACCCCCATTTGCCTCAGTTTCCTCAACCATAATGTAGAGATAATAGCACTTGCCTCTCACGGTTATTGTAAAGAACTGTAAAGTGCTCAGCACAGCACCTGGAACAGAGTGAATGCGTAATATATTTCTGTCCTTTCTTCCCTCTTCTCTCACTCCATCCCTAATGTTTAAACATGCTTTAAGTAGGGATTATTGGTCTTGTTAGTCAGTGTCAGCTTGCTTCCCCAAAACTGGGAACAAAATAAAAGTAATTATTTCCAAGCCTCTAGTCCAGGCAGATATAAGAAGGGTTTTCTGCATATCAGAGGCATTGAGTACTACTGTCTTATGAACCACTTTTTTTTTTTTTTGGCAAGGATGGGAGGTATGGAGCATAGATGGTCACAAATCATGGGGCCCCAAGGAGGTCCTGGGTTAAAATCTGGTGTCATAGTTCCTATCTGGGTGACACTAGAAAGCCATTTAACCCCCAGCTGCCTATAGCCTTTTCCACTCTTCTGTCTTGGAACCAATCTACAGTATGGATTCTAAAAAGAAAAGTAAGGATTTTTTTTTTTTAAGATGGGAAATTCAAGAAAAATAATGGAAGGTTTTGGAATACAAAGCTAGTTTCTTTCTGCTCAATACTTTATAACTCAAGGTCCCAATACAAGATCAGTGGTTTTGACGAAAATGAATCTATTTCCTACTAATGGACAAGTCATCTTCGATAGTTAGGCTATATTCAGGGTAAAGATAACAGACAAGGAAAACATATGGATTCTGTAGATACTTCCCACTCCTTTGAACGGATTCCCACAACCCTGTTCTCCAAGTTGCACAACTACAGCAATTACTATAACCGATAATTCCTAAAAACACAGGTTTGCCAAAAAAAAATCAGGAGAAACAATTAGACGTATCACCCTCTTATTGTTCATCTTCAAGCAAAGAGTAGAATCAATTCAGAGAGATGATAGAGAATAAATTTTTGATGAATCCTTACATTAGTCTAATAATCCGGAAAACCATTCTGAGTCATACGAACACCATAAACTGTTCATCATTTGATCCATTAATCCCAATTCTAAGCAAATGCCCCAAAGAGGTTGTGTTTTGAATATAGTAAAATCCCATAAGTATGAAAATACATAAAGCAACCATTTTTCTAGTAGCTAAGAAGAGAAGGAAAGTGGGTGCCTGTTGATTGGGAAATGGATGAATTTGGTGTTTATAAAGGAATATTGCTATGTAACAGATGATTAAAGAATTCAGGGGCAGTTAAGGACTTATGGCAATTCTATAGGCTACATAATAGAAGGGAATATGGAGCACACAAGGGGAAAAGAGTGTCTTTGGCATGAGATATAGGAACCTCGGCATGGGATTCTAGAAAGTGCCTGTTGTATTTTAGGTCAACAAGTAGTGTTCTCTGGTTCCAACATAGTGTTAGATATAAGGCACACTTTGAAAGGATATAAGATGTTGTGGGCAAATGAACATGGGCCAGAGGATTTCAATGACCACTGGTTGGACAATAGGAAACCATGGAAAGATAGTGGTGACAAACTATTCAGTACAGGTGACCACTTTTAAATCCAGCAGCCTTTAATCCCCCATGTCTAATATTATCTAAGATGAAATCATGTCCTACTTTAAAATGAGCCATTTCATAACACTGCTTAGACCATTTACCCTTTTTGGATATCATGGTCTCCTCAAGAACTGAAAGCAAATAATATTGGACTCTACCCAAAGATATTCCTTACATGTTGCTGCTCTCCTCTGAAGCACAATTCCTTCCCACCATCCAAATAGTAGCAAAATGAAAAACAAAAACTTCTAATAGATCTTGGAGGGTTTCACCTCTCAACCATAAAATAGGTTAAGTTCATAAGGAGCCAGCTAAGTGTTATTAAGTGGGGAAAAATAATAAAATTTCAGGAGAACCAGGTCTATTGTTGATTTTTTTATTGGTTTTTGTTTGCAATTCAACCTTCCCATGGCATCCCTTTGCTATCTGAAACAGGATGACTTTGAGGCCAGCATATCAGACTCCCTGATCACATCAGAGCCTATTTCTGAGAAGTATGCTTCTGTTCAATGTGCAGGTGTTTGGAACTGTAAGCCTCAAAATCAGCCCTCCCCCCCCCCAAAAAATTAAATAAGGTCTCACCTGTTGAGAAAAATATGCTTGAGTTGGCAGCTATAGATGAAAGCTATTTTAAAAATAACTTTTCAAGGAAGATCCCAATTCAATGATTGAAAACTTTGTGGAAGGGAGCAAGGAAGGAGAGACAAAAGATAGTGTTCTCTGGTAGTCTTCTGTGATAACAAAAGAGGAGTAAAGCAAATAAGGATAAAATTTAAAAGGGCAAATTCGATCTTTTTGGACTCTATACTAGGCAAGTTCATGATCAAGGATCATGGTAAATGGAGAAGTGCTATTCTTGGAAATCAGAGCAAGTCCCTTAATACCTCATCTCTCCTTTCTTCTCTAATAACTGCACTCCCTACCTCATGAGGTTGAGGGGAACAAAGAGTTCTGTCTCTGTTGCAAGCACACCATCATTGTTTGTCTTGGGAAATTCCAGTCTGAAAATGTACTTTAGGATCCTTCTCTTATTAAGCACATTCACGGACCCCTGGTTCAAAAACCCTGTGTATTAGATCATAACTAACGAGTCTTTTCTTTATGATGCTTCAGAGTGGCATCATACCAAGTGTGCAAGTCAGGAGAGGGCTGACATGGACCACTTATCAAACTTGCTCACTCTATTTCCCATGGCATCATGGCTTTCCTCATGGATGTTTTCATCAATAAAATGGCAACAACAATAAATGACAGTGTGGGAAGTACACGCAAAGATAATTAATGAGAAATTCAGAAAAATACAGAAAGACTTATCACCTCAAAAAGAGGAGAAGTTACCAGAACCAGGAGAGATATTCAGTGACTGTGGTATCCATTCTGTTGATCAACATCTAAAAATGAGACAACTGAAATCCAAATCAAATGAATGAACAGATGTGAGGAAAGATAAGGAAATGGGTCACCTTTCCATTTTTCTAGATTAGAGGAGGCAAAGGAGCACAACATGAGCACAAAATGTTTTTAGGTGGTGGCAGATGTCATCACTGTTTATTGATTTTACCCAGCTGTTTTCCCTTATTACAAAGGCCACTGGCATGGTAGAGAGAGGTAATAGTAATAATAATAGTAACAATAATAGCTAGCTTCTCTAGAGAATATTAAAGTTTGCAAAATACTTCTATACATTTTCTCTCCACAGAAACCCTCAAGGTAGGAGATATTATCCTCATTTTACAGATTAAGAAACCGTTGTAGTTAGATTAAGTGACTCAGTGAACACAACTTTAAAACTTTAATAACAAGGGTGGGGGAAATCATTATAACTGGAGTAGGGCAATTGTACCTTTGCTCCTGGTACTAATATTTTTAACTCCATCAGTAGCACACGGTACTAAGCTGAGCATCTAATTAAGAAGAATCATTGGTTAAAATGGGAGGTGACTAGTCTACAATGTATTCATTTTCTTTCCTCTTTTAGTCTGGTGATACTGTCCCTCCCTTCCAAGTCAGTATCCCAGAAACACTGCCCAGAGAGGGTCTTGGGCCAACATCTCCACACCTTCTCCCCACTACCTCCTCCCCCCAAAATTAAGTTTATTTTTTTAAACTTGATATGAGGCAATGTTTTATATAGTCTGCCTGGGGCATCTAGGTTGCAAGGCTAGGCCTATGGTACATACAAAGTTCTAAGAGTCAATTTGACAGCATATAAATTGTTTTATAAGCTTTCAAGCAGGGTATATGTAAATGGTAGCTATTACATACCCCCCCCCCCCATCTACACATTTGATGGCCCCTCAGCAAAATGGGTGTTGACTGACCATTGAAGGTTTTATTTTAAAGAGTTGATTGTGCTGGCCCCTCTTGAATTGGTGGATTATTCTACCCCCTAGAAACATGGCATAAAGTCACTTTTTTCTACAAGTATCAAGCTTCTTTCTCCTTTACTATACAAGTTCCCTGAGACTTGGGGATTGGACACAGCTTCACCAGTCTAAATAAGCAACCAGGGAAGAACGTGATCTGTGATTGTTATTTAAGAGCAAGAAAATGATACTCTGAAGGTTGTTTCATCTAATATAGAAATGGACCATTAGCCAATTTTCACGCCTCAGCACCTTGGTTAGATTACATAAGTCTCTATAAGGTAAAAGTATATTAAACATTATTAATGATTAATTACACTTCAGCTTTCAAGTGTGACATCAAAAGGGTCTTTAAAAGAAGTCGGTTTCACTCCCTGCAGACATATTGACAGAATTTTCCAATTATTAAAACATAATGCCTTCAAGCTAATACAGTTAAGCCAAACTTCCACCTAGGGCTAAATTCCTTTCCAGCAGCCTCATCAATAATTCACCTTGTCATGGGGTATGAAATACCAGCCATGACAGTTCTGTCCAACAGTCTAAATTCGTACTGACAAACGGATGGACTGGACTTTGCCATCCTATGCTAGGCAGTTCCCAAATGGGAATCCAGAGATTTCCTGCCACACAGAAAATCTGCTTATAATATTAGAAATATAACATTTTATAGGAGTTAGGAGGGTCCTCAGAATGGCTAATGTTGGAACTGAGTTTATAGCTTATGCAGTTGGTACCAGAGGGGACCTTAGCCCACATTCTAAGAAGGTATTTTCTCTGTTTTAACATCTGTGTTATCAAATATTAAGGTTCAAAAAGAGCTTGAGAGTATCAGAATTTGGAAGAACAGTTCCAGTTCTAGATACCCTTAGTTGTCATAGAATTTTCACATCAAGTTTAAAACTTGCTTGTGGGGACACAAGGAAGCAGTCCTTCCCCATGAGAATCTTTCAAATACCTCAAAAGTTGACCACAATGTCTTTCCTATCCATTCTATAGCATCTCTCAGGATGAGCATTTCCTATTCCCTAAAACTATCCAATAGCATTGTCTAATTCTTACACCAATTCTGGAATGCAAAAGAGTATGCTTTCATTCTTAAGAAGTAGAGCTCAGAGCTAAGGTGGTATCCAACAAGGTTCTCACTTTATTTCTGGATATAAAGCCTCTTAAATGAGATCTGAAGTAATTTTTTTTTTGGGGGGGGGAGAAATGTCACAATGGCAGCTTATGTTTATGTTATGGTCCACTATTTCCCCCAGTTTTCTACTTGTCCCCAAATGTGATATTTAGTCATACCTCAATCATTTTGACTTTTTAAAAATTTTAATGGAGAATTTGCAATCTGTCCACCATTGAAGCCTGTTGATTCAGCCTGTCATATCTCTTCCAGGTAAGTTGCCATTTTTATAATCAAGATATTCCCCAAATGAAATTCCAATGATCTAGTCTCTTGGTTTTTTTTTTTTAAAGGTGATCTGTTGGGAATCAAAACTATTTCCTTTAAGTCACAGAAGAAATTAATTTTAAAATCTAATAGTCAAATTCGATTTCTAGTTCATTGAGAATAGGCATTACCTCTTTATTTCCCCAATGGTCATTTGGGCTATTTGTGTCCAACTTGTGGTAAAGTCCTCTGAACTCATATAGGTCTAATTAGCCACATTTGAACACATTGTACATTGACCCCATCATAGTGACCCCATTTTGATCCTCTTCGAGTCCAAAGCTCTACCAAAAGACCATTAACTGACTCAAGTAACCAATGTCTCATAAGTCCATTAAGTTCCACATTTATCTGGACATAATCTATGATCTATTCCATCCCCTAGGAGGGATCATCTAGCATTTGCTTGAAGAGGGTCATCATGGGGATTGGAGAGAAAGGAGTGTTACCTACCAATACAGACCATTTCACTTGGAAAGGTTAGGGAATAGTAAGACCACATAATGGAAAAATAAATGGATAGTGTGCCCCTCAGTCTGATACGAGTTTGAATTTAGCATCAGATAGTCAGTTCTTCTGTAATGAGCAAAATATATATTATTAAAAATCACCATGCAAAACTGTGCAATAAAGCTATAATGCTTATGGGGGAAATGGAGTTGTGTGCAAAACTCAAACTTTAGTGACACACAAAAAAGATAGGAATAAAAAACAGCACAGTTTTATACACAGATGGTTAAAAATACATAAACACTAAAGTAAGTCGTGACGTCAGCAGCCTTGGGTTGCTGATTGGTTTTTCATTTCCAGGCCCCAGACTAGCAAAGCTGATAGAAATGGAAAAGCCACAATTCTTCCAATATTGACTCCCACAAACACACACCAGTTTTATCAAGATAAAGCACCATATTTATTGCATCTTTCCTGGGGTAGGAGGAGCTGTTGTCAGAGGAAAACTAGTCCTTACCCATTCAGTCCACAACTTGTCTACAAACGTAGCCAATCTTTCAATCTTGGTAATAAACATTTTTAAACAAAGTAAAACTCATTTTGGGTTTAGAACATCAAGAAACTTGAGTTTTGTCTCTCATATGTTATACAATCGCAGGAGAATACACAAGGTTAACTGAGGTTGCTGTAGATTTTTGAAGTGTGTGTTTTACGTGAGATTCAGTTCTATTTCTTGGCAGGAATCTCATTTAAATAAATCTCATACTCAGATTGTTCTTTTATAAGTCAATCCTGTGAGGGAAAATGTGTATTTCCAAAAGACTTCTAAAAGAACTCAACCTTCTTGGTTGTTCAGTCATGTTCAACACTACAGCACTAAAATATACTGGAGAGGTTTGCCATTTCCTTCTTGGGTATGTCCCCACTTTACAGATGAGGAACTGAGGCAAATATAGATTAAATGGCTGGCTGGCCCTGGGTAACAGAACTGATGTCTGAGGTTTGAACTCATCTTCCTGACTCAAGATCCAATGCTCTATCCACTCTGCCACATAGCTGTCCTTCTATTTCCTAATTGCTCCAAATCTTGAAATCTGTCATACAGACTATCAAGACCCAATTAAGCCATTAAACAACTTGGAATAACTTCATCGGATTCTTCCCAAAGGCAATTGACTCCATTTTGATGGGATAACTAATTGAGTAAACATTTAATTATTCACTAGATCTAATCCCTGCGGCATTCCCTATATTCAATCGGAGTGGTACTATTTTATGTACCAGTTGGGAGGCAGGGCAGAATAGATGAGAAAGCATTAGATTGTGTGTCAAGAGGACCTCGATCTGAACCCCACCTACCAATTGCATGACTTTGGTTAAATCATTTCTAGGTCAGCTCTCGTTTTATTCCTGATAGTAAGACTCCTCACTTACAAAAGTAAAGGGCAGAATCAAAGGGTTTTTAATTTCCTTGTACAGCAAAAGCATTATTCTCCTCCCCATGACAGATCTATGCTCCTCTCAGTTATCCGAAACATACTAGACAGAAGGGGGAAAAACTCATCTGACCTGGAATTTTCTAGTTTCCATCTATTTTATTTTCACATTCTTTTCCTCCATCCAAGTCTTCCCCCATTTGGGGGCCTCTTCTAAAACGTGTCTCTCTCTCTCCTGGTAGCTATCTCCAAGGAGCCTTCTTAGCTCTTCATTCCTAACCATATCACCTCATTTATTTCTCAGTCTATTTGCTTTTTCCTTCCCTTATTGAATATTGCCACAAGTTCCATCCAGAGAGGTCTGCCTTCCATTCAACAGCTGACAGATATTATCTGAAGCCATGGCTGAGTAAAAAGGGCCAGGGCAGGACAATTTCCTCCTTTGTTAATGGAAAGATGATAAAATAAGTGTTTGGGGGTACAGTGTCAGGGAAGATTGGGCTTACTTCCTGAATTGCATCTCTATATGCTGACTGTCCAGCAAGATGAGAAAGTTATAGTATTGGGAATTCCACATGGAAGTGCCAGCTTCCTTCTCCCATCAGTCCCACAGGGGCTACCCTGCATGGCAGAGCCAGGGTGAAGACCACAAGATTCTGCTGCTCCCAAGAAACAGCTCAGCCCATGCTTTCTAGAGATGGAAGATATACTTTTTGAATACCTGAATTCTCTCTTTCAATTCATATGCTTGAAAAGGAGAAAAAAAAATCATAAAACAAAACTTAGTTTGCTTCCCATTTAAGCCAAAAACCCAATAATGAGAGATTTTCCCCAAATGTCACCAAATGAAAGATGGGGGACTTCAGGGACCATCTAGTCAAACCTTAACAGAATTCCTTTATTATACATAAGAAGTCATCAGCCAACCTCTTCCTTGATGATTTCTGGCAAATGAGAGCTCGCCAAACCCATAAAGCTATATTAATTCTTATCTTTCTCTTCCAGGGGTTAAATACTCCCTTCCCAGTTCCTCCATCTGGACCTCTTATGGCATATGTACTTGAGGCCCTTCATTGTGGTTGCATGGTCCAGCCAAGCTCAAATACCTTCAAAAACTGTTGTGCTCAGAGTGAAGGCCAACACTTGGTGTGTGGTCAACCAGGGCTGTTCCTCTGACAAGTTGTACTTCTCTTAATGTGACCCAAGATCACATGACTTTGTGGCTACTCCAGCAGAGAGACTCATGATATAAATGCTGCTCTGTCCTGCTAGGCAGCAATGTGTCCCATAAACATTTCAGTCATCCAAAGCTATCTTATACAAGTCAATGAGGAACTCTCTACTCGTCAATATTCTGCCCCTTATCATATAGTTTAATTTTTCTGTGTCCATTGTAGAGTCTAAAGGTAATAAAGGTCCACTGTTTTGAGGCAGCTAAGTCATGCAGCAAAGACCCATAAGTCTAGGTTCAGGAAGTCCTGAGTTCAAATCTAGCCCCAGACTAGATTTCCTAACTTGTGATTTGGTTCAAGTCACTTAGCCTGTCTGTCTCAGTTTCTTCACCCACACTACCATGATGATGGTAGTATCTGCCTCACAGGATTGTTCTAGGGATCAAATGAAAATGTTTATAAAGTGTTTAGCTAAGTGCATAGCACACAGTAGGTACTTTAAGTCATAGTGGTTATTTTAGTACTGATATCTTACCAATGATATTACATGACAAGACCTGCAGTCAATACAGCCACCCCTGAAGAGGCAAAAGGGACCCTTCTCAGAGGGCAATTAAAAGGAGATGATCATGCTAGAGTGTGTAGCTATGGAAGAACTTACAAAAAGAACATGAATCAGTTATTGCAAAGGATAACAATGGGAAAAAGCAGATAAGCTCAGCGTTCCATTGGCATTTTCCTGGATTAGAGGAAAGGCAAGACCTTCAGAACTTTGTCCAGACCAATGTGCAGGGTACCAGAAGATGCACACAGGAGTTGCCAATCAGGGGCGTATTACAATGCACACTACTGCAAACAACTCCCAAACCAGTATGTCCCTAATGAGCAATTAGTCTTGTTTCGAGATCCCATTTGCATAACGAGTCATGATGTACAAAGTATACTAAGAGCCCCATGAGCTTGGTAGGACAAATGTTGCCCCTATTTTTATAGATTAAGTGCCTTTTTTCCTAGTGGGAGTGTTCAGAGTCAGACCTTGAACCCAGCACTCTCATAGCTCTAGGCTCCTCTTTCCACAGAACATGCTGGTATTTCTTTTCCACCTCTTTTAACTCATTTTGCTAAACCCAGAAGGGGCACATAAGCAAGACTAATGCTACTTACACATTTCCCTGCTCTAAAATGATGATCTTTTTTCTAACCTGATCATGAAATAGTAGAAGACAGTCTTTGCTTACATGGAGCTCTTGGTTCATTTGGGGAATTTGTCACTCACTCTCGCACACACACATACACACACGTGACTTAAGCTCTTTATTTTATTAAGCACTCAAGATGAGCCAGACTGCAGATTTTTTTTTTAAGTTCAATGGCCCACGTCCTGAGGAGCTTACAGTTTAAGTGAAAGAAACAACCTGTTCAGCTATAAGGATAAACTAAGTAAATACAGGGAACCTTCGGAAAGGGGGAGGCACTAGCTGCAGTGGAGAGAGAGGGGTGTTTCATTTCATGAGGCATTATTCCAGGAAGGGGAGAAAGTCATTAAATGCTTTCTGGATTAGGAAGCATTTGAGGTGAATATGAAAGATCAGTTCCTCCCGCAGAGATGGCAGGGGTGGAGAGAGGGAGATATTTTAAGTATATTATCTGTGTACCTTACTGCAGAAAAATGAGATGCCCAAAGGGTTCTTCTTTCATGCCATGCAGCTGTTCATGGCAGTAGGGTGGAAAAAGAAAATACTTTTCACTCCTTAGATATGCACATATGCTCCCAGAGGCATGCCCTGGCACACACCCATCTTCAACATTAGGTAGGGTGGAGGGGCAAATAATGTAGCTTAATATAGAATCCATGGCCAGCTAGTACATAGAACAAGCCTTCAGAGATGGGCCTGGAAAAGACCCAAACCCATGGAGGTCAGACCACTTGACAAGTTTGTCTAATTCAGTCTTGTAAGACTCCAAAGTGCTGGGATTTTTTCTAGTATTTAGGAAAGTTAGAAATTCTAAAATAATTGGGGAAACGAGTTTTAAAACATTCATTCTTTGACATGCTGAATATGCAGATGCTAACTCGTGGGAGCTTCATACAACATGATGCAAAGTGATCAATACAACCAAGGAATCATTGATGAAAGCCTAGAGTTCGAGGCAGAGTCCTAGAAAACTCACTACAAAACATTAGTATAATCTTGCTCTCCATCCACAAAAGTCTTTGGTAGCTCTACATTCATTCTGAGAAGAGAGTCCTAATGGATCCTTTTCCCATTTCTGTTTGAAAATATCCAGAAGGAAACAGAAAACTTTTCAAGGAAACCTTTTTCTTAATTTACCGATGAGAGAGATTAAGTAGCAGAGAATGTACTAACTGTACTTGGTAGAGATCTCTTTTTCTCAACTTGGAGTTGAGTATATTAATGATTTAATTGATCCAGTCAGAGTTTTAAAGACTATCCTAAAGCATCTGGTTAAGTAACTTGCCTAAGGTCAAGTGGACTATATATATATTATAGATATATTATTTTAACCAGATCTTCTTGGCTTACTTGCTCTACATAGTCAACAAGAGTGAAGGGCAGCACGACCTTTGGAAAGTCTAGTCAAGAAAATTTACTTCTATGGACCTTCCATTTATGAGTTCTTCTTTTCCCCTTGGAGTCATTGAAAATGAATCTCATCTGTTCAGAGGGCAATCTTTTATCTTTTTTAGGAGTGACCATGCCCTGTTCTTCGCCTTTTCTTCTTCATCTTTTCTTCTGTAATCCAAATTGTTCAATATAGTTCACTTTTTTCTCCTGATATTTTAGAGGAACTTTTTATCTCCATTGGACAAGTACCACTTGGCAGATGGCGCTCTTCAGACGATACTCCAGATTGGACCTATAACTTTATTTTATATCTCTAGCACTTAGTACAAAGTAGATGCTTAATACCTGCTTGGTGACCATGGAAAAATGAACTTGGAATGAGGGTGGAGATGAACATGGGTGAGCAGGGGATCCAAGTCAAAGAAATTATATTGAGGCAAGTTCAAGGTTTGAGTGACATGGGATGTCCATCTCTTCTCAATTGGAGATCAGGGTATTTTACCAACAGCCAGTGATGCACCTTGAGTCAACCTATGGCAAGTTCATATCCACCCATATGGTGAAGTACAGGTGGCAAACCAAATTTTAGGAAGCGTATGCCAAGATATTTGTGATTGCACACACACATACAGGAATGGGAAGGACATAGTTTCAGAACTTTTCTTATGGAACTGGAGAATTCTGAATTGTTGTGTAGTCAATGCAACATTGGTTTATCAGGTGTTTTAAACTCAATACTGACCTTTCCCTACATTTGTGACATCACTTCTTTCTTCTCCACTACCTTGCCAGTTCTCCTTGTTTTCTGTCCTCACTGATCATGGGACTGAAGTAGAGACTTTCAACATCAAGGAAAATCTGGGGTAATTCTAAGGGTTTAAAAAAGAACTTGTTTACCACAAAAATGAGCTCTTTCATCCCAATTGACCCCACTGGAGCCCCTGGCTATTGCCAGTACTGGGACAACCCCAAAAAACTTCCCAGCCATGTCTATTTCCATAGGGCATAATTCCTGCTTAAACTTGTATGAAAGATGGTATTTGAACCAGACTTTGATGGATATGATTTTAACATGCAGACACATTCAATATGTCTTTATTAAATTACTATGTGCTAGGCCTTATAGTAGTTACATGGCTTTTTTTTTTTAAACTCTTACTTTCTGTCTTAGAACCAATACTGGTTCCAAGGCAGGAGAGTAGTAAGGGCTAGGCAATGGGGGTTAAGTGACTCACCCAGGGTCACATATCTGGAAAGTGTCTGAGGTCAGATTTGAACTGAGGACCTCTCTCTAAGCCTGGGTCTCAATCCACTGAGCTACCCAGATGTGCCTGGTACATGTCTTAAAAAAAAAAAGTTTGGGGCCACCAGAAACTATTATACAATAAGCTCGACACTTGACCCTCCTGAGTCTCTGACCTCCAAGAGGGAATACCTTTCCACTTCCTATTCAATCCCTTTATTGGCTTATAGTTTCATTGCTCAAATACTATCTACACTTTCATAAACAAGTGTAAATTTTACTTCTCTCCTGCTCTGAAGCACCACCATGGGTAGCCACAATCTCAATGCTCAAGCATGTCAGGTATCATCTTTTTGTGTCTCTGAAAGTCCCCCCCCCCACTTTTTTTTAATAGCTTGAACTTAATTTCTTCATCTGTGAGATGAAAAGAGACTCTACTTTGCCTTTCACATAGTTGGGAAGACCAAGGGGTGAATCTTGAAATGGTTTTTTGTTTTCAAGTTTCAATGACTTAGCCAAGCTGGAGCTGGAGCTATGTGGTGGAAACTGATTTGATCAGTAAGCATTGGGAGAGAGAGAGAGAGAGAAGGAGAGAGAGAGGGAGAGAGAGAAGGAGAGGAGAGGGAGAGAGAGAGAAGGAGAGGGAGAGGGAGAGAAGGAGAGGGAGAGGGAGAGAGAGAAGGAGAGAGAGAGGGAGAGGGAGAGGGAGAGACAGACCACCCATAACAAGGATCTGTTACTCCATAACCTAGAGGCTGAATTTGTCCATAATAACAATAGTTTTCTTTTATGGACCATAATAGCACCCTGAAGATTCTAATATTACATTAGGATGGACCCTGTGGGCTTCTCCCTCTCATTCACTTTGCATTCATAACCTATATGAGCAGATGCAGTCCCAATCAGCCTTGCTAATTCAACCCTCAAGTCAAAGTATTTTCCCCTGAAAGCCATTCCATACAGATGGTGATTTGTCAGTTATTTGGTCAAAAAGGTTCTTAGAGACTTCATCCAATTGCTACTCATTTTGAAGGGAATAGAAATTCTCAGAGGTTAAATTAATTTTCCAAGGTCACATATCAAGTGGGAGAGATTTCATTTTATCAGCCATGCCAAGAGCTCCTGATAGAATTTCCTTTCATACAAACAAGAGAACAAGGGACCAGATTCTGTCTCGCCTCTATGTGGAAAAAGGCCTGGAAAATGTGAGGCTGCAATCTTCACTTCTTCCTTGGATGTAATACATTGCAGAAGTAACAGTCTGAGGATTCTCATGAAGGATCATTAAAAATGTGTGAAATGAAACCATTCTTCACAGCTGATGAAGGAGGTATAAAGCAGAATAAAATAGGACAGCTAAGTGGTGAAATGGTTCGAGTGCTAGACCTGGAGTGAGAAAGACTTATCTTCCTGAATTCAAGTCTGGCCTCAGACTAGCTGTGTCACCCTGGGCAAGTCATTTAACCCTGTTTGTCTCATTTTCCTCATCTGTCAAATAATCGGGAGAAGGAAATGGCAAACTGCTCCAGTATCTTTGCCAAGAAAATCCCAAATGGTTTGGAAATGGAAAACTTAAACTTAAAAAAAAAAAAACCTTAAAAAACTCTTAATAGCATATTTCAATGTAGACTAAAATCTTGACAGTGATCCTTCCCAGTCTCAGCTCCCTCCCACAGTAGGAGGAATAAATGTTTATTAAGCATCTATTCTGTCAGCGATTGTGGTAAGTGCTTTATAAATACCTCCTTTGATCCTCACAACGAACCTGGTAAATTGCTGCCATTATTATCCCAATTTTATAGTTGAGAAACTGAGGCAGGCAGAGGTCAAAGTGATCTATTGAGCCACATAGTGTCTGAGGCTAGATTTGAACTCACATCTTCCTGACTCCAGGCCCAGACCTCTATTCATTGTGCCACTTAGTCATCTCTTTGGGAGTAGGAATTATTGCACTAACTTCCTAGGCCTGGAACAAAAATACTTTACAAGACTTGAGGTGCTTTAGACTTGAGAACTAGTCTTTTTTCATTCAAGACTAAGGTTTACGGAGTCATAGGATTGGTTTTTTAACTACACATTTCTATTTTGCCCAGACTGGAAGAGGGAAGAAGCCATTGATGGACCTGAATCCACTACCAACAACTGGTATGGAAGCTTTGACTTGCTCCATTTTGTCCCACTTGAGGAAAGGCAGCCTGGTGGCCTCCTGTTCACAGGGACTCACCAGATTGGTGGTTGAGCTTCATGTGGATGCTCGATGGCCTTCAAGTGCTACAGGTCATAATTGCACCTAAGTAACGAACCAGTGAAAGCCTCTTCCTCCTCCTCCACCCTAGTAGTAGACCTTAGAGGCATAGTTAAGCACAGGAGGGCCATCAAAGCAATCAGAAGGACTGTAAGGATTCCCTAGTCTCAACCACCTTTGGTTTACTGGGGCCCCACTTTTCTGTACTATCTCCAAATTAAGAGCAAAGGCTATCAAGCTCAGTCAAAGCAACTCTTGAGGACCACCTGTTCTAGAGTGGGTAGAACCTGTTACAAGAACCTACACCTGGTGAAGTCTTTTAAGAGTCATCATTCACTCATTCTCATCCAGTTTTTTATGTTTCATTTTGTTATGATATATTTAAATGCACTGACCTTTCCACTATTCTCTGGGCCAACTGGAATTCAAAAGGCAGGTTTGGGACAGTTAGGTGGGCTCAGTAGATAGTCAAGCCTGGAGATGGGAGGTCATATGTGACCTCAGACACTTCCTAGCTTTTCAGCTGTGGACAAGTCACATAACCCCCATTGCCTAGCCCTTTTCCCTCTCCTTCTGCCTTGGAATTAAGGGTTTTAAAAAAATGCAAGGTTGATGAGGAAGACTATCTCCTGGAGTTTTAATCATCCATGATTAAAGTCTCCATAACTTTTTTGCATCTCCTTCCTTTGAGTTAAAGTTGGGGGGGGTGTTAAAGCTCACAAGTGATTTAAATATCATCTATACCCAAGACTCACTGTTTTTTATGAAATTCTTTAGTCCTAAAAAAGGCCACTCTCTCCAGAGGGAGCAAAGAGCCTACAATGAATTTCACATAGCTCCCCCTTTTAATATTGTCTTAGTGAACAAAATTTAAGGTGGAGAATCAAGGCTGATTGGTATAAGTCAAGGAGAAAAAAATCACTATCTAAATATCCTTAAGACTAAAGCAAAAGAAACTTCTTTTGGTATTCTATCATTTAATAATCCATTAAGAGTAGAGTGGGGGAAATGGATAGGAGAAGCACAGTGGATAGAGCCAAGTAGACTCAGGTTCAAATCTGGCCTCACTTCAAACTCTGACCCTCGGAAAATTGATGTAGGAAATCACACCTGGGGTCATGCCCCAAGAACCACAGACTCAAAACTCAGTTCAATCCAGAAATATGAATTTTGTTTAAAGAAATTTTGAAAATATAATAGTTTAGATTGATGAAAGCCTGGGGACTAAAAGAATAGCCTCTGGGCTGGTGGATTAGCTCAAGGGGTAGCTCAAGGTTTGTCTGTTTGAAGGTCTGGGGACTTATTTCCCATTTCAAGAAAATCTCCATGTTTTCTCAGAAGGATATTGTGAAAAGGGAATTCTTTGTTCTTTGTCTATTCTGAGTTTACACTTGGTTAACAATAAACTCAAGTACCCCTACTTAGTACCTCACTATATTGTGTAGATTAGGATTAACTCTTCTTTATCTACTTTTGAATTGAATCAACAAAATCTTGAACACCCTACTTAGCAATAGATAGAGGATCTCTCTATCCTTTCAACTCAATCAGCCAGGAAATGAGAATTCATACCTCAATAAACCAGGAATCTGTGAAACCTTTTGATGAGTATTCATCTCTCCAGAAGGTGAGAAGTGGCTCCCACAAACACTGGGTAGTGCTAGACAATTTGGAAACTATGATTGGCCCTTGAGGGGAAGGGACAAGAAGTCACCATAAAAGCCATGAAATTCTTCAGTTTAGGACTCTCTCCTAGAGATAGTCTTCTGGGATGGTCTTCTAGGGAGACTCAGATTTAAAAGGTCAGCTTCAGAAGAAGGTAAACTTTAGAGATGAGTCTATTTGAGGGGTCATCCTAGACAGGTCATTGCCTTCAGGTGGAGTCATCATCTTAACCTGCTTCTTGGAGGCAACTCGGGCGAGTGAATAGCTGGCTTTCCTTTCCTGACTTCTGGAGAGAGTAATTCAGGTTGAAGGTCAAGTCCTGGCTGAGTTAAACACCAGAGCAATATTTACTTAGATAGGTTAATGTCTTCTCTGCCCTTTGGTATTTCTTTCACTCTTTCCATCTCTTTTGTAAGTAAAAGATATTAAAGTCATTTCAAATTTGAACAATACTTTGAATCGACGACCATTATTATTTATAATTTTCATATATTTTAGTCAAACCATTGATTTTTAGTCCCTACAATATGATGTGTCTCTACAGGACAATAACCCTGGAAAATGGGCATAAAGGAGGGTCCACATTCGGGTAAGGGTGTTTTTATATTTGACACAAGTGATCTTGAGGGCACCAGAAAGGCAATAGGGAACATGTGTAGGTTTGCTAGAGCACTTAGTGTATATGCCCTATGTTTTCCCAAGACCCCCACTGTCCCACCTGCCATCATTTGTGTGAAGTAGAGGTCTCCCCCATGCTTCTGGGATGCTTTCAAAGACAAGAACATAGTGAGGATATAGTATAGCAGACAACCATTATAGGTCATTAATTATGCCTATTCAGAACCAAGATAAATTAGAACAATAGAAGTGATTAATACAAAACAGTACAAAGGCAGTACACAGAACTTACAGTGAATACAGATAGTAACTTATTTAAAATACAGTTTTTGCAGAATGTGGGCTAACTAGTTAGAAATACAAGATTTCAGAACTTGACAGTCCTGCTTCTGTCACAGTTCATCAAAATCACTTAATTCCTATTAGCCTCAGTTTCTCATGCATAAAAAAATGGACACATGAGAAGGAAATAGCAAACCATTTCAATTTCTTTGCCAAGGAAACTCCATGGACAAGTGGGGTCACAAAGAGTTAGACGTGACTAAACAAGATCCGATAATTAGGGTACTGTACATGTGCTAATGAACTCCCCATTTCATTTTGAGAGGGATCAGGTGAGCTCTAAAGTTTCTGGCATATAAAATTTAAAAAGGGAGGAAAATAAAGTCTCTGATAATTCCATGAAGCATTGGATAGACAAGGAAGACTAATGCATTTTACTTGGAATGAGAAAAAGACTTTACAATTAGATCTAACCCAAAGTGAAACAGGATACAAGGAAGGTGGCATTAGCACTATGAGAAACTTTCCAAAAAACAATTTTCCAGAAGTAATGGCACTTATATTAAACTTTTTAACAGTGATCTCAGGCATGTGACTTAGTCAAAGCATTAGGAAGATCCATACAAGTATTTCTCTCTAGAATTCTGACCAATGTGCATATATGTATGCGTGCCCTAAGTTTAAGCTTAAACATCCTATTTCTCACATGCTGTGGAAGTGGCTGACTGCCGTGGCTATCATAAGGTCCATCCTACCCATTGAGAAGAATAAGGATCACATATCTAGAGTTGAAAGGATCTCAGGGATCATCTAGTTCAATTTTCTCAAGAGGTCGGCTTGAAAACAAGTGATTTGACCAAAGTCATCCCAATGGCAGAGATGGTATTTCAATACAATTCCTTTCAACTTTTAAGTGAATATTCTTTCAGTGACATTGAAATAACACTGCCTGGGGTGAACTTGGTACCTTCTCTGAAGGCTCTGCTTAAGTAAACAAGCCCAAAACAAAATGAAAAGCATGGAGGAGAAAACGAGGCAGAGTATTCGGTTTTCAGCCATAATAAAGCCTGAAAACTTGGAGAGGGAGAACCCTCATCAGCTTGGAGTCTTAGATTCTTCCAGTAGAGAAGTCAGATGGGCAGTGGTGAAGAGGACAATGGCCAAGCTTGATTTAAACCTTAGCTCAGACCTAGGTAAACCATAGAGCTTGTGGCTAGATTGCAACAACTCAGCCAATCAAGAGGAATTTCAATTGATTTATCGGAGACAACAGATATAACATATCAGGATAACTAGCAATATCTATAACTAAGAGAAGGTAATTGGTGTTTTCCCCGCAGGGTATCAAAATGTAGAGTACAAAATGATAACACCAGCCCTCTAGCAGCAGAGTAGTTACTAAAGCAACTAGTTTGCCCTCCTGTTCACTGAATTACTCATAATTCCTTTTTCTTTAGCACATCATGGATTAAAAACCTATTTCAATGAATATTTAGGGAGACTCCGAACATTGAGTCAATGGCAGAAATTTCCACCCAAATCTTCCACTGAAGTGTTTTCCTTTTATATCAGTCTACAGCAAAATTGTATGGGTGATATGATGGGGCCATGGATGGAAATGCCACTGGCAACCCCAAAATTATCGGACTTTTATGGATGTTCTGTCATTTTTCAGTCCTGTCTGACTCTTCATGATCCCACTTAGGGTTTTCTTGGCAAAGATATTGGAGTAGTTTGCCATTTCCTTCTCCAAATTCACCTAACAGAAAAGGAAATGGAGGCAAGCAGGGTAAATTGACTTGCCCAGGATCACATAGCTAGTATCTGAAGTCAGATTCAAATTAAGATAAATCCTTCTGATCCCAAAGCAAGTGCCTGGTCCAGAGAGCAACCTATCCTCCCCTATGGTACTTAACATAGCTGACAGTTAATTCTTTAGACAATTACATATTTCCATAACACTTAAGGACTGCAAACTATATGCCCATTATCTGATGAATAACAGAGGCTAAAATGAAGGTGAAGCCATTTTCTAGATTTAGATATTCTTAATATAAAGCATTTGTTTCACTGATGACTACATTGGACAGAATAAAGCATTTCTATCTGCAAATTCTCAGCCAGACTCTTTCTGCTCTGTGCCTCCTCAGGAATTCAAGAGAAGACAGATAGAGTCAAGTATTTATTAAGTGGGAAGGTCAAAGCTACACTATTTGTCCAAGTTGAAAACATTTAAAGCCTTATAATAGCAGAAGGAACAGGCAGGCAGCAAGTCACTTGGCTGAAAAATCCAGACGTTTTTCCTGGATTCAGACACTGGACATGAAAACAGTCTGGTTATCTCCCATCTCATTCAGCCGAGAAAGGAAGGTTTGCACTTGGCGTTTACACAGCACTCCTTTTTAGCCAAAGTGGCAATTCTCTAGAGATGGGCTAAGGGTGGCAAGTAAGTATCTCAAAAGACCTCTTCAGATTTGAAATGCAAAGCCCCCTTTCCTGTAGTACACTGAGGAATTCCCAAGTGAGCCTTCCCCCTTAAGCAGAATACATTTTACAGAATGTGAGTCACAGGAAGCATCATTTAGTGGAAATGTCACTAGATCGAGAGATGGCAGATTTGTGTTCAGATCATGGCTTTGACAACTTCTTAATGTGTTTTTTCTTTTAAATCCTTACCTTCAATCTTAGTCTAATAAAAATTATTCTAATATCCTATTAGATTAGACTTTTAAAGATTTTCATCAGATTTTACTAGATTATTAGAATATTAGCATTAAGTATTAGTTCCAAGGCAGAGAAGTGGTAAGGGCTAGGAAATGGGGGCCAAGTGACTTCTCCAGGGTCACATACAGCAATGAAGTATCTGAGATCAAATTTGAACTCAGGATCTTCCATCTCTAGGTCTAGCTCTCAGTCCACTCAGCCAACTAATTGCCTCCTTCTGTATGTATTTCTGACCAAGAATTCCCTCTTTCTACATCTCCCTTTCAACATCTATAAAATAAGGAAGACTTAAGCCTGTGATCTCTAATGTTCTTTCCAGCTCTAAGTAGTTTAAGCAATCTCTACAACTATTTTCAACCAGGCTCTCCACAGAAATATCTTCTCCTGCATACCCAAAGCAGAAGTCGTCTGTCTTTCTTTAAAAAAGTCAAATGAATCCTCTTCCACTCATGTCTGAAAAATGTCCCAAAGTTAAACTTTTCCCCTTACATTGAGGCTAAATGCACTAGTTACACCCCATGATGTTGCTCCAGTTTCTGCATTCAGGGCCAAGCAGAGCAGCCTGAATCCCTTTTCTCTCTAATACTTCTTTTCCCTACATAAAGCCATACATACATCATCCCCCTTCCGCACTTAGCCTTTGATCTTCTCACTACCCATCTAAGCATCCAGGTCCTTTCTTTTCCTTACCTAGGATGGAATTGAGTTCCATTTCCCCCAGTTTCCTTCTTCTGGGAAGGTTCCTATTTACTGTCCCTTCCAAAATGTGAAACTGGAGGCAATAACCCTACTCCCTTTAACTGAACAGGGTAGTGATTAACATGAATAGTAACAATAATAACTTAAATAGTCCTCTTAAAGTTGGAAAGGCAGATCTCATTTGATCCTCACTCAAGCCTGGGAAGTGGCTCTATTATCCTCCATTTTCAAATGTGAAAATGTAGAAATAGATAGTTTAATGACTTGCCCAAGGTCATCAGCTGATGAAAGCCTGAAAATCAGATTCAGTTTCTGCTTTTTCTAACTCCAGATCCAGGGCTTTATCCACAAACCATCTAACTGCCCTCATTTTGGCCACTATGTCTCTCAATGAGCATCAGCATCAATATATTCTTGAGCTTCCAAATCACTCAACTTAGTGAGGCCCCTGAATACCCCGGACAAGTCAACTCAACTGCCTCAGTTTCCTTATTTGAAAAGGAGAAAAACCAATGTCACCTCCCAGGTTGATGGCAAGGATCAGATAGGCTCATATTTGTAGAGCACTTAGTGCAGTGCTTGGCACATAGTTGGTTTCTAATAAATATTTCTTTCCTTCCTTGTGAAGACAACTCCTGACTAATCGTGTATTGAATAATTTCTTCATTTGAACCCAAATCAAAGATGAAGTGAGATATTTATGAGATCTGGTTAAATATGGACCCCCTTCTAGTTCTGTAGTTATCTAGACAGAGCATTGCAGATCATGGTGGGAGCAGGGAACGAAGATGGCCAGAACTGTCTAGCCCATCATTCTGCTGATCCTAGTACCTTGCATACACAAGGGCTGAGCCCATAGTGTTATGGAAAACAGGATCAGATGCTGGGCAAGTTATTTTTAACTGTGTGGGCTCAAATTTCCCCACATGAAAAATGAATATGGATTCTGCATTGCCTGTCTGAGGGCTGTCATCAGGATGGCACTGACTGGGAAACAACATCTATATAGCATTAATATTTAGAATGAGTTTCTATAGAGAAGAAAAGCCTGAAATGGCAATTTATCCAAAGTGACACGGAAAAGGCAGTTAAGGGATGAAGATGGAGCACCGCTAGTCCACAGCACAGAACCTGAGCATTTGGTGACATCAGAGAACACATTCATGCCTGACCACGCGCCGAGATGTCAGCTGTGATAACCAGTAGACAGACAACAGCCCCAGACTTTGGAGGAAAGCTTATTCAATTTAGATTATCCCCGTCACTTCTCAGTGGCCCTCAGCTAATTCATTATACTCTGCCTGACATGAAATTGAAGTGATGAATGGACTAACGCTTGTTCTTTTCAACAACATTAAGAAAAGTATAGCCAAAATATGTATCGCTCGGGCAAGTGATGAATGTGGGAAGAGAATTGCTTTTGAAGGCTATAAACACCACCGGGCAAGAACAATTTATGGTGTTTACAGGGGTATGTAACTCAAATAAAAATAGGAGAGTGACACATTGGCTACAAGCTGGCCCAAATAACTTATTTAGCCTTCAAGAACCTGAAGATCAAGCTCTAATGGAAGAGGGGCCAGTCCCCCTGGAGCCACTTGATACCAGTGGTGGGAATGGCCACTGGTTACCTCAAGTCTCACAGTCTCATAGCTAATTATATGACTGCAGTAAAAAATAAAAATTGCAATCTCAACGCATCAGTCAAGACAAGGAGGCTGGACAAGATAACCCTCTCCAGCTCTTAACACTAACTTGGCTGACATTTCTGACTTAAGTGGTTTTTGCTAAAAAGTGAAGTGAGGCTTAGAGAGGGAAGGAGACTTGATCAAGGTCACACAGGCAATAAGTGCAAGGCAGCCATGATTGTACTCAAATATTTTGACTAAAAATCCCAGATTTGTTGTATTGCCTCAATCATCCTTTCTCCAAGAACTTATGGAAAGACTTCCTACCACTACTAACAGTTTGTGAGCCAGAGAGTCTTTGCAATGATTACTTAGATCAATGTGAATTTACTAAGTGCTTTCTATGTTTAAAAAGCATTGGTAATGCCTTTAAAAGGAAAATGTTCCATGTATCGATGAAAGTAGATACAGAGGGAATACAGGGTGTTGAAGGAAGGAGGACACAAGGAAGGCTTGACATAGAAGATAACTTCTGAAAGGAGTCTTGAAGGGACCACCAAAGTTAGGGGTGAGCAGTCAGCATCCCAGGTACTGGGGACAGCAGAGGGAGGGAGGTCCAGACAGTGGCTCAGGTTGACAGATCATGGATTTAGGAGAGAAGCAGAAGTCAGGACTGATACAGAGGAACCAGATTATGTAGATATTTCCAAACCAACCTGGTTTACTTCATCCCAGAAGAAAGGGAACCACATGAACTTGTTGCTGGAATGAAATGTGGGCAGAACCATGTTTTGGGGAAGTATCACTGATGTTTGTGTCAGACAACTATTTTTATGAAGCCAAAGTTCCTTTGGAATCCTATCCATATCCCTAATGTTGGCCCCTGTGAGACCAAGTTGTTATTCAGTCATGCCCAACTCTTTGTGATCCTTCTTGGGGTTTTCTTGGCTGAGACCATGGAGTGGTTGCCATTTTTTTCTACAGCTCACTTTACAAATGAGGCAAAAGGCAAACAGGGTTAAGGGACTTGTCCAGGGTCACACAGATAGTGTCTAAAGCCAGCTTTGATGAGTCTTCCTGACTCCAAGCCTGGCACTCTAACCACTGTTACCTAGCTGTCTATGGCCAAGCAGGACAAGTCCAATTCTTCTTCCCTGTAACAGACCTTCAGATACCAAGTATAAAGTTGCTCCCAAGTCAATCCCATTTCTTCCAGCCAATTTTCACATTGTCTATTATATTCCTAGGACTCCAGAAGAGAAACAGTAGGATCATGAGTCGAGGAATTTGTCATTTGTTAAAAGATAAGGAGATGGAATAAAAGTCTGACATGAGGCTAGAGAAAGCCTTGGAGAAGCAAGAGTTTGTGGTTGTTTGAGAAGATTTTTTTGTGGTAGTTTTAAATTGTTTTTCAGAAAATGTCAGGCTATTGGAGAAGCCATTATCATGCTATAAAACACATACAGAATAGGTTAAATAAGTGAGCTTTATCATGGAAGAAATGGGACTAGCCTTGCAAAGGTAAATGAGCACTGTGAGGGATTGTAAAATAAAATCTTGATTCCTCAGCAAGATCTTTCTATCATATCTTTTTGTCCACCTTGTCTCATACAGGAGTTTGTACAATCCCAGCCTAAATAGTGTTTCTCCTATGGCTAAACAAAAATCTCCAATAGTTCTGACAGATATTAATGTGCCCCATTTTAGTGGGAGTTTCTAGTCACATAATGCCCATGTTTCTATCAACTTAAGTTGGTCCTCTTAAAAATCTGCAGAAATAGTTTAAATAGTTGAAACAAGCCCTATAAATATGCCTGGAGTCATTCCTAAGTTTAACAGAGGAAGGAAGTGTGCCATGACAGAACTGTTTGGCATGGTGCCTTGATCCATGTAGGAAAATGGAGAGTAAAGACTTATTTTCCTCATTTTTCAGAGCTGCCAACAAGGTAAATAAATGTACACTAATTAAAAGAGTCTGTTTGGGAACTCTGGAATTGAGATCTTCCATTGTCTACTTGGAGAAAGTCAAGTTAAACCTACTAAAATTGAAAAAAAATAACATGAACTTATGCACTTGGGTTGACATTTTTTTCCTTTTTTTTCATGACATCCTAGCACTTTTTTATGGTCCCATTTGGCCTCATGTAAAGTTACCCAGAAGCCAATTCTCCATTCTGGGAAGTTTGCTGAGATCAGTGAAAGCAGTTTGCCTGGATACCGCAATGCCACAAAGTCCTACTTTTAAATCACCTGAGAAGAGACAAGGAAGAGGAGAATTTTGTTTTGGTTTCATAATGAGGCAGTCATAATGATAAAAATAATTCATGCCTTCATGGAACTTTCATCCCCCTGGGCCACCACCATGCTAGAAATATCTCCATCTGTGACCTCTTTGTCAGTTTCTTCCCTGAATCTCCATTTGAGGAAACCCCCAAACCAGTCCTCAAGTTCTCTTCAAATGTGGACCTATCCATGATGCCTTGTGCCACCTTTCTGACTCGAGTGCAGTCTTCTCATGCTAGCAAAAACTTTACTCTTGACTGTGGAGGTCCTTCCATGAAGTAGCCAACCACTGAGGATCAAGAGGATTCTGAGGCAATAGAAGTCTCAACAGTCTAATAACATGTTATATCATCCCAGGGAGAGTACCAGTGAGTAAAATCCAAGGACAAATGATTTGCCTTGTGTCCCCACCCTGAATATTCATAATCTACTAATGATTTGCCTAACCATGGTCAAGAAGCACATAGTAAAGAAATGGACTTTTTTTTTTTTTAACAGCCTACTGAAGAAACCTGGCATGGTTTCTAAGCATTGCTGTAATTACTTAGTCCACACTTCATTCTAATACTGAAGTTTCCTTTTTTCTATGACACATCTGATATTCAGTTTTGCATATCCCTACTCTGCCTACTGGCTCAAAAAACCATGACCTGCTAAAACTCTATGATTACTATGATTTACTCTAATAAAATCAGTAGCATTCAAAGTGATAGTGATATGATTTTCTAATTTCCCAAAGCAATTAATTTGTGGTCAACCCTACTTCACATCCCACCTCTAAAAGAACTACAAGTAAAGAAAACCCAGAGGAAGATGAGGAGAGGAAAAGACATGATGGGAAATGTCAGCACTTAGAGTTGTAATTCAGATTTTTCTCCTCCATCCCTAGTTGAGCCAGTCTAGGTAGCATAATATACATAGCAATGGGACTAAGCCATTTCATATCCAGCCTCAGTCACATATTAACTAATCTGACCGTTGGTGAGTCACAATCCACCTATCTCCCTTTAGTCAATTGTATAATGGTGTCTCAAAAGCATGTAACCACTGGAGTTGTTGCAAGTATCAAATGAGATTTATTTATAAAGTGCTTAGCATGGTGCCACGCCTGGGAAATGCCCTTGAATATCTCTTGGGAATTAGTGTCTGATGAACTCTGCTTAGCTAAATGATGACCTTATTCGAGACAAACTAAAAAAGCCAACTTAGACACTCAACTAGACTTGATACTAAAGCTCTAGCTGCCCCATCTCCCCAGAGCCCAAGGGACATAGAGTATAATAAAGGGCAGGAATCCTTAGAAATCTCAGTAGAGTTAGCCCTCAAATCCTGGGTTTGTTCATTCACTTGTGAGTATGCCAGGACAGGCAATTTCCTATGTTCTTTTAATCTGCTAAATGAGAGAAATGAAGCAAAGAAATATTAGCATTTGCTAAGTACTTATGTGTCTAAGTGATGTGCTACAAACCCTAAGAGTTTCTCTTTTAATGGAGGAGATAATATACAATCAACTAGGTATACGTATAATTTATATTATATCATATATTATATATATAATATATATGTGGAATAGATGGAAGGAATTAGAAGCTGAGGAACTTAATTTTCTGGGAGCTGCCATGGCCAAAATACAACATGGTGTCTATCATTGTGGTGGTAAATTTCGGCTAGTAAGGATAGTATATAGTATTTGAAGTTAAGGAAACCTAGATTCAAATGGTGGCCATGCCTTTTCAGCGTCCCATGGGTCTTTACATCAGTTAAATTCTCTGAATTTCCCTTTATCTATAAAAGGAATAGGTGTACTCAATGAATTTGTGTATGTGATTTGAAAAATTTTAGACGATTTTCCCATGGTTCCATGATTCATGTTCTTTCCCTCCCATCCTCCCATCCCCTCCCGTAGCAATTCCACTGGGTTTTACATGTGCCATTGATCAAGACCCATTTCCATATTATTTGCACTAGTGCCCTCAATGGATTTTAAGGCTACTTCCAACCACATTAACAACTTTATGACTTTAGGGCTTATAGAGCTGGTTTTTGACATGGACCAAAGCTTCAAGAGAGGAGAGGAATCCTATAGATGAGAGAACTGCATAATAATGTATTTTAAGCTATGAGTTCAACTGCTCATTTTTGAGTTGAAGAAACCAAGACAGGGAGGAGGATGAACAACTTGCCCAAGCTCCTGTTTGTAAGGGATCTTGAGCTGGCTGGATCTACAGCTGAAAACTGCAGGGTTTCCTCTAAGGCTGCTGTCATTCAAGCTTTTGCCCCATCCTCCACACTGGCCAACCTAGAATGAATAATTGCTACTGCCCAGTGACTGATATGCAACGGATGAACAACTTTTAGTGGTTGTCAAGTCAGTAAGCTTATTGGGGACAGAGTACAAATGGACAAATTGGGTCTAGACAGGTTGGATTACTGTGATTAGCTTATGGTTAAGCCCAAACTAACAAAACTGATTCCATCTTTGATTAACCTGATAACCAGATAATTTTTCTAAGCTCACCAGTGGTCTTGGAATGCAAGGTTAGCAAACTTTCCTAATCACAATGGCCTGGTGGTTGGTTGATAAAGGGGAAGTCACTTCACCTAGACCACTTGCTGACTGTCCTGAAGGTCCCCCTCCCACCCAGTCTTTGTGAATCTGCCTAGCAGCAACAATCCAATAGAAAAGGTAAAGACTACAGAGATCTGTGCTCTCAATAGGGGTACACGTGGGACCATAGGAATAGGGAGGTCTAAGTAATCAACTGCACAGCTCATGCCCCCTTTGAGCACTTCTGTTTATTCTCAGTAGAAAATCCAGTTTCTTCACCATTACCTCCAAGTCTGATTCCAAGATTCTCCCAAGAGCAGAGGCCCATCTTTTTCAAACCAAGATTTCATAGGAATTGCTTTATAGCCACGAATCGTGGAACCCAAAGTCTATGCAGATTTCAGAATAATCAAGGACAGCAGAGGGACACACAGTGGGTGTGAGAAAGTGTAAGGCAGGCCAATAAGCAACTGAAGGGCTCAAAAAAGAGGCCATTTATAAAGGATAGTAAGAAAAGGAACCGATTGTATGTTAAATGCAAGAGATGGCAGATGGTCAGCCTGAGTATTCCCAATGTGGAGAAATACTAGGTATAAAACATGTTGAATGAAGGGATCATATAGCAGGACAAAAGGCCCAAGACATCCTGTTCTCCCCTGGCTGCCTCTTTGCAATGAGGGGAGCTGAATCTAGTTCTTGCTTTAAATAATGTGACCTCATTATGATGTGCAGTTACCGAAGGCAATTCTATATTCCAGAAATGCTCCAGAGGGACTGAAGAGAGCCACAGGCGTAGATCCCTGGAGTTCTTAATCTTTCCTCAGATATGGATGCCTTGGTAAAACCTAGGAACCCTTCCTCAGAATCATAAATGCACAATACATAGAATTATGAAGCACATTAATTCTAGAAAATTTTCAAAGTGTTAGGACAAGTTCATGGACCCCAGGTTGAGAATCTTTTCTATACAATGCACCAACTATTCTGTGGTTCATAGAACTCCTGGATGAGACTGATGTGCAATAAGGCCATAGAACTCCTGGATGAGACTGATGTGCAATAAGGCCATGCACTGTATTGGAAAAAGAACTCACCCTAGAGCCTGAAGACCTAGAATATGCTATTCACTATTTAGGTGGCTTTTAGCCACACTTTAAAGAAGCTGGTTGAATTTAATGACTTGAGGTCCTTCTGTGGCCACAGAAAATGTGATAAGATACTCTGGGGATCACTTCCAAAATGGAATTTAATCTAGGAAGACTTTATAGTCATAACCCAATTAACTAGTTCCTGATACTAAAATCAGGAATGTTCAACTTCTTGACTGGTCCAAGAGTAAGACGAGGCTGACAGAAGAAGTCATCAAGGCATTTTTTATTTTTAGGATTCAGAATAATTAAACCTACACCTTAATGTTTGATGTATGAACAAAAGGAATATCAAAGCCATTCAGGAGAAGAGTGACTTGTATTCGTAGCAGGTCTCCTCTCTTGTCTAGTCCTTCCATTGGGCAGTCATTCATCAGGCTGGATCATCTGTTACTTTGGAGTTTCCTTTGCAAACTTTTCATAGGTCACCTTCAAGCATGCCTTTGACAGTTGAGCACTGGAGAGAGAAAGGGGAGATGGATGGGGATTAAGAAAGGAAATTCCTTTTTTCTATTTGCTTTTGCAGCAGCCTTAGCAACCTCCTTGGTCTCATGCAATAACCTAGTTCCAGCACCACCCCTAGTCTATCCCTAGATTTATGCTACTATGAAAAGGCTGTACACTGTGTAGATGTAACCAAGCAGCTGCTTCTCTGGACTTCTGGCTAAACATAATTTCCCCCAAGCAGCTAGTCTTAAGCAGTGGCTTCTATTTGCCCTAGAGCCAGCCATAGAAGTAGACAGGATCCAGGGGAAAACAAACTCTCCTGGGGACATGTTTGTGTCCTACCCCAATTGCTGTATCTAAGAGCCAGTGTTAAATGCCAATTCCATGACTGGTTTTCTTGACACTCCAAGAAATAAATGTCTTGGCCAACTCTCAGATGTTGAGCCAATTGGGAGTCAGCTTCTTGGGGAAACTGGCACATGCAAGTTTCACCTTAATCTCTGTACCAAATGTCCAATTAAAGCCCTGGGAATGGGCCAAAGCTCTGCAGCCCCTTTTGGAAAGGGCCCAAGGACTTGGACTTCTGGAGCTCTAATTCCATTAGCCTACACATAGGCTAATTATGGCTTTGAATTTACCGCAGTAGATGCTATATCTGAACTGAAGACAGGATGTTGGGCGGGAAGGAAGAAGGGGGGAAGCAGGTTCCTGGAAGCCTCAGCCTCATGCGACCTTCCTTACCCTGCCTAAAAACAATTTATGTCCAGGTGACTAAGTGCAGGAATAAAAGGGGAACTCTGAGAATTTGGTCTGGAAAAAAAGAACACATTTTATTTTCCAAACAAGGGTAGGAAAAGAATTGGAGCTGTTTGATAGTCCTTAGCTGGAGCAGAACTCATATCCCACCCTAAGCCTTCTAACCAGTCCAATGCCTGTCTTTTCATGATCCCTCCATTCATGAAGCTCTTCCCCACTTTTCAATATTTCATAATGAAGCAACATTGTTTAGTTATTTTTAGTCACATCCAATTCTGTGGCTCCATATGGATTTTTCTTGAGTGTTTGCCATTTTTTTCCTCCAGTTCATTTTCCAGATAAGGACACCAAGGACAAACACAGTGAAATGACTTGACCAGGGTCTCTCAAGGTAGTGTCTGAGACACAATTTAAACCTGGGTCTGCCTGGCATTCTGTCCATTTAGCCACCCAGTGCATTATGTGGAAGAAAAATGGTTGGCCTTGAAGTCATGGCCCCTCAGTTAGAAACCCGAGTGCTGGACAAGTCACTTCTAGCCCTGCATCTCCCCTTCCTACAAGAAGGAGCTGGACTAGATGAAAAATTATCACTTATGATTTAAGGGACATGAAGGGAGTAACCAAGCCTGAACATCCATTTTCCTTCCCATATGCTACAAGATCAGCCTACTTGATTTCAGCCATGTCCAATTAGAAGGAAAAATTCTCCAACAATTGTCAGTGTGATTAAGAAAAAAGCCAATCAGCTCTGAGGAGATAGAATAAATTATCTGCCTAGCTACATCTTTACCTCTTCGTGAGCACGTAGGAGGAGGAACATGGATTTTGCACCAGAAGGTACCAGAAAGTCCAATATCCTCAATCCACATATGAGGAAACACAAAGACAGAAAGATTTAAAATGACTTTTCCCAAGATCACACAACTAGCGTGTTATTTGGTAAATGAAGCCCAGGCTTTCCAATTCTGGGTCTAGTATTCAATGTTGTCAGCATTACCAGAGCTAGCAAAAATTTTTAAACCCTTACCTTCCATTTTAGAATACTGCGTATTGGTTCTAAGGCAGAAGAGTGGTAAGGGTTAGGCAATGGGGGTTAAGTGACTTGCCCAGGGTCATACGGCTAAGAAGTATCTGTGGCCAAATTTGAACTCAGGACCTCCCTGCCTGGCTTGCACTGAGCCACTTAGCTGTCCATCTCTCGTTTCTTTTAACACACACTAAGTTAATGTGAGCCAGAAAAGTCTAGCCAAATATAGAGTCATATTATATAGTCTATGATGTTACCTCTCAGCCCAGAGACACCAGTAAGAGTTTTAGCCCCTATTTAATCAAAAAGGAAACAGATTGAGAGGAAATGGCTTATTTGGCTAAAGGATGAGGTCCCTCTGGTTCTAAGTGTAGTTTTCTCCCCCCTAAAACATCAATCCTGGGCATTGGTAGGTGCCTAGAGATATTTTTTACATCTCACTACTTCTGAATTCCATCCTTATATATCTTCATATCTTGGTCAGGAAAGGGAACGCTGTTCCCGACTCTCATTTTGCTGGATCTGAGATCCTCTCCCTTCCTTCATTCATACTTTGACCGTTTGTCCAATGTGCCTTCAATCCAGTGACTGACTGTTCTATGAACAAGACACTCCAGCCATCTCTTGGTTCTGGCTATTTCATTTGGTTGCTCCCCTTTGCCCCTTGCCTATATAACGATCCCCCCCCCTTCCTCTCATCTCTCACTGTAAGGCTCCCCCTCAATCCCTCTTAATTCTAGTGTCCTCCCTCTGTTCATTATTTCTTATTTACCCTGTATACAACTTACTTGTATGTATTTGTTGCTTCCACCATTAGACCATAAGCTCCTTGGAAGCAGAGATCATCTTCGGCTCCTTTAATTCCCCCCAAACCCCTACTACCCCATGTCCGGCACATAGTAGGCATTTCACATTTCTTGATTGAGTTTAGCTTCCCTCTGAATGTGCCCCATTATGTGAAGGCAGGGGGCCAACTCACATGCCCTCTTCTAAGAGTTTACTAAAAGGACTCTGGGAAGCAGGAATTACAATGGGCAAAACAATGTACTCCAAGCAATCCCAAAGACAGGAAGAATCTCACCAATTCTTACAAGTACATAAATGTGACCTCCCTGTCTGCCAGGAGTCCCCTCCCCACTTCAGACCACTTTCCATTCCTCCCTAAAAGTGATTTTCCTAAAACACAGGTCTGACCATCTCATTCCCTTCCTCAAACCCTGTCTCCAGGATCCAATTGAAAATCTCTTGTTTTATTTTCAAAATCCTTTACAGCCTGCTCAGTTGTTTTTTTTTAACATCCTGCTCATAATTAATGCCCAACCATCCTCTCAGCTTTTATCTCCTCACCTTTACACAAGGCAGATCCCATACCTGGGATGCCCTTTCATCTCACTCTCTAACACCAGTGGTGGTTTTGCTTCAAATACAGCTCTCAGTTATCTCAGGTTAACCCAAGAGAAATAAACCTGTGCTGAAATGGCCTTGCTTTTACCTTGTATCCAAGAATCTTGGCCATTTTTTCTGGACTTCAGTCTGGCACATAATAGATTTTTTAACTGCTAGATTGAATTAAAGGATTGAAATTGAAAGATTTTGTCTGAAAGAACTTGACACCTTGAGATCGTTGGCAGAGTGTTAAGTAGAAGCAATATACTCTTCTTGTTCCAAGAAATACAAAAGGTTCAAGAATAGGAGCCAGAACTCAGAAACCCAAGCAGGAGACGAATGAACCCCATCAGAAAATAATGAAGTTCTCAGAAAATGATTGTTTGCCATTAAATTTATATACACACACAGAGAAGTCATCAAGGATTAGAGGGGTTATTTAATTCAACTCATCCCCTAACACATGGTCATGCAGTATCTATTTGAATGAAGGTTTTCCATGGGGGTAGACCCTACCTCTCCAAAAAGCTAATTCCATTAGGAAAAAGCTATTGATTTATTAAAGTCTTGAAGTTTAAGGACTGCTTTTGAACCCCAAGATTCCTAAGCTTGGCCCTCTGGAGGCCACTACAGGCCAAAGTCCTTCCAATCCTCTTTTATATGACCATCTTTTGAATTAAAAAAAAAAATACCTGTCCCCTTGCCATAAAAGTTACTCACTAGAACTAAGAAAGGCTTGGAACCATCTGGTCACCCTTTGTTGTGCAGAAGCAAAAAAATCTATTACCAGCTGTTAAAAACAAAACTTATTGCTGATAGAATTATTGCTGATGAAAGAAGTACTTTTAATTTTATTCTTGTGGTTGGCTTTGAAAGAGAAAACCAATTATGCAAAGACATCCTGCATTCTCCCCTCCTATTCAGTGTTTTTCAGAAACTTTATTATACTGATGAAGCCCAGGCTTCCAGGGACTCAATATAGTTATTTACTTCTAGAGATAGAAATAAGCCAGTCTCACAGGTCTCAGTTTCCCCAGCTCTAGATATTGACATAGCATTAAATCAAAGATTCTTCCAATTGCATTCTTTGGACAGAAGAGCCATTCATTGCAATAACCAGGTAGGCAGAAGCATAAACAAGATTAATTCTGGAGCCAGAATAAAATGTCTCCCAAACTAATGCCCACCCCCTCAAAAAATGCTACCCTGGAAAGATCCAGCTTTCATTTTATCCCTGAAGCTAGATACCTTTGATCTTCTATGAAGCACTTTAATGTGAATGAGAAATAGAAGACGTTTATTTCATTAGGAAAAAAAGCCAAGAAGTACTAGAAGATACTCACCCTCAAGCAAAGAAACTCATGTAAGGGCAAAAACAAACCTTATTGAATTTTTTTTCTTATATTGAACCCAAGCTTTGATTTCTTGAGACTTAAAAAAAGAAGAAATCTCTTCATGATACCCTTAAGATCAATGATTCCTTTTTTTTTTTTTTTAAAGAAAACTCAGGCAAGGAAAGTCTTGCCCTCAAGTTACATCTGAAAAGTCTTGATTTTATTTTCTACTCAATTGTTCTTTTAGTGAAGAAATTTTATGTTTTTGAAGTCTGCATTCTACTTCACACCTGTAATCCTAAATAATTCTCTAACACTGGAAGTCACTTGAACTCCTTAGGCATCAGTTTACTTTATAATAAAGAAGAAACATCTCTATGGTCTTGAAGACTTCTTGTTTCTTAACATCTGTTTTCAAATCTCTCCCAATTTGAAACTTATGATCAGGATAGGAAAATAATGCAGTTAGATGCCTTATAGGCTCTGCCTTTCTCAATCTAACAGTCACTTGAACTCTAATGGTATTGACGTTTAAAAATATCTTTTTCCAGTTACATGCAGGCAATATTTAACTTTCTTTGAGTTCCAAACTCTCTCCTTCCCTTTAAGACAGTAAGAAATCCAATATAGATTTTATATATGCAATCTTAATAAAATTATTTCTTTTAACAAGTAGTGATTTCAAATAGGAGTATTCTTAGGTCACTGCCCAACCAGCCCAGACCTGTAAAGTATACACACTGCCCAACCTAGTTCTAGAATCCCTTTTTTTCTCTTTACTTTTTTTAAGTTTTTTTTTCTTTTACAAGTTTCATTTTCTTTCCCTCCCCTCTCCCAGAGGCAACAAAAGCAATTCCACTGGGTTGTATGAATATTACCATTTGATATTTATTTCCATATTTTTCATTTTTGCAACAGTGATTTTTGAAAGCCTAAACCCCAAATCATACACCCATATAACAAGTCATGTGATAAATCAATGTTCTTTTACATTTCTACCTCCATAGTTCTCTATCAATGTGGATAGTGTTCTTTCTCATAAGTCCCTGGGGAACATCCTGGCTCATTGTATTGTTACTAGAAGTAAAGCCCATTACATTGGAGAGTTCCACAATGTTTCACTTTTTGTGTACAGTGTTCTCCTGGTTCTGCTCATTTCACTCTGCATCAGTTCCTGGAGGTTCTTCCAGTTCACATAGAAATCCTCCAGATCATAGGTCCTTACAGAACAGTAGTATCCCATCACTATCATATGCCAGGCAATTTGTTCAGACATTCCCTAATCAAGGGACACTCCCTCATTTCCCAATTTTTTTTGGCACCACGAAGAGCACAGCCAAGAATATTTTTGGGCAAACGGTTTCCTCATTTTGGGGTACAAACCCGGTATCAAAAGCACACAGTCTTTTAAAGCCCTTTGGGCGTTTTTACAATTATAAGTTGCCTTCCCAAAAGGTTGATTAACCTGGAATTCCCTTTTTAAAGAAACTATAAGAGAACTTAAATCTTCTTTCCCAGTTTGATAACTGCTTCCAGCATAGGACCTGAAAGACGCTTTTTTCTTTCCCCAGCTGTCTCATTCTATGAACTATACCCCTTCATTTCACTCCCCTAAAAATTAGAAGGAAAAAAAATACTTCAGCATCCTTCAAAGCAGCAAAACAAAGAAAAACAATATTTCAGCCCTTTGGGCTACTTAGCTTAACTCCCCAAAGTTGGGTCCCTAACAACAACACTTCCCACTGCGAGTGATAGAGCAAAAACAAAGCTCCAGCTCTCTTTTTTTCCCTTCTAACAAGAAACTGACCTTCAAGATCTGATCAGCTTGGAGAGAAAAAGGATGGGTTAACCAGGCTCTATTTATGGAGTGGAAGGATTTGGGTGGGGAAAAGCACAGGATATTGGCCTCAGGTGATGCGCATTCTCTCTCCAGGGGTCTCCACCCACCCCAATCTGCAAGCACAGGTGAGGAGGGGAGGGGCTGACTAGGGACTTTTTGAGTCTGCAGATCCCAGTGAGCATGCACTTACCTGTAGCCTTTAAATACCCCTTCCCCTCCCGGGAGAAAGGAACAAGGTCTTTAGTAATAATGTTGGGGTTAGGTTCAGACGCTATTCTCTTTGTGAAGAATTCACTTCTTTGTTGGTGGGGGCTTTTTTTTTTTGCCCCCTAGAAACAATTCTTTAAGGCTTTTCTTTTCTTCTGAGGCTGGAATCCATCAAGTAATTTTTGTCTGCTTTTTTCTTTATGGTCCTGCTTTCTTCTACAAATCTTTTTCTGAGAACTAAGACTGGCATTTGAGGGAGAAGATATGAGGGGATGGAGTACTGGTTTAAAATCAGATCTGAGAGGGCTACTGAAAAATGGCTAATAGGGACCTCAAACATAGTAGGGATTCAGGAAATCTTCCTTGGTGAAAAACTTGTCTGCTGAGTCCAGTCATCTTTGTAGGCTCTGTTTTCTCCCTCTTGACTTGAAAATGATTAATAAGCTCGACTTTTTCTTTGAGATGTAAATCTGGAGAGCCTGTATGTTGCTGTTGCTATTTAAAGTCATTTCTCAAATCTCCAATTGCTCATATGTAAAGCTCCTAATACAGCTTGACACTTTCTGCCCCTTGGGATGGCTGATGAAAAGGTGCTATAAATCTGAAAACGTGGGAAGAAAGAGCTGGGTGGGAAGGAGTGCTCAGTAAACCAGAGTCTAATGCCTTGAGCAAGTTAACTGTCCATCACTCACAGAAGCATCAAGATCCTTTAGTTCCTAGGTCAAGCTAGAGGACCACAGCCCTTCTTGCTAATGTAACCTATGACTGACTTACCTCACCTGGCTCTGACTGAGCAGCAAAGGTGGTCTAGCTTCTATTTCACAAGCAAGAAAAACTTTGAAGCGAGATCTTCCTGAGGATCTCTCTTAATGATGAATGTCAATTAGAAAACACAGGTGCTTTTCATCCTGAATTACCTGGATCTAAACTGTTTTTCTCCTCGTACTGGGCTTAATCATTCTGGAACGTTTTGTTGTTTTTTGGGGTATTTTAAATACAAAAGGAGAGTGCTTTTCAAATAGTCGGGATTGGGAACAGAAGCTGTGTAGGGCACTTAATAAAGCTGAACTTGAGTTTTTAAATACTGTTAAAAAGTTAGAGCAAAGTCTGAGTCAAACCTTGAGAAGAAAGGAGGATATAGGGACCATAATCACATATCACTGTTACTGGAAACTCAGCAGAGTTTGAAGAGCCATTCAAGAGGGACAGCTCTAGAAAATCTTCTTGTTTGAGCTGAGAACGAATAGACTGGCCCTTAGTGATAGACAAGGTCCTTCTCTGGTTGCTGAAGGAGGAATCTAAATGTTGAGAAGAGCAAACATTTTTGAGAGATTTGAACAAAAGTGATAACATGCAGTGAAGATGAGTGAACTTCATAACAATTTAGAACAAGTCTGGTGTTGACAAAGCAGAACGATTCTTTATTATATTTATACTAATAAAGGTGTTAAACTCACTTAGCCCTGACTTGCTGGCTACTTTGCCCCAAGATACAACGAGGCAACGAGGAAGTAATCACTACCACCAAGAAACTCATGCTTTCATAAAATGGGAGCTTGCCAGAATCTGAGGTCCCAGGCTCTCATTTTACTAATGAGTTTATCCAGGTAGAAATTAGACTGACCAGCTGGTGTGGAGGAGGGGATTCAGAGACTATATTGATCCTCTTGACATGAGGTGTTGGGTAAAATGTTTTTAGCAAGTTGATGGATGTTGTAGAAATTGGAGCTATTTATCAACTTAAGGATTTCAAGGTGAGCAAATGAATATCGTAGAGAGATCTTAGTGGGGAAAAAGTGTGGTTCCAGCAAGTAAGAAGATAAACATGCACAAGGATGGGGGAGGACAAGCAAATCAACACAAACATTAGGAACAAGCACATTGTATAGAGATGAGTAACTTGTAATCAATTACTGAAGTCAGATTTTACTCTTAATTTTTATTATCTGGAAATATTTCTGGCAATATCTAGATATTGACTATCTAAAAATACAATGATTCAATAGTAACTCTAGATTCTCATCTTTAAGATCATAGAAATTGAACTTAGAACTAATACATCCCCCCCATCTTATATGATGAATCTTGGGAATAAGATTTAAGACAGAAGCTTGAAGTAACAAAACCAGATAGTCACCTCTAGAACTTGAACCCAGAGTTGAATTCCAAACGAGCTTCTTTATACTGTACTCTGGTGTAGTAGTTGGATACAAATAAAGATATGGAAATCTGCCTCCAAAAAAATAGTGCTCTCTTTTCTCCACACTGCTATCCACAGCAATGTTAACTTTTTTGAGGTCAGCTAATAAGATTCTTTCCTTTTTTATGGTTCAGCCATGGGTGAAATAGTATTTCTAACTTATTCATGATTTTTTTTGGCTACTTGAATTAAGCCCAATCTGACATCCAGTGTTGAGAGAGTTTACCTAATAGAAAATCTGGCCACCTAGTCATTATGCTGTCTAAGTGCTAGCTATTCACTGGCTTCCTTATAAGAGGACCCACTTAAACTGCTGTTTGGATGCCATGGATTCTGCGTGGAATGGCTTGTGATTGCATCGGTATGGGGCAATTTAATAGGAAAAATCTTGAGAGAAATTGACAACTCCTTGTTGAATCTTCAAAATTAGTTCTATCATTTTAGTAGTAATGAGTTAAAGATGCTACCTATCATGCTAGGATTTGTACCCAAATCATCTGGACTCCCAAGAGCACCCCATTATTGACTGATCAGTGTTGCCTCTCAAGGATCTTAATCTCATGCTTTTTCCTCAAGAGAACTTCTGAACCCTTCCTAGCTGAGAACACCGAGGAAAAACTTCAAAATAAATGAGCAGAGCTAATCTTATAATAGTGTTATAGGCAGAATTAGAATCTAAGCTTTCAAGAGGCTTTGTTTTTTTTTTTTGGTTAGCCTGTTAGAACTCATTTGGAACCTTCAGTATCGCAGCCGATGTGACATCTTCAACTACATGAGATTGAACTAGAGTTTTTCTCTAATTTCTGTCTTGCTTGATCCTATCCTTCAAAAACACTTCTTGCCTATGACTTCAGTGGAAACTCTAGCAGAGAAGCTATCTGGGGAGAAGAGGGGGTAAAGGAAGAGAGCAGAGAGTTGATGTCTTAGCCATTATCACCCTAAACCTGTCTTGAAAGGAATTGGAAAGCCTTCTTGACTGCCTGTAGAAACAAAAACAAGGATGATCACCGAGGATTACTACCTTGTAAATCCTCCCCTAGTTTGGCCAATCAGGGGGGTCATTCCAAACACTTGGCCGGGAGTAGAGTATCCAGGAAGTGTAGAACAGGTGGAAGCTGTTTCTACATCAACTTTTGAGCCACCTTTGTGTGCGTGTGTTTGGGAAACTCTTGGATTCCTGGTTGTAAATTTTGTTTGCAATAAGTGGGGGGGAGGGGGGAAGGGGGGCAGAGGGGGGGGAAGGGGGGCGGAAAGGAGATGAGGCAGCAAGAAACCCTTATTGAGGAAAGCTGGCAAATGGCCCTCCTGGTGTGGCTAGATATGTAACCTCGACTGTAGGGAGGGATTCAGACCAAGGAGGTCGCTTGATAAACCTTTGTCTTACAGCTGATCAAACCTGCATCTGAGCAAAATGGAAAAGCCCTGTTAATTGCTCCTCTAGAAGGGGAGGGAAGAGAGAGTCAAGCTCTGGGTTCCAGGCTTTCCTCTGTTTTGCGGGTAAAATGAAGTCCTGATAAATCATAAAAGCAACCAAGCCGTCCCTTTGAGCTGGCTACTGCTGTTTACACCACATATTTCAAGTCTCTTCAGTGACTAAGAAACAAGCCCACTTCCTAGAGCAGATGACTATCCCAGGATGCCCATAACAATACCAGCTTCTCAAAATCCCCAGCACAGAAGGGGGGAAAGGTTATAATCGGATGTAAGCCATCCATTGTCTGTGCAAGTCCCATAAACCCAAATACTGTCGACTGACTAATGAGTCCCTCACATGCAAATAAGTCCCCCGAGGACTGGCAGCAATCAGCCATCTGCCTTCAGTTCTGGGAAGTGCAGTCAAAGGCCTAGGTCTCTTCCCCCTTCCCCCTTTTTCCTCAAACACTTCACCACAATAGAAATAACCAGTCAAATGTTGCAAGTCGAAGTAATGGAAAGCAGATGTGGTACCTTGGAAATCAATGTGAGTTTTGATCAAAGCGGTACTTACTTTAAATAGTACTAAACAACTGTAAATACCTAGCTGGCCCACAAAAACAAAGAATGGTCTTTTTTTCTTTTTTTTCTTTCTGATTTGAGTAACTAAGCTTCTAACCTCAAACAAAGGACTCAACAGCTGGCTGCCTCACACAGGAGAACGTTTCCTAGGCCAATGAGATCTAAGGAAATATGTAGCATGTTGGCTGGATGGAGTGAGTGCCGTACTTGGGAACAAAAAGACCCGAGTTCGTATCTCACCTGCCCTTTAGACACCTAATAGCTATGACCTGGGCAAGTTGCTTTGCCCACCTAAGCCCCCTAGTCTTCTCATCTGGTGTTAAACGAAAGTGTTGGATTCCCAGGACCTATGGTTTCTTCCCACTCTAAATTCCTGACTATGGTCTATAGATGGAGCCAAACAAAGCTATCACAGTCCATCTTAATTCCTCAATTAAAGACCACTGGACCAAGACCTGGGAGGAACCTTGAACCAGCCAATTCCAACCCAGTGAGGGAACTGAAGACCAGGGAAATCAAATTACTTGAACATCATATAGATTATGAAAATTATTAAACAATTCTACCTAAAATTGAACACAAGACTCAGTACCACATAACTAGACTACTATTTTTATCCACATATTAAGAATGTAAGATGGCATTTCATATAGAAATGAAGTTGAATATAAGGACCACCAGGGGAACTGAGTATTCCAGGCTCATCTCCTTTACCTCAGCTTGATTGATAGGCAAGAAGTCAACCTTAGAAAGTAATTGTACATACCATTAAATTTCAGTAAATTGTTTAGGGAAGCTGCTGGGACAACTTACTGGAGGGTTTGCTTTGCAAACATATAAATAGATCCCCAAAACTAGGTAGGTGAGCTTGGAAAGCAGACCAGCCAGGGAAACAAAGTCATTGGCATTGAAACTGCTCACTGTTGGGCTTTGTTCTCTCCCCAAAGGCACTGTTTCCCTATTGCTCTTAGCTAGTTCTGTACAAATAAGAACAAAGGCTTGGATGGAATCCAAAATTACCCTGGCACTGAAGGTGTGGATGGAGGCAAATAGTGTGTTATGGTAGAGCTTATAATAATGGTACTCCCAATACCATAAATGGGAATGGTCTTAGACCAGATATTACGGGGCTCCATGAGTTCTCTTCCGGCCCCCTTATAACCTGGGACAGATAAATGTATGCATGGCAGAGAAGGTATCTTCATACCAAAGGTGAATCTTTTCTTAGCTTATATGAATAGTCTGCTACCAAGTCCAGCAGTGGGACTTAAATAGCTACTGGAGTGTCTGAAATGAATCGTGTCTACAGGAGTGATAGTTCTTGCTCACTGGCTACAGGAGAGGGTTGGGAAGAGGCGAAGGAAAGGATATGAATCACATAACCATGGAAAAACATTCTAAATCAATAAAAATTTTCAGATAAAAATGGTAGTTCTAAATGAGATTCTAGGAGTCCAAGTCCCTCTTGCCCTCATCCTCATCTCCATGATACAACAATGATTCTGACATAGAAAACTTGCCCTTCCTTCAGCCCCACATCTGGAGCTATTCTATGAATGTTCCATGCTAGACACCATGTTTCAACTGGAATTGTCACTCTCCTTTTAGACTTGACAACAGGGCATCAGCAGTAGTGGAAGCAATTGCCATTCATCTTTGTTCATGAAGAACTCCTTTGAGGATCCCTAGGTCGAATGATGGAAACACCATGAGGGAGAGCCTTCCTCATGGAGAGAGACAAGTTAGTCACTCTATACTCGAGTGGCTAGAGTAGAATCTCTGGTAGTCATGTGAGTCAAAGAATGTCGAGAGATGACCTTAGTAAAGACTGTACAGTAGATAACAGGTAATAGCAAGGATTGAGGTGGTGAGGAGCTTAGCCATGGTGAAACTCTCTGGACAGCTGGAAAGACCAGCATGTGGATTCTCCTTGGTCCTTTTTCCCAAGGTTAGCTTTCGTCTGGGATGTCTGAAAGGCAGTTAGAAAAGCTAAATTTGAGGTCTTCAGAGGATCTGGATTTGAGAATCATCAGCTTAAAGATAAATTCATGGAAATGGATGAGATTAGCAAGTAAAATGTGTGTGTGGAGAGAGATGGCCCAGGACTAAGCCCTGAGGGACCCTCAATGTTACCAGGTATGACCTAGATGAAGGTACAGCAAAAGAAACTGAAATGGAAAAGACTTAAGGCAAAGGTGATTTTTGTCTATTGAATAGGCATTCCAGGGCACAGTGGAAGGGGGACGGGAATAGTGTCTTTATATGCGTCTTCAGAATCCTTGTCATTAAACAAGTCAGATGCCATAAATGCCTTTGCTTGGCAGGTAGCAAACTGTAATTGGGACCAATAACAGGGTAGGGTCCTGACACTGGGTGCAAGGAGTTGACAGGCATTAACTGAACTAGGAGATTGAATTACTACTCATCATTTGAGATCTCCAATTTGCAAGCTGGACAGAATCTCCACAGGTCAAACTTTTGAGACTCACGGCAAAGAACAGGATGCCTTGTAAAATGGCATGACGCTCAATAGCAAATGCCTTTTGGCCTCTATGTGAAATCTGCTCTAAAACAGTTGGGTTCATTTGGAGAGTCGGTAGCCCTCTGCCTATTGGAAGCCTGCCAGTGAAAAATGTTAAAACTGAGCCTACAGAAGGAATTACTAGTATCTTGAGACTGCAGAAGAAGGGTTTTCAGTCATAAGCTGGGCTGGCAGGTTGCGGTAGCTGTTGTTACAAGATGAATGTCATGACTTGAATTGATCATAAATGTAGTAGCTTGCAAATCTAATGCTTAAGAGGAAACCCTGGAGCAGGGGGCGGGCAAGCTAGGTGGCTAAGTGGGTTGGGATCCAGGTCCAGAGACAGGAGGTTCTAGGTTCAAATCTGGTCCTAGGGTGTGTGACCCTGGGCATGCCATTTAACCCCCATCACCTAGCCTATAGACCTCTTCTGCTTCAGAACTAATACGCAGTATTGATTCTTAAGTTCAAAGGTAAATGTTAAAAACAAAAAACCCACAGTAACAGAATTAGCTAGTAGGCATAGCTAGAGACAGGAATGGAAGAACTCTGAAAAGAGGAGAAATTGGGGATTTTGCCAAACTGAGAGATTTATTACCCAATGGGAAGAAATGTTAAAGTATTAGCTAATTGGTCTTTTTGCAACCTATTTAGCAATCACATTTGATTAAAAGCCAAAAATTCCTGGGAACAAATCAGTCTAATCTCTATTAGACACTTACTGTATGTAGGACACTATACTAAGCACCAGATCAATTGACTTAAATGGTTTGAGCAAATGAGCTTTTTCTTTTTAGATGGCATTTGAAAACCTATTGGGCGCCCTTCTGAGCTAGAATGTAACTGAGGAGAACTTTAACCAATAGGTTAAGTAGCTCCAAGTCTCTGATTCTTTGAAAAAAAGCCATTAATTTTTTTCCCTAAAACTTGGAAAACAATTTGGTGTTTGATTCAAAGATCTTATGGTTCACATAGAAGTGATAAGTCTTTATGATAAAAGGAGATGCCTAGGGAAAAGGACGATTGGGATCGTGACTTCAATGGAGCTGTGTACCACTTCAGCAAGACAGAGTTCTTTAAAATCTTGAATAACTGGGGCAGAATGTAGAGCTATTTAGAGACCTAGTGAGGTGAACTGGATAGATGAACTCATAAGCAAGTATGTTTAACTTTTGAAGTCTCATATCATTCTCTCCTAGAAATATTAATTGATGCCATGGTTAATACTACCTCTTGTTAAACTCTTGGTAGCACAGGAATTTCTGTCCATAGGTTTTCTGGGGATAAATAGTAGAGTTCTTTGCTTCCAGTGATTAGCTTTTTTTCTTATGCTAAAATAAAGCCATCACTGTGGGTATATTTTCCCCAAATGGACATCTAGATATTGGAAACAACGCGTTGAAAAAACTGTTTTGTTGAGGGCAAGGTTTGCACTGATTGGATGCCCAATACCTGTAGCCAAACCATCCAGGACATTACTGGTTAATAATCTAGGTGTCCAAGAGAATGATGTGGAGGCTGCCTCATAATTCCAGATACCAAGGATTTAGCCTAGAATCTGTGCATTTTGTTTGTCATCTTTGTTCATTCTTGTTGCCCTATCTAATAGCCTATTTAATGTCTGCAAATCCTTTTAGCATGAAATTTCTTATAAAAATAAAAACCTCTGCCATCTAGCTTCAGAATTTGCTGTGAGGCTAGCATTACCTTGCAGTGGTCAGTTTTTTTTTTTCCTTGGCTTCTACTTGTCCCTTTAGCCCTGGCAGTCTCAGTTCTTCTTAGCAAGGATGAGCACAGGTTTGTCTTAAAGATTCAGAGATGTCTGCTTCCTTCTGCTAGGAAGATGCAGTGAGTTGGCTTTTAATATTAAAGTAGTGACCACCACGGGAATAGAGAAACTAAAGCACCAAGGGGTCTAAGTGAAATTTATAGCTATTCAGTCTATGGTTCCCAAGTCTGTTCACAATGATTGTCTTTAGACCATAGAGCTAAGCTTTGGTTCTTATTTGTTGTAATTGCTATAACAGGATTTACTATTGGTTTTTCCCATCAAGCTCACAAAAAACCATTGGGCTTGGGTCCTCAACCTGGGGAAACTATTGCTTTTATACTCTCCACTAAACCCTAAAGGTGGGCTTTTCTCACTAATAATACCATCCTTCAGAAAGCAAGTTCTAATGGCAGATAAGTATTTCTTGGTATAGTAGGCTAGTAGAATCTTCATAATTTTTCCTTGAAAATTTGAAATGAGACATGTGTTTTGGGGGGGTCAAAAGGCAACTAAAGAATCATGAGTCTAGCAAGTGAATGGAGCAAGTGAATGTTGAACTACTGGTGTAGGACTGCTGTATTCTGATGGAAAGGAAGAAAAAAGAATGCATAGGAACAAGAGATGGCATGGTTTCTTCACAGTAAACTTCAGTTACAGGGAATGCTAAGGATCCAGGAATGAATCTGAATACCTGACAATGATGCCGCTCTGATAGGGGGGAATTAAAGGGGGGGGGGATACCTACTTGCACAAAATTAGAGCTACTCTTTTTGTAGTGGTAAAGAGTTGGAAATGAAAGATGTCCATCAATTGGGGAGTAATAGCTGAATAAATTGTGGTATATCATGGTGATGGAATACTACTGTGTTGTAAAGAATGATGAACAGGATGGAAAGACTTTCATGGACTGATGCAGAGTGAAATATGCAGAACCAGGAAAACATTCTACACAGTAACAGCAATACTGTGGAGTGATCAACTGTGACACAGCTATTATTGACCACACAATGACCAAGGTCAATTCTGAGGCATTTGTGAAAAAGAATGCTCTCTACCTCCAGAGAAGAAAATGGGAGTCGGAATGTAGATGAAAGCATACCATTTTTCAATTTGGGGTTTTGATTTTGAGATTATTCACTTATAAAAAACAGTATGTAAATGTTTGCATGATACATGTATAACCCAGAGCAAATCTCCTATCTGCCCTGGGAGGGGGAAGAGGAGGGATCATATAAGAGAATTGATCATATAACTTAGGAAAACTTGTGTGGAAATTTGTTTCATGTAATTGGTTAAAAAATTTAAAACCTTCCTTAAATCTATGAAATTCCTCTAAATGAGAGTGCCAGGATTGGTATTCTACTTTGTCTGTCTTCCTTTACCCTCTTACACCTATGCTGAATCTTAATAGACCCCAGATCTTTAGGATAATCCCAAGGCCCTGGTATCTTATTGGGAGAATTTCTCTCAGAAGCCTATCATAGTATCCTGTGCCTTGGTTGGTCCTTGGCGAATGTTGTAGCTAGCCCTTCCAAACTCTTGCATAGAAGGTACATCTGGTATTATGAGATTTCTCACATTCTCTTGACAATGTCTAGCTGTCAATGGAACCTCTGACCCTTTTCCAGGTTATTTGTCCCTCTGATGCCAGAAAATGCCTTTTTTTTTAAGCTAGTCAAATTTTGCAATATCTTGTGTAGTGGAAAAGTACTGGATTTGGAGTCAAAGGAACTGGTTTCAAAACATGGTCCTGCCACTTTTATTATGAATGTGAACAAGTTAACCTGTACCCCCTCTTTTGCTATTGGCTTACCCCTTTGTAAAAGTGGGGGTTGGACTAGTTACCTTCTGAGGTTCTTCCAGTTACTGAGCCTATAAATGGTTGACCTCATGGTGTTAGCTGCTCAAGGCCATCATAAATCATTATATGGATGTTTGGTTAATACTCAACTGAAATTCCTTTAGTTTTTTTCAATGCAGCAAACATTTATTAAGCAAGTTCACTGTTTGGTGACCTGAAGTTTGAAGGGTAAACGACTATTGCTCAACTAAAGAAGCAATGGGTAAACAACCCGTACAGAGTGAGGAGTTGGAGGGTCAAAGGAAAGATGATCAGGGTGATATCTTGAAAGAGAACACATGGAATTGAAAGAATTTCTTCATGGAAAAGAGAGCAGTCCAAGCTAACCCTAGGAAAAAATTTCAATATGCTGCTAAAAATGTATTTTAGACTTGAATAACACTCTGCATGTTTTGCATGTTTTGAAGTTGAGGGAAAATAAGGGCAAGGAATCTGACATAACAGGGATTCTAAACAACGAGGCAGTTCTACTGAAAAGCCTGATTCTAATTTGTTGACAGTCATGCTTTCATGGCTCAAAGCATTTTGGTATCACCACTGAAGTCCTCTAATCTGACCTCTCCATGGTTATTTCTTCCAGTGATGAAAATCTCTACCAATCCATGCCCACAGATCCATGAAGCAAGCTAGTCAGTATCCTCAACTTCACCACTACCTCTTCCTACCTTTCTCCCACTACAAAGAAACCAATAGATCTTGGCTATCCCCTTCGAAGTCAGTCATAACCATGTGCCTCTAGGCCATCTTTGTCCTATGACAGCTTTCAGATGATTACTACTCAGTAATATGACCAAATAAAGGTTTGATAGTCTTAGCATATTCCTTGGATACAATATAAGCATACTTGGATCTTTGGTTAACAAATTGTGAAAGCCTACATGGTACTTTATCATATCTTCCTCAAGGATAGTCTAGGCAGATATTTGTATTTATATCTACGTAGGAACTTGGACATTGATAATGGCTTCCAGTGAAGTGAACAGAACCAAGAATCTATCTTAGTGGATGAAGAAAATTGTTGCATGACTTGAGTACTATTACTCTGCGATGTGTCATTTCCCTCCCCGCCCCCTTTGTCTTGGCTTAGCTCACAAGGTTGCTTGGAATTGTCATCATTCTTAGTTCCCAGGGCACTTGCAAGCTGACCATTTTAAGTGAGGCTTTGTCCTCTATAGAGATACAAAACCACCTTAAACTAGGCTCTCCCTCGGGTACAGCTCTCCCATCCTGTCTTGTCAGTTGAAGGTAATTCTATCTCTAAGAGGGAGTCTAAATGGTTTGGAGGAGAGGTTGGAATAAGGAAGGAGAAAGATTTTGATGTAATCAAAATTATTTATTTGACATTTTGTGATTTTTTTTCTAACTCTTGGCTTGGTTTTAAGTCTTCTTTCACAAAGATCTGACAAGTATATTATTCTGTGTTCACCTAATTTACTTAGTTTCCTTCTTTATGTTCAAGTCATTCACCCATTCTGAGTTTATCTTGGTGTAGGGTGTGAGATGTTGACACAAACCTAATCTGTTCCATACTGTCTTCCAATTGTCCCAGCAGGTTTTATCAAATAGTGGATTTTGGTCCCCAAAGCTAGGATTTTGGGACTTATCATAGACTGTCATGCTGAGGTCACTTTCCCCAAGTCTATTCCACTGATCCTCCTTTCTGTCTCTTAGCCGGTACCATATTTTGATGAACACTGCTTTGTAATATAGTTTGAGATCTGGGACTTCAAGGCACCTTCCTTTGCATTTTCCCCCATTATTTCCCTGGATATCCTTGATCTTTTGTTATTCCAAATGAACTTTGTTATGGTTTTCTCTAAGTTAGTAAAAAAAAATTCTTGGTAGTTCAATGGGTATGGCACTAGATAAGTAAATTAATTTGGGTAGGATTGTCATTTTTATTATGTTAGCTCGTCCTACCCATGAGCAATTGATGCTTTTTCCAATTGTTTAGATCTAGTTTTAGTTGTGTGGAGACTGTTTTGTAGTTGTGTTCATATAGTTCCTGTGTTTCTTAGCAGATTCCTATATTTTATATTGTCTAGGGTGATTTTTAAAGGGAATTTATTTCTAATTCTTGCTGCTGAGATGTGTTGAAAATATATAGAAATGCTAGTAACTTATGTGGGTTTATTTTGTATTCTGCAACTTTGCTAAAGTTGATTATTTCAACTAGCTTTTTAGTTGATTCTCTAGGATTCTTTAAGTAGACCATCATATCATCTGAAAATAGTGATAGCTTGTTCTCCTCATTGCCTTTTTTTGTTATCTTTAATAGGAGAAATATTTTGAGCCAAGTACTAAACTCCCAATGGAAGGAAAGGGGGATATCCTGGAGGTCTATAAACAACAATATGAATTCTGAGTAGGCAATGCTGCATGAATATCAAAGGTGAGATTACTGGATGGTGTGGAGTCGGGAAGCCATTTGACCTTGACTAATTACTTGGGGAAATGAGTGAAAGGTATAATGCTAAAAAAGATGGCCAGGGAGGCTATCATCAGAGGGAACCAAATAAAATAGAGGGATAAAAGATAAGAGTAAGAAAGCAGGAGGAGATGAAATCCAAACTGTTGCATGTGGGGCAGGAATTCTAGAAGACTTGGGGGGGGGGGGGAGTTGATAATGTATTTGAAGGGAAATGGAAGTAAGAGATTAGGTGCTGGAGGGGATGATGTAATTTGATTTGTCTTAAGGGTTTAGAATCACTGGGTTGAGAAACATGCTGATTGGAGTTCTTTAATAATCAAGTGAAACAAAAGAGAATTGGTGTCATTAAAGTTATGACCTTATAGTGGAGTACAACTGTCATAGCGCCACCATCTTTTATAACAGCTGACTATACAAAATCTAAATATTTAGTCTATATTTTCCTCTGAGCTTTCCAGTTGCCTTCTTAAAATGTCTTGGGACAATCTATCTTAGCAATAAACTAAAATTTCATTAAGAGGGACCTCTTGAAGAGTTACTGTTGACAACTTTTCTTGTCGGACTTTACAAAACAAATCTACGTGGAAAATGAGCTAGCTTTGGCTACCATATCTCTATTTGAATACAGGTAGGACAATGAGGAGGGACTGGACAGCTAAATTCTTTAGACTCTTTTGGCCCTTAGTTAAGTTCGCTGATGAAAATAATTTGAAACCTTAGGAAATCACAGGTGCTTATTCTTTTGCATCACTTCTGTGTCTTTCCCTAATTTTATGTCTACAAATCACAGTTGATGCTTTGTTTTAAGACTGTACAGAAGGCAGTCAGTTGATTCTGATTTGTCATCCACTATTGCACACGGGTCCCAGACCTTCCCCCACTCAATGTGTGAAATGGGGTCTTTGCACCTTTGGTGATTAAATCTAAAAATGGGTAGATCTCCATACTTTTAGAACTTTTAGAGTAGGTACCATGTTCTAAAAATAGACGGGTTACAATTTAATCTTCACACTCAGGGGAGAGTTAAGTATTTCATTGTTATAATCAGGGGAGTGTTAAATTGAATCTTCACAAGCCAGAATTAATTATTTAAATATTAAATCTGTAGCTGTGTATAATCTCTCCTACTCATTTTGCTTCCATTATTCTATATAGTTCTTTCCAAGATTTAAAAAATTAACCTGCTCATAATTATGGAGTGCACATTCTGCTTCTGTCTAGGGCAGTAGTCCCTGAAACACACTTTGTGATCAGAGTGTTAACCCTGATAGAAGTCAGTTACTAACTGCTCTTTGTGCTTTGGAAACAATAGAATGGACCACAGAATGAAAACTAGCTCTCTGAAGTTCATAACCCTCTTTTTAACTTGAGTCCAAACCCTCAGTTGGGTCCAACACTATATGGCCAGTTTAAGTGGAAGATAGAAGAACCAACTGGCTGCCACATGCTTAAATTTCTAATGGGATTTTCATGGCAAGAAAATATGATGGTTGTGGTATCCCAATGACCTAGGACAGAGACATGTTTCTAACTAGTAGGTTGACAACCCTGGTAGGAAACAGAAAAAGCCTTATTCTCACCTCTAATGTACTTCATTTGGTATTGGGTGTTTTCCTTGGTAAGTTGACCAATTGGGTAACAGTCTACTAATCTAGATTTACTAGTTAATTCTGCTTTGACATTTCATGGAGATCCTCAAACATGTGAGCACTGACATTTTTTTTTTTAGCCAAAGCTCTCATAAGAGCTTATCACAGCCTTCTTTGCAGAAGTATCACCCTTTTGCAAACATTAGACTGGGTAGACAAATCAAAATTGGTCTTCAGGTTCAATCGACTTACTCCTTTTAAACTGCTGGAATCTCCTAGTAAGGATGTTACCTTTTGAGACTTCCTAGCCTCAGTTCCTATCAAGGCAGACAGAAGCTATTAAAGTTAGAGCTTTTTCACTTTCATATCTGTAGTTGGTGAAGCCATCAGAGCTACATAAATCATTTGGCTCTCCAGTGATGAGGAGCAGTAGAACATGCCCCTTGCTGCAAGAACCTCTATCATTTATCATCCCTTTTCTAAACAATGTTTGTTCATTCTTGTGTAAAACTTAGTCCCTATCCTCGATGTCCTCTTAAATATGAGATCTTTGCTTCATCACCAGCTTCTCTCCTGGCAGTCCTTCCTTGATCCTCCAATGACTCTAACCTTGCCATCAGTGGCTGTACCCATATCAAACAGTGGATATTTGTCATTCTTCTATCAGGTCAGGGAAGGTCTAAGTTTTGCATTCTTCTCTCTTTACAATGAGGACAGACAAGGAAGAGTAAGGATGAGAAGGGAAGGACATTGACTTGAACACGTCAATGATCTGCAACATAGTCAGAATCTGTTCCAACTCTAGTTTGATTAGACTGAGCAAAACTTGAGGTTGCTTAGAACTGATCTGTTCATCTTTGTGCAACTTGGTAATGGCCCTGTTTGAACCTCCCTAGACGGTTCTGAGGTTACAAATGAAAACTAGTCATCTCCATTCCCTTTCTTAAGAAGCTTTCCTATCTTGGATCCTTGTTGAAATTCCATTAACATCCCTCCAAGAACTCAAGAAAATATCCACATCAAGATGAAGAGATGAAATAAAAAAATATTTTAAAGAGCTATTATTTCACTGATCCAGGGAAATCCTAGTGAGAACTCTCCTGACTTATTTACCTCTGTACATTCCCTGAAGTTTCTAGTCATGGCATCTGATAGAACTGAGTTATTGACTTGCTTTTGTCATACACCCAGTATGAGCTGACACTTGGACTGAAGTCTAACTGGCAAGGATGGCTATCTGGTACTAAAGAAGAGCAATGGATGAATTTTGTTTTACATTGTAAGCGTTAAAATTTGGGGGGGGGAACTGAGGCAGGTGAGAAATTAGTTTCTCTGCAAGGAGTATTATATTTTTATGAGGTTTATTAAAGGTTAAGGATTAAGGAAAATACAGAATGAGAAGGCATGTGTCTAGGCCCAGAGAGGCCATTTCTCCATGTGATTGGGGAAAAAATAACATAATTAATTTAAAGATTACAATAATTTGAGGATAAAAGGGGGGAAAAACAAAACCAATAATTGCTAGATGCATTGACAAAAAACCAGTTGGGGCAGTCCCCTTTGGCATGAAAGTATACATACAAATAAATGTTTGTTCAACCACACCCAAAATTCATTCTTGTGCAGCTTATGGTCTGGAGGCTTCTTCATGGTGTCTTCTCCAGCAGTTCAATTTCTGGATTGAGAGAGGTAGCATCTTTCTTTACCTAAAATTCTTCTTAAAAGGAATTTAAACTTTGCAATTTAAATAATATTTTTTACATTTCCCCATGTTGTGGGTGATTGAAAAATATAGAATCACTTAGGGATACATGGCTGAAGTTTGAGGTATATGAATCAATTGACAAGAGAAATTAAAAAGATATCAGAAAAATCCAGATAAAAAAGAAAATACTGGATGAAAATATAGACTATCAAAGTCTTATGTATAAAAATTCTAAGTAAAAGAAAAATAAATCTATAACAGGTCCTTGAATCAGGGCCTAATTAAAATGATTTAAGCAATGATGCATTTACCCAGTCAGTAGCCAGGACTTCAGAAAGTTACCACACTATGAAAGACAGGGGGGAAAAAAAGGGACCAGATTATAGAAGCCAAGTTTGGGGATACTTATCTGTGAGTATTTTCATGAAGAGTGTGGATATGAGGAAGGCCTACATCTTAACATGTCAAGTGTCACAACCCCGAGTCTCACACTAGGTTCAAGTCCTTAGTATTGGCTTAGTGCGTCAATCTGTCCTGGATTGGGTTTTATTTGGCCCTGTGCAATGGCTCTTTTGTATATATCTTGTCCTGGAATCAGACAGAATTATTAAGTAAAGTCCCATAATTTATTTTAAACAATTAGTGGCATTATTTTTATAGTCTCAAACTTTTGGGGCATGCATTGACATTATATCAAGTGTATCTTAAACTTATAGTACTGAAAAATCAAAGTTAAAGAAAATCTTAATACTGGTGCCATGTACTTCAAATATGAAAAGGAGAGAAAAAAATTAAAAAACTGAATTAGCATATAGCACATGCAAGAAAAACAAACATAATAATAAAAGAGCTTTAAAAAATTCAATAATATAGCTTATAATCATTGACACACTGTGTCAGCTAAGAAAATATAGAATACAAGGCTTTCTCACCAAAAATGAGATCCATTTCCTCTTCATATCTGGCCATGATCCACTGTGAGTAGAAGCAAATGACTTGAGCAAGGTAACACTTTTGTTAAAGAACAGTAGTACAAATATGTAGTAATCAGTATCCCCCAAATTCTCAATAGCCCAATTAATTACAATAGCAAACGCACTATCATATTTCACCCAAGTTGCTGTATGGCATTTTAAAGAAAACTATGAATTGATGGATATCTGTCACAATATTTACAAACGTATCCAGTCTTTCAACCTTGGTAATAAACATATTTTTAAACAAAGTAAAACTCATTTTGGGTTTAGACATCATCAAGAAATCTAGTTATTATTCTGGTGGAAGTAAAGTAGTGAGCTGAAGAGTATAAATGAGGGATGCTCCTTTTTTGGAGGCTTTTTAGGGATATATGCCCTGAGATTAACTGTCCAACTTCCATTCACATATTTAGAAATGCAGGAAGGTTGGGAGGTATAAAATGTATTTCACTTCAGCTACTAGAATGGGCCTTACACCTCGTGTTAGGGGCAGGCAAAAATGACCAGGGATTGTTTAAAAAAATTTTTTTCTAAAAACAATGTTTAAAAAAAAAAACTTAAAATCAATTGAGATATTTAGCACATTAAATTTTCCAAATGTTGTTATACAATTGTAACCAGTGCTGATGGAGTCCATCTATCCTCTATGACAATTTACAAAAGCAAAAATAAAGCTGTTTTTCATATATGGGATTAATTATAATATTTGTTCAATATGGTTATAGGGGAAAAGCAACAGAATTTAACAGTAGTTAAAACTCAGTACATTAAAATGAACAGTATAACAGAATAATATTGAATGCAGTAATATATGAATTTAAAATCACAGTTAAACCTTAAACAAAGCAAACAGTAAAATACAATAGAATACAGAGATTTTTATAAACCATTGGAGTCTGAAATGCCTTAAAAATATAACCTCCAGTCTCTTTAAAGTTCCTTGGGTTTTTATCCATTTAGATGTCTATTGTCGGAAGGCAGAGTGGTAAGGGGTAGACAATGGGGGTTAAGCGATCTGTCCAAGGCCACACCACCAGGAAGTGTCTCAGGCCAGATTTGAACCCAGGACCTCCGATCTCTAGGCCTGGCTCTCAGTCACTGAGACACCCAGCTGCTTCCCCAAAGTTAGCTAAAAGGGTTGTACAGAGCTGAATTTTTCACTGGCATGCAGGAGAAGTCAATAAAAGCATCAATGCAATTAAAAGATATCCTTGTAAAATTAGCCATGCTTTTAAGTTCCTGCTTGAAAAAAACTTTCTTCTTTCCCTCTACTTTCTCCCCTCCTAGATCCTCCTCCTGCCCCAGTCCACGTGGAGGCTTAGCCTAAGGGAAAATAACCCCGTTTGTTACCAGCTATTTTTTTTTTTGATCCTGAAGAAACTGGATCTGCTACCAGCAGCCTTGTTATGAGTGGTCTGTTCCAAGGCCAGAGTTAGCTGGGGCTCAGCTGGGCCAGGTGAGCGGGAGAAAGACCAGGAGCCAGAGCAGTGGGGTCTGGGTCACAGAAACAGGTAGGCAGCAGCCAGGAGGGTGGGGCAGCAGAGCAGGAGCGATTAAAACAGGTCCAGATTACAGGTAACAGTAGCTGAGCCAAGCTGGGCCCGGCAGGAGGGAAGGGCTCAAAGTCCAAAGTGGAGTTTTCTAAAAGCATCTTGGAGAAACATAGCTTAAAAAACAAACAAACTAGGCACTAGCTATTAAAGGCTGAATTTAGTAGAGAAAAGAATCAGAAGATTGAGATTTTGTTTTCCCCACGTGGTTGCCAGATTGTAACAATTAAAATTTAACTGTTATGATTAAAATTTGGGGAAACTGAGGCAGGTAGAAATTAGTTTCTCTCTGCAAGGAGTATTATATTTTTAGAGGTTTATTTAAGATAAGGAATTTAGGAAAATACAAGTAAGAAAGGCAAGTGCTAGGCCCAGAGAGCCTATTCACGACCACTCACATCTTGCTAGATGGAGAGCCGTGTGTGCTCCAAAGTGGAAGTAGGAAAGAGTGCCAGTAGCCTTTACAGCCAGGTTAAATAGAACTTTTTGACCTCGCCCAGGTGGAAATCTCAGTGAGATTAGAGGGCATTCTGGGAGCTAGCAAGGACTCCTGGGGATTGGAGTCCTGGATTCAAATCTCCATTTTTACGTCATCCAATAAGGCACTTGTTAAGCTCATTGGGTAAAGGGGTAACTTTCCAAGTGACATTATTCTTGCTAGAAACTCTGATAATGGAAGTGGGCATTGGCCTTTAGGGTATTCTCTGTGAAAGAAGAGTGTGTTAAATTTAAATTATCAAGACCCAATAGCAACAGGATAGAAGAAAAAGGCACAATGGACCCCTTTCTGAATCAGATTGCCTCTAATTCTCTTTTATAATCAAGCTGTAATAAAAGTGGGAGATGCAGACTTAGGCTTATCATTTAACTAGAAACTGTCTTTCACTTCTGTTGTCTTATTTGTACTGCATCCTTCATCTTTATCTGACTTCATTTTGGAAAAAATATTGCCTCTTGTGGCTCGGTTCCTATTGCCACATTAAAAGTTGTTAAATAAGGAAAAATATATGTAATATATATGTATTAAGGAATGGTTATAGGGAAGCCCTTTTCCCTTCAGGTTCCTCATGCAATGTCCAAAAGTCATGAAGGCCCTAGAAGTTGCTCCTTTTTTATCTTATTCATTAAGGAATGCAGATATAGGTAAACCCATTTAAGGGCTATCTCCCCAAAATGAAAGATTAAAGAGCATATTCATGTCCCACCCCGCAAAAAATAGCACACTATACTAAATAATGTGCTTAAGATTCTGACACATGCCCAATGATTAGGGAGAGAAGTGTTCAGGAAATAAATATTCAGAATTAGTATTTATAACAAATAAGAGATGGCTGATGGGTAACCAGACTCTACTGACCACTGTAGAAGGTGAAGGCCTTAAGTAAGGCATTTGCTGTTGCAATAAAATTAAAAATGGACCAGTTCTGTGGCTAAAATTGGAAGTTGAGAGGACCAGTGTTGAAACATGTTCATTTCTTTGAAAAGGCCATAGACTCAAAATAAAAAATCCAACATGTTTTTCTACAGACAAGACAACTTGTTTTGCATGACTTGCTACAGGGATTATTTGGCTTTTTTCCCCCAATTGTCTGGGTAGCTGTGAGAGGAATGGCAATGGTGTTCTCAAAATGAAAAAAGGAGGTGGAGGGAGGGAATAAAAGCCAGAACAAAGGAGACAAGTGGGATGGCTTTGACAGTTACATGTTGAATTAATTATGCCCTTTTCATTTCCTTCCTATAGAATAATATAACCTCATTTTGTTTGGGGCTTTGCAATTCAAGGCAAGACTTGTTTATCTTAAAACTTTTTTTAAAGTTAACCTGTATAGATATGTTCAATTCACCATTTTGGAACAAGTTGACTCTTATTTAGCAAAAATGACTGTAGATCTTCTCTAGAAGTGCAGAGAAGATTGATTGGACCCAAAGAAGCTCTAAACAAAGCTGTCCTACCCATACACGTTTCATACTGAAATAGTATGAACATATAATGGGCTTTTGCCATATCCTGCATTCTGTGGGTTAACCATGAAACTGATATGGAGAGATCTAGAAACTGAGTCTAGAATAAATCAATTAACATGTATTAAACACTACAGTGTTGCCAGGTATGGAATGTCCAGACATAGAAGGTAGCATTTGAGATGAATAGAAGGAAATGATTGATGCTAAGAATTGGTGTAGTTGAGGAAGGAACACTCTAGCCATTGAGAATAGACAGTGCAATGATAAAGGTTAGATTACATGGAACAGGAGCTCCAAATGGACTTTGGACAATGTGTAGAGATGGAGTAACATTACATGAAACTGTGTTGGGTACAAGTTGAGAAGGACTTTAAATCCAAATAGGAACTTACATTTGATCTTAAAGATAATTAAATGGCCTGTGGAATAAAATGGCCATTCTTATAACCTTTTAGACTGGATATAGCTAAAAGCTTACTGGGATAGGGTAGACTCAAAGCAAGTAAACTCATTGGCAAGGCATTGCCACAGACTTCTATTCTTCCAAAGTCAAATAAGGTCAATCAATACAAGTGACCGCTCATATTGAGAAGTGCCATCTTGGAGCCTAGTTTGTGAGCTTTTTGATAGATGGATGGATGGATATATGTATGGCAAATGCAATGTTTTGAGATTATATATCTAGTCTATCTGCTTTTGGAGTGACAGGAGAAGTTGTCACAAGAATCTCTTCAAAGACATCTTGTGCCAATAACCCAGTGCCAGTCAGAATATGAGTAAGATTTGGATGAATTTACAAATCCATGATTCTTGTCTTCAACCCTTTTAGAAAAGGATATAGGCATGTCTTTTTAACCTGAGGAAGAAACTTGGGATTGGGGGAAGGTGAGACGATTGTTGTCAAATATTTGACACGCACAAGTTACATATGTCTTCTATTTGGTAACAGGTGGCCCCTTATAAAGAGAAATTGGTAGAATTGATGGGGGCGGGGGTTGCATTTTAGTGTTATGGTTGGTTGGAAACTGTCCAAAAATGGAATGGGCTTGATCAGGAGCATAGGAGCTTCCTCATTAATGGAAGTCACACAAATAGCTGGATAAACCCTCATCAAAAAGGCTTTCTTCAGTATTGGTTGGAATAAAAGATGTTTTGAAGTCTCTTCCAACTATTCAAAGTATAGTGCATCCAGGAAATCACAATTCTTGAGACTTTTTGAATGGTCATCAGTATTCATGGGTGGACAAAGGACTTGATGTTCAAAAAAAAAAGCACAATTCTGGGGATAGTGCGGTGGCTCAGTGGATTTAGAGCCAGACCTAGAGACAGGAGGTCCTGAATTCAAATCTGTCCTCAGTCTTCCTAGCTGGGTAGGGGGCAGCTGGGTAGCTCAGTGGATTAAGAGTCAGCCCTAGAGACGGGAGGTCCTAGGTTCAAATCTAACCTTAGACACTTCCCAGCTGTGTGACCCTGGGCAAGTCACTTGACCCCCATTGCCTAGCCCTTACCACTCTTCTGCCTTGGAACCAATACACAGTATTGATTTCAAGTCAAAAGGTAAGTATTTAAAAAGACTTTTAAAAACACAATTCTATTAACACCAGCCAGTTCTAGTTGACTGGCTATATTTGGGGACCAGCTCATGGTCAGTTTCTTTCTTCTGACTCATGGATACTCAAAACTTGATTTTTTCTTCCTATACATGTCTCCAATCATTAGGAACTGGGACTAATTGAAGTTCTGTCTCCATTAGGGTATCTTTTATACTTTTGGCCCCCAGAATCAAGGGAGCAACTTAGAGAAAGTACCAGAACATGTTTTCAGGGATTCTAATACCAGAACTTAACCAGAACAAAATAAGGTGGCATATTGGATCAATACAGAAATTTTGTATGGATTGCTCACTCAGAACTTGGAATAAGCTATAGATTTTCCCTTCAGTCTGGGAAGATAGAGAAAGGGATAGTTTACCTTAAATGTTTTCAGTTTGGGATTCATGTGGGCCCAGATGGGCCTTAGAGGTTACTCAAGCTTATGGGGCCAAAAGAAGATTGCCTGCAAGATCTGGAAGGGGAGTTGGGGATTTAGTTAATTTTCAAGTACAAGATGTGAACAAAAAACTTAAAATGACCAAAGAGGCTTGTTACTTAGCCTCTGATCCATTGTCCCTACCCCAAGGGAAAACTAAAAAACAATTACAAGCTCCCTAAGAAGAAATTAACAAGAAGTTTAACAGGTCTCAATATGGAACTCCTATAGATCTTTCCTAACAAATATAAATATGCAAACTGATCAGATATATTGCTGAATAATTAAGATATCAACAATACCTTATTGTAACTTTTAATCTCAGAACAGATTTCTGATGCACAACTTTGAAGGTTCAGATCTACTAGCTGTTGAAATTGTATAAATGGAGGTTTTGAGCCTTTGGACTTCATCCCCCAGAAGACCCTTAGAATTTCCCAAAATTCTTTTCCTGTGTCTCCTCATTTTGCATGATTGTTATTTAAGTGACTGTAACTCCTCCCTCTTCCTCTCTTGGACCTGTGACCAGGCTGAAGTCAGGCAGTTCTTTTTAGTTATTAATAAAACTTTATAAAATATTATTAGTTATTATTAATTTCAAAACTCTTATAATTAAATTTTAGTGGTTTGGCTAAAATATGTGAGATTTAGAAATAATATGGTAGTTGCTGATTTAAAAGTATTATTGCTCAAAGTCAAAATGACTTAATAGCTTTTATTTACAAAAGAAGTAGAGTGAAAGTAGAAAAATACAGAAAGATAGAGAAGACATTTAGCCTATTTAAATATTGCTCCAGTGCTCAACTCAGTCAGGACTTGTTGACCTTCAACTGGAATAAAACTCTCTCCAGAAGACAGGAAAGGAAAGCCAGCTATTCACTCACTCAAGTTCCCTCCAAGAGGTAGGTCAGGAAATTGAATGGAGCTAAAGGTGACTTCTGAGGCTGACTTTTTTCTTGAAGCTGACTTCCTTCTTGAAGTAGAACTCCCCAGTCCTAGAAATTCAGGGCCTTTCATAGTGGTTTCTTATCCCTTCCCCTCTTCACAGGGGCCAATCCCAGCTTCTAACTTGCCCAGCACTGCCCTTGATGGATGGGGGTGGGAGTCATGCCTTGTGGGATCCACTTCTCACTCCTGAAGGTGTTAATTCTCATTAAAAGAGTTCATAGATTGCTGATTGAGTTGCTGAGATTGTGAATTCTCTAAGTGGTTTGGAGCTCCTCCTCCATCTAGTTCAAGGTTTTGTGGATTCAATCAAAAGGTAAACAAAGGAGAGTTAATCCTGTCTTCACAACCTATTGAGGCATTAAGTAGGGATTAACCAACATGCTAACTCCAACTAGGTAAAGAGAATAAAGGATTCCCTTTTTACAAGTGTAAACTCAGAATAGACAAAGAGAACCAAGAATTTCCTTTCACAATCAACAAAGCATGGCTCCAGAGCCTTCTTGACTTCAAAGAAAACCTGGAAGTCATCTTTGTTTTGGTTTTGGAGAGTTCTTCAGTCAGGGTTTATTGTGGTCTTTTTACATTAGTGATATGGGGGAAGCAGAGAATATAGATGGTTCTAGTTTCCTTCAAGATGACTTCATTTCTCATTCCTAGGTGTTTTGTATTCAATTGTATCATCTGATTTCCTATGAATGATCTTTTTTTAAACCATACAGTCTATCTTACTGTAAGACAGAAGGAGCATCAAGGGCTAGGCAATTGGGGTTAAAGTGACTTGCCCAGGGTCACACAGCTAGGAAGTGTCTGAGATCAGATTTGAACAGAAGTTCTCCCAACACCAAGCCTGGAACTCTAGCCACTGTGCCTAGCTACCCTATACAATCTCTTTAGACACACTGGTTGCTTAGTCATACATGTATTTATTGGTAGAGTTAGGATTTGAGCCAAAGCATTCTGACTCCAAATTCGATTCTCTCCACTGCAACATGATTTAGTGACTGTTTGAGAATGAGTTAACTGGGCTTTCTTGAGTCTGAAAAACAGCATAGATGATTATTTTTTCAATGTCCTTTGTTTTGGATACTATCTGAGCCATGGGTTGTCTCATTGAAGTTTTATAGCAGCCAAGTGACTTCAAGCTGCAGTTCTTATAACGTCATTCTTTTTTTACTTAAATTTTTCACCTGGGACAGTTTTCTCCCAAATAACTGACTTAAGGTATTTTTTTCCTGCAATCCTGATTCTTGAAGCTTCATTTAAAAATTTTTTCTTCACATTTTGTACTTGACAATCAACCATATTCCTACACTGATCTAGAGGTAGGTAACCATCTTTTGGCCATGTTTATGGACACAATTCCTCCTTCCCATCTAAGGAAGCTTGTTTGTGTGAATGAGTTCTTCGGTGTCATCATGAATGGCCTCTAAGTTTCTTTGCCACTCATGGCACAACCCTGTCCATCTCAGTTTTCAAATGACTTTTCTGAAGTGTAGTACCACATAATTGTCAAATGGTGGTCTTTTCTAATGTGGGATAGGGAGGGAGGAAGAAGGCTTGGGACTTAAATATAACAAAGAAATAAAAAAGAAATGATAGTGGCAGTGTTGCTTTAAGGTTCATTTATTTCAAGCAAAAGGGATATGGTATTGAATGGAATCTTACCTGAATTGTATTTAGTATCTTATTTGAAAGATGATCTTGATCCAGAATTTCCTGGGATCATTTAGGACTTTGCAAATCAATTGAGTCTTGCTGAGCTGGGACATTAGTGAGTTTGAAAGACAATAAAAGTGTCTCTTGGATTCCTGAGTTACCATTGATATCTCACTTTGGGAAACATGTCTCAGGTAAGCATTCTTTTCAAAGAAATTCAGACTTCTTCCATTTGGCAAATTTTTTACAGTTTGATCAGGTCCTTGGGAGAATTTTGTCCTTATTGTGCCCATTATTGACCCTTTGTCTTTGGCCTTCAATGTTGTAGCCTGGAAAGGAAGAATGTTTTTAAAGGTTTCCCCCATGCTCTGGCTAGTAGGAGATGCGGATTCCACAACAGACTTTTGTTTGTTCTTATTTTGCACCAATCTTCTATCCCACCTTGCACCTGTGATGGCTTGTGAGGATAAGTGGCACTGTGGTCATTTCTAGATTGGAAATCATGACTTTGACATGCAGTCTAGTTCTAAAAAGTTCTAGTAAAGCAGTGAGTGTCAACTTAGTATGAATTCCTGTAGGTCCAGCATCCTTTGCGTTTTGTCCTGGATGCATAGCAGCTTTTATTCTGGTCATGTCTACCTAGACTTCTCAAAAGCATGCATTAACTAAAATGCATAGAATTGCAGAGAGAAGCAAATCTTAGTTAAAATGAAGGTGGACTCAGCACAATTCAAGTTCATGGACATTGGTTATGAACCTCTTATGTAAGATGTAACTGAAATGTCCCTGCTCAGTCAATAGTATACGAGGTGGGTAAAGTGTAGTACAGGAGCCTCTTTATTTTAGGAATGTGAACCCAGTAAAGTTAGCTTCATTTTCCCAAAAAGCTTTGTCAACTCTCTCATAGCACCCTGGCCTTTCCCCTTTCCTGATAGGTTGAAGTGAAGCCATTTCACCTGGTTCTTTCTAGATGCTGAGCTAGGAATTGAAGCAAACCCATTCAGACAAAGTATACCTAGGAAGCTTTCTGAAGAGGCTTAGGAGCAGTTGTTAAACTGGGCACATGACCAACTAAGAATCAGTTTTTGTCTTATTTTGTCCTGTATCCTGTATGATACTCTCACTTCCACTGTTGTCTCAGAGCTTGAAAGAGATGCCCCATTTACTTAATCCCCACATCTAAGACCAGATGCACTTGGGGAAACTTACAAATTGCACATGATTTCTTTTGTCCAATATGACATGGGCCCCACAGGCCCCATTTCTTAGAAATGACCATTCAGGATGAACTGGAGTATTTCTATATGAACTGGAATAACTTCCAGGAACCGATGCAAGAGGGAAATGAGCAGAACCAAGAAAACACGATAAACAGAAAGTGAATCATTGTGGAACAATACAATGTAATGGACTTTGCTAATACAAGACGATTCCAAGGAAGTTTTGAGAGAATGCTATCCACATCCAGAGAAAACGGGGAGTAGAAACACAGAAGAAAAACAAATGACTTTTCATTTGTTTATATGGATATGATTGGGGTTTTGGTTTTAAAAAACTGCTTTATTATAAAAACAGAATATGGAAATAGGTGTAAGTGATAGCATTTATATAATCCAGTGGAAGTGGGGAGGAAAAGAAAACAATATGTAAACGCAGAAAAATATTTGTAAAATGTAAAATGACCATTCAGGAATGGCAAAATTGCCATCAATTTTATTTTAGATAAGGGAAGAAATTAAGAGTAGGGTCAAGAAATCAGAGCATCTGAAAAGTAGACAGATATCAATGTTTCCCTGCCATTTAGGAAGTCTTATTGTATGATGGGCATGCCAAAAATAAGTAACCAGTCTGATCATTTTGAGCTTAACAGGCCTGACATTTTCCCAATACAACATGACACTGTGGCATTTATACCAAAGAATGCTATCTGCTGTCATGTCTGTCTAGTATAGTCCTTGATATTAAACTATTGGCTGAGTTCTCTATAAAACAACATGTCTTCAGAGGATGTCTTTGCTATGAATTATATACAAATGTAGGAATCATTTGCATGACATAAGCCTAGTTCTCTTGAAAGAGGAAGTTAGATGAGTTGACATTTTTCACAAATGGTGTGTTCTTTAAATGAGGGATATGTTCTGAAACCTTGTTTTTCTTCATGCCTTTGGAATTTAATTCAACAACTTCACCTCCCTAGTTTGATTCTGTTTTTCAGGCTGTGGAAATCCAACTAGACTTGGTTTCCAAAGTCTATAAGATGTTTTCTTGATTTTTTTTTCCTTAAACCCCTACCTTTCATTTTAGTATCAATTCTTTGTATTCTAAAACAGAAGAGCAATAAGGGCTAGTCAATGAGGATTAAAAGTCTTGCCTAGGGTCACACAGCTAGGAAATATCTAAGGCTAGATCTGAACTCCAAGACCCTCTTATTTCTTCTTCTTATTATTATTTATTTTTAGTTTTTAAAACATTATTTTATTTGGTCATTTTCATACATTATTCATTGGAAACAGATCATTTACTTTTCCTCCCCCCCCCTTCCCTAGGCAACACGTGATTCATCTGGGTATCACATGTAAGACCCTCTTATTTCTAGACCTAGATTTCAATCCACTGAACCACCTTGCTCTATCCCATTTTAAAATCTTAAAAGGTTCTTCATGATATTGAATAACATTAGAAACTTCTTGAATTATACAAAGGAAGAATTTATCAATAGAATTTAAGGGGTAAATTTGGGGGGTTTTGACTAATATATTCTTATGGTCACCAGGGATTAATTCAAATCCAAATAAAAATACTCAAGTCAGTTTGGAAATTTTATGGTGGTTTAATATAGAGGGAAGGAATTAGGGAAAGGGGTATAAAATTTCTCCAGCTTAGCCTGAGCCAAGGGGAGTTCAGAGACCTCAGCCACAAGGCTTCCTCCAATGAGCATTTTAGGAAAGGTAAAGGGGAAAAAAAAAGGAATCAGCCTAAACTCAGAGAGCTCAGGGAAGACACCTCACCTGACCCACACCAAGACACTAAAACACTGCCATGAGCCATACCGCAAGTTGAACCCAACATCTCTGAGAGAGAGATCCTGAGTTCAAGGCCTCTGCCACCAAAGAACTAGAGCCATGTCTCCATAAAAAGAGTGGCAAGAGGAAGTGACATGAATAAAGGCTCTCTTTTACATCACTTTCTGTATTTCACATGTACCAATGGTAGCTTAAGCTTGGCTTAGGACAGTCCAGGGGAGTTTGTCAGTTGTTTCTTATTTGTTACTTGCTCACACATGTCTGTCACAGGCCATCCCCCTCAACACTTAATCCTTAAGTAGGGATGTATACATTCTTGGTTGCTAGACTAAGCAGGGTGGAATAAATCTAAAATTCACCGTATCTCAACCTCATTCTGTTTAAAATGAATCACAGAATTCCTCCTTGAATAGAGAATTAGTCTCACAATTGCTACTTGAAAAGTGGCAAAGATGACTAATGACATAGCTAAAACAGGAAACAATGAAAATATTAGAGTAAACTAACTACATGCCAAATAAAAAGGTAGAGGATTAAGAAAGATATGCCTGGGAAAGACTTCAAACTGAGAATCTAGGCTGCTTATTGTATTAACTCACTTTCTTTTAAGTATGAACCAAGAATTGACTTTTTCTGGTCTTCTGATCCCATTTATTGAGAAACCAATTGGTTGAGTAACTTAAGTCCAGGTCCTAGAAAACATCCTGAGCTATTGTCAATTGATTCCTTGCACCTAGATGATCATTCAGAGGTTCCTATACTTCACTGATTTTTTTAAATAGTATTTTTGAAGGTGTCTCCCTTGAGCAGATTACATCCTTTTATTCAATAAATGTCAAGTAGTTTCATTTTACTGATGGGTCCTCTTCATGAATTTAACCAGGGAATCCTATTCTTGTTTTTTTTTTTTTTAAATATATTTTATTTGATCATTTCCAAGCATTATTCGTTAAAGACATAGATCATTTTCTTTTCCTCCCCCCCCCCCCAACCCCCCATAGCCGACGCGTAAGTCCACTGGGCATTAGATGTTTTCTTGATTTGAACCCATTGCTTTGTTGATAGTATTTGCATTAGAGTGTTCATTTAGAGTCTATCCTCTGTCATGTCCCCTCAACCTCTATATTCAGGCAGTTGCTTTTTTCTCGGTGTTTCCACTCCCATAGTTTGTCCTTTGCTTATGAATGGTGTTTTTTTCTCCTGGGTCCCTGCAAGTTGTTCAGGGACATTACACCACCACCAATGGAGAAGTCCATTACGTTCGATGATACCACAGTGTGTTTGTCTCTGTGTACAATGTTCTCCTGGTTCTGCTCCTCTCGCTCTGCATCACTTCCTGGAGGTTGTTCCAGTCTCCATGGAACTTCTCCACTTTATTATTCCTTTTAGCACAATAGTACTCCATCACCAACATATACCACAGTTTGTTCAGCCATTCCCCAATTGATGGGCATCCCCTCATTTTCCAGTTTTGGGCCACCACAAAGAGCGCAGCTATGAATATTTTTGTACAAGTCTTTGGGTCCATTATCTCTTTGGGGTACAGACCCAGCAGTGCTATGGCTGGGTCAAAGGGTAGATATTCTTTTAGCACCCTTTGGGCATAGTTCCAAATTGCCCTCCAGAATGGTTGGATCAGTTCACAGCTCCACCAGCAATGAATTAATGTCCCTATTTTGCCACATCCCCTCCAGCATTCATTACTTTCCTTTGCTGTTATGTTAGCCAATCTGCTAGGTGTGAGGTGATACCTCAGAGTTGTTTTGATTTGCATCTCTCTGATTATAAGAGATGTAGAACACTTCTTCATGTGCTTGTTAATAGTTTTGATTTCTTTATCTGAGAACTGCCTATCCATTTCCCTTGCCCATTTATCAATTGGAGAATGGCTTGATTTTTTGTACAATTGATTTAGTTCTTTATAAATATGAGTAATTAAACCTTTGTCAGAGGTTTCTATGAAGATTTTTTCCCAATTTGTTGTTTCCCTTCTGATTTTAGTTATATTGGTTTTGTTTGTACAAAAGCTTTTTAGTTTGATGTAGTCAAAATTATTTATTTTACATTTTGTGATTCTTTCTATATCTTGCTTGGTTTTAAAGCCTTTCCCCTCCCAAAGGTCTGAGAATCCTATTCTTGTATAGCTGCAATTGGGAAACCAGAGCTTCCTTAGGTTGTGAGCATGACACAAAGCCAAGGTGGCATGCTTTAACCTTTGAATGTTCATCATGCTTACATCATTTTGGGAAACTATTTCAGAGCTCAGCCTATGGGTGAACTGTGGAAGATAGTCAAGATCTGGCTTTCACAAGATTGCAGTTGATATCCTTGGTCTTGCTAGAAAAAGATGCAGCCATATCATAAATGTTGTGCATATTTCTTAAGGCGTTCACTTTCATTTTACCCCAAGAGTCAAAGTGCTTTGGAAGAGCAGTCTTGAGTACGAGGATGCACCTGGAAATAATCATTCTCTGCTTTAATGTCTGCGGGGCAGGCCCTATGAAGAAGAGGAGTCAGCTGCCCTGGTTTATGAGACAATTATCAGATTTGTAGTATGGACATTTAGATCTTAGAAATCAACAAACTACAAATTAGAACTGGTTTTATCATTTGTCTAGACTTGAAACTAATGAAAATTGGATTTAAATATATCCTGCATTTGGAAATATAGTTAAAACATTTAATAGAACTTCAACATAGATGTCTATTGACTCAGATCTTATTAGTATATATTTATAAGAGACAAGACTGTATTGTATTTCTAAGACCATAATTACTGATTTAATCCAAATTAGAAAGGGCTTCATCATCTAATCCTGTATAAATAGTAGCTAAGGACAAATTCCCCTTCTTTAATAGCTGATAATAAGTTAGCCAGACCTGACATTAAGATTTGCTGAGACTTGAAATTCATTATCTAAAGGGGGGTGGGGTGGGAGTGGCGAGGAACTGCTTGAAGAGGCAAAATTATTCAGAAGACTTTGTTTCTATCGGAACTCTAAATGGCTTTTCTGGAATTTCTATTTACTGATTTTAATTTAGTCAAACATTTGGAATCTCCATTATTTCAAACTGAACTATGCTTCTAATACACAGAAATAAAACAGAAAATGATCACTGTCCTTGTGAAGGTTATTCTACCTGTAGTTTATCTGCATGTGCAAGAGTTAAAAAATAGGTGATATAGAGATGAGGGTTTCAAAAAGATTGCCTTTGTTTATAGGTACCTTTTGGATGTTTCTGATCTTTTCCTGTTCATTATCCATGCCCATTATATTCCTATATACTTCATTGTCATGGGTTTCACTGGATAATAAAATAGTTGTGTATCTTGCCCCTCAGTTACCCCTAGAGTCTGAGATCACTCAGGAATTGTGGCAGGAAAGGGAGAGAATTGGATGTATTCTCACATTTGAACGATCAAGAGGGAAGAGAAGACAGAATCCCTTGGAAAATGATAAGTGGCGTGGAACAAGGGACATTCTGTGATAAAAGGACCGTTCTAAGTGTATGAGAAAGGAAATAGCCAATTTTGTACACAGGTCCCTTTACATAAGGGGTTTTCAAAGTATGAGATAAGATGCCCAAAGCCTCTCTCTCAATTCTGCCTCTGACATCTGATGGACTTTTCCTTTTTAGATTTAAAATTTATTACTTGGATCATTTGTGTTAAACCAAAGGATGACTGTACCATCTCAGGCTATTTCTGAGGAACATAGCCCATTGGAGGAAGTATTTACCTTGAAATACCAATACTGTGCCCATACCATCTCTTAAATTTAAGATGACTTCTCTCTCTCCCCCATAATTCCTCTTGTAGAATTGTCCCTTTGGGGGAGTCCTGTCCTCACAACTCTTAGTCAGCTCAAAGAGATCACTCTTACCTTGACATAGTGTAGGATTCTGTGATCTCACCCAGCAAAGACTAACAAGAAATTATAAAAAGTAAATTCTATTTTTCTAGTTCTTTAGATTTTGCACTACCTTCCAGATTCCCAGTAAAGATGGAGTATTTGAGGGATATCTTGGAAATAACTAGCTACAAATGTCCTTTATCATTTTATACTAAGTCTTTTTATGATTTGGCCCCATGCCAAAAGCTTTCCTTCTCTTAATCACGTTTTAAAATCTTTATCCTTAAAAGACTTGCACAAAAATATTTATGGCCACACTCTTTGTGGTGGCAAAAAAAATTGGAAAATGAGGGGAGGCCTTATATTGGGGAATGACTGAACAAATTGTGGTATATGTTGGTGATGGAATACTATTGTACTGAAAGGAATGATGAACTGGAGGAATTCCATGTGAACTGGAACAACCTCCAGGAATTGATGCAGAGTGAGAAGAGCAGAACCAGTATAAACAGAGACTGATACTGTGGCACAATCAAAGGAGTAATGGACTTCTCTACTAGCAGCAGTGCAATTGCTGTGGTCAGGGTCCAGCCTCACTTGAGATTCTAGGGTTCCCAACAGGTGATGAACAATCAGTCAAAACAAATAATATAAAGGGAAGACAGCTTAATCATTACGGCCATAGGACTGCTTTGCATCTGACAGCTGCTCTGCCATTCCCAGGCTAGATTTTTATTTTTATACCCATTTTCTTGGCATGCAGATTGAATTATCTAACACACATGTTCAAAGAGAACTGGAAAAGTGATACATCAACTTCTTACAAATCACTTGTTTAACATTCTATATTTTGTATTGTGATTACAGACAGCACACAAGATAAATGATTTTGTCACAGGTGGCTTACTAGGGAGTTTGAGTTACTTATTTGTGTAATTAAGTCACTGAGTCATATTGAAGCCTAGTGTACCTATACTGTACCTGTATATATTGTATGGGCCTCTATGATTGATCTGTGTGCTGGCTTCATGAGAGTTTTGGGCTGGGCCTGTAGCTGCGGTTTTGCTGGGAATTATGTGCCTAAGTGAAAGTTAACCCATGATAGTCTTTTGGGATTGGGTTTGAGGGTCTGATCTTTTGGTGATACTTTGGGGAATTGGGGTACAAATGTTTTGCTGTTGCATTATTTCTTTTGAGACTAGGGGGAATAATAATCCTGTCAATTCATAAGTAAGGGACATTGGTGAAAGAGGTCATGCAAAGGGGATAGAGTGGGCAGTCACATCTTGCCAAGGACCACTCTGTGGTCTCCCGAGCTACCACATGTGACTCTGTCAAGGCATCATGCTCTGATGGCCCCCAGCATGCAATGATCCAGGACAATTCTGAGGGATTTCTGACATGTAATTAGGAAAATAAAATATTTTAAAAAAATAACTGGGGGGAGAGCCAAGATAGCAGAATAGAAGCAGGAAAAGCTTGAATCACTCTGAGAATCCTCTCCTACCATTCTTATTAAAATGCTTCAAAATGAATATTGGAGTGAAGGTATAGGGGGTGTAATCATCATAGTTTGGAGGAAAGATGGATGTCTGAGATACATTTTGATATCAAGGCAAAGCCTAGAGGTTTATCTCTTTTTCTATCTTGAATCTAAAGGATGATTCAAGGAGGATAATCCTTTCAAGGGTTTTATTGGAGTTATCAGATGATTGGGGGTTAGGAGTCACAAGGATAGAAGAGAACAAAGGAATTCCCCTGCTTACACTTTGCCTGGGTTTTGGGGGAAGATGCCCATGCCAACCTCAGACCTTCTAGGGAAGCCAAAGATGGTTACTCATCAGTTGGCTCCAATTATACTTTTTATCATCTAACTTTGCATCTTGATTCATTGACCTCTAGTCCATTAGACCAAGATGGGAAAAATTGCTCCCATAGTTCTTCTAACCTCTGGATTGAGAAATTTCCAATAAAAAAGGATATAGCTTTAGTGTCTATCCTCCACATGGGCACATAGGGCCATAAGAACAATGGCCCCAAACGAACTTGGTCAAGATTGTCTCTTGCTCCATTTATTTTAATTTCCTCAGACATTATAGAGGGTTCCACAATAGAAATTGAGGGGTTGCCCATCAATTAGGGAATGACTACTATAAGAAATGATAAAGTTAATTAAAAAATAATGCAAAGGCTTAGATCAAATTATGAAAAGTCAAATGAGCAGAATCAAGAAAAAATTGTCAACCTTAAAAACCACCATTATGACTTGAGTATTTCATTGGGATTTAGAACTTAAATCCCTGGTGACTAAATAAAAAATATATTCAGTCCAACCATAAGTTTTACCCCTAACACTTCTGCTTATGCATGTAAAACTGAATTGTGTTTCTATTACCCCTTTGATCCATCTACTTGGCCACAATGTTTGTGGATTGTCTTCACAGAATGTTAATCAGATGATTTGTTAAAAGTTAATGTATCCTTTATCTAATTATCTTCATTTGAGCATGTATGTTGAATATGTATCCACTGGGATATAAAAATAAAGGCTGACCCTGGACCTGGTGGAAGCAGCTTCATGCAAAGCTTCCACCCAGGCTGACACACATAAGCTGTCTTCCATCACTCATTTCCACCTTTGTTGCCCCACCTGGCTGGGAACCCTAAAGCCATGAACAAGGCAGGCCCTGAGCTCTTGGGATTCTGGCACCCAAACAAGGACTCTTGGCTAGGTAAGTGAACTCTCCAAATTGGGGCAGCTAAGGATCTCACCCAAGGCACCCTTGGGACCCCCTGCCAGTGATGGTAGGTTTAGGAAGGGCGAGAAAACCAGAACTTATAACTTAAAAAAGGACCCTATGAGACTTAGGGAATCAAAAGAAAGAAAACTATTTAGTGCAATAATGAAACACACTTTTCAGAAAAAGGGAGCAGAAATAAAAGCAAGCAAGCCACAGCTGGATAAGTTCCTGGATCTTATTCAAATCTGTAGTCCATGGATCCCTGCTGAAGGGATGGTAGATTTAGACACAGGAGAAAAACTGGCTTTGATCTAAAATCTTATAACAATCCCAATTGGGGCTTTCCTGTTTCCATTAGGCAGCCACCAAGATTCCCCCTCCCCTTCCTCCTCTTAAGAATTTTCCCTTGCCTAAAGGATGGAGGAGCAAATGGATGGAAATAAAGGGTCCCCTTCCTCCCACCTTTAGAACCTCCAGATCCTTGATTCTAGCAGAGATGAGCCCATCTTTCAATCCCCTGGCACCCACCTTTTCAAATGTTTACACTTAAGGCTTATGGAGTCAAAAACTTTTCTTCACTTCTCACAGCTTATAAAGAGACAATATCTTGGAAAAAGCAAGATGGATTTTTTCATTCCTTCTCCTTTTGTTTTCTTCCTCAAGATCTTGAGTAAACACCTTAATTTTTAAAAGCATGCTTCCTTTAGTCTACATTTAATATTTGTTTTATGTGTCTTTATGTTTGTCCATGTTACAGGTCTTATTTGTGTTTTTCTAATTGGGTATTCACAAATTATGTTGTGTGAAAGAAGGTAATTAACTTGGGCCTCTAAACTTGAGAGTGATCCATAAATCTTTTTTCTTTATTTTGGATGGGCCCTCTAAGAAAAAAGGGTTGATTTGGAAGACACAAAGGGAAATTTTATCCCATAATTTGGCTATTGTCTTAGATTTAATATTAAAGATCTAAATATGTAACCTTGGAAAATTAGTAATTAGTCTGAAAATGTACTATGAAACAGTATAATTTTATGGTGATATTTGTGCATCAGTTAAAGGTGATATGCTAGCTAAATTTAATTCTGCACAATGCCTATAGTCAGATCTGTTTATTATCACCAGGACTGATAGGAGATAATGACTTCAGTAAGTTTCAGAACTGTTTGAATGTAATAGCTAGATTGATATCAAGAAGGAATTCTCCTATTACAAAGGCAAAAAAAAAAACCATACTGGATGCTTAGAAAGCATACGATATTTATATGTAAAATTCAGACAGACAATGGTTATAATGCTTTGTGGAGAACTTTTCTGAGATTTAAATTTGGGATTTTAAAATATGTCCTTTAAAAATAGCATTCAAAAAATAGATTCAAGAAGTCTAAATTTGGTCATTATTATCTGTGAATTTACATAGGTATTAAGAATTTGGTATATGGCTAAAATTGGAACTTTTAAACAATATACTCTATTGGGAAAATATGTGCTATGAATAAGAAGAGATTTGTATCTATCTTGATGGCTCCCAGTGATGTCTTCTCTAGGAGCAGGGGGAGGTGAGGGAGGGAGATACCTGGAAATTTTCATGTAACCCCAAAATAAAATTAAAATTAAATTTTCAAAAAAGGTCCCACAATAGACATTGAAAAACAATAATAAAATTTAAAGGGGGCACTAATTACCATGCCACATGATTGATTTTATGAACATCAGAATGTTATCAAGCTCAAAACTCTCAATCAGAAGGGGGATGAGCAGAAAAACTTACCCCCAAACAAATTTTAAAAAATACAGGTATGGAGAGACTCTAGAAAAACTAATCTCTGAATACATCTTGCAAGATTTTATATACGTGTGCACACAGATATATGGTCTCAGGAAAGCACCTAGTTTCTATCCTCCTTAGCTTTGCATACTACCTTATTGCCTCAGATCCACCCAGCTCCCTTCTTTCATTATGAAAAGTTTCTGCAACAAGAATAAGGAGAGGATGCACCAATAATTTGGAGAGGGGTGGCAGGCCAATTTCTAACATTTCTAAATGTCACTCTTGTCCAGACACTAAGCAAAGACCCCTGACCCTTTTATTGTGGGAAATAGTTGCATTATTGATTACTGAAGCTAACTCTTTCTAGGAAAATGGGGAAATTTAAAATAAAGGGAAATGGTTCACATTCACTCTAGAATGACAATGATTTGAAATGGAATTCCATGATTAAATTGACTCAAGAACATGGAAGACATGCTCCTCTATCTAGTGAATTTATTCTAGTTAAGATTTCAAGATTATTATTCCAACCTTTGGGGGTAATATGAAAAACTACACAGACAACTCCCTCGAGGGATGCCTATTAATGAGAAGTTAGAATTGCTCAAGGATAAAATGATGCCTCAACATCAGAGCCTTCTGGTTATGTTCAGGGTTTATACATACCATAGACCTGTTGGGGTAACAGGGTTATCAAACAAGGCTTAACATGACTGACTTAAAAAACTGATCATGGGATACTATCCCCAATCATATCCCCTCAATCCATGTAATCAAGCAGTTGTTTTTCTTCTGTGTTTCTGCTCCCAAGGTTCTTTCTCTGGGTGTGGATAGTGTTCTCTCATAAGTTCCTAAGAACTATCCTGGGTCATTGCATTGCTACTAGTAGAGAAGTCCATTACATTCGATTGTACCACAGTGTATCTGTCTCTGTATAGAATGTTCTCCTGGTTCTCTACACCTCTCACTATGCATCACTTCCTGGAGGTTGTTCCAGTTCACGTGGAATCCCTCCAGTTTGATTCCTTCCAGCACAATAGTATTCCATCACCAACATATACCACAAAATGTTCAGCCATTCCTCAACTGATAGGCACTTCCTTATTTTCCAATTTTTTACCACTACAAAGAGCTCATCTAGAAATATTCATGTACAAGTCTTTCCTTATGATCTCTTTGGGGTATAAATCCAGCAGTGAATGTATTGCTGGGTCAAAGGGCAGACAGTCATTTACATCTCTTTGGGCATCGTTCCAAATTGCCCTCCAGAATGGTTGGATCAATTCACACCTCCACCAACAATGCATTAATGTCCCAAATTTGCTAAGCTGAATGCAAGACTGAAGGATGAAACTTTGCAGCCATTCTTTGAAGGATTACTGCCCCGAGATAACCCAAGAAATACCAGGTTTGCCATCAACTTCTTTACCTCCATAGGTCTTGGGGGTTTAACTGATGACTTAAGAGAACATCTTAGAGGAGGCCGTGTGGGTGCAGCTCCTGGACCTCTGGTCTAGAGTTAACAAGCCCTGCTGGGCTGAGCCCAGCACTGGAGCAATAGCTAGTGTGATAGGAGGGTAGACATCTTCTCTGCCCCCTTTTTGTATTTCTCTACTTTCACTCTTTCCATCCTTTTGTAAATAAAAGCTATTAAAAATCATTTTGAGGTCTAATATTTAAAATCAGTGACCACCATGTATTTTAGAATCCTCACATATTTAATAAAATCCTTAATTAAATTCCTTACATTGTATAACCCAGACCAGATTGTTTACCCTCTCAGAAATAGGGGAGGGGAGGAAGGGACAGAGACAATTTGGATATCATAACTTCAGAAATTGTATGTTAAAATTGTTATTACATGTAATTTGGAAAATAAAATATTTTCTAAAAATTCTTGTTTGCTCATTTTTATCAAAGAGGACCAATGACATTAATGACATTTTTGTCTGCCTATGAATTGGATTTAAGGGAGGCAGAGCTGCATGAGCTTTACTTTCTCTTCCAGAGTCAAAGTCAAATAGCATGAAAAAGAATGAATGGCTTTGGGATTCAGTGGATGACCTTAGGATCTTTGATTGCCCAAACTATAAGAGCTCTATAGCACTTGCTTCATCTGTCTTCATAGACATGTTCATTGGAACAAATGGCTCTCATTCACCCATTCCCCTGGGGAAACTCTTCACATGCCTAGGGTAGACATCCCCTAAGTCTGTTTGAGGCATGTTGGTTACCCTCAATCTGGAATAGCCCAGCTGCCATGTTTTTGTTTTTGTTTTTTACTTTGGTGTGATTGCTGGGTGTGTTACAGCTTCCTGGGGTTGAAGAGGTAGTTGGGTGAAAGGTGAGTGCCAAAGCCCTGAAAAGAGTGCTCAGCAAGCCTTCCCACCAGAGGTGATGATCCTCCCAGAACATCTCATCCACCTCTACAAGTCCTCACAGCAGAGTTGCTGGCCCTCCCTGAGCACCACATAGACGAGAGTCAAAAGTCTAGAGTCCTTGCATGGGAACACTCATGGTCATCTTTGGGGCAGCATGCTTGCCTCATGGATGCTGATAGTGGCGATATTGTATGACAACTGATCAGCAAACCTTTCAACATCACACACCTGAGATTTTCTTTGGCAGCTACTTAGATCTCTGAAAAGACATTCCTACAATGCAATTTGTTTTACTTTTTCTTGCTACACTTTTAGAACAATCTTATAACTGAAGCCTTTTAATGATAGTTAGCAAAAGATGCACCTTTTTCAATAATGTAAAGTTGACCCTGAGCACAGCCTTGTCACCTTATGCTCCTAAAATCTTATTGGCATTTTTGAGTAGTGTAGTTTTTATATGTTTGACACTACGTGGTAGGAAAACCAGAGAGTTACAGTGCTAGAGAATTAAAAATCAATATCTGAGGACAACCTGCCTGGAGATGGTAAGTCCTGTGTTTGAATCTTGTCTTTGTCTTGATGCTGCCTTCTTTCTTTCTTTTTTAATTTTATAGTATTTTATTTGATCATTTCCATGCATTTTTCATTAAAGACAAAGATCATTTTCTTTTCCTCCCTCCCACCCCCCGTGGCCGACGTGTGATTCCACTGGTATCATATGTGTTCTTGACTTGAACCCATTGCCATGTTGTTAGTATTTGCATCAGAGTGTTCACTCCGAGTCTTTCCTCTGTCATGTCCCCTCAGCCATTGTAGTCAGGCAGTTGCTTTTCCTTGGTGTTTCTATTCCCTCAGTTTGTCCTCTGCTTTTGGATAGTGTTTTTTTCTCCTAGATCCCTGCAGATTGTGCAGGGACATTACACCACCACTAATGGAGAAGTCCATTACGTTCGATGATACCACAGTGTGTTTGTCTCTGTGTACAATGTTCTCCTGGTTCTGCTCCTCTCGCTCTGCATCACTTCCTGGAGGTTGTTCCAGTTCACATGGAAATCCTCCACTTTATTATTCCTTTGAGCACAATAGTATTCCATCACCAACATATACCACAATTTGTTCAGCCATTCCCCAATTGATGGGCATCCCCTCATTTTCCAGTTTTTGGCCACCACAAAGAGCGCAGCTATGAATATTCTTGTACAAGTCTTTTTCCTTATTATCTCTTTGGGGTACAAACCCAGCAGTGCTATGGCTGGATCAAAGGGTAGACATTCTTTTATCGCCCTTTGTGCATAGTTCCAAATTGCCCTCCAGAATGGCTGGATCAGTTCACAACTCCACTATGCTGCCTTCTTTCTTGAAGTCCAACTCCTTCTTGAAGTTGACCTGTCCAACCCCAGAAATTCAGGCCCTTTTTTAGTGACTCCTTGTCCCTTCCCCTCTTCAGAAGGACCCAGTACAGCTTCCAAATTTCCCAGTATTGGCTGGGGGTGAGGTGGGGAGGGAGACAGTATCTGTGGAATCTACTTCTCACCTTCTGGAGGTGTGAATTCTCATCAAAAGGGGTTCACAGTTTCCTGGCTGACTGAGTTTCTGAGGGTGTGAACTCTCATTTCCTGGCTGATTGAGCTGAAAGGGTGGAGCTCTCCAAGAGCCCCTCCACCTACTGCTAAGTAGGGTGTTCAAGCTCTTGTCAATTCAATTCAAGAGTAGACAAAGGAGAGTTAATCCTGTTTTCCCAATCTGGTGAGGTACTAAGTAGGGGTACTTAAGTTATTGTTAACCAAAGTGTTAACTCCAACTAGGCAAAGAGGATAAAGGATTCCCTTTTTACAAGTGTAAACTCAGAATAGACAAAGAGAACCAAGAATTTCCTTTCACACTGGACAGCTAGAAACCTATTGGAAGCTAAAACCACAGGTTGGTAGTTTGTTCTCAGAAGGTATTGTTTCTGTACTTTGATGAATTAAGTTTGGTTGCATTATTGAGAAATAGAACTATTATCTCCAGCCCTCTAAATAGCACACCAAATAGTAAATCAGCTATATCTATCCATGTGCATTACAAAGACACCAATCCTTAGACCAAGCCATTCCTGTCCCTCCCCCTAGGAGCAGTAGCCACAAATGCACTTCCAACTGTCATCCCCAGATCCAGATCATCTGGCTACTCCTGTTATTACTCTGACCTGGCCCAACTGAAATCCTGTCTGTGCAAGCAACACAATCAAGTCTCAGAAGGAGTCTTGGCACCATTTATCAGGAGTTCCAAGGAATTTGATTAGAGCCTGTAAGGAAAGGAATAGATCTGCTCCAACTCTAACCACATTCAACAACCAGTCCTTAGAGTGACCCCACTAGTGGCAAGCCCTCAGCTTGGGTCAAGAGAAGAGTGAGAAGCTAAAGCCAAGGTTTCCCAGTAGAGTCACTTTTCTGAAACATTCAGTGAAAGAATGGAGCCTAAGTTTTTGTATCAAAATAACTTAGAGAACATAACTGATCATTCATATTATACCCAGGGCTTCCTTAGCATTTGTTATGAATAAAAATTCAAACACACTGTGCCTAGCACATAGTAGGCACTGAAAAAGGTTTCCTGAAGTGAATTGAAAGGCTTTAATTACATGCCCCATTAAGAAGGAACAGGGGCTCAGCTGGAGGGAGTTTTGTAGTACATGATTGAAAAGGACTGAATTCTTTGTGACTCCATTTCGGATTTTCTTGTCAAAGATACTGGAATGGTTTGCCTTGTCCTAGATTTCTTCAGGCATTTGAAAAGTTGACATCTGTTGGATAAGCATATTTAGAAATTGTAGAGTCTTGGGAGACCATGTTCTTCAAAATGGAAGAACTGAAGCCCCCAGGCTTAACTCATTTGCCTCAGATTACTCAGGGTAAATCAGTGAAAGAGATTTTGAACTTAGATCCTCTAATACTGCATCTTCTTTCCGTTGTATGACAGTGACTGATTCTATTTGACAGCAATCAGAAAGGGAAGATAGATGTCTCTAAAAGACAAATCTAGGGGGCAGTTAGGTGGCTCAGTGGATTGAGAGTTAGGCCTAGAGATGGGAGGTCCTAGGTTCAAATCTGGCCTCAGATACTTCCCAACTGTATGACCCTGGACAAGTCACTTAACTCCCATTGCCTAGTCCTTACTGTTCTTCTGCCTTAGAGCCAATACATAGTTAGGGTTTTTAAAAAATAATAAATAAAAGACAAATTTAGATTTTATTTGCTGAGAAACTTCCTGAAATTGAGGGTCATCCTATTTGTTGGATGACTCTGAAAGACAGAGTGAGACTGGAAAATCTGCAACTCTGCCTCACTTAAATACAACTCATGTATAAGTCCCCCCTGCTAAATAGATTCTGTTTTTATTCCCCATTTTATGAGGAAACTGAGGCAAATAAGTAATGTACCCAGGTGAGGGAGGTAGAGAGCACTCTTAAGGGTGTGAACTCCTTTTTCATTGTTTCTGAATTGTGAGTTCTTTGATGTACTCACAAGGTGTTGTTACTGAGGATCGATGACTTGGTGAGGAAGAAGAAAAGAATTTTTTTCATTGGTTCACACCTGATAAGATTGTAGAGTTCACACCTTCCTTGAGTGAGTGGGAAAGGGGAGGAGAATCTGGGAGGAAAAGTCCTATAACAGCCCAGTCATGGCTTAGTCTGAGAAGTCTCTGTTCAGGGTCTAGATTTCAGCTGGAGCTCTATTCCTGACCAGGTCTTTTCCAGGATTTGTGGACATTGTGGAGATCCAGGGAGGGAGAACAAGAGAAAGAACTGCTGAGAGGTTCAACAAGATCACTGACCTTTTGAGTAGTAAGAAGGACTGATAGAAGAGATCTGAAAATCAAATGGCCAAGGCTTGGCAGCTGCTTATATGAAATTTCTCCAGTCCGGAGGGAAAAACTGACTACCAAGGAATTCCTACTATTGGGTTCTTCCAATTTAGAAGCAGGGAGTGGGCTCTCCAGACTGCTAGAGATAGAGATCAACAACAGAAATTGAAAATGAGCATGGCTCACATGAAACAGAATTCTGGCCAAGAAAGAAGAGGACTTCCTCAGAGGAGGTCTTTTCCAGAAAACGAAGATCAGGGACGATCTCCTCTAGACAGAGATTACAGAGAAAAATGCAGACGGTATACAGAAATAGCAGCAACTCAGAGTTCACCTGCTCATGAGGAGCCCCCAACAAAGAGGAAGAAAGAAGATGTGGACCCACTTCTCATTCACACTGGTGGTGCTTATATTCCTCCAGCAAAACTCCGAATGATGCAAGAACAGGTTACAGATAAAAACAGCTTAGCTTACCAAAGGCTGAGCTGGGAGGCCTTAAAGAAGTCCATCAATGGTCTTATCAATAAGGTGAACAGGTCTAACATAGGAATTATCATTCAAGACCTCCTTCAAGAAAATATTGTTAGAGGAAGGGGATTGCTATCTCGATCTATTTTGCAAGCACAAAATGCTTCTCCAGTCTTCACCCATGTTTATGCCGCTCTTGTGGCAATTATCAACTCAAAGTTTCCAAACATTGGAGAACTTATCCTCAAGAGGTTAATTCTCAATTTTAGAAAAGGCTATCGAAGAAATGATAAACAGCTTTGTCTAAATGCTACAAAATTCATTGCGCATCTCATGAACCAGGAGGTGGCACACGAAGTTTTGTGTTTAGAGATGCTGACCTTACTTCTTGAAAGGCCAACAGATGATAGTGTTGAAATAGCCATTGGATTGCTCAAGGAATGTGGCCTAAAATTAACCGAAGTATCACCGAGAGGAATCCACGCTGTATTTGAACGCCTTCGAAACATTCTGCACGGTTCGGAAATTGACAAACGAGTTCAGTATATGATTGAAGTGATGTTTGCAGTACATAAGGATGGATTCAAGAATCACCCTGTTATTCTGGAAGGACTTGATCTAGTCGAAGAAGAAGACCAGTTCACTCATATGCTTCCATTGGAAGATGACTATGATACAGAGGATGCTCTTCATGTTTTCAAGCTAGATCCTAATTTCATGGAAAATGAAGAGAAATACATAACTATTAAGAAAGAAATTCTCAATGAAGGTGACAGTGATTCCAGCACAGACCAAGATGCTACAAGTAGTGAAGATGAGGAGGAGGAGGAGGAGCAAGTAGAGGATGAGGAAGGACAAAAAGTGATCGTCCTTGACAAAACAGAAATCAACGTGGTATCATTCCGGCGTGCAATCTATCTTGCCATTCAGTCAAGTTTAGATTTTGAAGAATGCGCTCACAAATTGCTGAAAATGGAGTTCCCTGACAGCCAGATGAAAGAACTTTGCAACATGATACTTGATTGCTGTGCCCAAGAGAGGACATATGTGAAGTTTTTTGGCTTATTGGCAGGGCGTTTCTGTATGCTAAAAAAGGAATACATGGCATCCTTTGAGGGCATTTTCAAGGAACAGTATGATACCATACATCGCTTGGCAACAAGCCAATTAAGAAATGTGGCCAAGTTGTTTGCTCATCTTCTATATACCAATTCACTTCCATGGAGTGTTCTTGAATGTATCACACTGAGTGAAGAAACTACTACGTCTTCCAGTAGAATTTTCATCAAAATACTTTTTCAAGAACTCTGTGAATACATGGGACTTCCTCAGCTGAATGCAAGACTGAAGGATGAAACGTTGCAGCCATTCTTTGAAGGATTACTGCCCCGAGATAACCCAAGAAATACCAGGTTTGCCATCAACTTCTTTACCTCCATAGGTCTTGGAGGTTTAACTGATGACTTAAGAGAACATCTAAGAGGAAGCCATGTGGGTGCAGCTCCTGGACCTCTGGTCTAGAGTTAACAAGCCCTGCTGGGCTGAGCCCAGCACTGGAGCAATAGCTAGTGTGATAGGAGGGTAGACATCTTCTCTGCCCCCTTTTTGTATTTCTCTACTTTCACTCTTTCCATCCTTTTGTAAATAAAAGCTATTAAAATCATTTTGAGGTCTAATATTTAAAATCAGTGACCACCATGTATTTTAGAATCCTCACATATTTAATAAAATCCTTAATTAAATTCCTTACATTGTATAACCCAGACCAGATTGTTTACCCTCTCAGGAATAGGGGAGGGGAGGAAGGGACAGAGACAATTTGGATATCATAACTTCAGAAATTGTATGTTAAAATTGTTATTACATGTAATTTGGAAAATAAAATATTTTCTAAAAATTCTTGTTTGCTCATTTTTATCAAAGAGGACCAATGACATTAATGACATTTTTGTCTGCCTATGAATTGGATTTAAGGGAGGCAGAGCTGCATGAGCTTTACTTTCTCTTCCAGAGTCAAAGTCAAATAGCATGAAAAAGAATGAATGGCTTTGGGATTCAGTGGATGACCTTAGGATCTTTGCCCAAACTATAAGAGCTCTATAGCACTTGCTTCATCTGTCTTCATAGACATGTTCATTGGAACAAATGGCTCTCATTCACCCATTCCCCTGGGGAAACTCTTCACATGCCTAGGGTAGACATCCCCTAAGTCTGTTTGAGGCATGTTGGTTACCCTCAATCTGGAATAGCCCAGCTGCCATGTTTTTGGTTTTGTTTTTACTTTGGTGTGATTGCTGGGTGTGTTACAGCTTCCTGGGGTTGAAGAGGTAGTTGGGTGAAAGGTGAGTGCCAAAGCCCTGAAAAGAGTGCTCAGCAAGCCTTCCCACCAGAGGTGATAATCCTCCCAGAACATCTCATCCACCTCTACAAGTCCTCACAGCAGAGTTGCTGGCCCTCCCTGAGCACCACATAGACGAGAGTCTAGTAATCAAGTCTAGAGTCCTTGCATAGGAACACTCATGGTCATCTTTGGGGCAGCATGCTTGCCTCATGGATGCTGATAGTGGCGATATTGTATGACAACTGATCAGCAAACCTTTCAACGTCACACACCTGAGATTTTCTTTGGCAGCTACTTAGATCTCTGAAAAGACTTTCCTACAATGCAATTTGTTTTACTTTTTCTTGCTACACGTTTAGAACAATCTTATAACTGAAGCCTTTTAATGATAGTTAGCAAAAGATGCACCTTTTTCAATAATGTAAAGTTGACCCCCAGCACAACCTTGTCACCTTATGCTCCTAAAATCTTATTGGCATTTTTGAGTAGTGTAGTTTTTATATGTTTGGCACTACGTGGTAGGAAAACCAGAGGGCTACAGTGCTAGAGAATTAAAAATGAATATCTGAGGGCAACCTGCCTGGAGATGGTAAGTCCTGTGTTTGAATCTTGTCTTTGTCTTGATGCTGCCTTCTTTCTTGGAGTCCAACTACTTCTTGAAGCCCAGTTTCTTCCTGAAGTTGACCTGCCCAGCCCCAGAAATTCAGGACCCTTTTTAGTGACTCCTTGTCCCTTCCCCTCTTCAGAAGGACCCAGTACAGCTTCCAAATTTTCCAGTATTGGCTGGGGGTGAGGTGGGGAGGGAGAGACAGTATCTGTGGAATCTACTTCTCACCTTCTGGAGGTGTGAATTCTCATCAAAAGGGGTTCACAGTTTCCTGGCTGACTGAGTTTCTGAGGGTGTGAACTCTCATTTCCTGGCTGATTGAGCTGAAAGGGTGGAGCTCTCCAAGAGCCCCTCCACCTACTGCTAAGTAGGGTGTTCAAGCTCTTGTCAATTCAATTCAAGAGTAGACAAAGGAAAGTTAATCCTGTCTTCCCAATCTGGTGAGGTACTAAGTAGGGGTACTTAAGTTATTGTTAACCAAAGTGTTAACTCCAACTAGGCAAAGAGAATAAAGGATTCCCTTTTTACAAGTGTAAACTCAGAATAGACAAAGAGAACCAAGAATTTCCTTTCACACTGGACAGCTAGAAACCTATTGGATGCTAAAACCACAGGTTGACAGTTTGTTCTCAGAAGGTATTGTTTCTGTACTTTGATGAATTAAGTTTGGTTGCATTATTGAGAAATAGAACTATTATTTCCAGCCCTCTAAATAGCACACCAAATAGTAAATCAGCTATATCTATCCATGTGCATTACAAAGACATCAGTCCTTAGACCAAGCCATTCCTGTCCCTCCCCCTAGGAGCAGTAGCCACAAATGCACTTCCAACTGTCATCCCCAGATCCAGATCATCTGGCTACTCCTGTTATTACTCTGACTTGGCCCAACTGAAATCCTGTCTGTGCAAGCAACACAATCAAGTCTCAGAAGGAGTCTTGGCACCATTTATCAGGAGTTCCAAGGAATTTGATTAGAGCCTGTAAGGAAAGGAATAGATCTGCTCCAACTCTAACCACATTCAACAACCAGTCCTTAGAGTGACCCCACTAGTGGCAAGCCCTCAGCTTGGGTCAAGAGAAGAGTGAGAAGCTAAAGTCAAGGTTTCCCAGTAGAGTCACTTTTCTGAAACATTCAGTGAAAGAATGGAGCCTAAGTTTTTGTATCAAAATAACTTAGAGAACATAACTGATCATTCATATTATACCCAGGGCTTCCTTAGCATTTGTTATGAATAAAAATTCAAACACACTGTGCCTAGCACATAGTAGGCACTGAAAAAGGTTTCCTGAAGTGAATTGAAAGGCTTTAATTACATGCCCCATTAAGAAGGAACAGGGGCTCAGCTGGCGGGAGTTTTGTAGTACATGATTGAAAAGGACTGAATTCTTTGTGACTCCATTTCGGATTTTCTTGTCAAAGATACTGGAATGGTTTGCCTTGTCCTAGATTTCTTCAGGCATTTGAAAAGTTGACATCTGGTGGATAAGCAGATCTAGAAATTGTAGAGTCTTGGGAGACCGAGTTCTCCAAAAGGAAGAACTGAGGCCCCCCAGGCTTAACTCATTTGCTTCAGATTACTCAGGGTAAATCAGTGAAAGAGATTTTGAACTTAGATCTTCTAATACTGCATCCTCATTCCATTGTATGACAGTGACTGATTCTATTTGACAGCAATCAGAAAGGGAAGATAGATGTCTCTAAAAGACACATGTAGGGGGCAGCTAGGTGGCTCAGTGGATTGAGAGTTAGGCCTAGAGATGGGAGGTCCTAGGTTCAAATCTGGCCTCAGATACTTTCCAACTGTATGACTCTGGACAAGTCACTTAACTCTCACGGCCTAGTCCTCACTGCTCTTCTGCCTTAGAGCCAATACATAGTAAGGGTTTTTTTTTTTTTAAATAATACATAAAAGACAAATCTAGACAGTATTTGCTAGAGACTTCCTGACATTGAGGGTTGTCCTATTTGTTGGATGACTCTGAAAGACAAAGTGAGACTGGAAACTCTGCAACTCTGCCTCACTTAAATACAACTCATGTATAAGTCCCCCCTGCTAAATAGATTCTGTTTTTATTCCCCATTTTAAAAATGAGGAAACTGAGGCAAAAAAGTAATATATCCAGGTCACTGAGGTAGAGAGCAGTCTTCTCAAGGGTGTGAACTCCGTTTTCATTGTTTCTGAATTGTGAGTTCTTTGATGTACTCACAAGGTGTTGTTACTGAGGGGTGATGATTTGGTGAGGAAGAAGAAAATAATTTTTTTATTGGTTCTCACCTGATAAGATTGTAGAGTTCACACCTTCCTTGAGTGAGTGGGAAAGTGGAGGAGAATCTGGGAGGAAAAGTCCTATAAAAGCCCAGTCATGGCTCAGTTTGAGAAGTCTCTGTTCAGGGTCTAGATTTCAGCTGGAGCTCTATTCCTGACCAGGCCTATTCCAGGATTTGTGGACATTGTGGAGCCCCAGGAGGGAGAACAGGAGAAAGAACTGCTGAGAGGTTCAACAAGATCACTGACCTTTTGAGTAGTAAGAACAGTATTGGTGTCCCAGCCACAATGGCTACTTCGGGTTCTGCAGGGAAGAAGCTGCTGAAAGAAGACACAACCAAAGTGGAATTTGAAACCAGTGAAGAAGTGGACGTGACACCCACTTTTGACTTAGTGGGTTTGCGGGAGGACTTGCTAAGAGGCATCTATGCCTACGGGTTTGAGAAACCATCTGCTATCCAACAGCGAGCTCTCAAACAAATTATTAAAGGAAGAGACGTCATTGCACAGTCTCAGTCTGGTACAGGCAAAACAGCAACATTTAGCATTTCAGTCCTCCAATGTTTGGATATTCAGGTGAGAGAAACCCAGGCTTTGATCTTAGCCCCAACCAGGGAATTAGCTGTACAAATTCAAAAGGTTCTTCTTGCTCTTGGTGACTACATGAATGTCCAATGTCATGCCTGTATTGGGGGAACAAATGTTGGTGATGATATCAGGCAACTGGATCGTGGACAACATGTTGTTGCTGGGACACCAGGTCGTGTATTTGATATGATTCGTCGCAGAAGTTTAACAACTCGTGCTATCAAGATGTTGGTTTTGGATGAAGCTGACCAAATGCTTGACAAAGGATTCAAGGAACAGATTTATGATGTGTACAGATACCTGCCTCCTTCTATTCAAGTGGTTTTGATCAGTGCCACGTTGCCTCATGAGATCTTAGAAATGACCACTAAATTCATGACTGATCCAATTCGCATCCTGGTAAGACGTGATGAATTGACTCTCGAGGGAATCAAACAGTTTTTTGTGGCAGTGGAGCGAGAAGAATGGAAATTTGACACTGTGTGTGACCTTTATGATTCTTTGACCATCACTCAAGCAGTCATCTTTTGTAATACCAAGAGGAAGGTTGACTGGCTGACTGAGAAAATGAGAGAAGCCAACTTCACTGTTTCATCAATTCATGGAGACATGCCCTCAAGAGAGAGAAAGTTTATCATGAAAGAGTTCAGATCTGGAGTAAACAGAGTTCTTATTTCTACAGACGTCTGGGCTAGAGGATTAGATGTTCCTCAAGTCTCGCTCATCATTAACTATGACTTGCCCAATAACAGAGAATTATACATACACAGAATTGGGAGATCAGGTCGATATGGCCGAAAGGGTGTTGCAATTAACTTTGTGAAGAATGATGATATCCGTATTCTCAGAGATATTGAACAGTACTACTCAACTCAAATTGATGAAATGCCCATGAATGTTGCTGATCTCATCTAATGAAACAACTTTGAACACCAGTTGGGGATGGCTTCTCTAACTGTATACTACATTTGGAATTTTGAAATCGAAGGAAATAAAAATCTGCAAAAATCTACCTTTGGCTAAGTGTCTTTTCTTTCTACATCTTTCTTTAGGAGATGGATGTGGTTAACAGATCAGGGGTGTAAACTCCTTCATTGTTTCTGAATCATGAGTTCTTTGATGTAATAACACAAGGTGTTGAGGGGTGGTGATTTGGTGAGGAAGAAGGATTTTTTTAATTGAATCTCTCCTGATAAGGTTGGGGAGAACTCATGCTTTCTTTGAGTAAGAAAAGGGAGGAAAGAATCTGGGAGGAAAAGTCTTATAAAAGCCCAGTAGTGGCTTAATTTGAGAAGTCTCTGTTCAGGGTCTAGATTTCAGCTGGAGTGGAATTCCTGACCATGCTCATTCGAATATTTGTGGGCAGAGTGAAGCTCTATGGAAAGAGAACAAGAGAAAGAGTTGCTGAGTTTCAACAAGGACACTGAACCTTTCAGTATTAAAAGAAGGACCAATACCATTCTTGTTTTTCTTTTCCCATAAAAGATTTGAGTCATTCCCAAACTATGGTTTTTGGGTTCTGCTTTGAGAGTTCTGGGGAAAAGGGGGAGTTATTGTGCTGTCCTAACATCAGAGGCTGTGGGATCCCAATTCCACTGAATATTGAAGATGACAACAGCAGGAAGGTCTACATTTGAACCTGCAAGAGATGGAAGAGGAAAAGGGGGAAGGTGATTTGAGTCAATTTTCCAAGCAATATTCAAGCAGAAATCTTCCTTCTCACACAAAGATTAACTACAAACTACTCAAGATGCTCCTGAAGAGGTTTGCAACTATGACTTTAGGCAAGAACTAGGAGAGAATTGCTTCAAGAGCAACCCCCCCCCCCAAAAAAAAAAAAAAACAGAGGAGAATAAATAAGATGGCTGGCAAGGTAGGAAGGTGTCAGTTTATGAAAGCTTTTGAAAACCAAATAGATAATTTTATAGTTGAACATATAGGAAATAGTGAGCCACTAGAAGCAGATAAGGGAGTGAGAAGGACAGACCTGCACTTGAGGAAGACCTATTTGACAGCTGAGTAGAAATGCACTGGATTCTGGAGAAACTTGAAGCAGACAGATTCATCAGTGGCTATTGTAGCTGTCTAGGTGTGAGATGAAGGATCAGGGCAGTGTCAGCATCAGAGAAAAGAGAGTATGATCAAAGAGATGGTGCAAAGGTGAAATTGATGATTGATTCAAATTGAATAGGTAATTGGATATGAATGGAAAATAAGTAAATTTGACAATCATTAGAATAGAGATGTCAATCAATGGGAGCTGACAAGATCACCAAGCAAAATAGTATACATAAAGAGAAGAGGGCTCCAGTTAGAATACTGTGGAGCATGTACAGTTAGTAGGCATGACCTGAAAGACTACTTCTCCAGGCTTCTTTGCTAAATCTAACACTAATAAGGAGAAGGAACAGTGTTATAAAATCCCAGAGAGAAGAGGACAAATGACATGTCATAAATTGTAGGTAGAGTATGAGGACTAAGAAGACCATGACAGAATTATAAGTCACTAGTAACATTGGGGAAATGACCTCAGAAGCTAGACTGGAGTTTAAGAGTAAAAGTAAAGGTGCTGGCTATAGACTAATTTCTCAAGGAATTGCGTTACAAAAAATTGGATAATTCAAGGAAGTGATCAGCTATGCCTATGCCATCTAAAGAGCTTCACCAAGTGTTCCCAAAGGTGCCAACCACATGGTCTTGACCTAAGTTGATCAGCTCTATTCCAACGAGAAGTTTATGACCAAAGGACCCCAATTGTGAAGAGGATCAATGAATCTTGGGGATTTCAAAGCCACAAAGAGGAAGAATTTGAACATGCTCAATCTGTGGAGATTTATACTCAGGACAATTTCTTTTACTAGAGCCTAGAAAAGTGTTTTTGTGTTCTTACTTGTCATTGTTCATGCTAAGATGAAAAGACAAGTCAGTGTATAAAAAGATTGTTTCAAAAATGATGCTCTGCAATGGAGCTGAGGACCCTGAAGGGATCATAGACCAGAAGAAAACGATGGACCCCCAAACACCTGTAGAAAAGGAGTGCATCAGTTTAGTGCACTCCAGCAGTTCAGCTCCTGCCAATACAAAATGAAACAGTTCCTAGACTGTTTCTAGGAGTCAAGAAGAATCACTGGCAGTTACTTTGGCCTGTCTGAGTCACCTGACTCCCACGGATTGGCATTCCATTGATTGAAATTTTGGTAAAACACTGGAAAAGCAAGTTCTACTTTGAAACAGAACCAGCAACTCCACATTCAAGATATGGTGTTTAAACACTTTTCAGCCTTCTTTAGTCTGTTCTGAATGCATGGCTTATTCTGCCCATTATCCTCCATTGCTAGCTAGTCCCCTGTCACCTTATTCAATGAATTTGGTCAGAATAAATGATTCTTTTTGCTGGTGACAACAGAGTAGGACCTTTGGGACTTATTAGTCCATATTTATCTTAGCAGACCATTTCTATGCATGGTAGCATCCCTTGACACCTCCAACTTTTACATTTCTAAGTTTGTAATGAGAAATCAATCTGCCTAGCATGAGAATTTGTATTTTTTCTTGTTTGATCAGCTATTTCATGAAGGGTAGACCTATTTAATGTTTTATCTTCATTTTTCCTGGCATAGGATCAGGAATAGCTTTTTTATTACCATCAAATTCTTTTTCTTGCAACTATCACTTTAAGACTCAAGAGAGTTTGGCCATTGTCCATAGATAGTCTTGTATTGAGGATTTGAGCTCAACTTGAATAGGTATGAAATTTTGAGAGTCTCATATCCTTTTGATGGATAAATATAGGAAATCCAACACCAGTTGGCTTTGTGTTGAATAGTGAATCCCCAAAGAGAAGAATAATTTAGAGGCAACATAAGATTAGGATGAAAGACATCCCAAAGGAACTCTAGGAAAAAAATAGTTTCATTATTGAAATATCAGCTCAGGTGAAAACCTCTCCCACTAACTGTAAACAATGATGTAGATAACTTACTACAGCATTATGGTCTCCAGTGAATCTACTATTTATTCACAAACCATTTGAGTGGCACAAAAAAATTTCCTTCAAGGAAATCTGTTAACAAGGAATACAAATGTTATTGAGATCTACTTAATTTCTTTCCTCCTTTGAGGATACTGCCCATAGATTTTTGACACTAGTTCAGGACACAATTGTAACACTTGAGGAAAATTATTATTTGATATTCTGTCTTATGATTTATAATCCTGATCTGTAACATTGCCTTTCTTTGGCCTGACAGTCCTAGAAGTACCCTTGTATTCTCAATCTCAATTACTCTAATTTTAGAAGATGCTCTGGGGCAAGGAATAGAAGTTCTACTCTTTCTGTTAATAAGAATAGACTTGAACTAGGAGAACTGTCTTTGGAGTTTGAGCTCCCCATTGAAGTGAGAGCATTTGGTTCATACCTGAGGTGATCTTACTGTCTACATCATCAAAGGCTATTAGAATCTTATGACTGACCATTGCCCATGAATCCCCTACTCAGCAGTAAGTAATTGAGGTGGGGAAAAACCCACCTCCTTAGCTATGTCAGAACTGTATTTAAAAGACTTGGGGTTCCAACAACAGGGAAATGGGTTCGAGTCAAGAACACATGTGATAACCAGTGGAATCATGCGTCTGCTATGGGAGAGGGAAAGGCGAGGGGGGGGGGGCGAGGGGAGGAAAAGAAAATGATCTTTGTTTCCAGTGAATAATGTATGAAAACGACCAAATAAAAAAAAAAGAAATAACCCCCCCCCAAAAAAAGACTTGGGTTACCAAGAGAAACTGTAGACCATTAACTTATTGATTATTGCTAGTTCAGTCAACAAATTTATTTTTCCACACCCAGATCCCAGTCACTTTGCATTTTATTCACTACACCCCTTCATGGTAGTAGTTCAATTCTGTAGTCCCCTTCTGAGTCATGGATAGAAAGAAAGTTTATGATCTTCTTGGAGATACAGCTTCAACTGCTCCCACTTGATGGTCAGTCCACCAAGTTTGGTTCACCAACAGCTGCCTAAAATGAAGCAACAATCAGAAGATATGAGTACCACAACTGACCGGGCATTAGGAAACAAGTGATTTACTAAGAAACAGCCTCATGGAAGATGAGATTACATATCTTTAAATGATCTTTGATCTTTGAAGATCAGGAAGCTTTACAAATAAAATATTTTCTCATCCTTTTTTTTTCTTTTGAGGTTGGGAAGAATGTCGGAAAACAGAAAAATGAACAGATTTTTTCCTCCTTCAGTTAAATATCAGTTTTCTGGCATGACATTTGTATGCCTATACAAACAGGCTTTGTATTTTCTAAAAAGTCATTGTAACATTGGAATTTGTCGTGTCATCCTTTCTTCTGGGTTTTCACTCTCACAAGGAGTAACCGCTCTTCTAAGAGGATATATAGAGCTAGGTAATTCCTACATACTAAGAGATCACAACCACTAAGTACACTTGTGTATGGTCTTTCTTTTGGTTGGTAAAAAAAAACTTTGTTATATTAGAAAAAACCTGTTTCTGATTACCTACTCCCAGAGTTTATTAATTCTTCCTTTCATCATGTTTCTTTGCAATGACTGTCTTTTGTGCATTTGTTCAGATATCCTCTTAATTCATCTGTTAAACCTCCAAGACCTATGGAAGTTGAAGGCAAACCTAGTATGTCTTGGGTTGTCTGGGGGTAGTAATTCTTCAAAGAATGGCTGCAATGTGCCAAATATAGCTGGAGGAAGGGGATTGCTATCTCGATCTATTTTGCAAGCACAAAATGCTTCTCCAGTCTTTGCCCATGTTTATGCCCTCTTGTGGCAATTATCAATTCAGTTTCCAAACATTGGAGAACTTATCCTCAAGAGGTTAATTCTCAATTTTAGAAAAGGCTATCGAAGAAATGATAAACAGCTTTGTCTAAATGCTACAAAATTCATTGCGCATCTCATGAACCAGGAGGTGGCACACGAAGTTTTGTGTTTAGAGATGCTGACCTTGCTTCTTGAAAGGCCAACAGATGATAGTGTTGAATTAGTCATTGGATGTCTCAAAGAATGTGGCCATAAAATTAACCGAAGTATCACCTAGAGGAATCCATACTGTATTTGAACACCTTCGTAATATTCTCCATGAATCTGAAATTGAGAAACGAGTTCAGTGTATGATTGAAGTGATGTTTGCAGTATGTAAGGATGAATTCAAGAATCACCCTGTTATTCTGGAAGGACTTGATCTAGAAGAAGACAACTAGTTGAATATGGAGGCAAGCCAGAAAGAGAGAACTTCAGGCTTGCAAACCAAGGCTGCAACCTGATCTACAAAATCAAGGATTTGCAGGACTGTAGACCAAGGTGATTATCTGTCTGTCAATCAAGGTGAAGATTCCAAATGGAATGCTTGAGTTGGCCAAGGGGAGGATTCTGCTCTCTCTCTCTCTCTCTCTCTAGGATTTGACTGACCAAGGAGACTTTGGCTCTCGGGGATTTTCTGACCAAAGGAGACAAGCCTGACTGAAGAGGGAAGAAGTGGAGAACTAATATTGTTAGCTTTTGTCCCAGGCTGAAGGACCCTTGAGGGGAGACTTCTGAAATTAGGCTGAGAGACCTTGGTGACTTCTGTAAATTGAAAGAAGAAAAGAAGATTTTAAATAGTTGTCCTCCATTTCTCTGACTGTCCCTCTGTGACTGGACTGATTTCCTAAATTCCTCCTATCCCTCATTATAGATTAGGGGAAATCCTCATCCCTCTTACCTCAGTTTCTCATCCTGTTGTTTCCCAATAAACACCTTACCTGAGAAAGGAAAGAGAATCTTCATTGCCCACTCAGGAGGGAGGGGAGAAGCCACAAGCTTCAAGAAGAAAGTGGGAGGGAGAAGCTGGAAGAAGAGAAAGGGGGTGAGGGAGTGTGTGGGATCTGGGAGTGAAGGGAGGAGGAGGTTAGGAAATAGATTGATCTACTAGTCATCAATAGAGGTCAGTAGACAAACCCAGAGCATTCCCCTGTAACTAGGTACTCTCAGGTGTGTCCCCATACTAGTAGCAGTTCTAGTCACAAGCCAGAGTTCATTCTAGTCATAACAAGAAATAGTGTCACACAGATCTGTATATGTGACTAGTTCACTCATATGCTCCCATTGGAAAATGACTATCTGTATTAATGTTTTCAAGGTATATCCTAATTTTATGGAAAATGAAGAGAAGTACACACTATTAAAGAAATTCTTAGCTTGGTGGTTCAGTGGATTGAGAGTCAGGCCTAGAGATGGGAGGTCCTAGGTTCAAATCTGGCCTCAGACACTTCCCAGCTGTGTGACCCTGGGCAAGTCACTTGACCCCCATTGCCTAGCCCTTACCACTCTTCTGCCTTGGAGCCAAAACACAGTATTGACTCCAAGACTGAAGGTGAGGGTTTAAAAAAAAAAAAAAGAATCTTATAACTGAAGCCTTTTAATTACAATTAGCAAAAGATGCATCTTTTTCAATAATCTAAGGTTGACCCCCAGCACAGACTTGTCACCTTATGCTCCTAAAATCTTATTGGCATTTTTGAGCAATGGAGTTTTTATGTTTGGCATCCTTCAGGCTTGCACTAAGCTTCAGAAGCCCCATATATTCACAAAGTTGTTGAAAGTATTTTGATGAAAATTCTACTGGAAGATGCAGTAGTTTCTTCACTCCAAATGTTAAACTGTAAAAACAAACAAAACATGGAACTATGAAATAGTCAGAAAACCCAAGTCTTTAATCAAGTAAGGGATAAGTCCAATATTTGGCTCTTTACTCCGTTTGGTGCCCCAACTTTTCCAGGGTCTATACCCTGGACTCTGGGGACGTTATCCCTGGGAGTGACACCATGTTAGACTCCAAAGAGACATTAAAGTTGGGAAGCTTAAATACCTTCTAGGTGAAACATGGGGGCTGAGGATGAGAGGGACAGTTGATTGACTTCACAATGGTAACAAAGGAAAACCAGGAGTTCCAGAAAGGAATAACAATGAGAGGCTGGTGCTTTACACAATGGACACAAAAGGGAAAGATCCAGCCATGGGCTGGGCCACCCAGATAAAGGACTTTGGGCTAAGGGGAGAAACCTTTGGGACCAGAGAGATACTTCTACCCAAACTACAAAGTCTATTGTTAGTCTGAGACTTGTGCAATAGGACTTTCCCTCAGGGAGGAACTCTCTCTTGTGACAAGGTCAGACCTGAGGCTTTCACCTTCAAGCTAACTAAACTGGGAATCATTCAATCTTTCTAGGCTACAAGTTTGAGGGCTTCTAGATTCCGCATTGACAGGACCTGCCTGCTCAGCTCTCCAGGACTAGCCTTGGTGGGAATCCATGGCCGCAGTTGGGTTCCCACCCAATAAAGCCACCTCCTTCCTTCCCTTGGGCTCCCTGTCCTGGGCAGCTCCACACGAAATGGCCACTGAGTCACTCCACCTCCCCACTCCAGTACAACAACAGTGTCTCCTTTCACAATGGGTGAAACGCCTTTAAAAGAAGCTCTTTTCGATGGCGAGGTCTCCTCATTCTTCTAAAAGACAAGTATGTCATATGGTTATGGTGTGTCATAGATTTCTCAGGTTTTGTTTTGAAAGCAAGACAGGCAGTGAATGATGGAGTTTGTGAGTTAAGATGAGACATGATCAGAATGTTAGCATACCTTGTTTATGCCTCAGTATAACAGGCTGTAAAGCAGATAATGGAGAATGTTAGGGAAATGGGAGCATTTCTAAAAATATTTCTTTTAGAAATAGCCAGAGAAATGGGCAACCCTTCTTCCCTTCTCTGTCCTTCAGTGTGGAAGATCTGTCCGTTATCCAGGTTTTTTTTAAACTATTTGCATCTCCAAAGTGACCAAACAAAGCTCATGGAAGCCTCCCCTACGGTCCACTTTGGCGGTGGGATTAGTTGACTTGTCTACTTAATGTTCATGGAATTAACTGTCCTCATACAAGACAATTGTACAGATCCAAATGTGCAGAGGTGAATGTCTTCTGTTAAAGAGCCAGTGGCTCCTTAAGAAATTACTCACTGTGTAGATACATCTTTTGGCTCATTTAGTAGCCACTTGATTCCTGGGAATCTGTCTTAGAGTATCTTTAAAGTGCCTGTAGTTGAGTAAGCAATTCACTACACTTTTCTGCCTATTCAGTTTAAGGCCTCTTCAAATTCATTGATATATTTTCCCCTTAAGTATTATGCTTTAGCATGCCAATTTCCTTACTAACACATCAGTTTCTTGAGTAAGAATGTACCGATTGAGGGGAGAGGGTACTTGCACCTCTGGTTACTGGTGAGAATTTATTGAACAGCTTTAGTTAGTTGAAGTATGAGGTTTGCTCAGACTGATCTGGAGCTCATTTTGTTTTTCAAATGCCTTTTTCAAGTCAAGGAAGTTTGTCCAAGAACCCAGTGATTTTCCTTCAGTGAGATTTTTCAGAAGCTTCTTTGAGAACTTTTCTTGAAGAGTTTCAACAGAATATGGTGCGTTTTGTGTGTGTGTGTGTGTGTGTTCTTTTCTGTTTGCATCAATGTTTCCCAGTTCTTTCAGCTTAAATCGGTCCAGTGCTCCATTCTTCAGTTGGTTTATTTCATCTTGGAGAGCCTTCTCTGTCACCTTTAACCCTTTAAAGCATCTCTTTCCTTCATGACTATTTATCTTCCTTAGACTTGAATCAAGTTTCCGGGTACCACAGTCTGTATTTCATGTCACTGAACAGCTCCTCCAATTGATAGAGGAATTCTTTGGAGTAACTTACTATGAGGCAAGAGTAAGACTAAGAAGCACTTTTGTGTTTCTTAAAGATTTTAGCTTCTTTATTATAATTTATTACTGTTTTCTCTAAAATCACTGAATACTAGACATCTGAGCTTCCCGAGACTTTTTTCAACTGGTTAATTTTTGCTTCTCTGTATGCTTTTGGGGGCTGTTCTTGCATACAGACCATGATAGCACCTTTCTATACCAAACCAAGGGTGCAGGGCATACTTAGAAAAACTGTATCACTATATCAACTCTTGTCTTTAGTGTTCTTGGGAGGAGCACAAGTTCTTCCCATCTCCACCTTTACACTTTCCTACATCTAGTTTCAAATTAGAATGGGAAGAAAATTAATAAATGTTACATAATGAGTTATTTCCTTCTCATAATCATCACTCCCCAGACTTCTTGAGTGAAAGTTTGGCATAACCTCATAGACAACAGCCTTAAGCTTTCTTCTTCCTAGGAATCAACACCTGAACAAATAACTGATTTTTAATACTCATCCTTCTGCTTCTTTATAAATGTTTCATAAGCCTATGGCTCCTATTCTATGACAGCAGAGCCTTCTCCATTCCCTCACTAACTGATCCTGCATGCTGGTGAGGAGTCCTTCAGGGGACTGAGTCCATCTAAACCATGGCAGATCATTCCTCCAATTGACTGAGTCCTTTATTCTATAGTCATTCATTCTTGTGGAGGAATAAATGCCTTTTTCTGCTGGTGGCTGGGACTAGTCTATCTAGGTGAGATAAAGGGGATCTTTGATAACGCAAATCTGTTGGTGTATGTAGTGTAAACATTTATCACTTAGTTGGCTTACTCTGACACATAACAAATTTAGCATCTCATTGATGGAGGGATATTCCAATCATCCTCTAGCAACCTCTTAAATATATATATTTCAATTTTTTAATTGGGCAGCTATATGGTACATCAGATAAAGCATCAGACCTGGAGTCAGAAAGACATATTCTTGTGCCCAAATCTAACTTTGGACACTTATTAGCTGTATGGCCTTGGGCAAGTAGCTGTACCTTGTTTGCCTCAGTTTCCTCATGTAAAATGAACTGGAAAAAGAAATGGCAAACCACTCCAGGATCTTTGCCAAGGAAACCCCAAGTGGGGTGATGAAGAGTGAAATGAACAAATTTTCATTTGGATTGTCCTTCATGAAATTCTTCATTACCATTAACTTTCCCAAGAGGTCTATGGATTCTTTTGATAGAATGTTTTTTTAGGTCAATTTAGTGTCAGAAAATTCGGATCCTTAGTTATCTGACACCCTGTGTCTACACTGTTCAGCCAGGCTCTTGTGTTAAGGTTCAAGCCTTTAGCTTTACTATGTATTTTAGATCACTAGCCTCTTCTTTGTCTTTTTGTCATTCAAGCTGTCAACCATTTGATTTCTTGAAGCTACAGTGTCTTACTAGTCTCACTCACTTTTCTTAAATCTTGATTTTCCTATACCTTGACAGTGATATTCCAGATCTTCAGGTTAGTAAAAATGCTATTTGAACCCTGAGTTTTTTTTTTCCTTTCCCTCAGCCTTCTTGGAAAATACAACTGACTTTCCTTTTATATAGATATAAAGATGGTAGATGAAATTCTTAAAATGGATAACCTAATTTCTAGAAATTAAATAAAAACCTATATTGGAAGCCCTAATGTGTGCTGACACCAATCATGGAAAACACATGTCCAACCCTGGAAGAGGAAGATGTGGGATGTCTGTGTCCCTGATAATGACCACAATGGTTCAATACTTGCCTTGGCTCTTTCTTTCAGATAGTCTCAAGAACTTGCCTTGATCCTTGATTTAATTCAATTTCCAATGATCAGTGCCTAGTTTGATTATTTCTCCTAAGCTATTCAGGTCCCAAGGCAAAAAACAGTTCTACCTTTTTAGTTCAAGGATTACCTGAATTCAGTGATCTAAGTATAAAAACCACATATGTGGCTGTCAACTTACCTTATGACAAGTGTTCTACCCTTTTTTAGAGCTTTAAGAATTTTCACTCACGATGAGTTAGGCACATATCCTCTACTTACACTTCAGTCTTAGTGTGGGAGGGCTAGCCTAAATTAGATCTCCCCAGAATAACACTGGTATTAGTGGGATGGTGGTGATATTCACTGTAGGATTTATGTCCCCCTTTCCAAGCTGGCTGCTTTGTTTTCTCTCTGCCTTTTCCATGGGATCTTGAAGAGTGCAGCTTAGTCCCAGAAACCAGGCAAATGCCTCTGGTTTGTTTCATGGTTCTATTAAAATGATGTACTGCTAAAATCAGAAATTCAAGATATACTTGTATTACTGTTGATGAGAATAATCTTTTCCTGCTATGTTATTCTAAAAGTTTAGTGTGTTATAACAAATAAAAAAAGGAGATGGAAAAAGAAAGAACTCTCCACAAAGGACTGATTTTAATTTTCTTCCCTGTATCCTCTGCATTTCTCCTCTTTCTAGATCCTTTGGAATACTCATCTATGGGCCAGGAAAAGAGAACCATTATCTTAGAAGATCTTTATTCTAGAAACCTATGAAGATACCTCAGTTCAAAGATTTATGAAAAATGATAGATTTACTTAATCTCTTTAAGATTAAACAGAATAATGACTAGAGTCAGTCTTGAAGGAAGCAGTGTCTTACCACTGGGATTGAGTTATGTGATGAGGATATCACTTAAATTTTTCTAGATAATTAGTGAAGACTATTCATTTAAAGGCTGTAGGGTTGAGACTGAATATAAATTTAGTTGGTCACCAGGGATTAATTAAAATCCCAACAAAAATACTCAAGTCGTTTGTGAATTTTATGGTGGTTTAATTAATATGGAGGGAAGGAATTAAGAAGAGAGAGGGAAGGGGGTATAAGATTTCTCCAGCCTAGACTAAGCCAAGGGGAGTTCCAAGAACTCAGCCAAGAGGTCTCCTTAGAAGATTAAGGGCTTTCTAAGAGGATAGTGTTTTGGAAGGTAAAGGAAAAAGGAATCACTTTTAAACTACTCACCTAGCATGCCCACAACAAGATGTGGCCCAGCACCCTCCACATTGCCAACAGAGACCAACATCTCCAGGAGCAAGAGACAGAGAGTCATATCTCTGTGAGAGTCAGAACCACCTTGCCAAAGAGCCAGAGCCATGTCTCTGAGAAAAGAGTTGGAGAGAGGAAGTGATGAAAAAGATATAGACCATTTTTACATCACTTTCTGCATTTCACATGCACCTATGGTAGCTTAAGCTTGACTTAGGACAGCCCAGGGGGGTCTGTCAGTTTTTTCTTGTCATTTGCTAGCACATGTGGTCATAGGCCATCCTCATCAACACTTAATCCTTAAGTAGGGGTTTGTTAGGATTTTTAAAACTAATCAGGGCATAGAAAATCTAAAATTTATAAGGCAAAGTACAGATCTACAGATACAGGGAATTTCTGAACCTGGGACCTTCCATATGTCAATAAAATGCCAATAAAATCACAATCCTTATCTCTCGGTATTCTTTCCAAGGACATATCATGTTAACATCCATTCTCTTCTCAAGAGTACATGTTTTCTTTCTTGGTAATTGGTCCTGCTTTTCCCAAAAAAATTCCTTCATGGCACACACTGTTGTTGTTGTACTCATGAGTGAGATTAGAAAAAAATATTCCAGTGGGCAGAAGTTCATGACTTAGTTTCCATGACTGGGAGGACAACTACAAACTAATCTGTAGTTAAACTGCAGAATTGAATCTCATTTTCTTGGTTATGTAATCCCATTCTATCCACTGTTTGAAATTTCTTGAATCTATACACCAGTTTCTTGATGAAGTTGCTCCCAAATCCTTCAGTCTCAAAAACAATTTTATTTAGATACAAATGGTATGAAAAATCTCCATTTAAAAAGTATTAAGAAATTATGTGCCAAGCAATAGTTTCAAAGAAAAGTTCATTAAAACAAAGATTCTGTTATGGTCCTTGGCCTCTCTCCATAGGATGAAAGGCAATGTCTGCAAGGAATGGGGTCATGTCTTTCCAGCTCATGTTCCTCACATGGAAATGGGCCAGGCACAGAGGTTTCTATTCAAGGCATTCTAAATAGTAATACTATGTATCAATGGATTATGAACAGTTGAATTATTTTCATGGCATAACCCATTTCATTGTCCCCTTAATGGGAGTTAACAATTTTCTGAAGGCACAATCCAGCCCATTTTATTCCTTATCTCAACCTGGATCAGTGTGCCAAGGCATGTTAAAGGTAGATAGCATAAGTATTAGAAGTCTACAGATTGCTCATGCAATTGTTTATCACTGTTTGATAGACAAGAGTTGCCTGATCCTCACTTTCTTCTGAAAAAGTGCATTTCTGGGGGGGAGAAAGGGGAAAGAGTGTTTCAGGATTAGAACACTACCAAGCACTGGGAATTCCAAAGAAAAGCAAAAACAGTCCCTGCCTATAAATAGTCTAATTTCTAAGGCAGGAGACATTGTAAATATAAATTGAGACAAATGAGATGGCCACAGTAGTTGATAGGAGTGAACCTTTGGATAAAATATGCTACCAACTGGGGGTGGAAGAGACCCTTTTTCTTTGGAAGTGACCCTTGATCTGGGTCTTAAAGGAAAACAAGGACTCTGGAGGGTAAAAGTGGGGAGGTTAAATATCCAGACATGAGGTAGTGGGGCAGTTAATACAAAAGTATGTAACTTATATGAATAGATGCATAATATAAGTAGATGATAACAATTTGAGCTGTAGAGAGCTGGGAAATGAGTAATAGCAAAACAAAGTAGAAAAAGAATCTGCTTGTGAGGAGCTTGAAATGTACCACAAAAGACTTTTGATATTTCATCAAAGGGGGTAATGGGGAGTTTCTGTAGTCTGAGTAGACCCAATAAGACTTACACCTCAGGAGAATTTTTTGGCAGCAATGGAAAGGATAAACTGGGATTGGGTAGAAACTAGAGATAGGGAGCTCAATGAGAAGGCCAATTCAATGAGATCAAAGGTTCTGAAATCAGAACTACTGTAAATGACTAAGGATGAGTAGGTATGAAGCATCTCTCTTGTGTCAGGTACTGGGCTAATCCCTTAACATGACATCTCTTGGATGTTTGGGAGAATCAGTAAATGTCAGTTATACAGTGCCAATAACAAGAGAATATGGAAAATAAAAATTTTCTTTAAAAACTTTACCTTGGGAGCATTTTGCCTTCCATTTCTGGAAGTTCTCTTGCATCAAAGATTTTTTTCCACTCCACCCCCCCCCACACACACATGGCAACAGGAGAAAGAACTGGTTTTCTAGCTTGGTAATAAAGCCTGGAAAAAAGCAGATAATAGCTCTAATATGTTTAAGGCTTTTAAAAAAAATCTCATGTAGTTAACATGCTAAATGAGACAATCAGTTTGCAGACAAATTCTATCCCCTTCCTTTGTCTATCTTTAACATTTTTTCCATGATATTCTACTGGTAATGGATATTTTGTTGGTAATGATCTTCATCTGGCTATTTGGTTCACATTCAGGACAAGAGAAAATGGATGCTTTCTTTAATGTTGAAAAAATGTATTGGTTTGTTACATTAAAATGACCAGGTATCTCCCACCATCTGCCCCCATTATGGAAAACATTGTTTAACAAAAAGTATATATAGAATTGTCTTATCAATTCTTTCTCTGGAGGCAGACATACCCAAGTCACTCTGGAAACAATATTTCTGTCAATATGTTCTTGGTTCTGCTTTTTTCACTTTCATGTAGGTCTTTTTGTGTATGTTTTAAAATTAACCTGGTCATTGTTCATGTAGCAATAGTATTCCTTGTACAAAGTCATTCTCCAATTGATGGTGTGGCAAAGGGTTTGCACACAAAGGAAGAGTGACAGGCTGTAGAGTTTATGGATCTGCTCACCTCAATGGGGGAGGGGTCCCAGGAGGTCTGGAATATTGAGAAGCCCAGAGATTCTGGTGGGATTTCAGTTTGGATCTCTCTCAGCCTTGAAGCCTAGGAGGAGACATCTGGCCAAACCTTTCTCCTGGGAATATATCCACCTTTTCTTCTCCTGGTGACTGGACGTTCTCCCCTCCTCCCCCATTCCCAACTGAAGGGACAGCTGAAGAAGACAATGGGAGTCCCCTGGATTTCCATGTCCCTGTTGCTACAGAGATGCTATAAATATTTTAGTTGTTTTCTTTTTTTCATGTTCATTCTAGGAAATTAACCTAGTAATGGTATTGCTGAGTCAAAAGGCAGACATAGTGTAGAATTCTTTGGGCATAAACCAGATTGCTTGCAGACAATTGGATCAGTTTACAGTTCAAACAGTTTATTAGTCGCCACCCCAACATTTGTGTTTCTGCCCTTTTATATGACATCTCAGATGTTTATATTTGCACGTCTCTAATCAATCTAGAGTGTTTTTTTTTCCATGTAGTTATATATAGTTTTGAAGTCTTCATTCAAAAACTGTCTATATTCAACCATTTATCAATTGGGAAATGGCTCATGTTCTTATAAATTTGACAAAATTCTCCACATATTTTAGATATGAGACCTCTAAAATGATAAAATTTTCTTACAATTTTCTGCTTTCCTTCTGATTTTGGCTATATTGCTTATTAGTATGAATGTCCTCTTGGTTCTGTAAGATTTAAATTAATATCCAATAATGCCAAGTATTTTATCAACTTTATTAATAATCACTTGAAAGAAAATAAACTAAAAGAAATAGCTCAAATGTAATTATCTAACAAAGTAAACCCATGTATATAGTTCTCCTGCCTGGAATAAAACCCACTTTCCCAGCTCCATCAGGGAAAAAGAGAGTGAGGGGCAGAGCTATGCAAAAGTCACACCTTCCCTACATTAGCATGGTAGCATGAGAAGTAACATGGGAAGCTGGGAAAGAGTTCTACGGTTCAGATTCTAATTGCACAATTCCCCCCTTTATCCCCTTGTCTTCCCCTAATATTCCCTCCCTGATCTTATCCCCTTGTGCTTTTTTCTTAATTTATACACTTTTCTAAAAGTCTCTAACCTCACCTTTTATCTCTCACCCACTTATCTCCTTAAGAAAATCTTTACCCCTCTAAATGTTTATTTTATTTCCTCTTTTACTCTTATGGAATGAGACTACTGTATTCATTACTCCATCCTCTCCTTCCCATCAGTGTAAGATTTTTGTGCCTCTCTTATATGATAATCATTTCATTTGATCCTTACCAGCCAATTTTATTTTGTTTTTTTGATTCATTTCCCTCATATTTAAGTTGATCTCAAAGCTTCTTTCTATATATGTTCTTTCAAACTACTCAAGGATAACATTGTTTTATGTTATTTTCCCATGTGAGAAGTAAACAGTTTGACCTCATTAAATTCTTTATAATTGGACTTTCATGTTGACCTTATGCTATCATTGTAGATCAAACCCAGTACCTTTCGTCTCTGGGCCTGGCTCTCAGTCAACTGAGACACCGAGCTGCCCCCTAGATCAAACTTTCAAATAATGTTGCTAGAGCCTCTGCAATGTTGAAATGATAAGAACCAAGAGATCAAAGACTTCCAGAGAGGCCAGAAAATCACAACAACAACAACAACAAAAACTAAGACATTATCCCACACAGAGAGGGAGAAAAGCTCAACACTAGCATAATAGTTAACAATTTAGAAATCTGTCACTAAAAATTAAAAACAAAAAGTAGGCAGAAGAGAATCCAACTATTGATATCTACCTTAGGAAGAAAAATCAGAGTTCAAATTTAGAAGACAGTGAAATGAAAATATTTATTTCCAAAACTTAAGAAAATAAGTTGGACACAGACCCAAAAAGAACTCTTAAAAGATTTATTTTTATTTATTTTTATTTATTTTTTTAATTTTTATTTGGTCATTTCCAAACACTATTCATTGGAAACAAAGATCATTTTCTTTTCCTCCCCCCCCCCCCCTTCCCACCACCTCTCCCATAGCCAATGCACGATTCCACTGGGTATCACATGTGTTCTTGATTCAAACTCATTTCCATGTGGTTGGTATTTGCATTAGAGTGTTCATTTGGAGTCTCTCCTCAGTCATATCCCCTCAACCCCTGTATTCAAGCAGTTGCTTTTCATCGGTGTTTTACTCCCACAGTTTATCCTCTGCTTGTGGATAGTGTTTTTTAGATCCCTGCAGATTGTTCAGGATCACTGCTTTGCCACTAATGGAGAAGTCCATCACCTTCGATTGTACCACAATGTATCAGTCTCTGTGTACAATGTTTTCCTGGTTCTGCTCCTTTCGCTCTGCATCACTTCCTGGAGGTTGTTCCAGTCTCTGGAATTCCTCCACTTTATTATTCCTTTTAGCACAATAGTATTCCATCACCAACATATACCACAATTTGTTCAGCCATTCCCCTATTGAAGGGCATCCCCTCATTTTCCAATTTTTGGCCACCACAAAGAGTGCAGCTATGAATATTCTTGTACAAGTCTTTTTCCTTATCTCTTTGGGGTACAAACCCAGCAATGCTATAACTGGATCAAAGGGCAGACAGTCTTTTATCGCCCTTTGGGCATAGTTCTAAATTGCCCTCCAGAATGGTTGGATCAATTCACAACTCCACCAGCAATGAATTAATGTCCCTACTTTGCCACATCCCCTCCAGCATTCATTACTTTCCTTTGCTGTTATGTTAGCCAATCTGCTAGGTGTGAGATGATACCTCAGAGTTGTTTTGATTTGCATCTCTCTGATTATGAGAGATTTAGAACACTTTTTCATGTGCTTATTAATAGTTTTGATTTCTTTGGCTGAGAACTGCCTGTTCATGTCCCTTGCCCATTTATCAATTGGAGAATGGCTTGATTTTTTATACCTTTGTCAGAGGTTTTTATGAAGATTGTTTCCCAATTTGTTGCTACCCTTCTGATTTTAGTTACATTGGTTTTGTTTGTACAAAAACTTTTTAATTTGATGTAGTCAAAATTATTTATTTTACATTTTGTGACTCTTTCTATGTTTTGCTTGGTTTTAAAGTCTTTCCCTTCCCAAAGGTCTGACATGTATACTATTCTGTGTTCGCCTAATTTTCTTATAGTTTCTTTTAGTTTCCTTCTTTATGTTCAAGTCATTCACCCATTCTGAATTTATCTTGGTGTAGGGTGTGAGGTGCTGATCCAAACCTAATCTCTCCCACTTCAAAGATTTTTTAAAGAAACTTAAAAAAAACAAATTAAAAAACTTGAAGGGAAAAAATGCAAGAAAATCAAGAAAATCACAACAGGTCAAAGATTTTCAAAAACTTATTAGAAAAGTAACTCATTAAAAATTAGAATTGGACATGGGGAAGATGACAAGTGGATGTTTTCCTTTAATTTTTATTGTGGATTCTAGGCTAAGATGAAGTTGATTTCTTGCTCCCTCTCATTACTTTTCTTGGGTGTTCAGCTTATTAATTTCCAAGTTGGGGTGCTAATGACTTTTGTGGGGAATAGTGATGTCACTTAGAGTTCTACATAGTTCTCTAATATTTCTGGAAAATCTTCATTTATTGGTTAAAGTTTTTCCCTCAAAGGTACAATGGATTCCTCTTATTGGCCATATTTTGGGTGCCTTTGTAGCCAGTACAAACCCAAGATGGAACGAGACCTTGTTAAGGTGTCTGAGAACATCAGAATAATAGCAGTCAGGGTTAATGCAAATCATAAATATAAAACATTGATCTGGAAGCTACTTTAGATCTGTTCTACTTTTGTCAGGGCTATCTTTCACTGTTTTGTTTCTATGCCATCAGATAAGACTAAGGTGATGCACACAAGGTCGCAAATCCTTAATATTTCTTCCTTTGCTCATCCAAGAAGAGAATGTAGGCATTATGGAAGTGGGGGAGGGGGCATGAGTATAGGGGGTCATCATCAATTTTTAGTGATGACATTCATCACATGAGACCATAGAAGTTTGGGGAGTAACCTTACCTGAAATGAGGTGGGGGAAGAAAGGAATATTTCTCAAAGTTTAACCCTTAATACAATTCTGTAGTGATTGAAATAATCTAGAGGCTTTTTTCTTTGTTTTAAATTAATTTATTAATAGACCACTCAAGAAAATTTAAACTGGCCAGTATACAACTTGAACCCCAAAGAAGAGGGAGCAAGATGAAGGAATGGGGTCAAAGAGAGCAGGGTTGGGAAAGAACCCAGGCAGCCAGAAGAGAGTTGGACAAAAGAGATTTCCTGTGGCATAGAACAACATATACCCCTTGTGACCTCATCACTTAGTTCCTCCCTGGATATTACTGATTCAATCTACCTGCTTGGTGGCTGCTTATTCAAGACCTCCCAACTCCTCCCTCATTACTTCATCACAGGAAGAGAAAGATCAAAATGCCAACACACTCTGCTCCATCCATGGTTGGGACAACATGGCCTCCTAGTGCCTGTCAACTAGAGCTTGCTGACTTTACCACCTCCAAAGTCATTTCAAGAACTTTCTTGGGTGGTGTTCAGGTTGGGTTGCTGCAGAAAACAATAAAACTGATGAGCATATAGAAGCAGAATTCATGAGGTTAGAGTGGAGTGGAGAGTTGGGGCTCTTGTGAATCAATGGACTAAACTTGAACTATGGCCAGCCTTTAATATTCTTCTCCAAAGGAGCAGGTCCTCATTAGAGCAACCTCTATCTAATTGAGTTCAGCAGTGTCATAACCAATGTGAGGCAGGTTTCTCTTCAAGGACAGGTTTCTGGGGTCTAATGAGCTCAGTGTTAATGTGAGGAGAAGTAATCATTTGATATGGTGGGAGGATCTTTCCCAGAGAAATATCAGATATATCTTCTAGTTGGTGATTGCCTTCTTTGATTTCTTTTATAGCACTTTGACTTAGCAATCATAGTAGGATAGTCAGAAGGGACCACCAGATGGCTGGAGTGCCTTCTTGGGCAAAGTAGACATGCCTTCCTAGATGTTGGTTGCATTCTTGGATGGACCTCTGGACTAACATCCATGATACATGTAATATAATTTTTTTAAATCTCTATCTGGAGATTGGGGAAAGAGAAGTGGTTTCAGAAGACTAACAAATTTCTTCTTTATTTGCTTGGAATACTGATCATCTTAGGCCATTTCTAGTTCCTTAGCACTAGCTTTCAGATATACTCTGTCCAAATGGGCATTTTAAATGTTGTATTTTTTTTTTAAAATATCTGAAAATCTCAGAGGAATGCAAGCAAACTTGTTTCATTTTGCTATTTTCTTTTTTGCATACAGCTCTATCTGTGAGTGTTTAGGGAATGCTTGAGGTCTATTAGCATTCTTCATACTAATTTTTCCCTTTAAGCAAGGTTCTTTAGTAAAACCCAATAACAAAGGAAATGAGAGGCCCCAAGAAATATACATCATATTTACCATGGTTCAAAGTGTCTACTGGACTGTGTAATAGTGGGATAGACTGAAGGGGCTGCTTGAAAGGTGCTAGGAACAGGAAACCAGCTGCTGGAGGGGACCAATTACTGTGTAGCCACTTCCTCCTCCTTCCACTAAGGCTAGGCAAACCTTAATGGAGTCTGGACCTGACCAGAAGGTAAAGCAACCCCTTCTAACTTCCTTCTTTGACTTTTGAAATCCTCCCTCCTATTATAAAATTCAGAGATAGTCTTCTGTATACTAAATGGCTAATTTATTGGGAAAGAAATATAAAAGGAGAAAAGGTAGGGGCAGAGGGACCAAGGAGATCCTACCCCTATTTTTCTCTAGCTATATTTGATGGTGGGATCAAACTGTCTTTCAAGGGTGAAAGGATTCAGGGTGAACTTCAGTAACAAAACAGAAACACTTTTCTTCAGCACAGCCAGGTAGAAAAAGGGTATAGGAAAAGCACGCCTCCTTTCCAGCTCTTGTCAGAGTCTCTGATGAGAGAAAATTCTTTTGACCAACAGTTTTCTCTTCCTTTGAATTCCATGGAGTTCCCTTCCCCTGCTGGCTCATAAATGTTCCATCTGCTTCTCCTGGGTCCATCTTCAGATTTTTACTCTGCTTTTGGTCATTCTTCCTTGATTACAACTGATGGGTGAATTTAGGATCTTGCAACTTTCTTGAGCATCATTTCACACTTACCTTTCCTACTTTTGACCTTTTATAGAACGGCTAGTCTTGAGCTGCTGGCCTCTTCCAGTTCTTAAAGGGGGTGAGTTTACAATAGCATGAAAAAATCCTGGATGAAGAACATCCCTCTTCCAGGAAAAGCCATCACCTGTTCTCCAGTTTAATGTCTCAGTACTTTATACAGTCTCTAAAGAAAGTGGCTTCTCCAGGATAACGTAGCTAGTGTGTCAGAGGTGAGACTTGAACCTAGATCTGGCTGGCTATCCTTTGTCTTGGAGTAATTCATGATTTATTAATCATCTGTCCTAAAGATAAGTGTGTGTTTGTTTTAAAGGGACAGGTCTGGGTACAAACATCCAACATTCTTCACCCCTTACTCAGAAATTTTAAAATATCTGAATTCCAGGTGTAATGAACCCTAGGATACTAATACTGATGCTAAGGCTCCCTGAATTTCTCTTAATTATTTTGGAGTTCTCAGAGTATGGAGTTCAGAATTTATAACCTACAAATACAATGGCTTCCCAGGAATCAAACCAATCCTATGGGATTGACACCTTAATTTACTTCAACCAAACACAAGCATATCTTCACTTCTTGCCACTCAACATTTGCCCTCAGGACCAAAATGCCTATATACAGTTCTGGCTTTCAGGACCCTTTTACTGTACGGGTCAAAATTAATGGTTGGGCAACAATTATATGAAATTATGTTTGAGTCAGAAATTTATTTACAATTGAAGAGGAAGCAATAAAGAAGAGAAATGTGAGGAGGATAGAGAAGTTATCCTATCAATCTAAATGTTTACTCATGGTCTGCTTAATCCAGGCAGAGATTAATTAGCCCTCAACCAGGAAAGCTGGTGGTGAGTAACCATGAGGCCTCCAAGATAAGATGGACCCTAATCTCTTAGAAAACTAGGAAATTGGTCAGCTTTTCACTCACCCAACAAAGTAGTCTAGGAGTCAGTCTAAATTGAAGCCAAGCTCCAACAAAGTTCTCTCTTGAAGACTCTTCCCCAGTCAGAAGATAATCTCCCCCAACATGAAGGGTTTCTTGCCTTTTATGGTGACTCCTTGTCTCCTCCCCTCTTCACAGGGGACAATCATAGCTTCCAAAGTATCTAGCACTGCCCAGAGGGCAGTGTTTGTGGGAACTAGTTGGCACCTTCTGGAGGTGTGAATATTAATCAAAAGGGTTTAGTTTCATGATTGAACAGTTTCTGAAGGTGTGAACTCTTGTAAGTTTCTGACTGAGTTAAAAAAAAAAAGGGTGGAACTCTTCTAAGTATCTTGTTGGCTTCTCACCTAGTACTAAGTAGGGTGTGAATTCCCTAAGTGGTTTTTGAGCTCCTCCACCTAGTTCAAGCTTGTGTTTCAATTTAACAGGTAGACAAAGGAGAGTTAATCCTGTCTTCACAATCTAGTGGGGTACTAAGTAGGGGTACATAATGTTAACCAATGTGTTAACTCCAACTAGGTAAAGAGAACAAAGGATTCCCTTTTAACAAGTGTAAACTGGGGACAAAAAGAACAAAGAATTCCCTTTCACATTACAAACATGAAATGTAGACATTTCTCCTAATAGTAGAATATCCTTTTCCTCCTCAAAGAAGTAAATTGAGGGCTCCCTATCTTCTGACTGGAATGTCTAAGGCATCTTTTCTGCATGAGATAGTAATGAGGTGTAGAATACTCACATGCAGACAGGCCAATTGTCAGGGATCCCCAAAGGAAAATCATAAGAGACAATGATGATTTAGGGAAAGTTCCCCTTCAGAGAAAGTGTAGTATAGGAGACAGAGAATACAACAGGAACTCCCCATAGGAGGAAATGGAAGCTTTTATTAGAGGATAACTAAGATGGACTAAATATATAATGTATTTTGGAGGTCTCAGGGGAATTGGTCCTTAGAATATTGGGAGAAGTTTCATGTGACCACTAACCTGAGTTTGGAAGAACATTGAGGAAAAAAATAAGGCAAAGAGGAAGAACACATGGGGTGTGGGGGGTCAGGAGGGGAGGAAGAGGAGGTAGATAATTGTGCCAAAGATTTATTTTTAATCATTAGTTTTGTCCTCAATTTGTGACCAGCAATGTTGTATATGAAGGGCAATTTGGCTGGAAAGAACTTGCTCCCTAAGAGTCAGGTCCTTCATTTTCTAGTCCTCAAGATAACCTTCCATTTGGTCACTGCCATTTCTGTGCAGTTGTCTATTACAAGAGAAACCAGAAATAATTCTAAGCCATCAGTGTTGCAAGTGATCAAGCCTAGTGGCAAACAAAGCTTACAGTTCAACAGCCAATCCAAGACTCTTCTGAATGGACAATTGCACCCAAAACATCTTTTCTTTTTAGTGTTAAAATGCAGAACTTCAGCTAATATTTCTTAAAATCAAAATGTACATAGTTCAATGAATCAGTGGACTAAAGTCAGAACCAGGACCCAGAAATAGTCTTTCTAGAGGTACTGAATGTAAAGAAAATGAAGATCATCATTGTGAACTTTGATTTGTCATCTTTATTGATTTTTCATAAAAATAACAGTATTAAAGTCCTTACATAAATATACTCACAGTATTGAATTGGAATTTGTGCTAGTAAGAAATCTGGTAACCCAGTTACTATGTGTTAATATAAGATATAAATACATTTTATTTGGTTTTGTAACTCACTTCCCCACATTTTCCCTCATTGAAAATGGGATTATTAATCAAGAATCGTCCCCTTTCCACCCCAGCTTCCAATCCTTTCTTTCGTCCTAATCAGCATGGAATTCTTTCTATGAGAACAGACTAAAGAGTTTTCAGCATTTGGGCTTCAAAGTCTTTCTCCAGGAGCAAATGTGCATATCTTTGCTGAAGTACCTTTTCTCTTTCTTGCTGTCTCTGGACATCTTCTTTTAGACACTCCAGCCTCCTTAGAATAGCAGAATCCTCTTGTTTCTTTAGCAGCTCCAAAGTACGAAGCTCCAAGTAGGCATGCTCTATCTGGTCCCATAAAGCATTCAAGTCTTTCCTTAGTCCCATCCCCCGAGACTGGTAGCCCCCAAGCAAAATTTTCATCTTCTTTTCCATTTTTGCAGCTCTCTTAGCTTCCGTGGTCATGAGACCCCTGTTTATTTCAAGCCTCTTTTCAAGTGATTCAATCCTGTCCTTCTTGCTAGCCAAGTTGGCTCGTGTGTATCGGTGCTGCCTGGGTAGATATAAAATTTGACTGTAACATTCTTCCCACACTTGGTTATAAACTTCATTTGACAGCTCACCATGGCACATTCCTTGCTTTATGACTTCCATCTCTTGTGTCAAAAGGTCTTGAGCCTTGTCCAGTTCATCTTTGGAGAAATTTTCATAGGGGTTGAGTTCTAGGTAAGTTATGTGCTGGGTACTATTACTTCCAAATCCTCGAGGTTTCCCCTTTTTATTTCCAGCATGTTCTCCATAAGGATGATGGAGAAGATCATAATGAAGCATTATGATCTTCTCCTTTTTAATGAGTTCTTCACTTTTCTCTAGGTCTGCTAGTGGTGGTCCTCCATGTAAGGGTCTTAGGATTGCTTCATTTACTTTTGAAGGTCTTGGCAGACCCTTCTGAACAGCTGTGTGCATCTGTTTTATTTCTTTTGCATGTTCTGCATCTTGGATAGCCTGCCTTCGAGCATCTGCATCAGCAGCATCTTCTGCAAAGGTTTCCTCAATCTCAAGGTCTTCTAGTTCCTTAACGTTTTCTGGTAAAACAATCTCAAAGTCATTCTTGGGAGTTGGAAGGCCCAAGAACCCTAAACGGAGACGCTCCTGAGATTCTCTCTCCATCTGCTTCCCATAAGAGGGATCATTGTAATCTGCCAAGCTCTCTTCAGGATTTATGTTTAGTTTGTCCCGTAGAGATGTTCTCTGTGGAGTAGGGCCAACAAGGGGCTTAGGAGCCATCCCCACTTGAAGAGTGGACCCTTCAGCTCCACGAGGAGTCCTGAATGGGGTGAACAAGACTGTGTTTGGTGTCTGGATGATCTGTTGTTGTGGAGTCACACCAGAGAAGTCACTCTCATGCAATGGTGTATTAAGACCCCCTTTCAATGGGGTGTCAACGTTGGTAAGAGCCAGTAAGTTCTGTGCTTCTTTCAAGATTCCATCTTGGGCTTCTGGAACTTTGGGTGTCCTCAGGGCGATGCTTGCATTGGTGACATGGTACTCAGACAAAAGGGTGCTGGAAACAGAATTCACTATGCCCGATTCCTCTGCTGTATGGCGGGCAATTTCACTTGCCTGGACAACTTTCACCACTCTCTGAAGTTCTGCCTCTGAAATCTGAGGTGCAGGAAGGACTAACTTGCTTCTCTTTTTGGTAAATCCGGATATCCCTGGGGGTTGAAGAATAGCTGATGGTAAATCTGCCTCCTTTTTACTTTTCCAGTACTGTTGGTCTTTCTTCCTAGCTCTGCTTTCCTTTTTGGATCTTAACTCCCCATCCAGATCTTCTTGTCTTAGCTGGCTAAAGTCAGCATCCAGTGTGGGATAACTTTCTTCCAAAGTGTTGTAAAAACCCGGCGCGGGCTTTTTTTCCAATGGAATTTCTGCATTATAGTCTATTCCTCGCTTCCTTTTCCTCTTCTGAAGGTCTATGCCAGCTGCTCGAAGTTCTCTCCTCTTCTGGAGGGCAGCAAGACGCCTGGCTTCTTCCAGCTGTTTCTCTCTTGCTTTCCTCTTGGCCTTCTTTCCCTGTGTGTTTGCCAGCCGGGCTCTTGCTTCGGAGAGCATTTCAAGTTCATCCTCGTCCATGTCAATGGGATCAGGCTTGGCTGGTTTGCTTTCTGGATTTGGATCGATCTCTCCAGGTTTCAGTTTCCGTGGATCATCCTCTGTCTCTTCTTCACCGTCTCTTTGGGCAGCTTTATCCAGGAGAAGTTCATAGTGTTGCAAGCACTGAGCAGCTGTCCGGCCAATGATGGGGGCCAGGGTTCTCCACTGGGTTGGCATCAATTTGGCCAGGTGCAAAAGCTTCTCTTCTTCCTCCCTGGTCCATTCAGTTTTTTTAATGCTTGGATCCAGCCATTCGTACCATCTGGCCTTGCACTGCTTTGCTGATTTCCTGTGCAAGAGAGAAGCAATCCGAGACCATTGGTTCTTCCCATATTTCATGACCGCCGCTTTGAGAACTTCATCCTCCGTGTTCCTCCACAGCCCTCCTTTGATCATGATCCGAGGCATCCCTGCAGAGGGTGAGGGAGTGATTTGTCACTCAGCTGAGGCCAACTGGGGAACACCAAGGGACTTAGGGTCCTGCCCCAAGTGCCAAAGCCAAACCCCAAGCCAGTCCTTCTTCCCAGAGGACCTTTGGCTTCAGAGTGCTCTGCACAGGTGGTGAATGAGAGGAGACTCACCAAGGAGAGACAGCTAGGTCTGGGGCTCACCGTCTTATAAACAGCTAGCAGTGGGAGGGGATGGGGGAGGAGCTTGCCCAGGACAAAGGATCCAAGGAAAGTGTGAACTCTATCACTGGAGGGAGTCAACAGTTGTATGGAAGGTCGAGTTCACACCTTGGAGTGGAGAGTGGAGAGCTAGACCCAGGACATCATGCTGAGAAGAAAAGAAGGAAACTGCTCAGGGGCAGTGGCAGAGCCTGGGGGGAAGGGAGAGGGGCCTGTGTGTGTGTGGTGGGGCTGGGCACCTCTGCCTCCTCACACTCCTCCAGGCTTCTGCTTAGGGTCAGAGGAAGAAGGCAGTTCTCATAGCACCCAGCTGTTTCAAGCAGTCACACACACAGATCTGAGAGAACTGATCCTCCATCAGAGCCCTATTTATTCTCAGAATCATTGTTATTCTCAGGCTGATACTTTGATGGAAACAAGGAACCCCTCAGCCCCTGTGCAGCTTTCTCTCTCTGAAGTTCTAGGGGACCCACCTTCTGTAGACCAGCAGAACTTGCCAGTAGTTAGAGATACCACCTCATGTGGGAGGGGATATGGCAAAGTTGGGACATTAATGCACTGTTGGTGGAGGTGTGAACTGATCCAACCATTCTGGAGGGCAATTTGGAACTATGCCCAAAGAGCTGTAAATGATTGCCTGCCCTTTGACCCAGCAATACATTCACTGCTGGACTTATACCCCAAAGAGATCATAAGGAAAATGACTTGTACGAGAATATATCTAGATGAGCTCTTTGTGGAGGCTAAAAATGGATAATGAGGGGATGCCCTTCAATTAGGGAATGGCTGAACACATTGTGGTATATGTTGGTGATGGAATACTATTTTGCTAAAAGGAATAATGAACTTGAGGAATTCCCTGTTAACTGGAACAACCTCCAGGAACTGATGCAAAGTGAAAGAAGTAGAACCAGGAGAACATTGTACACAGAGACGGATACATTGTAGCACAATCGAATGTAACTGACTTCTCTACTAGCAGCAATGCAATGATCCAGGACAATTCTGAGGGACCTATGAGAGAGAACACTATCCACATCCAGAGAAAGAACTGTGGGAGCAGAAACACAGAAGAAAAACAACTGCTTGCTTACATGGGTCGGTGGGGATAGGATTGGTGATGTGGACTTTAAGCAATCACCCTAGTGCAAATATTAATAATATGGAAATAGGTCTTGTTCAGTGACATGTTAAACTCAGGGAATTACTCTTGGCTTTGGGAGGGGGTGAGAGGAGGGGAGAGAGAACATGATTCATGAAACTATGGAAAATATTATGAATTAATTAAACTAAAAAAAGCTTCTCATTAATTTGATCGTTAGTCTTTCCTGATACCTGGTATCTCAAGCTGATCAAAGCAAATGTCTCTCATGGAGCTCTGTTCGAGGCTAAAGGAGATTAGAAGGAATAGCCAAACTGGTTCAGAAACTAGATATGAAAACACTACCAAACTTGACAGACACTAGCAGAGTGTTCATGTGCTGCAGAGGCCAAGTCTTGAGCCTTTCATTTCAAGGCTGGATAATTTCTCACTGTGACACCCCAATATTTAAATCCAATATTCTGTTTGAAGAGAAGAAGACGACAGTCATTGCATCCACCCCCTGGCTCTTCTGGGGAGATGTGCCCTGTTTGAACTTCTCTGCTTCTTGGGGATGTGGGGGGGGGAGGTAAGAGCATTTCCCCAGAGGTGGTTGTCCCCATGAGAGAATTCTTAACAAGGAAGGACATCATAATTCATCCCTTGTTCCTAGAGTGCTCCCTGTGGAGGGCGGTGCTCTTGGAAGTCTCTTCGTCCCTGTTAGAAAGGAAGGATGTGCCTTCCACAATATACCCAGAGCAGGGGACTTTGGGCAGTTTGGTACTATTTTCCACCCAATACTCTTCCACAGCTATTTCATCTTGGGTAGCTCATCGTGTCATAGCATTATAACTGAAGACAGTACAGTTTTCAGGAAGGCAAATGAGATCACTCAGACCTGCTGGAGTGGCCAGGGTTCCCCAGCCTGGGGGATTTCCAGCATATTACAAAGATGATGACAGGGACCTGGTTACTCTTTCAAGGGGTGAGGATCTAGATATGGCAGTGCACTCCATTAAATCTGACATACTCTGCATTTACATTATTTTTCATGTAGCCTTGGTGGCTCTCAGAAAGAAATTTGGTTCTCAAAAGGTCTCCCAGATATGTTTGATCAGGACTAGCCAGTTGTAATATAATGGGGTGAAGGGGAGAATGGGAATGGAGCCTCTTCCTTTTAAGGCAGGGACAGAGTGAGGAGGTGAGGTTGATAAGCCAAGGGAGTGGAGGATGGGTTTGTCTTTACCCACTAAGCTCTCCCTGACAAACCCCCCTCCCCCATATCAGCCTCAACTCCTAACTACTCCTAACTACTGGGTCCTCTGAGGATCTTCTTTGAAGAGGCTTGTGGTGATAAGCCTCTTTCTAACTGGGGAGAGAAAATGTTACTTCTCTCCCCCTCAATCTCAGGCTCCCCATTAGTAAAGGCTGGAGTCAGTCTTTGGGTCTCATTAACTGAATTTATTTGAGGGAAACTGAAAAATGGACAGGGCAGATGAAAGAGTAGGAAATTTAGGTTCAAGAAGGGAAAAGGGAGAAGCGGTCCCTCGCTGTCTAATACCCTCTCCCCCAAAATTAGGTAGATCAGGTCTTGGTCAATCTGAATCCCTTGGGACCTGGGTAAGAAACCCTGGTTTCTTGGCGGTACAATGAGTATCCCCAAGTTCAAGGTTCAAAGAGTTTGGTGGAGATCTTCTTTATGGACAGCTGTCCATAAAGTCCTGTCCACTGTCTTGTCTTCTTGGGAGGATTCTGGGGTCAGGAAGCACAAGGAGAGAGATCACTGAGTGGGAGATTTAGCCAGAGTCTCCTTCTCTGGTGTGTGTTTCCAGATGAAGTCTCCCTCCAACTGCCTGGATCAGTTCATTCCATCCCCCAACCCTGTCCATTGTTGTTTCTTTTTGCCCATCCCCTACTGCTGTAGAATCCTGCAGCTCTTCCAAGTTTATTTTCCTTCCAAGATCTCAAACCTTCTCTTACAGTCTTCCCAACCTCATCTTCCTGTGAACCACTCAGTTTGTCAATTCATTTAACTGTTTCTGAAATGCTTCATTTTGGGGGTTCGTATAATGAAATGTCTGCGCAGAGAATGCCTTTTAGAAGAATGAGGAGGCCAAGAGAGGGCAAAGATATCACATGGTTTAACATGGATATCCCCAGTCCTTTCTCAGTTGTTGTGTTGAAACCAAGATAGAAGCAGTTGAGGATGGAGTTTTTGAGTTAAACTCTGATCAATTGTCACATGATTTGTTAGCATAGCTTATATACTTGTGCCTCAGCATAAGAATAGACTAAAGCAGCTGAAGGAGAATATGGAGAAATGGGATCATATCATAAAGATGGGATATGATCATTTTGAAACAGCCACAGGGAATGGGGCAGCCCTTCTCCCCTCTCTGTCCTTTTAGTGTGGAGGAATTGCTTTAGTTATCAGGCAGCTTTGGTGAACCCACCATTTGCATCTCCAAAACGACCAAACAGTTCATGGAAGCCTCCCATCTTCTTCTTTTGCCATGGCATTGATTGACTTGTCTATTTTACATTCATGTTAGAATTACTGTCCTCATGCAAGACAGTTGTAGTCAGACCTGTGTCTTTAATGAAGCATAGTGATTATTGTTTAATAAGTTCTCCCACCATATCAAGGGCATACTTCTAAAAATGGGGGCATTATATGAACTCTTATCTTGGTGTTCTTGGGAGGAGCTCAAGTTCTTCCCAACTCCATCTTTATACTTTCCTACATCTAGCTTCAAATCTGAATGGGATAAAAATTAGTAGCTATTATACAATGTGTTATTTCCTTCTCATAATCACTCGCCAGACTTCCAGAGTGAAAGCTTTGGGTTTAGATTTATCTATTGGGCCATCTCAAGAACCCCATGTGTTCTGGTCTTTAGTTATTTTCCTTATGCTGTCTGGTAGCTGAAGATCAGGAACCAAAGCATGTTCTTCATATTTCATTTTATTTTTCTGACCTTAAGTTGGTCAGGAACAAGTCCTGACAAGATGCTAGACTCCTCTCCTAAGCCCTTTTAATGGAGTAAGAAGAAAAGAAAATAGAGATAAGTTCCCAGTTCTTAGCTTAAGCTCCTTTACCCCTACATCCACATTAGCAGGTCATGATGAGGACCACATGATAGGTTAGCTGCCTCTTAACAGGATAAGAGATCAAGTTGCTTTACTTTAATATGACTAATTGGGGTTGCAAACTGAATTTTCATCAGCTGGCTCTTGTGACTAGATTATAATTCTCTAGAAATCAGTCAATAGTGAATGAGGAGAGGGACTGATTCATGTTAATAACAGAGTGTGTGCTACCACTCCTTCTCCTTGTTTGTTGACTGAAATATCTTTAAAACTGGCTCATGAGTACCTATTCTCTTGAGAATGAAATAAAAGCTTTTGCCATATTAAGCTGGATTCAAGATTCTTTTGAGTAGGTGGCCATTCCTCTTAAAGATGAATTCTTTTAGGACTAGGATTTGGCCCTCCTTGTTGTAGTGGTGGGTCAATGATTGAGCAGATTCTAAAGCCATATGAAAATTCAAAACAAATCAAATCAGACAGCTCCTGCTATCACAGACGTTAAACCTGACAACATTTTCTTCAAATAAGCTCCAGATTCTCATTGCTGGACTATTCCCAAAGAGTTAAAACAAGTCAAAAACTGAATTATAAATTAGATTGGCCTTCCCCTACCCCAAGGACTGAGTTTAAAGAAGACAAACTCTTTAAGTTCCTCTCCCATCACCCTAGCCTTTGAACTGGCTAAAGAGGACCAAACTTGAAGTACATCTGAAACACCCTCGCCTCTGGCAAGAGCATCTTTCCTGGGCTTCTGTGACTATGGGTATAAAACCTTTCTGAAGCTTCAGTTCATTTATGTAGAGAGCTGATGACCTCCTCCTTTAATCAACCCCTTTTCTGTAGTTCAGAACTTCCCTATACTACAGTTCTTATCGATTTTTCAACATTATAACTCCCAGGGTGCTGGTTCTGTGTGGTTTTCTCTATTATAATCTCCTTGCCTTCATTAAAGACTCATGGTTATGACTACAGTGGTAGTTTTGTATTTTTTCTAGGTTGACTTAGAATTTTGTCTCCCAGCATCTCCTGGCCTCTCTGGCCTCATTTTTTTTTTTAACCCTTACCTTCCATCTTGGAGTCAATACTGTGTATTGGCTCCAAGGCAGAAGAATGGTAAGGGCTAGGCAATGGGGGTCAAGTGACTTGCCCAGGGTCACATAGCTAGGAAGTGGCTGAGGCCGGATTTGAACCTAGGACCTCCCATCTCTAGGCCTGGTTCTCAATCCACTGAGCAACCCAGCTGCCCCCTCTGGCCTCATTTTTTAAACATGCAATTCTGTTTATTTCTTATTCATTTACACTCTGAAGGTCTCAATGGCCAGGTTTTGTGCAATAGATCATATAACATTAAACAAGACCATTTTTTACCATGTTATGAGTATACATTGATTTTGCTAGCTCTAGTAAAGATTTAAAGTAACGATTTATTCATTAGTAAAGATTTTATCACATAATAAGAAAATGTATATTACACTTTGGCATGGGTACACTTAAGAAAAAAGGTATATAAATAAAATAACGTCCATGGGAGTTACCTTTCCTCCTTTTTTTAGGTGTTAAAGTTTCTTCTTTGAAAAGATGGTATCTTATCATTCATACAAAAATGCTCAAATATTTCATTTATAAAACATTGAATCAAACATAAGAGGAATTACACGGTTATTTTTTTAACTGCACACTTCAATGGAACTTAAACAATTACTAAGACATGCACTGGAAAAACAGTGTAAAAAAAAAAAGGCCACACTTGCAATTGGTTAAATGAAGATTACAAAGGCTCCCAGTCAGTTAATATTCAGTTGTAATGGTCATTCAAAAACAATTTATAGATTTCAATAAAACTTACTGCTTGTTTCCACGTTCCTCATCAGTGGGGAAAAAAATCTTTAAAGGCTGTGATCAAATAGAACAATCCTTTCTATAATTTTGTCTCTAATAGAAGTGACATTTTTTTGTTTTTTTTTTTTAAACTTTTACCTTCTATCTTGAAATTAATACTGAGTATTTAGTTCCAAGGTAGAAGAGCGAGGAGGGCTATGCAATGGAAGTCAAGTGACTTGCCCAGGGTCACACAGCTAAGAAATGTCTGACCCCAAATTTGAACTCAAGACTTTCTGTCTCTAGCTCCTTTGGAGCTGACAATCTAGCTGTGAGGCACTCCCAGGAGTAAAACACTAAACTCCTCTCCATAACCAAGGAGTAGGTTTTTCTGATTATTTAATAGTTCTGCGTTTTTTCCAGTTTAATGCATATTTCCCCAATAGAAGCCAATTTTAAATGAAAAATTAAATCATCCTTTTGATACCCTTCTGATCAATTTTCTGCTGATCTAGCACTTCATTTACCTGTGAGAAAACAGTGAGAAAAACCAAGATAAAGCTTAAGTAAGATGTGATTGCAGTTGTAGGAGTAACTATGCTCAAGTACACAGAAATGTGATCCATAGAAGTCTTCAGGCATACCTTCAGGCAAACCTCTCCCCACCCCTTGCTCCAGTGTATACCACCCTAGAGTCATGTCTAGACTGTGGCACAGAGTCACATCCTCATTGTTAGCGAACAAAACCCCCAGAATTGATGTCCTCTGGGGGTGACAGTGATGTACAAAAGGACTATAGAAGATGATGAACTTCCTGTGGGGGGTGGGGGTGGGGGTCTTTGTTGCTGGATCTTCTCCTGGTGGGTGAAAAGGTAATCTTCCATTCCTGGCTTCTGGAGAGATTAATTCCAGAGTAGAGGAAGCTACGAAGGCTGAACCATTGCTTAATTCAACAGCAAGTCCTCAACCTCAGGGTTGAGCCCTGACCAGAGCAATATTTAGGGTGATAAGCTAGACTTCTTATTCTATCTTCTTTCATGCTCTACTTTCACTCTCTTCCTTTCTTGTAAAAAAAGTTGCTAAAAGTCATTTTGACTTGGACTGTATTAATTTTAAAATCAATGACCACAATATTATCTTAGAATTCTCATATTTTAGTCAAACCCTTACTTAAATTTCTTAGACATATTCATGGCCAATCCTGTCTCTTTAGACAAGTTAAGTTCACTGCCAAAGCCAGAAGCAGAGGAAACAGATTCAGCAAGCAGTTTTCAGGATTCCAAGACCACAGACACAAAAAGGCTAGGAAAATGAGCAAACAACAAAAGAAACATTTAACCCTCAAATTTCTATGGGAATAAAGAGCAAAGCACAGAACCAATAGGGGATGGTGAGATCATGCAAAAGCTCTCATTTTGGGCTTTGTGGTAATCTTAGTAATAAAATTCTTTCTTAATTTGGATCCCAATTCAACCTGGTAGTTTCTGTATCTTAAGAACTCCTGCTTGACAGGCTACACTGTTTGTTTGTTTTTTTGTTTGTTTTTGTTTTGTTTGTTTCTTCAGCAAGTCATTTCTCTGCAAGTTTCTCATATTTGTCTTTGTCCCATTTTTTGGGTGGAAGTCCAGATTTTAATACCACTGAGAGATGCCATTTTCACAGGGAAGATACAAATGGCAAATAAACAAAGCAGTCCTCTGAAGTCTATCACACTGCCAGGCTCTGTGAATTGGTCTTGCCTGCCTCCCAGAAACTGGAGAACTAAATTTGAGAGAGGATTATCAAATTTGAAGGCCCATAGATCCACTCCTAAAGACAAAGATTGAACTTAACTATGAAGCAGGTTTTACTTCTTTCCCAAAGATTTGTCAACCTCAAATAAAAGAGCCTCAAATGTTTCATTCACAGCAATTGGTTTATCCCTGTGAGAGAGAAATCAAGAGTCACGTGGCAAAATTTAGAGCAAAGCTAAGTTCCTCTAAAAAATCTATGTAATAGCTTATATATTTCCCTCAGAGAAATTGGGAAGGGACATATCTGGGGTGAATGATCTAAAGAAACTGAATCAGACCACAAGAAAGTTAACAGTTGCTTGGAATGCTGAATTCACAACTTGGAGTGGTAATCTAGACCCAAGACTCAATCCTGAAGAAACATGATCTTGAGGCAATTGCAGAGTGACTTAGTACTGCAGTGGGGGAGATGGTTACTTCAAAGCAAGACGGATTGCTGTTGCGCAAGATTTATTTTTGTGCTTAGAAACTCTTGTATTATCAGACTCATCCTGGGCTTCTTTCTCAGGATCTGAGAAATGACAGTTCTGATAGCATCAGTGTGATCCAATGTCTCTATGTTGATATATAATATACTTAAAAATACACATATATTACATATTTAATCATTGGTTTTGTCACCCATGTTTTCCATTATTGAAAACTGGAGTGGTGATCAAGAATTGTCTCCTTGATTTTTTTTCTTTGAATTTCCCTGGATTTTCATTCTAGATTTTTGCATGTCATTCATTTAAATTTTCTTCTTCCTTTGAAGACTTCAAAATTATTTCAAAAATTTGTTCATTATCTTTTCTTTGTCTTAAAAGGTGAAATAGAGAATTACTTTCTGCTGAAAAATAACACCATTTCAGGGGGCAGCTGGGGTACCTTTGTGGATGGAGAGCCAGGCCTAGAGACGGGAGGTCCTAGATTCAAATCAGTCTCTGTAAACCCCATTGCCTAGCCCTCTGCCTTGGAACCAATACATAGCATTGATTGCCAGATGGAAGGTCAGGGTTTAAAATAAGTCACATTCTAATGACAGCAAATTCAAGAAATAGTTTTCTCTCAAATGCTACAAGGGAGAAATTATATTTCTGATGCCCTTTGTGTGGGTTCATTGGGAAGAACAGTAGACAAAGTAGAGCAATGTGAGGGGGAAATGCATGCCTAATAAAAATCAAGTTTAAAACATGGAATTTGGATTCCTGGACCTGGGGACATGGTAAACTACTGAAAAAAGCTAGATTTTCCTTCAGAGGAGAGGAAGGTAAGATCTGGGGTTAACATGCTATGAGAAGAATTATGTTCTACTTGGTACAGAGTTTTTTGAGCTTCCCAGGAGTACAATAATATTCCTAGTCCAGATTTTTATTTCTGCAGCCAAATGTCATCTCTGCAGTGAAGTGAAGATAAAGATGGAAAATAAGCAAAACAGTCCTACAGAAGTTTCTATCACATTGCCAGGCTCTTTAAATCATCTGCACTTAATTCCCAGAACCTGGAAGATTCAGTATTTTTTTTCAGATTTCTACAATGGTTTTATGATTGGTTTTCTTGGAATAAACACATTGCATCCAATTCTACCTGCAAACTTGCTCGAATAAAAGGGGGAAGTAGAACTATGAACAGAAGCAGAGTTAAACTTCAGAGGATGCCAGCAGGTAGACCTTTTTCAAGGTGAAGGAATCAGAGGGAATTCCCTCAAGTCAGTTATAATCAAAGGTAGGAAGCTCAGAGAAGACTGGTACCCCTCACCTGTTCTGTTAACTGTCGAGAAAGGGACCCTCTAACCCAGCCAGTCTGAGCATATTCCAGGGAGATTGTGAAAGCAGCTGATCAGAAGGGAAAGTGCTCAGTTTGCCAGGAGCCCAGGTCAGAGTAATCCTTCAAGACCCCAGCCAAGTACTTCTGTGTGTTGAAGCTTTGCTTCTTCTGACAGGCTGGTTCTTTCTGTCATTCAACTGGAGTCAGTTCGAGTGACCAAAATGATCTGATCCCCCTTCAGGCTTGATGGTTCTCTGGGCTCAATGTCCTCTTGGAGGATTCCCCTTGAGACTCTCTGGTCATGCCTAGGAGCTCAAACAAAACCTTTTGATCTTGTACTTGGCCTCAAAGGCATATTTCCATCTATTGCTTCAATTGTGGGGTGGCAGACTAGTGCCTCAGACATCAGCCATTGCTTCTGTTTCAGCCCTCTGTCCAAATGATGGGTTTGACCCAAAATGCCTTTGAAAGACAATGTAGCATTTTGTTGGTGTCGGAACTTCATGAAATTTACAATCTTCGCAAGAACTCTGGATGTTATAAATCTTAATCTCTCAGACTTGTGAATGTTAAAAATTTCCCCATCGGGGAATTCTTAATTGGAACAAATTCCCTACTGAGAAACATTCCCCACTGAGAAACATTCCCCATTTTGATGTGAGAACTCGCCAGGATCAGAAATGGGAGGACCTCTACTTCACCTGTACTTAAGACTGCTTTAGGGGAGAAAACTCATTGCTAAACAAAGAAAGTACTTGGATCCATGCTTATGGTGGGGCAAGGAGTTCTTTGAGCCAGGCCTGTTTTTTATAATTGATACAATGGGATGCTAGGTACCTAAAAGGGTCGGGCAAGTTTTCTCTTAATGAGATCAGTTGACGCAGCTGTGTTTTCTCTATTTCAGACTTACTGAGGAGATTGGTCGACTTAGCAGGAATTTAGATGGGCAGTCCTTTGGAAAGTGTCTACAGTGATTGGTAGATGTAGGGACTTAGGGGAGGTGACATGGGAGAAAAACCCCCATATAAGAAAAAGCAGAATCTCTTGATAATAGATATCCTTTTGGAGAATTCCTTTTGGAGGAGCTCTGATGAGGACCGCTTGGGAAGAATCTCTTGAGAGAGGCCTTTTGGAACAGTCTCTGGCTGGAAGGCTCTCTGGTGAAGTCAGCTGAGATGGAGCTGGCCTGATGTCACTAAAATCCTTGTTTAGTCAGACCTTGTGGTGAGTGTTAAAAAACTGATTTCTCTCTTAAGGTTCAGGTCTAGGCCATATTGGCTTGAGGGCCTTCATACTTATTCCTTTCTTACTCTCTCTTTCTTTGATTACTCATTGTATTGTTAATTAAAATCTCCATAAAACCCAATTGACTTGGGTATTTGAATAATTGGGAATATTTCCTTGGCGACCACCTTATATTTGATTTAAAAACCAAGACACTGTAGTGAAACATATTTCCACAGTCAAATTTACTCACCCTCTCTTATATCTATCACAATTTATATCTTCCACCATTTTAACTCACTACAGTTTAAGACCTCAACCATTTTAAATCTCTCAATGTGTAACCCGAACCTCCAGAGAGTCCTTTGAAGTCCCTTGATCCATGCCTGGGATCTGCATTTTGTTTTGAGCCTGATGACCCTCTGGGCTTGAGCTTGGCTTATCTTCTTGGATCAATGGTGACAGGACAGATTGGAGAGGGCTCACAGCTCTGTAATACATGAGGGGTTAGGATCCACCTCTCAGTGGCCCTGCTGCCTCTGCCACTGATGCTCTATTCAGCCCTGGCCAGTCACTGGCCATTTAGACACCAGCTTGGCCATTCACTGTGGACCCTCTGCCTCTGAATCTCAGTTTGCACAGTGGAAGTGACCAACCAAACAAGGAAATCCAAAGCAGCTTCTTGCTCTAGACCAGGGGTCCCAAAATTTTTTATACAGGGGGCCAGTTCACTGTCTCTCAGACGGTTGGAGGACCGGACTATAAAATAAAAACCTATGAACAAATCTGTATGTTGCTGTCTGGGATAGCGGAGGTTGCAGCACTGGCTTGGATGGGCCTATCACATCTTGCACAGGCTCATCACCGCCACCACTATAATGGGCAGTGTAAAGGATAAAATTATGGCTGGGACTAAATGTAATACTATTTTTGGTCACCAAGGATTTTATTTATAAAATCCTAATGAATACCCAAGTCAGCTGGAAATTTTATGTTGATTTAATTGATAGTGGAGGAGATTAAGGAGAAGGAAAGGAGTAGGGGGAGATTAGGAGATAATGTTTTGGAGTATGAAGGAGGAAGGAATCAGGCTTGAACTCCAAAAGGGAAAGGGCTAAGTCAAGATGCCCAAACCTTAAATCAGCTCCAGGGCAAAACTCACCACCAAACCCAGACAATAGCTGCCATTACACCAAGATGTTGGAATGCTTAGCACATTGCCAGCCAGAGTCCTCTCTCTGGGAAAGAGGAGGAGAGATGAAGTGACGTGCCTTATATAGACAATTTTACATCACTTTCCTGTGTCTCATCTGTACCAATGATGGCTTAGCTTGACTTAGGACAGCCTAGGGGTCTGTCCTTTTTTTTGCACATGTCTGTTGAAGGCCATTTCCTCAGATAATTAAATCTTGAGTTTGATGCAGACCTTCCAAATGTTGTTAAACTAAGAAGGGAGGAGAAATGTAGAGTTTCCAAGACCTGATTCTGTTATTCCAAGTATCTTCATTGTTACTGATCAGGAAATAGCTAAATCAAATCTTCTAAAGAATGGTCTGATTAGGGTGGAATAATTTTAAAATTCACAGTGTGGAATCCCCTCCACCAGATCATGCTTACCATGCTGACTTCTTCCATTGTGCAGCCACATAATCCTTTGTGCAGCAACTTGTTCTCATTCAGTTATTCTCAGAACAAGCACCATGAAAAGGATTGTCACTGGAAGTAAAACTGTACATGAGAGATGCCATACTTTGTGGAGCCACCACATACAGTGCTTCTCTCACTGACCACCAACGAAAGAGGTGCCCCTTCTGGAAGTGCAGTGGGGGCTGGATAAATGCTCTCAGGGGGCCACAGTATGGGGACCCTTGCTCTAGAGACTAGGAAAGAGCTTTGATAGAAAGATAGACAAGGACTGAATTAACTATTAATCGGGTTTTGTTTCTTTCCCAAGGACTTGTTAACTTCAAAAAAAGAGCCACAAGTACTCAATTCACAGCAATTGATTTATCCTGGTGAGAGAAATCAGACACACTGTGCCCAGGAACTGGGGCAAAGCTCAGTTCCTCTAACAAATACAAGTGACAGCTCCCTTAGTTTTGTTGTTGTTCTTTTCCTCCAGGAAATTGGAGAGGACATTTCCAGAGTAAATGACTGTGAATCAGATCTCTGGAGAAAGTTAATTGTTGTTTGGAATGCTGGATTCACTACTTGCAGTGGTCACCTAGCCCCAGGACTGGACTCTGATTAGATAAGGAGGAAAGGGGTCAGGGGATTGCTGAGACTTTTTGAGAGGTGGGGATGGGGGGGGGGCTCTTCAGAAAAAAGCTGGCTAGGGGGGAAAAAACCATTTTTGCAAATTTTATGTTTGTTTTAGACTCATCCTGGGCTTCTACCTCAGAATCTGAGAAAGAAGGCAGTTCTCATGGCAATTGTGTCTTTTGAAACAGTCACATACAAACCCATGGGAACTGGATCCTTTATCAGAATTATAATGGACTCATTATTATTCTCTGACCAGCCTACAGTTTCAAGAAAACAACAAACTTCAGCACCTGTGATTGGGGATATCCTTAGTGCCCAAGTGTATATCAGTTCACATACTATCCCTCCTTTTCTCTTTGAAACTATCTAGCAGCCTATCTTTTGTAGATTAGCTGAAATTCCCAGTAATTGGATTCTGATCTTTCCTGAGATGTGGTGTCCCTGGAAGATCTCCCTGCATGATGTTTTAGATCATAGTGTCCCCTGTCCTGATTAAGGACCCTTTCTGAAATACTACTTTGGAAGTTTTGACTATATTTAAGGTTGATAATATTAGGGAAATAAAGCCTCCTGAGGGTAACTTTCCAAGCCAAATAAGAGCTTCACAAACTGAGATTTCATTGAAGAACTAAAGTGCTTCCCTCCACAAATAACCTAATTGTTCCAAACCTTCTCTTGAAGGTTATGTTTGATACAGTCATGGGGCGGATCTGAAGGAGAAGGTGTTGAAGAATTAAATTCTTTCCTCTGTGTGGAGTGAGAAATGAATGTGTTATTCTCATCTCCAAATAATAAAGTTGGTTCCCTCCACTTCATCTTTCTTTAAGACAAGATTACCCCATCCCAATCTTCTCCCCCTAGGTTAGAGTTTGTCTGGGAACTTGCCTTAGGGGGGTGTCCCAGACTGATCTCATCTTAGACCTTGGAGTACCCAGTGATCAAATCTCAAGTACTCTTTTTTGTCTTAGAAGTCTATCCCATTGTATCAGAGTCTTGACTCAGGTAGTAAAGCCCAATGGCTTGAATGATCCTTTTCTAACCATTGTGAAATTTCAGCCCCTCCCAGATAATCCAGCCCTGAACTACTCCTCTTTGTATCCACTGTTGGCAAGTCCATAAGGACATTCTGGACCCATTGAGGCAAAAGGGGCCAGAAAAAGGACATATTTGCTGATCTGCCTCAAGACTCTGGCAAGGACCAGTCTGACCTTGCATGTCTACAAATCACTATCTAAAGAATACCTGGCTTTCTTAATTGGATCAGAACATCCTGATCAGTTAATTTATTATCACTAACCCCAAGCTCTGTCTCTGGGACAAATGGCCTTCATGCATATCAGCTATACCTTAGTGCTTTTGTACTTCCGAAGAAATCCTTATGCCAACGTTAACAGACCAAAGAGGACTTGGAAGATTACTATTGATGAAGTGTATGTATTCTTCAATGCAGGTGACACCTGTGTACCCTAATTGGCACCAAGGATGTATGTCCTTGATATATCGCTTTCCTTTTATCATAGTGTATAAACTGTATAAATATTGGACCTATATGCTCAATAAAATGGAATCTGTGATCCCATTCACAGCTCCCTGGGCTCTTACAATTCTTGACTCAATAGTGCTGATAGACTATAGACTTTGCACATCTCTCTATCTCTCAGTTCTCAGCCTGCCACTCTCCACTGCAAGTTTCAGATCAGCCATTGTGCTGAGATGTGACTCCCAGCCTGTCATTCTTTGGAGACTAGCTTGGGGCAGGGCTCTCCCCAAATTCCCACTGCAGCTCCCTGGGTATTCTTGAGGCCCAGCACAAGCTATAAAGCTATTCAACTTACTATCCCTGTCCTTTATTTTTGGATTAAAACTTTTGTCTCCAACTCTTGACCATTTCTTTAAAATGTCAATTTGAAAGAAGGATTCAATGTATAAAATAGATCTATGGCATTTTCCTAAGAGAGAATGACCCTCAATACAGTGTTTCAAAGTTTAGAGACAGTCTCTGGTCAGTGGCTGGAGGCATGACCACACATCTCTCTCTCTAAGTCTGAGGAACATTGTCTCATGTCTGTGATGTAAGATATTGCTCGACATCTTGTTTTTCTTGGTCTTTTTGAATAACGGCTAAAGAGAATTCACCTTGCTATTTCAAGGTCCCTTTAAACTTCCACTTCACACATCTCCATGAATAATAACACAATTTAGTGAAATTTTTCTCTTGGGAGTTCTGCTTTTATATAGTATGATTTTATAGAGGGGCTGATTTGAGGTAGATTCATATCTGAATTGGAATAATGAGGAAAATTATGCTGGATTATTTAAAAATCCATATTACTATGTATTTACTGGGCAACTCCATTTCTCTGTCTATCTCAAAAGATAGTCTTTGCAGTGAGAACCAAAGGAGTGATTGAATAATATGATCACTCTTAACCATTGTTCATGCTTTCTTGCCCAGGAAACTTGCCTCAGTTTATCTTTGATGTATTTTGATTCTCCACATGTTTCTCCTTTTCTCAGTAGAATCTAATGAATTTTCTAGGGTTCCCCTCTCATTTAGGAACAGTTCAATAGGGCTCCAGATATTTGCTCTGGGACTCTGGGCAAGTTACTTAACCTCAGTCTCAGTTTCTTAATTTGTAAAATTGTTCTCCTTCTTGGCAGAGTTAATGTTTTTGTCTTGCTTTTTCTTTAAGACATTGGTTTCCTTCTGCCCTTCTTGGGATATCATTAAGTCTGGTGCTATCCTATCAACATCATTCAGTCTTCTACTTTTTTCTTCTTTCAGATTCCTGCCCATCTTTTCGCAATTAAGTTATGTGGCATGGAGAATGAAGCTTGACTAGGACCCAAGAAGTTATAACTATTCTATGTTCTTGAAGAAATATTTACAGGAATAATAGTATTGGTTTTATTCCTAGAAGCTAGGAAAACATGGGTTTGTCTAGACTTTCTGACTGAATGACCTTGGGCAGGCAATTAACTCTTGAGTTCTCTAGATAGCACTCTGAAAAATTAGAAATTCAAAGATACTGTGAAAACTTCTATTCTTTTGAGGTTGCAATAAAGCTACCTTTTGATTGAATTAAGAACTCAAGACCTGAGGTTTATCGGGGGGACACATGTACACTCTGGGAAAGTTCTAGAAGCCAAGAAGCTTGGGAAGGGACCAGTTGGTCACATGTGACTGATGCCTTTTTCTCTGACCTGCTCTATTTATCTAACAACATAATTATAACTTAGGATACAGCCTCCAGCAAATTGTAATCTTAACAGTATGGCAACCATGAAATAAATCTGAATTCCTTTTTTTTGCCTTTTTTTTTCTTGTCACAGTGGCTTACAGGTAGTGTAAGGAAAAAAAATATATATATAAATTCTAAATTCTTGAGAAGTTCAGATGGACATGCAGATATATTGGGTAATATTACTCTTGTGTAAGTTTGCCAGTTATTTTTGTATTTTTTTGTTTGGGGGGTAAAATAAAAATGTTGGACAGAAGAGCAAAACTGGCAAGACATCAAAGTTAGAAAAGTAAAAGGTGTTAGTCTAGTCTTAAATATACCAAAGTAAGAGAGAGATGACCTTGAGTGTTCTTCCTTCCTTTAATTCTCATTTTTTAAGAAGAAAAAAAACCAGAAACTAAGTGGTGCATTGACAGTTCAGCAGAACCACATGACCTCTAGATAGAGATTCAAGATAGAGATTTGGGTAATAATCAACAGCAATCTAATTTTTTGTTTGCTTAAGAATTTCTATTAATTTTTGTTTGTTTTTTCTTGTTTCCTCCATCTTTCTCTATGGAGATGGGAATTATTTCCAGTAAGAACCCTATTCTATGAGGATCTTTTACATAGGCTTCTTGATTTTATGGGAACAAGGGTTACTGCCTATAGAAACAGGGATTTAAAAAAGACATTAGCCTTTGTAAGAAATGGCTTAAGATTATTACTAGCTAGCTGGGGACCCCCTTTGACATTATTTTGGAGCTTTTTACCTAAAGATGTTAAGAGTTAAAATTAGCTATTGGAAATAAAACCCCAAGGACTCAGTTACTACTGGCACATTTGGGTCATATTCCTTGACAAATCTACAAAGGTTCAATCAGGTAGCCAAAATTTTAACTATTTTTTCATATCCATTTCATCCTACATCTATTCCTCCCTCTCTGGCTCCTCTTCCATTGTTTGAGCCTCTTTCCCCTTCTATCTTTTTGGAGGCCTGTCCCTGCCTCTTCCTTCTTCTCTGACCTCTCTCCCATTGCCTCAGCCTGCCCCCTTCCATCTTTTTGGGAAATTCAAACATTTTTACCCTTTTCTCCCATTCTTTTTACCCATGACCAGGCCCATTCTTTTTCTTTTCACCATCTTCTGCTTTCTCACTCAACTCCATTCCCTGAAGTCCTGTCCAGTTGCATTTCTCCCCACATTAGGGGTTTCCAAGCCCCTATGACCCAACTGGGTCACACTGCTCCAGCCTTGGCATCCCTGCCCACTCTGTACATCCTCCTCCACTAAGAAAAGTCCTCCCACAGATCCACTTCTTGGGTTTCCTCAAAATGGAGGAGTTTCATTCCCTCCCAATTTTCTCTGTGTAGTCTCCACACAGACTTTAGATTCACTAGTGATAAATATTAACTCCTCTACTAACATGTTTCCTCTGAGGGAATTTGTCAGACATGACAGTAGAGATAATGGGGTGATGATGTTAAGCCATTATATTATATTCTCTCTATCATATCTCAGCATATGACACCAAGACCTCCCTTTGACTGTGATCCAATTGTTGTTGTTAAACATTCTCTGAGGACATTTTGGGAAGTTGTAATTGAAGCTGAGGTGATGAAATAAATCTAATGCATGCTTCACTCTGAGGGAGAAAGACGGTGAATTTTTGAGGCCACCAATAACTCTCAGGATGGGGATGGGAAATAGTGGCCATTACAGGACCCTAATAATCCCGAGGACTGTGAGTTTGTGATGTTAGGGAGACCTTGTCCTCAATTCAATCAAAAGATGGGACTGTTGCAACTTCAAAAGAATAAAACTTCTCACCCTCCCCCAATTTGTCGGAAGCTATGTTAATCTCCCCAGTGAATCATTCAATATATAATATCTAGACTTTTCAAGTTTCTCACCGGGGTGCATAAAGGCTCTATAAGATTAAAATTAATATCCAATAACTCCAAGTATTCTATTTAATACAATTTATTAATAGTCACTTGAAGTAAAGGAAATAGATAAAGCCTAAGACAAGACAAATTTATTGGACAGAAAAAGTGGTAGAAGAGAGCAAGGGACAAGGTTACTGAACCTTTTCTCCAAAACGTAAGGACAAAAGTGAGGTTCTAGGATATGAAGTCCTGGGGTACAAAATTCTAATTACACAGCTTAAATATATTGTACATTTCATGGAGGGCCAAACTGATATGGAGGGTGAGATTGTGGTCTTGTCCAAAGAATGACTTGGACAATATCCACGGTAAGGGAGGAAGCTTTATTGAGAGAGGCAAGAAGGCAGTGGAATGGCCTTGGATGAATGGAGTAGACATGGTGATGGAAAGGACTGGTGGTCCAAAGGCCTTGGAAGGTTTTCAAGAATGATTTATATCTTGATTAGTTACTAAGGAAGGGGTCATTTGTTTGGGCAGTTGTTGCCCTGTGTTTTCAAGAAACTGATGTCACTTTACCCATAGTTCATCTTAGTCTGAATGACTTTACCCAAGATTCACAGGGGTTGGAGTGGTATTAAAAACTGCAAAGTAAATGGATGCTAATGATATGTTAACAACCCTCCCCACCCCACCCAGGGTAACTTCAGGCTACTTTTACCTGATTCTTCAAAGACTCCAAAGGAAGGCAATGATTGTGGAAATTGAGCATTGTTTGAATCTAGTCTTGTGTGATTGGGAAACTGAACCAGCTGCACTTGCTGTCCAGAGACCCCAACCAAGGATCTAAAGATTGACATGAGGAGTTTTCTCATGAGTGTGAATCTAAGCAACTCATATCTTATCTGAAAAGTACCCCATGCTAATCAATGAGTTAATGTTTCTGTGTTCTTTTGCTTGTTTACAGCCTTTTGGCAGAGTTTGTGGGACATTCAGTTCACACCATAACTTCATTTAGATGTTTCTTAATGTATTAAAAATGACTGATAGATGCATTGACAAGGAACCATTATGGGAAATTCCCCTTTTCCGATGACCAGTGTTGAACAATCAAAATATTGGTGCATGAGAAGGACAGAAGTAGATGGAGGGCCCAACCCTCACAGTTCAGTTAGATGTATCCAAACGCTCATTTAGCTTCTCATGATGGAGTGTCTGATTTCTGGAGATGTTTTCTATTGTGGGCATCTTTTTAGACCCTCTGGATGCATGATGATCCTCATAGCATTTTTTCTTAGTTGATCTGTTTTCCTAATCCAGGTTATTGGTGAGACTTTTCTTAAAATCGCTTTAAAAAAATCTTAGTCTATGGACCTTTAGGATAACTTCACAATCCCCTGTCAGGAAGTTTAGATACCATTCAGGATCTAATCCTACATACAAGCACATATACATAACCTGATGGTTACACAAAATAATGTTTCAACACAGTGTATAAACTCTTTTAGACTAACAATAACTTTAATATAGTATGCATAGCTTAGTTGTCATTTAAGAATTCATTAAATAATTTATCCAAATAATATATGCATCACTTAATCCAAGAATAAGAGGATATATATATGTATATGTATGTATGTATGTGTGTGTGTGTATAACATGTAACATCTACTGGAGGTAGCTTATATCCTAGAAACATGTAAGTCAAGTGAAACAGTATTGCCCTTACCTGTCATCTGCAGTGACTAAAGGAAGTTGTCATACCAAAAGAAAAAGTGGACAGAAGTATGAGAAAAAGGGGAAAATGTGATCTGCTAGTCTGATTTCTAATATACACAAGGATATTTCTTTGAAGGTAATTGGGCTCTTAGTCTTGTGACAAGGAGATCCCTTTAAAAGACTGATATATATTAATTTAAGGTCGCCAAGGAATTCAGCTATGTAATTCCTAAATGAAAACTCAAGTCAGCCGTCAACCTTTTATAGAGTTTAATTACAAACAGGAGGAAGAAAGGAATTAGAGATAGAGAGAAAGGGGAGAGAAGGGAATAGGGCTTAAATACCCCCTCTGTTGTTTAGGCTGGGCCAAAAGGCAAAGAAATGAGATCAGTCCCTGTTACTCACGTGACCAAAATGGAGAAACAGTCTCAAAGGCCCCCACCTTCAGCTTCCTTCTGAGCAAGCTCCTCAGAGCACACTCCAACCACTCAGACCAACTCCTCAACCCCCCCCTGAGTCTTCAGACCCCTCTATCTTTAAGGAAACCATCCAAGTTGCCTCCCCTCAGTTCTCACATCTACCAATCACTGTCCATCAATTTCCCTGTGCCAATGGAGGCTCTAGCTTAACCCAGGACCGCCCAGAGGTCTCTGGCTTTGCACATGTATGTTGAAGGTCATATTCTCAAATAGTTAAATCTTTGATCCTTTGCTACAGCCCTTCCTAAATCCTGTTAACCTGAGTAGGGTAGAGATTGGAATAATTAAATTTTGATCTAGGCTGCAGCCCTTCCTCAATCCTGTTAGGACTGAGTAGGGTGGAGATTGATTCCAAGTATCTCCATTGTATCAATTCTAAAATCAATCATGACTCAAAGAAATTCCTGTTCTATGCTTAAGCATAGGTCAAAGTCCTTTCCATTGTTCAGCAAAAGGTTTCTGTCCTAAAGTAATCTTAAGAAGGGAGGAGGAGGAACCTCCCATGCCAATGGGGTTCACATTCCAATAGACTATCAGTAAGAAATTTTCCAAGTATGAAATTTCCCAATGGTGAAATTTCCAACATTTATAAGTCTAAGGAATTTTAAGGTTTACAGTCTTCAAATAGAGCCTTCAAAACTTAGGAATATTAAGAGTTCTACTTCAGGATTTTCTGAAGCCTGAAGGACTAAGGAAATTGTCTTCCTACGCATGTAAGACACTGAGTTGATAATAGTTATCTAAGTCTTCAGCATTCTTCCTTAAGAAAATTGAGGGACCTAAAACCTGGTTCCTTTGCCCACAAGGTCCTTAGGAGGATGTGAAATTATCGAACAATTTTCTTATGTACACATATGTCCCTATAAATAGGCACCTCCCTTTTAGCTGTAGTTTCTCTATTGGTGCTAATAAGACAACATCATTTAATTAATTTAGGGAAGGAGGGACTATCTCCAAGTTTAGCCTTTATTCTTGCTCCCCTGTTAGTTCCATTCTCTGTTTGGGGTATCCCAGTTATAAGCTATTTAGTAGCCACACCTGTTAGGTGAACATGGTAGTGTGAACTCAGTGATAAAAAGCAAAAGCTGATGAAGGAATTCTGTATCCTCTTAGGAGGCTTCACTTGTACCAAAAGTATTGACATAATCATAGGTTTTTCCAATTCCCTAGACTACCAGTTGTATGGCTGAAAAATTGGCATCCAGTTTCTTAAAATATTGAATAGCCAGGAAACGACTCCTCTTAGGGAACTCTGAACCTGAATTAGATAACCTAAGTACAATGTTGACTTGGTTCTCTACTAAACTGTGACCTGTTGGGAAGGACTTGTGAAAAGCAACTGAAACCTTCAGAAAAGGGCATTCTGAGACAATAATTCAGAAAGTTTTGTTCTTTCATATTCAAGTCATTATGACCCTATGAGCCATAGAAGTCTCTCGAAGTCTGTCCAAGTTTATTATGTTCATCATTTCTATGGCACTGAAATCAAAAGGAAGAGGGGACATCCTTTTCCCATCATTCCTAACATCATTGTCTTTTCTGAGTTCTGTCTTTTCATTATGTAGCCAAAGAATTTAAGCTTAAGCTTCAGTATTTGAACTTCCAATAAATAGTCTGAGTTAATTTCTTTAAGGATCGACTGATTTTATCTCCTTATTGTCCAAGGGACTCTCAGATGTCTTTTCCAGAACAATTCAAAAGTGCTGATTCAGTGGTACTTAGCTTTCCTTTAGTCTAACTCTCATAGCGATACATTACTACTAGAAAAAACAGCTATACATCGCTACTGCAAAAAGTAGCTTTGACTAAACATTCTCCTATCAAATAGATGATATCTCTGATTTTTAGTATGCTATTCAGATGGCATAGCTTTCCTTGAAAGAATCAAGCATATTTTAATTTCATGACTGCAGTCACCATCTGTAAAGATCTTTAAACCTGAGAATATAAGATCTGATGCTGCTTCCATTTCTTCTCTCTCTTTGTCAAAAAGTAATAAAACCAGTTGTCTAGATCTTAGGGTTTTATTTTGTTCTTATATGAAGCCTTCAAGCCAGCTTTTACACTCTCCTTTTACTCTCATCATAAAATTTAATTGTTTCTCACTTTCTGCCATCAGATTAGTATCATCTGCATATGTGAAATGGTTGATATTTCTCCCAGAAATCTTAATTCCAGTTTTTGATATATCCATCCTTGGAAAATGCATATTACTCTGCATTTAAGTTTTGAAAAAAAGACGGTAATATGCAGTCATGATTTATTCCTTTTTCAGTCTTAAACTAATGATTTGTTCTCTGCTAAGTTCTAAATTGTCACTCCTTTGGAAAACATACAAGTTCCTAAGGAGACAACAAGTACGATGATCTGGTATTTCTATTTTTTTTTGAAGAGTTGCTACATTTGGTTGTGATCCATATAGTCAAAGCCTTTAGTATATAGTCAGTGAAACAGAAGTAGACTTTTTTTTTCCTTTTCTTGAACTTCCCTTGCTTTCTCCACTATTCAGTGAATGTTGGCAATTTGGTCTCCTCCCTCTCCAAAAACCAGCCTGTTCTTCTGGTAATTCTTAGTTCACCTATTATTAAAGCCCAGATTGTAGAATCTTAAACATAACCTTGCTGGTATAAAATGAGTGCAATTTTCAATAATTTGACCATTCTTTGTTATTGTCCTTCTTTAGGATTGGGACATAAACTGATCTTTCTAATCATTTGACCATTGTTGAGATTTTCAGAATTTGCTGGCATTTTGCATACATTTTAACAGCATCACCTTTTAGGATTTTCAATAGTGCATCTAGAATAATCTCCATTAGAATTATGGTTAGCAATGCTTCCCAAGCCCCACCAGACTTCATTCTCTAGAATTTATGGTTCTAGATTAGTAAACATACCATGATGGTTATTGACAATATTAAAATCTTCTTTGCTGGGAGCCATCAGGCCATAACACCTTGACAGAGTCACATGTGGTAGCTAAGGAGGCTACAGAGTGGCCCTTGGCAAGATGTGATTGCCAACTCAGTCCCCCTTGCATGACCTCTCTCATCAATGCCCCTTACCTATGGAATTGACATGATTATTATTCCCCCTAGTCTCAGAAGGAATAATGCAAGAGCAAAATACCTGTACCCTAACTTTCTAAAACATCACCAAAAGATCAGACCTTCAAACCCTATCCCAAAAGACTATCATGGGTTAAATTTTACTTAGGTACATAATTCCCAGTGAAACCACAGCTACAGGCCAAGCCCAAAACTTTCCCACTCACAGAAACCTATTCTCGTGAAGCCAGCACACCAATCATAAAGGCCCTTATAAAACGTACAAGTCCATCAAGCTTCAATATGCCTTGGTGACTTGACTTCACAGATCAGTAACTCAGAAACTCTCTAGTAAAATCCTGAAAAATGATCAGTCTAATATTAAATTTGAATTGTCCCTAGTACCTCTCAACCTCAATGATATGATTGATGGAATGTCTTTTAAGAACTTCTGATTATTCCATTTTATTAAAAATATTTAGTAAATTTCCTTGATGGTTTGTAAGCTCAAAACTTCTTACAGGGTAATGAGAAAATTAAGCCACCTGTGACAATCATTTATCTTGTGTGAAACCTTTATGCTGTCTTTAATCACAATAAAAAAAATATAGAATGTTAATCAAGTGATTTGTTAAAAGTTAATGTATCACTTTTCCAATTATCTTTCTTTGGACATGTGTATTAGGTAATATATCTGTGTGCCAAGAAAATGGGTATAAAAATAAACAACAAGCCTGGGGATGGCGGAGTAGCTATTAGATGCAAAGCAGTGACATGGCTGTAATGATTAAGCTGTCTTCTGTTTATTATTTTTTGACTGATTGTTCACCACCTGTTGGGAACCCCTGGAGTCACGAGTGAGGCTGGACTCTGCCCATGACACTTCTTTATATAGTTCTGTGAATTTTTGCCAACTTTTCTTCATTTTTTCTGCTTCTATGAAATTCTTATTTTTGTCTTTTATCATGTTCACTTAGGTATGAAACATTTCTTTGATATTTCTAACTTTCTTGAAGAGAGATCTTCTGCACTTCAGTGTTTTATTATGTTTCTTTGCATTGCTCATTTGAGAAAACTTTCTCTTCTTGCTATTCTTTGGAATTCTGCATGCATTTGGATATATGATATATAAGCTTAGTTGGAAATAATGGTATTCCAAAATAGCAAAAATAGAATGCCAAAAGGAGCTTCCTTTGAAACACTCCTTATAGCTTGGGATAAGGCCAAACTTCCCACTGAGTGAGAGATGACAAAAAAGTAAGCAATTCAATTCTGTGGTATTTGCTCCAAAATAACAACTAATTCAGCTGGGAAATCATTGTGACTCCAATGTGTGTGTTTTTTTTTTAATTATCAGAAACCAAATGATTTAAGGCTAGTTATAGTCTATGAAAACCCAAAATAAATAAAAGATGGCACATTTGGAGCAGATTGATGGATCTGGCTTCTAAAATTCAGGCATCTGTTCAATATTGGCTAATTTCAAAAAGTGGTTCAAAACACATTCCAAGCCATCTTGCAGATATCCAATGTTATCTTTTCCATCTAGGAAGAAATTGACTCTTTAGAAAAAGGAAGTCCTACAGAACTGCTTAACTTTGGACAGTTTCAACGCTGCTTCAGGGGGTACCTGGACTCTCATTAGTCAATCCTGTTTCTCCTACATCAATAGGTAAATCAGGAGAAATTATTACAAATGTTCATAAGCTCCAATATATTATGAATGACACATAGAAGACTGTGAAAGAGACCCATGGGACTAATGATGATAGTTCATGGTGGAATCCCACTTCAGAGTTCACATGGGTCTTTATCCTTAGGATTGTTATCTTATTAAAAGTTTGCCTTAGTAGCTATGTTAGAAAATGTTCCAAGGTTTTTCCAAAAGAGAAACTTAAAGCATTACCCTGATAATGACTATCAAAGGCCTTACACTATTAGCTTATAAATGATCAATGAAAAAATCAATTTAATTCTTTAAATTATATAAATTTAATTGTTAAAAGACAAAAATAGACTTGAGAATTATTTATTTAGAAGTATAATATATATTAATCATGACTCATCTTTTTCTACAATTTATTATAATGGTAGGTTTTTTTTTTTTAAATTTATGAAGTTATGTCTAGAAATCCATATATTAAAGTTAAATGTTGAGTCAACAGATTTCAGTTTTAGGGACTTTTAAAGTGGTCAACCTATAATACTTTGTTCTTAATAATGTGTTAGTAATAATAATTGAATTCACCCAAAGTTATGATTCCTGGAACTTGCTGTTTAAGGTGAAATCTTATGGGACTGTAATTGATATTATTCTGAGTTAGATTCCAGGTACAAGCATCAAGAAACATTCTTGAGCCAATGATCCATAAAGCCAGCAACCCTACAGGGGTTATATCCATGAATTTCAGATGAGGTTCTGTCTCTAGAGAGAGCTGATAAAGCAACTTTTGGTATGGGTTGAGATAGGACTCTCCTCATTTGATTTCTCCTGTGACATTTCATTTTTAAAAGTATATTTTCCCACTTAGCTAATTTGAAGTCTAGCTATGATGTTCTCTTAATTGACAAACTGTATGACTCTGGCCTAGAATTAATATTGTATAATTGAAAATCTGTTACCCTAAAAAAAGAACTACATATCCCAAGAGCCCACTGACTTCCTGTCATTACATACTTCCTGTAGACAGAGGATAAAGGGAGTGGGCATTGAGGCTCCTCCTCTCTTTCGGATGATGTAGCATCAGTGGTGATAGCAGTTAGGTGGGGAAATTTTGAAATGGCTAATCAGCCATGGGCATGTGGTTTTTATTTTGTATCTTCTTTATTCCTTGATTTCTAGTGATCGTTTAACAAACCTCCTCAACTATAATATTTTTATTATTTGAGATATAAATTTAATTTTCACAATATAAGCTGCGGGGATCTCCCCACCCCCCATTTAACATACCTATATATCGCTTTTTCCTTTTATGGCAAATTTCTATAATTGACATCTACTCAGGAGATCAAATCTTTATCTCGTAGGCTTAAGGGTACAATACATCTATGTTGTTGTAATGCAAATATGTTAGGCTTTAGCTATTTAACCTCAAATTATAGTCTTTTTCATATCCTAAAAACAACCAAGTAGATGAGTATTTGGGTTTGTTTTCTACATATCAATAGCTATAGATATTCATATATAAGATAAGATCCTTGAAATCTGAGTATTATGAGATTTTACAATAGTGGACTTGTGTTCAGCCTTCTTTTCTATACCTATACATGAGGAGTCCAGGCATATTTTTGCTTTTACCTGGAAGGGATCTTATTGGACATGGGTTATTTTGCCTCAAGGGTATGTGGAAAGCCCCAACCTGTTTGCATAAATTTTGAGCCAAGATACAGATAATATAAAATTTAAAACAGTAAGTTAATTAAATAATTGGATGATTTACTCTTGGCTTCACCAAATTCTGAAGCATGCCAAGTGGATAACAAGCACCTTCTCTTAGAATTACATAAAAGAGGGCACAAGATCTTGAAGGAAAAGGTTCAATGGTATCTCCCCAAAGTAGAATATTTGGGGTTCATTTTAACTGCTGGTGCCCATTCTATTTCTCCTAAGTGCATTGAAAATATCCAAAAATTAAGTGCTCCTACCACTAAAAAGCAATTGAGAGAAATTCTTGGAGGAACAGGATTTTGTTGGCAGTGACTCCCTTGCTATGGAGAAATCACTAAGCCCCCTTGTAGCACTTACAAAAAAACTGGGTCCTTGAACCATTTAAATTAAAAATCAAACACCTAACAGGTCTTTCAAATTTAAAACAGGCTATCCTGTCTGCCCCTGCTCTAAGCATCACAAATTATGAGAAACTATTTACCTTATATGTCCATGAACAAAAAGGGTAGTTGCAGGTGTTCTAACTTAACTCTTGTGACTTGCTCAACGCCCAATAGCCTATTATTCAGCCAAGCTGTACCCAATAGCTTCCAGAGCACCACCATGTATTAGAGGAGTAGCTTCTGTGGCTTTATTAGTAACCAAATCAGCCGATCTGGTATTGGGATACCCTCTGACCATAATGTGCCCACATGAGGTTGAGGCATTGTTTTTAAGACATAGGACACAGACATTTACTGACCAAAGGATTACTAGGTATGAGATAACTCTATTAAACAATGAATATATCATATTAAAACACTATGGAGCCCTTAACCCTGTAACCTTGCTCCCCAATTTGCCAACTTCCAGAGAACCTATACACAATTGTACATCTTTAGTGTCCGTTGTTGTCAGACTTTGTAATCATTTACTGGACACTCCTTTAGATAATTTGGGCGTAATGTTATTTACAGATGGTTCTTTGTTTATGAGAGATGGTGTGTGCTATAGAGGAGCTGCAGGAGTTACTGAATTTGACACTTTCTGGTCAGCTTACCCTTAAATGTAAGTGCACAAGAGGCAGAACTCACAGATTTGAAACAGGCCTGTATCATTGCAAAGGAAAAGTCACAATTTACACAGACTCCTATGCCTTTGGCATATGTCATGCTATTGGCATGCTATGTCTCTAGAGGGGATTCTTAACATCAGCTGGAAACTGTATTGCCACTGCAAACATTATTACTGATCTTCTTTCTGCCATTCAGCTCCCCAAAGCCATAGCTGTCATTTACTGCTCTGCACACACAGGTGGCAATGGCACAGCCTCCAGGGGAAATAACCGAGCTGATATTGCAGCCTTAGAAGGACCAGAATTAATTTTGCCACTAACAATTACTGATTATTTGGATCTATCCCTTTCCTATAATAATAAGGAAGTGGGAAAATAGAATCAAAATTTTAAAGCAAAACAGATGAATGGAGTACAGGTATCATCTGAGGGAAAACCCCTACTCCCTAGAAATTTTGATCAACAAATTTGCCAATCTATTCATAAAAATGGTCACTTTGCCACCCAAAGCATTGTGGACTCTGTTAAAAGAGTATGGATAGTCCCTGGTGTAACTACTATAGCCTTTAAAGTATGTACAGTCTGTCCTACCTGCCAGGTCTTCAATCAACATGTATTTTGTGGCAAAGCCTTTGGATGTCCTCTTGCTTACACACTGTTTGAACATTTACAAATTGATTTTATGTTTATGCCATAAGGGGGACAGTATAAATTTTGTCTGGTCATAGTCAATCAGTTAACCAGGCAGCCTAAAGCATTTCCTACTGCTTGGGTCACATCTGCTTTTGTTGCCAAAATCCTCCTGAAAGAAATTATTCCCTGTTTTGGCCTACCAGCATGTGTTGACTCAGAGGAAATCATTTTACTGATTCAGTTTTATCACAAATTTATTCATGTTTGGGGATAACTCCTAAATTTCATATACCACATCATCTCCAGAGCTCCAGCCAAGTTGAAAGAATGAATAAAGAACTTAAAACTTTGATTAGCAAATTGTGCAGAGACTCATTTAAAATGGCCTGAAATTCTACCTCTGGCCCTATTTTATCTCAGATGCAGACCCAGAGGTGATTTATACATCTCACCATTTGAGATGCTATTTGGACATCCACCTATTCAGGAACAATCATTTATCCCTGCCTATACTTCATTGTGAGGAGAGGATACAACCATTGTCACATATATCAGACAATTACAAACAAAATTGCGAGAACTCCACAACTCTAGAGCTGCTGTTCAGGCAGGCCCCATAGACTTCTTGCTTCATGATTTAAACCCAGGTGATAGTGTATACATAAAGAATTTCAAACATGCTTGGTTGACCAAACCAACCGAACCGACTTATGATGGATCATTCCAACTCCTATTAACTACACCAACAGCCATTAAAATTGGGGAGAGGGACTCATGATTCATGGTAGCCATGTAAAATGAGTACCATTTATTGATAATGAGTAATTGACTATATTGATTGTATTTAACTATGGATTATTTTAAGACTTCTGAATTGATGGATCTGTACTATTATATTGCACTCTATCCTTCTCTTTGAAGAAATTGCCCTTGTAGAACAACACATATATTACCTCTGTGATTGTGAATGTACAAATTTTTAGCATTGTTTTTCTTCCTATATGTGCCATACAGTATCTGATTTTTTCTCTCATTTTTTTGCTTTTGAAGCACAAGTCACTAGTATTGAGAAGAATATCTTTTAACTATTTTTAAAAAAAATTTTGCAATAGAATAAGATAAGATATCCATTTGCCTAGCATGTAAAGGCATACCCAAAACTTTAAACTATGGAAACCTGTAATTTATTGATAAATGTTATGGAATTGTGACTAAATTTTAAGGTAGGATTGATGCACTTCTAAGCCAATACAAAGGACTTGAACCTAGTGTCAGACTCGAGATTGTGACACTTGACATACGTTAAGACATAGGCCTTCCTTGTATCCACAGTCTTTGTGAAAATACTTACAGACAAGTATCAAAGTTTGGCTGTCATCCTAGCTCCCTCTATCCCTGAAAATGAAGGTAAAATCAGACCAGGGAATGACACTTCCCTATCAAAATAAAAATCTGGTCCTTTTTTTTCTCTCCTATAGTATGGCAACTTCCTGTAGCCTTGGCTACAAATGAGTAAGTGAAATGTTACTGCATTCTGTCCTACAGACTTGTGAGATTAGAAATTACTTTAATTGGACCCTAATACAAGGGCCTGTTAGAAATTTATTCTTGCTTACTCAAAATTTTGTATACATAGATTTTTGAAATTTTGATACTGATTTTGAATTCTTCTTTAATATACATATGTATAAAATAAAAGGGTTTAATTTTTCTTCCATTATTTTTTTCTTTTGTCTTTTTCTTTTGTTTTTAGTTTTGGTTTTGGTTTAAAAAAAAATTTGACTCGCACACCCCCATAACTAAACCTTGCAACCTGAGCTGACCTGGGTGTTTTTCAATACCTTCTTCAGGGGGGATTGTATTTTCATAAAATCCAAGATTTAAATTTCTGTTCAAGAAAGATTTTCAGAGAAGAAGATTGCTAACTCCTAAATCCAGAGAATGAACTGTTTGCAGAAAGATACCTAAACCCTTACACTACAGGGAGATCCAGAATGAACCTTGGGGTGTGGTTGATTGAAATGAAGATTGATTGAACATTTATTTTGAATGTACACTTTTATGCCAAAGGGGACTGCCCCCTCATTGGATTTTGTCAATGTGCCCAGCAAAATATTGGTTTTGCTGTCTCTCTCTCTTCTATTTCCCCCTTATCTCTAACTATTGTAGTTTTCCTCTTAGAGAGTAAACTGTTGTATACATCTGCAGTTAGACATTTTTTGGGTGCAGGATGCTTATGTTTAGTGATCAATTGGGGAGACTAGTCCCCCAATCATCAGGGGGGATTGTGATTTTTAGATTTTCCCCATCTTGCTTAGTCTAGCACCCAGGGATGTACACACCCACACTACACTGTCATGTGCTAGCAAATGACAAATCAGAAACAACTGACTTTCCCCTGGGTTGTCCTAAGCCAAACTTAAGCCACCATTGGCACATGTGAGATGCAGGATGTGATGTAGAGAACTGCCTTTGGAGTTCTTGTGACTTCCTGTGGAGAGGGCTAGGTGCCAGTTGGATCTTGGAACTCGAGCTTGGAGGAGTTCCTTCAGACAGCTTCCTTGAGAAGGTCACATAGTGAGTGATAAAGACTGACTCCCCTTTCCCTTGGCCAAAGCCTTGAAATCCTGCCTGGCTCAGCCTGAGCTGGAGCAGTTTGAGTTAACTCTCTCTTTCTTAATTTCTTCCTTCTTTTGTCATTAAATCAACCATAAAATTCCATTCTGACTTGAGTGTCTCATTTAGAATTTAAGAAATTAAATCCTTGGAGACCAGTAATTACATTCAGTCTCAACTCAAATTTTACCCTTTACAATCTCCAACTTTCCTAACTAATGGACTTGTTATGATTATTATTCCCTCTACAATACAGGAGAAATAATATGAGAGTAAATACTTATAGGATTAATAAATATATATCCCAGTTTAATACCCCCAGGCTATTACCCTAAAATATTATATTTACAGAATGAAAGCCCAAATATCACTACCCATTCCCCCCGTCCTTTCCTTCTCCACATTCACTCCTATTGCAAGCCAGGCAAGCCAAGAACGTCAATCACCTTCAAGACACACTCCACTGAATTCTGTTTATGGACAGAAACCAAGCAACGTTGCCAGGTGCTTTAAAGTAACACAAGAAAAATAGAACTTGTAAATTGAGGAAAACCCCAAATCTCGTCTGTCATTAAATTGCCCCCTAACCTTGTACCTAGCTATGAAATGTTTTGTTGCCCATCTCCTAAGTAATTGTGATTAATTGCGAAAGCTGATCAAAAGTAACAATGATTCTCCTAGGTCAGGGAGAACTAACCTCTAGATCACTATTAGTCAACAAAACATTGTTGCTATAGATGAATGACAATCTCCTTTGGCTATGTGTCTTGTTGTTAAGTTCTGTGGAAACACATATGTAGAAATTGATTGTATGCCAAAGAAGTATATAATCATGAGCCTATATAATAAACGAACCTCTGTGCTATGGCAGAACACTGTGTGACACCTTTGCACGTGGGCCTGAGTACACAGTGCTTCTCATCTCCATTACTCGACTGGATTGTCACATCTAGACAGAGTGAGCCCTCACTCACAGGGAGACTGCTGGATGGCTCCTAAAGGGTGAACACCCTCTTCAGGGGGGATTGTATTGTATTTTCATAAAAAAAAAATCCAAGATTAAAATTTTGTTTGAGAAAAAATTTAGAAAAGAAGTTTGCTAACTCCTAAATCCAGAGAATGAACTGTTTGCCGAAAGATACCTAAACCCTTACACTACAGGAAGATCCAGAATGAACCTTGGGGTTCGGTTGATTGAACTGAAGGTTGATTGAACATTAATTTTGAATGTAAACTCTTATGCCAAAGGGGACTGGCCCCTGTTTGGCTTTTTGTAATATGCGTCTAGCAAAACATCGATTTTGCTTTCTCTCTCTTCTATTTCCCTCTTATCTCCAATTACTGTAGTTTCCTCTTAGAAGGTGCAATATTGTATATACCTATAGTTAGAAAATTTTTAGGGGAACAACATGATTGTCAGATGATCAGTTGGGGAGATTAGTCTCCCAAATGATCATGGGGATTGTGAAGATTAAATTAACTCTCCCCTGCTTATGAAGATTAAATCTAAAATTGGACAGGGGAGAGATAATTTAATCACCAGAAATGTAAACACTCCATTTACACTTGAATGGAGAAGGTCTGTGACCCACGTGTGTGATAGTGGGTGACAAATTAGAATCAACTGACTCATCCCTGGACAGTCTTAAACAAAAGTTTTAACTGTAATTAGTACACTTCAAATGAAGGAAGTCACAGGAAGTGATGAAAAGAAATGGTCTTTAAAAATGCCAAGAAACTTCCTGTGAGAGCTCTCTTCTCTCTTCCATCTTTGACCTGATTTTGGAGGAGCTCAGGCTTGGGATCTCAGACTGCATCCTTTTAGACTGCCAGGTGGTGAATTAAAAAGGCTGAATCCTTTCCTGGATTTTCTGAAGGGACTAGTCTCAGGAGAGACCTACCCTCTAGAGAGGCTCTCTGCATCCCCAGGTCCTCCGCTCAAGGCTGAGACCCCTTCAGCTAAGGACTAACTAGCCCTGCCTGAGTTGAGCCAGGGCTGGAGCAAAATACTTAGTGTGTAGCCTAGATATTTTACCCTATTCTCTCTCTGATTTTCTTACTTTCACTCTTTCTATATTTTATAAATCAATTGTTAAAATAAATCTCTTTGGGATTAATTAAATTCCTGGCAACGTATTCTTAAATAATCCAGTCCAACCTTTTATAAAAACCCTTCACATTTCTACCCCTAACAGTGAATAATTAGTTAATGTTGCAGCAGTTTATGGGACCAAGGTATAGATATTTAGTGAGGTTGAATCAAACATTCTCTGTTCTTTTTTAAAGATAAGAATTTCATCATAATTAGTTATCTTAGAGGAGAGCAACTTATGGTCTATGTTGTGTGCCTTGAAGAGACATTCAGTTTCACTTAGGTTTTTATTTAATGTGGGATTAACACTTCTATATAGAACATGTTCTGAAATGAAAGCAAATCACATAAGACTTTGAAGAACATTTGAGAGATTTGGTCCATGTGGCCATAATATCTAGTTCATTTGCACATGATTCGTATCTGAATATGTTTTACTATAGACAATTCACTTGATATAATCTGGCATTTTTTACTTAATTTATTCATGTACTTTATCACAGCCTTTTGTTACATTTGGAGTAAATTAAACATCTTTGGGACAAGTTTATTTGTGTGACTATGAAACATAAGCACAGAAGTCACCTACTTACAAAGGGTATCGCTATCTATCTACTGATATAGAATTAGATCCTTAACAGCATCTCATTCCCCTAAGGGAGAGCAGGAGGAATGGACAGAAAAAAGTAAATAACTAGAGTGAAACATTGGTTTGTGTGTATATATACATACATATATATATATATATATATATATATATAATAATTTAAACTAGAAGAGCTCATTCTACAACTCAGGTCCTCATAATTTCGCTTAGATTCTTCCTTCAGCCTATTGTTGGCAATGCCTAAATTAAGTACCTGGTTTAAATAAAGATAGGAACAGAAAGGAGCAGGAAAATTTAGAATTCTCTAGTGCAGAGGTTCCTAATTTGATCTTTGTATAACTTTATTATTAATAGAATCAGAACCATACGGTTTGAGCTAGTTTTCCCCACATGGTCTAGTTATTGACAAAGCAAAATTAAAGTGACTATATTAAATTGTATTAAGATCTACTTGGTAAAACATTTTAGTAGAAAAACAGATGTCTGCAAGCCTTATTGTTAACCCTGTAAACAGAGACTGAACTGAACTAGTTCCAGCTACCAAGAGCCAATGGTGTGTCCTTGTTGTTTGAGGTATCCTGCCGTAAAGAGGAGAAACTAAGTCAGAGAAAGCTAGAGGTATCTGGAATCCCAAGACCAGTCCTTTTTCCTTTGACTTCACCCCAATGATAAAGTAATCAGCAATTGAGAGCTCTCATTTCACTCCTCATTTATCTCTACCATCATGGTTGGTTTTTTCCTCATTAGGGGATGTCCCAATAATTTGCTATGAGGAATACAGACTGGAATTTATAATGGCCCAAGAAACACCCTTAATGTCTTTTAATGATCATTGGGAGAAATTATAGATCTTCGCTTATTGATTATTTGTTAGTCTAATTGATTTTTCATATATAGAACTTAACCTCTTGGATTTTCATACACTACAGATGGATAATGACAAAGTAGTGTTTCCCTGTTGAATCTTAGGGGAAAATGGAGCAGTTGCTCCTCAGACTTATATAAATATAGATAATGCCTCATTTATTGATTTTAAGAAAACCACATGTCAGTGGAGGGTGATGGAGGAATTGAAATATAAACAAGAGGATCAGGGATTAGAGAGATTGTAATGGAGTCTCTATGAGCACTACGTTGCCAAAAGCATGTTTTCTATTTTTCAAATTGATGATTCAAATAAATGCAGTTTCTTCGACTTTGGCACAGTTCATTCAAACAAAGTGACAATGAGCTTGTCCTAATTTGTATCCTAAATCCCAAATCACAATGTAAATATTGTTGGTCTTTTGAATAAAGCTTCTGAGCTCATCCTTATGGGATCCAGTGATGTAATTTTTCCTTGAACTGAACACTGTAAGGGACCTTAGGACGTGGTGTTATAAGGGACCAATGAAAAAACTGGAGAGAAGCAGTACTATATTAGATCCACATTTACAATGACATGGAAGAATTCTTTTTCGTAGCCCTTTCTCAAAGTCAATTCTTTCTCAAGTTTATATTGACTCTCAAGAGATAGAAATCACTTCGCTACTCTACTAGTCCACTAGGTTTTCTAAACTCAAGTATCTTGGAGCGGTAAGAAAGACACATGAGGCAAATTTCTATTGGTAGTATTCTCGAGGACTTCAAAAAGTCTTGTAACATGTAATTATTTGCCTCATTCTATAACCCTGCCCATCAGTTGCATGTGTAAGATTTAAATTAATATCCAATAACTCTAAGTGTTATCTTTTATAAGATTTATTAGTAATTACTTGAAGTAAAAGAAATAGAAAATAGAAGTATAAAACCGAATTATCTAACAAAAGTAAGACCACGTGAGTAAATTCTCCTGCCTGGCTCCCACCCAACCTCCACAACTGCCTTCCCAGAAACAGAGAAGGCGGGGAGATACACATAAAACTTATATCTTCAAAGCATAACTGGTAACGTCAGAAAGAAAATGGGAAGCCGGGAAAGAGTTCTGAGAAAAATACTAATTATGTGTAAGCTACTTGAGGAAAGTGGTCATTTTTTTCTTTGGTCTCTATCTCCATTGCCTGACCCACAGTAGACATCAAATAAAATAACTTTATATTAACTTGTTAAAAGATATTTTATTTTGCCAGTTACATGTAATAACTTTCCACTTATATTATCTGAGGTTAAAATATCCAAAATATTTCCCTCCCTTTCTTCTTCCCTCTTCCCTTCCAGAGATGGTAAGATAATATAAGTTATACATGTGCTACCATGTAAAACATAGTTGCATATTTATTGTTGTAAGAGAATACTCATATAAAACAAATTCCAAAATGAAATCACAAATAAACTAAAGTGAAAAATAGTCTGCTTTGTTCTGCATTCTGACTCCAGCAGATCCTTACCTGGAGGTGGACAGCATCCTTTGTCATAAGTCCTCCAGAATTGTCCTAGATCATTGTATTATGGAGAGTAGCTGTCTTTACACAATTGATCATTGTACAGTATATCTGTTACTGTATACAGTGTTCTCCCAATTCTATTTACTTCACTCTGCATCAGTTCAGAGGTTTTTCCAGATTTTTTCTGAAATCATCTGCTCATTATTTCTTATAGGACAGCAGTATTCCATCACCATTGTATAAGACAATTTGTTCAGTTATTTTCCAATTGATGAATATCCCTTCAATTTCCAATTCTCTTCCACCACAAAAAGAGCAACTATAAATGTTTTTGTACAAGTAGATCCTTTCTCCCTTTTTAAAAATATCTGATGCTGGAATATCACTACTTAAGGCTGTATCCCAAAGAGTGGGCACAGTTTTATAGCTATTTGAGCATAGTTCCAAATTTCCCTCCAGGATAGTTGGATCAGTTCACAACTCCACCAACAAGGTATTAGTGTCCCAATTTTGCCACAGCCCCATCAAAATTGATCACTTTCCTTTACTGTTATGTTGACTAATAAGTGTGAGGTAATATCTCAGTTATTTTAATTTACATTTCTCTACTCGAGTTATTCAGAACATTTTTTTCTTATGATTATTGATAGCTTTGAGGTCTTCATCTGAAAAATTCCTTGCTTATCCTTTGACCATTTATCAATTGGGAAACCACTAGTATTATTATAAATTTGATTTAGTTCTCTATTGAAGAAATGAGATCTTTAGAAGGGAAGCAAGTAAGGAAAAAAGCAAATTTCTCTGATAATCTTGGTTACATTGGTTTTGTTTGTACAAAATTTTTTTTATTTAATATAGTCAAAATTATTTCACATCTCCTAATATTCTCTATCTCTTGTTTGATCACAAATTCTTCCTTCACCATAGATCTGCCAAATAAGCTATTCTATGTTCCCCTGATTTACTTTGGTATCACCTTTTATATCTAAATCATATTCTCATTTTAACCCTATCTTGGTATCAGGTGTGAGATAATGGTCTAGACCTAGTTTCTGCTATGCTGTTTTCCAGTTTTCTCAGCAAACAGTGAGTTCTTATCCCCAAAACTGGGGATATTTGGATTTATCAAATGCTAAATTGCTAAGGTCATTTATCCTTGTATGTTGTATATTTAACCTATTCTGTCGAGCTACCATTATATTTCTGAGCCTGTGCCAGACTGTTTTGATTACTACTTTATAGTAAAGTTTGAGATCTGGTACTGCTAGGGCACCTTCCTTTACATTTTTTCCTCTTTAGTTTCCTTAATATTTTTGACCTTTTGTTCTTCCAGATGAATTTTGTTATTTTTTTCTAACTATATAAAATAATTTTGGGTAGTTTGGAATGGCACTGAATAAGTAAATGTTGTTAGAATTGTTATTTTTATTATGTTAGCTAGGTCTGCCCTTTGGAAGTAAATATTTTCAGTTGTTTAGATCTGACTTTGTGTGAAAAATGTTTTGTAATTTTGTTTACATAATTTTTTCTTGGCAAGTAGATTCCCAAGTGTGTTATATTGTTTAGAGTTATATTAAATAGAATTTCTTTATATCTCTTGCTACTCGACTTTGTTGGTAATGTATAGAAATGCTGATGATTTATGTGGATTTATTTTATTTCCTGCCACTTTGCTAACATTGTTGATTATTTCAACTAGCTTTTTAGTTGATTATTTTCTAGGATTCTCTAAGTATACCATCATATCATCTGCAAAGGGTGATAGTATAGTTTCCTCATTGCCTGTTTTAATTCCTTCAAATTATTTTCTTTTCTTGCTAAAGCTAGAATTCTAGTACAATATTAAATTGAGGTGATAATGGGTGTCTTTACTTGACACCTGATCTTATTAGGAAGGTTTTTAACTTCTCTCCATTGCATAGGATGCTTTTGTTGATGGTTTTAGATCAATGCAATACTACATGTCTTTTTATGGAAGGGTCCATTTATTTCTATGCATTTTAGTGTTCTTAATAGGATAGAGTGTTGTATTTGCTCAAAAACTTTTTTTGTATCTGTTGAGATAATTATGTGATTTCTGTTTGTTAGGTTATTAATATGGTCAATTATGTTGATAGGGATATTCATGTTAAATCAACCCTGCATTCCTGGTATAAATCCCAACTGGTCATAGTGAATGGTCCTTGTAATATATTATTGTAGATCCTTTGCTAGTATTTTATTTAAATTTTTTTATATCAGATTAAGGAAGTTGGTCTGTAATGCTCTTTCTATTTTTTGCTCTTCCTGGCTTAGGTATCAGCACCACATTTATATCATAAAAAGAATTTGGTAACATTCCCTCTTTTCCCATTTTGTTTATATAGTTTTGAGATTTATTATTTTTTAAAAGTTTATAGAATTCACTTGTGAATCCATCTGACCCTAGAGATTTTTTCTTAGGGAGTTCATTATGTCTTTTTCAATGTCCTTTTCTGAGATGGGATTATTTAAGTATTCTATTTCCCCTTTTATTAATCTGGCCAATTTATATTTTCTGAAAATTTTCATTCCTTTCACCGAGATTGTCAGATCCATTCCCATAAGTATACAAAATAGCTCCTAATGATTGCTTTACTTCATTGGTGGTGAATTAATAAACCTTTTCATTTTTGAGACTGGTTATTTTAATTTCTTATTTCCATTTTTAAATCAAATTAACCAATGCTCTACTATTTTTTCTTTTTTTGGTAAAACCAACTCCTAGTTTTATTCAGTGGTTCTCTTCAGTTTAATTAATTTTTCCTTTGATTTTTTAATATTTTCAAATGAGTTTTTAATTGGGAATTTTAATTTGTTCATTTTCTAGTGTTTCTTTTTAGTTGCATGACAAATTCATTGATATTTTTCTGTATTTTATTGATCTAAGGGTTTAGAGATATGAATTTTCTCCTAAGTACTGCTTTGGCTATATTCCATAAATTTTGATATACTATCATTCTCTTTAATGATTTAATGTAATGATTTAATACTTTAATGAAATTATTAATTGTTTCTAAAATTTATCCTGACTCATTTCTTTTTTAGAATTAGATTATTTAGGAGGCAGCTATGTGGCTAGTGGATTGAGAGCCAGGCCAAGAGATGGGAGGTCTTGGGTTCAAATCTGGTCTTAAATTCTTCCTAGCTGTGTGATCCTGGGCAAGTCACTTCACCCCCATTGCCTAGCCCTTAACTGCTTTTCTGCCTTAGAACCAATATACAGTATTGATTCTAAGACAGAAGGTAAGGATTTTAAAAAGAATTAGATTAGTTAATTTTTAATTTATTTTTTATGGATCTTTATTGCTAAATTTTATAGCATTGTGATCTGAAAAGGATGCATTTAGTATTTATTTTTTCCTGTATTTGGCTCAGAAGTATTTTACCCTTATATACAGCCAAATTTTGTGTAGGTGCTATGTTCTGTTGAATAAAAGGTTTATTCCTTTCTATTCCCATTCAATTTTCTCCAGAGATGTATTAAATCTAATTTTTCTAAAATTTAATTTACTTCCTTCACTTATTTAAATTTTGGGTTCAATTTATCTAAATCTGAGAGCAAAGTTGAGGTCCTCACTAGTATATTTTTACTGCCTATTTCCTTCTGATGCTCATAATTTCTCCTTTAAAAATTTGAAAGCTGGGCAGCTGGGTTGCTCAGTGGATTGAGAGCTAGGCCTAGAGTCTAGAGGTCCTTGGTTCAAATCTGGTCTCAGATGCTTCCCAGCTATGTGACCCCGGGCAAGTCACTTAACCCCCATTGCCTAGCCCTTACCACTCTTCTGCCTTGGAACCAATACACCGTATTGATTCCAAGATGGATGGTAAGGGTTTTAAAAAAAATTCTTTGAGAGGGCCAAGGACAGAAAAGAAGCTGACTCGGGAGATCAGAGAAGATTTCATTTCATGGAGGTAACGTTTGAGGCTTTTAAGGAGGGGTAGGAAGGCATCAGAGTTTAGTACATTCAGGACATGTGGAAGAGATAGAGAAAGATTGAGTTTGCCTCAAACATAGATTGCGTGCTTTGGAGTGAAGTGAGTAAACACATGACTTAAATAAATGTATTAAACTTCAGCAGAACATGTCCGTAAAATTCCTTCAATCCTAGCTCATAAGCAGATTTCCCAGAATATCAAGGAAGAACTACTTCTCTTTCTTTAAAAAGGAGGGGAAGGGGGGAACTCTGACCATACTCTATACTAATTGAACAAGCCATGTTTTCATTATGGAAACGTCCAGTTTGGCTAGCATCCAGCATGTGCATCTTTGCTGCTTCACAGGAGCTCAGGATAAGAAATTAGACAAGCCTCAGTCTTCAACCCCAAGCCTTTGAACATGGCAGAGCGGACGAGTTCGAGATGTCAGAGATAATTGTTGTTTAATTCTGGATTTGTGAAGTTAGTGAACACCCCAGGGCAGGAGAATGTGGACCCTGGCCCAGGAGAGAAATGGAGGCAACATGCACATTGGAATGAGTGTGTCTGATATCTGTGTGTCTCCTTCTGGCAGCAGTTACTGCTTACTCTGAAAAATGCAATTTGCAAACAATTACTACGTTTACAAAAACTGATGGGTTCCATCTGCCAAAAATGGCTTGTCCTGTTTAGACTGATCAAATGGAAAACCTTGACAGAGACTAATCAAAAAAACTTCAAGATTTGATTCCTAGACAAGGCAAGTCTCATTCTGCTTAGTCCTACTATTGTGGTTAACTCTGAAGAGAACCTGTTTCCTTTCTACATTTCTATCCAGTAGTAGCTGAAGAAAATCTGGTAATCTTGGAATGGAGAAGGAGTGAAAGGAGGCAGACCTTAGAACTGCATTTCAAGGCACTAGCTAACTAGGTCCCGTTGAATGTGAATCAAAGCTTAAAATTAGTGTGGTTAGAGGGGCATGTCTTGAGATCCAAACTGGAGCTATGGGTCTGCCATTATCTCAAGGCTAAAAAGTGTCAGAAGGAAGATTTGCTCCTAAATTCTATCTATCATTCCATCTATAAAATGGGGGTATTAATGGTATAACTTACTTTTAAGAAAATGATTGTGATTTATTTTGAAAATTTTATACTTTTTGTGATGTTTTATTAACATGAATAATAAAAGTATGAGGGCCAGCATGCCATGGTGGATAGTCATGAAGACAAAAATTCAGCTCTTACTTCTGACAGCTACTGGCTATGTGGTCTCCTAATTTCACAGTGCCTCAGGCTATTCTCTAAGACTAGCCATAAATGAATTGCAGATGCATTCGTTATATGATGTGTTCATACACAGGGTTCCCTATACCAAGAAAATCATGGCTTCCAAGTCAACAACCAATTAAATATATATAGTAAAATATCAGAGTTATAGTCTATTTGGGCCAACCCCCAGTTGACCTACAATGTTCCCACAAATACATATCCAGACTTCGCTTGAGGATGTCCCCAAGGAGGGGATTCCTATCTACTACCTTTGAGGTGGCCACACCTGTTTGTACAGTTCTAGTTGTTGGGAATTTTTTTCCTGATATCAAGCTATAAGAGGGAAAATTATGAGATTGGCCAAAAATTAATAATTTTGTTAAATCAAAAGTAGTAGGGGGAAAAAGATGGAAAAATAGGAGGGAGATATATAGATTACTTTCCTTGCTGCTCCATTAGGGCCCCCTGCTCATGCTCACAAGGAAGTCTCGCCAGCAACAAACATGGAAGAGAGCAAAATCTACTCTTGCCTCAGTTTATCAAACTTTTTCTCTCTCCACTAACTCTCACACATCACATCCCCAGAGCCAATTTTGACTCTATTTTGACTTGCCTCCCCCAGTGGGACAGTCCGAATTGCAGGGCACCCTGACCCCCCCCCCCCCATCTTGTAATCTCTTGACTCTATTGTTGTCTTTTTCCAGCTGCCATTCTATTGATTGGACCCAATCCACTCAATGATTTCCTTCACACAAAGCTTAATGTGGCTTCTTGGGGACATCTTTCTGTGGCTTCTGGGGCCAACCAGAACAAGTTTAATCTCTTTTCTTAATGGCAACCCTTCAAATACTGAAAAGAGCTGTGGGTTATCCTTCCTTCCTTCCATCCCTGCTTAGCTAAAGAGTTTTTCTTTTTAAATTTAAATTTGTTACATTAAAATACCCAGGTAACTCCCTCATGAACCTTCCCCCATTAAAGAAGGTATCTTTTGACAAAATGATATATGCATATATAAAACTCATTTCTTTTTTTATCAGTTCTTTCTCTGGAGGTAGATATATACAAGTCATTCTCCAAAAAATATTTCTGTTCTATATAATATTCCCTTGGTGTTCTGCTCATTATACTCTTCATAACTTTATATAGATCCTTCTGTATTTAAAAAAAAAATGAACCTGCTGATTTCTTATGGTACCATAGTATTCCATCACACTCATATGCCACAACTTATTTAGTCAGTTCCCAATTGATGGGCATCCCCTCAATTTCCAGTTTTTTGCCACCACATAGAGAGCTGCTATAAACATTTTAGAAGGTATAGGTTCTTTTCCTTTTTCCCTGATCCCCTTAGGGGGAAAAAAACCAAACAACCCAACCTAATGCTATTTCTGAGTCAGACTGTACACATTTTTAAAAATCTTTGGGCATAATTCCAGATTATTGACCAAAAAGTTCAGTTCCATGAACTCTGTATTAGTGTCCTCATTTTTCCACATCCCCTCCAACATTTGTCATTTTGTCCTTTCATCCTTTTGGCCAGTTTGATAGATGTGAAATGATATCTCAGAGTTGTTTGGATTTGCATTTCTCCAATCAATAATGATCTAGAATTTTTTCACATTACGTATACTTCTGTTTTCTTTATTGAAAAACTGTTTATATCTTTTGACCATTTATCAGTTGGAGAACAACTCATATCCTTAGAAAGTTGACAAAGTTCTTTGTATCTTTTAAATATTTTTCATGTTGACTTTGCTTTCCACTCATCCTTACCTGGTTTTATTCTTTAGTTCCCAGGGGCATATGGGCCCTCGTTCTTTGGCTAATCAATTACATTTCTTCATTTATAATTTTGACCACCTTTCTTTGGATAATTATCTACAGTCTTTTCTAAAACACAATATTTTGAACTTAGCATAAACCCTCCATTCGTTCCTGATTCCAGCTTTAATAGTTACATAATACTTTGAGGTTTTTACAAAACTTTTATTTAATGGATACATTTCCCATTTTGTGAAGTAAGATTTAATATACATATATATATATTATGTATTATATATATATATATATATATTTTTTTTTCCTACAGATGAGAAAGAAGCAGCTGTGTGGATCCATAATGGATTGAGCACTGGGTCAGGAATTCAGGAGACCTGAGTGCGAATTTGACCTTAGACATTAAGTGGGCCTGACCCTGGACAGGTCATTTAACCTCTGTTTGTCTTAACCCATTGGAGAGGGAAGTGGCCAACCACTTCAGTATTATTGCCCTCAAACCCCATAGACAGTGTTGGCATGGTATAGTCTATGAGGTCACAGAGTCAGACACTACCAAATGGCTGAACAACAATCTCTTCCAGTGACTGGCTGCTTAGTTCATTAATAAATCTTTAGTAGGACTTCTGCTTTGAATCCTGAAATATTTCAATTAAAAATCTGAAAGGACTCTAAAAGCTCACCTTCTACCTAAATAGGAACCTCTACTACAACATGTCCCCAAAGTGAAAGCCTAGACTTTGTTTAAATACCTGTGCTAAGAGGGGGACTCGTTACCTGTTAGCCCATTCCATTCTGGGTCTATTCTAATAGTTTGGTTTTTGTGTTTGTTTTATTTTTTTTTCCTAATGGCAATACTAAATGGAACTCTCCAAGCTCATCATTGCTCCTAATACTGCTTTTTGTAAAATCAAACATAAATATCATTGAGAGACACAAATAATATAATCAGAGGCATGGCCAATATGGAAAATTTTGTCATGCTGGGTACTTCTGGTACGCTAATGCCCTATTTTGGTGAAAATCAGTAGCATTGCTATAGAGAAGTTTTAGGACTGGAAAATACCCTCTACTAATAATGCAAATTGGCACCTCTGTCATTTGTAGTTTTAGTTACTTAAAGCATCAAATAAAAAATTACATGCTTAAAATAATGCTAACCTATGGGGCATGGGGGCACGTGAAGCCAAGTATGTCTTGCTGGCTTTCTAGTGATATTAACAATAAATGGATAAAGAAATAAATAGATGCATATAGAAATATGAATGGATGGGATTATATAACTATCCCTAGTGCCTTAGAAGTGTGTTTTACCACAAGAGATGCTTAATAAATATTTGCTGGTTGACTTAAAGTAATCATCATTTAAGCCATATCTCTGAAGGATATGAATTTAGCTATTTTGCAAGTTCCTTGGAAAAAGACATTTGGATAAAAATGACTTGTATTTGTTGACCCTCGAATCTCCATCTTTGACCACTACAATTATCTTTTTTAAATTTAAATTTGTTTTTAAGTCATTTTTTAGTTTTCCCCAATTACAAGTAAAAACCAAAATTTTAGCATTCATTTTATTAAGTTTTGAGCTTCAAGTTCTCTTCTCTCTTTCCACTTTAACTCCCTGTCCTCCCCATCTCTGAGATAGTAAGCAATCTGATATAGATTTTACATGTGCAATCATGTAAAACATTTTTCCATATAGTTATTTTATGGAAGAGATCTCAAACAAAAGAAAAAAAGGAAATAAAACACATTATATTTCAGACTATGTTTACAGTCCATAAGTTCTTTATCAGAGGGCAGATAGTATTTTTTTTTCATGAGTCTGGGACAATCTAGGTCATTCACAGTTGTTCATCAAAAAATATTGCTGTCACTATGTACAGTGTTTCTGGTTCTGCTCACTTTGCTTTGCATCAGTTCATGTAAATATTTCCAGATTTTTCCAAAATCATCCTGTTACTCTTAGATTCATGCTTGTCATTGCTTGTAGCAAAATAATATTCCATCAAAATCTTATGACATAACTTGTCCATCAACTGGGGAATGCCTGAACAAAAATCTTACCTACTACAAAAAGAGCTGCCATAAACATTTTTGTACAATCCCCCCTTTATTAATCTTTGGGATATTGACCTAATAATGGTATTGACTGATCAAAAAGTATGCACAGTTTTAGAGTCATTTGAGCATAATTCCATTGTTTCCCAGAGTTATTAGATCCAATCTCAACTCCACCAACAGTCCCAATTTTCCCACATTCCCTCCAATATTTATCATTTTCTTTTTCTGTCACATTAGCCAATCTGATATGTGTGAGGAGGTACTTCAGAGTTGTTTTAATTTGCATTTCTGTGATCAAGAGACCACTAGAATTATCAAGAATCCTATCATAGCCCACGTGGAACCTGATTTTTTTTGGTCAACATAAGATGTTGTATAAACCATTTTGTTCTTGAGGCAATCTTAGTCCCTGAACTAATAACCATTGACCCCCATCACATAATGGAGTGAGGAAAGGCTCAAATTACTTTTTAATAATTCAACAGTAATCTCTTTCCTTCTTCTACTTCCCCCAAAGACTTATCCCTGCATTCTATGCTTCTTGGAACAGACTCATGACTTTTTTTAAACCTTTATCCTCATAGACAAGAGTGTGTTTTTAGTAATCACAGCCTTCCCTTCACTCTCCTCCTCTTCAAAACACTCTCTTTTGGACTAATCTTTACTTTGATTTTTTAATAGCCTTCCCCCATCCCCCTTCCAATTCAAAGCTCTTAATAAATTTTTACTGATTGAGCTGCTTTTCAGGGAATTCCCCTTTCAGAGAATTCTTCACTGAAATTATTTGTTTTGAGGTCAATGTCTCATAAAATGTGACCGGTAAAATACAGAAGATTTATCAATAACACCTGCCACCATAATTTCTTTGGGCATTATTAGTATTACCTTTTTAGTTTTAACTTTGATCTGTTTGCATGGCTAAAGTTCTGACTACTGAACTTAACGGGAAAGAAATTGGTTTTCTGACCTTCATTTTTTCTCATAATAGAGTATGATACGTTTCACAACAAAGAAAATGTGGGAGCACATTTCCTGTCAACATAATATTATGCCCTCATTTAGTTTTTGCCGTACTTTAAATAGGCCTATGAGGTTTAAATAATTGTTCTTGGATGCATGAATTGCTTCCTCCTATTTTCCTGCAATATTATCTTTGACATTGAAGCTGTGGAATTTGAAACTTTCATTTCTAGGCAAACTAAACTTATAATTTTTCTTTGTGCCTCATGAATTATGTCTATGAACACACTGCACTATTGGTAATGCTTCTGATTGACTTTCTTATATGATTTGTTAGAACAACATGTAATGATTTCATACCATGAGGGATCCTGGGTTAGCATAAGGATTTTCATCTGGAGCAAACAGCCATAATTACTCATTTGTGGTAATGCCAATATATGTTCTCGTGTCCCTTCCAGCTCTGACATTTTAGGATTCTATGAATAAATCCAGCATTCCCTCTTTCTACTCTTCATCTATGAATTGGAAGACTTGGGTTCCAACCTTTTCTCTGCTCCTTGAATTCAGTGAGACCTTAGACAAGTCATCTACCTTCTCTGGGTGATAAATAAGAATGTATGTGATGAATAAACATAGAATCATGGCTTTAAAACTGGATGGAGTTGGGGCATGTAGGTGACTTAGCAGATTGAGAGCCAGACCCAGAGATTCAAATTTGGTTCAACCTGGGTTCAAATCTGACCTCAGACACTTCCTAACTGTGTGACCCAGGGCAAGTCATTTAACCCCAAATGCTTAGCCCTTGCTGCTCTTCTGTTTTGGAACCAATATTTAGTATTGATTCTAAGACAGAAGGTAAGTAACCTCTAAGAATTCATCCAATTTTTACAGAAGAGGCAAATGATCCTCAAAAGGAGGACCTACTCAAGGTACAAAAGATAACATGGCAGAAACAAAATGGTGACTGGTGGTCTAACTTGAAATTCTGTCCTCTAAGATTATCTTCCCTTGAAACAATATATATCTTCTAAGTCCACCTTTTAAAAAATAATCATCCTCATTAGATTGAGGTCCCTATGGTCAAGGACCATCTTTTGGGATACCTTTTCCCTTTTCTTTGTATCCCTAATACTTAGCACTGTCTCTATCACATAGAAAAAAATAATTGCTTGTTGCATAACTGAACCAGCATTATTTCCACTGTACCATTTAATATATGTACTATACTAGTACGATGGATTATTTTATTTTATTTTAGAGTACTTTGATATATTTTTGTTGTCAACACAAGTTTCTATAACATTTCCTTACATATCATATTTCCTAAAAATAAGTAATCGTTTGTGAACAATAAGATGATCGTGTAGTTTCATTCCTTATCAATGGTGATTTTAGAGTATTTCTATAATTTTCTATATAGTTTTTTGGCTCTTCTTTCTTCATCCTGAACTGCTTGATGCAAGTTTTCCCATGTTTCTGTAGCAGTTCTGTTAACCATCCATCTATCCACCCAAACAAAGACTCCTAGAATAACAAGGTAATCTGCAGTTAACAAAGCTTTATTCAAAATGGTCTCAACTCCCACTGCTATATTTAGGTTTTTTCTCAAAGCAAAGATATTACATGAAATTAGATAGTAAGACTGACAAAATAACTTTTTCTCAACCTCATAAACATATGGTACCCTAACATTCCCCTTAATTTTTAACATTCTTTATTCCTTATGACAGATTAATGTCCAATTAATGCCCACTATTAATTTAATATTCAATACTTTTTTTAACTATTTGCAATCATTGGAGTCATATTTGCTGTCATCATCACAAATATTATTACTCTGGGGGCAGTTAGGTGGCTCAGTGGTTTGATTTCCAGTATGGATTCTAAGCTGGAAGATAAGGGTTTTTATAAAAAAAAAATCAAAGAAAAACAAATACTGCTGCTGTGACCATTTTCGTAAAGATAGGTCATCATTGCTATCAGTTTCCATGGTATATAATCCTAGTAAGAGGTAATCTTGTTCAAAGGTTAGGAAAAATTTAGTCATTTTTCTTCTATAAGGCAAAATCCTTTCCGTAACAGCTGAAGCAGTAGTTAACTCCACCAGTAATCTCTGTTAGCTTGTTGTGAAAATCCAAGAAGTTTAATCTGACCTATTTAAACAAGATGTTGGAGGAAGGAGGAAAGAAAAAAAATAAAGGATATAGGAATGGACTTTGACATAAGTTAAAATTCTTCAGGAAATAATTACTGATGTGATTTTCAAGGGCCAAAAGGAAGACTAAGAAGGTCTAGGAACAGCTGCAGCCAACAAACATTTGATCTCTTCCTTGCAAGAGGAGAGAAGAGGCAGGCTGGAGCAACCGTGGTTTAGAATATAAACTCGTTTGTAAAATTTTATAGAGAAGTATGGGGGAAGAGTATCAGCAGTATCACCCAATAAAATAGCCAGAAGGAGTGATGGAAGAAGCAAGTTTAAAGAGAGTGGTCCTCCTCCTGGTTTCATTGTTCAATGTCCTCAGGATGACTTTTGCTTAGTTGTGTTTCACACCAAGCTAACATCTTGTTATAAGAAAATAATCTTTACAGGTCTTTTCCATTCTCCATCATCAGGGATAGTGAAACCAATCACATACATATTTTCAGTAAGGAAATGGAAATGACATTGATGAAAAGAAAGATGAGAAAAGCTATTTACTAAACCAATCATATCCATGGGAGGTTCCTAATTCAGACAACAGAATTTTGTTACCATCAAAAGTTCATTTTTCAAGGTACCTGAAGGAGGGGAAGATCTCAAAAGGCTCATGATAAACAACAAAGAGGGGAGAGCGAGGGGGTTCAGGGGTTTGAGAGCCACAAGGTTCAAATCTGGCCTCAGACACTTCATAGTTGGGTAACCGTGGGCAAGTCACTTAATGCCCCATTGCCTTGACCTTACCACTCATCTACTGTGGAACCACTACATTGTATTATTCTTAAGACAAAAGGCAAGGATTTAAAAAAATAAGAGGAAATGAGACTCTCAAGATATTAAAAACTCAGGTTAACCCATGATCTGAAGGAAGATGAGCCTCCAACATGAGGGATGTATCTCCTATATGGGATTCATGGGAAGATGTGAATAAAAGTTACTGTGAGAGAAGGAGCAAATGGGTTGCAATCTGTACTATTGGAAAGAGTGCCCACGTCAACAAGATCACATATCCATTAACAAACTGAAATGGAAATGTGTGCAAGACACTAACATGCAGCCTGATACCAAATGCAGGTCTATGCAGTTGTCTACTGGTCTCCAGGTCATTCTCCCTCATACCTCAAGGAATTTATTACCTGACTCAGTCTTCCTCCCAACCCAACTATGCTCTTATCCTGGGGCCTTCAACATTCATTAATCACCCTAAAAGTCTCATTTTCAATTGCCATGACCTGTGTCTTCCTACCTTGGCCAAAGCCAGGAATGTTTGATTTTGCCATCATCCCTATACCTTATCCCTTCTAAATCCAATCCTATTCCTTCCCATGGCCATCACCATCTTGAGTCTTTCAATATTTTTAGAAGATAATCAGCCCTGTTCTGGCTTTCCTTTTCTTTCCCGTCCAGTCCCTTCCCCAACCTTAGAGTTAACCAGTTCAGCTCTACACTGTCCTCTTGTTGGCTCCTTGTCCAATATCCCCTTCCCCTATCCTGTCACTATTCATACCTAGCCAAAATCCACACCACTATTCCTCCCATCCTTTCCTCCTCTGCTCCTACTCACATGTTGCCTGATAGAACTGGGGTGCAGGGAGCAAATCTATTTCCACTACAAATCCAAACTGAACTCAAACTCACTACAACCAAACAATAGGAAGAAAAGTAAGATCCAGAGAATAAAGGGCTTTTTCTAAAGCCAAAAAAGAGCATTTCAAGTTTTGATTTTAGCCTTTAATTAGTCTGGATCCCTCATTTTGCAGATGAAGATTCTGAAGCCCAGAGAAGTGATCATTTGTTGAGGATCACAGGGTTAGTAAGGGGCAGATCTGGACTTCAAACTCAGGTACAGCATTGGACCTGTGTTTTCTGAAGGTAGTTTTCATAGCTCTGTTCAAGGATGGGTAGGAGATAGCAGAAAATGAAGTTGAGATCAGTTAAAAGACACTAATAAATAATCCAGGTGAATAGCAAGTTGAGTATAAAGAGAAGAAATATTGAAGAGCAAGAATATATAATTTGGCAGCTCTTTTCTCCCCTTAAATTAAAAAAAATGCTGTTTTTAATCCTGAGGACTGGCAGGATAACAAGTCCTTTAACAGAAATATGGAAGTGGAGAAGGAACTATCTGGATCATAACTATGGATGATGTCAATGACCATCTCTTTGTTATGTACTGGCAGATAGCCAGTACTCGTTGGCCCCAACTAGTGAACAGTTCTGGAGAAAAACCCACACTTTTGGTTAAAAATTGAGTCAAAAAGGCATCAGAAGAAATCTGGTTTGAAGGACAATGGGATTTGAATCTTATGTGTCATCATAGCCGATTAAACCAAACAAGTGGCACTCTCAGAACAATTGCTCTCTCTCATTCAGCAGCTACAGTCTACAGGTGGGTAGGAGCCTCAGCATTTGGAAGCAATTTCCATGTAATTTTCCATGTTTAGGGAAGATAAGAACAAGGAAGGAAAAATGTCCTGTGCTTGGGCAGAAAAACATCAATATCCCAGGTTCATGGTGTGACTAATTATAAGAAAAGGACTTGAGGACAATTGAATTGTAAACCACCAGGGTGACTTTCTTAGTGGTGTGAAAAATGAGGGTGTTCTTGGTCTATGTTAATGGAAACTTCATGTAAATGGCCCCAGCGATCTTCCCTGGGCATTTTGTTTGGGTCATAGCAACAGAGGTCTGAAGCTTTGCTCTTTTTTTTTATTTTGGTCTCATTTTCAGGACATTTACACTGACTTGATTGTCTGCCATCTAAGAATTGTTTAAGTAGATGTTAATGTTCTGTCTTGAGAAGTGAAGACTTAGGGTATGGGAAGGGATGAGAGTTGTCGTCAGATATTTGGCAGGTTATGAAGAATAATTTGGAATGCAGAGAGGAAGAAGATCTCAATGGTCCAACAGCAACTAGAATTCAAAAAAATTGAATGTATCAAAAGTCAGGCTTGAACCCAGGTTTCTGTTCTAAAAGATGGTCCTCTATAAAGTATGCTATCCTGCCCTCCAGCAGTCAGAACTGTTCAAAAACAATGCTTTTAAATGAAAATTATCAATAATCACATGAAAAAGTGTTCTAAATCCCTCCCGATTATAGAAATGCAAATCAAAACAACCTCACACCTAGCAGATTGGCCAATGTAATAGTAAAGAAAATAATAAATGTTGGAGGGCATGTGACAAAGTTGGGACATTAATGCACTGTTGGTGGAGTTGTGAATTGATCCAACCATTCTGGGAGGCAATTTGGAATTATGCCCAAAGGGCTTTAAAAGACTGCTTGCCCTTTAATCCAGCCATAGCACTGCTAGATTTGTACCCCAAAGAGACAATAGGGAAAAATACTTGTACAAAAAGATTTATTTCTGCATTCTTTATTGTGGAAAAAAAATTAGAAAATGAGGGGTTGACCCCTGATTAGGGAGTGCTTGAATAAATTGTGGCATATGATGGTGATGGAATACTATTGTGTTGTAAGGATTAATGATCTGGAGGATTTCTGTATGAACTGGAAGAATCTCTAGGAACTGATGCAGAGTGAAATGAGCAGAACCAAGAGAACATTGAACACAGAGAACACAGAGGCTGAAACATTGTGGTTCGATCATATCGTAATCAATTTTGTTACTGATAGCAATGCAATGTTCCAGGACAATTCTGAGGGACTTATGCGAAAATGCTATTCATATTGAGAGAAAGAACTGTGGGAGCAGAAATGCAGAAGAAAAACAGGATTTATCACTTGTTTTATATGGGTATATGATTTGAGGTTTTGGTTTTAAAAGATTAATAAATGGATAATATATGTAATAGTTTAAATTATGAAACTGCTAGTAGCTTTACTACATCCAAGTAGTGATAGTAAAGAGAGGGAAATGTAGGAAAGAGGTAAAGAGTTGCTTAGCTAAATACCCTATTTGCCATTTGATGGAATGAAGCTCACCACCAACAGGGGTTCCTTCAGGTTCCAAGCTCCAACCAGAAAAGCATGTGTGTGTGTGTGATGTATAATTGAAAATCTGTTACCCTAAAAAAGAACTACATATCCCAAGAGCCCACTGACTTCCTGTCATTATGTACTTTCTGTATTCATGTAGACAGAGGTTAAAGGGAATGAGCCTTGAGGCTCTTGCTCCTTTTCTTTGGCATGCTGTAGAAATCAGTGGTGATGGTGGTAAGGTGGGGATCTTGAAATGACTAATCAGCCATGGGCACATGGTTTTTATTTTATATCCTCTTTATTCCTTGATTTCTAATGATCATTTAATAAACCTCCTAAAACATAATATTTTTATTATTGACATATAATTTAAATTTTTTACAGTGAGCACACAGTACCTTGGTCTCACTTTATAAACAATTTTCTCCTCCCTCTAGCTCTCCCTGGTCATATCTCAGGAACCAATTATATAGTTCCTTAATTCACCTGGTACTGCCCAGGGGGGCAGTGCCTATAGGATCAGTTTCCTGTCTTGTTGGTTTCACCTTCCTTCCTCTGAAAGTTTCTCTCTACTTGCATAACTCAGCGATAAAGGATCTTCAGGTCCTTGGTTGATGATGTCAAACAAAGCAACATAATGGGGAGGGGAATTCCTTTCCATCTATGGAAATAAGTATTGAGAGATAATACATGTATAACCCAATAGAATTGCTTGTCAGCTCCAGGAGTGGGGTGGAAAGAGTGGAGGGAGAGAACATGAATCATGTAACCATGGAAATATACTTTAAAAATAAATTAAATTAAAAAAAACTTAATGTTTTGGAAAGTAGTCATTACCTCATCACTGAAGATATTCAATCAGAGGCTAGATGACTTTCTCAGGGATGTATTAACTCGATATATGTAGGGCCAAAGGACCTCTAACGTCTTTTCTGACTGAGTTTATGCCATTTTTTTAAGAGGACAAAGGAGTCCATACCCTCCTGGTAGCCACATGGATGTGTGAAAGTCTTGGGTAATAGAGGAGGATACATCTATTTCAAATGGCAATGTTGTTATGGGTTTTCTTGTTCTGTTTTTCATAAATCAAAGGGTTCTAGAGGGAGAGAAAGAACCTCAGCTTTCTGCTTGATAGGAAAGCATAGAACGAGGAAGGTGCAGAGTGGAGTAACAAGGTCACTAACCAAATGATTCAGATTTGAGATCAGAACCCAGTTTTCCTAAATTCTTAGCCAGAAGTCTTTTATTTGCTCCCATATAGGAAGGTGGTGTTTATTTCTATCAATAACTGTTTGCTTGGTCTCCTTTCCATGCCTTCAGGGCAACTAAAGAGAGAGTTTCAATATTAATGCTTTTCTAGTGGAGTAGATCTCTTTGTGTTTATATAAAGTTTACTAAAAAGAAAACTCTTGCCTTAAATTCTCCTGCAGACGTTTCCAAGATGCCTGGGCTCGGTACCCACTTGGAAATGTAAATCCAATTTAATTTGCACAGTTCTGCTCCACTGGACTGCTTGCTAATAAAGTCATGGTCCGTGAAGAATTCCAACCAGGTGCCTCTCTCTCTGTCAGCCCCTTCTGCTAGGCAAAGTCTCTTCCATATACCTGGAAAACAGCGGAGGGGAGGGGCAGGTGGCTCCGAGGCCCTTTGGGGTTTTCATCTCATATTGACTTTTAATTATAAATAGTTAAACTTTTGTTTTTCTATATGATTTGTTTCTGCCTCAAAAGTTCTCTCTTCATTGGAGTCAATATGCTCCATCTCCCAACTGTGTCAATAACTGAAGGGCAACATTTGAAAGTAATGCATTAAAAATAAACTCAGGCTGTCAGCTCGTGTAAACTCGGAGGCTGGGTCTGTCTTGTGCCAATTTCTTCCCAGATGAACTGGGAGTCCTGGTGTGATGATTTAAAGCCCCTCTTGGTAATTGAAGCATATTTGTGTCAAACAAAATGGGGAAAAAATGAAAGCAGCATTTGAGGATTGAAAGAGAATCACTGTGCTTCTTGCCCATTCAAATGCAAGGGAAACTTCTGTTTGGAAGAGATGGAAGTAGAGGAGAGGAGGATAGCAGCTAATATTGCCATATAGTGAGGAAAAGTTTGCTCAATGCTTTACATCTAGATATCATTTGAGATTCATAGTAATCTCCCCCAACAAAATCATCTTGGTTGCAATGTCAGATTATGGGTATGATGCATTGCACATAATTTCTGTACTGTTGGTTGTTTTTTCTTGAATTGATTCCTACCTTCTTTCTTATTCTTGAGAGGTTTATACAGAAGGGAAAGATTATATATTAAGAAATATAGTTGGGGGCAGCTGGGTAGCTCAGTGATTAAAAGCCAGGCCTAGATAAGGGAGGTCCTGGGTTCAAATCTGGCCTCAGACACTTCCTAGTTGTGTGATCCTGGGCAAGTCACTTGACCCCCATTGCCTAGCCTTTCCCACTCTTCTGCCTTGGAACCAATACACAGTATTCCAAGATGGAAGGTAAGGGTTTAAAAAAAAAAAGTACAGTTAATGAAAAAAAGGTAGCAGAATTTTAAAAAAGAAACTACCACAAAGAAACACAAGATTCACAAGGGTAGAAAATCCCTATACTATTGTTCCCTGGGGGTTCTCTGAGTTCTTCCTCAAATTGTGATCGTAGTTCTATGTAAATGTTAGCTACTGTCATCATCATTCTGTTACTACACTATGTCCTCTAGGGGAGCCACTCCACAGGACCTCTTCTTTGGTTTTCATGGCACATCTTTCTTCTGGTTGTCATCCAACATCTCTGATCCTCCCTCTCTCCAGCAGATTCTCAAGATGTCTCTACTCAATTAAGGAAACACATAAATGAGGGTTCACTTCATAGGCGATGGAAAGGCCAACCATCAAAAGTCAAAGGGGATAATGTAGAAGACTCACTCCAAGAAAATCTTCTTGGAAATCAGAAATATTATAAAATAGGATCCATTAGATAAGCTATCTTTCCTGGGTAAATTTTCTTAATTGTGATACTCGCCAGAGGGCAGAATTTCCAAGTATTGTTGTACAAGCATTCTTTCTTTGACCAAGTCAAATCCCATCTCTGGGCTTCAGTATCAATATCTGAAAAATATAGCATCAGGGAATATTGGAATGGCCTTCTAGTTGACCCTGAACTTAGAAAAAAAAAAGCAGACATTTATTCAAGCATTTCAGTGAGTACTATGTTCCAGGTCTGTACTAGGAGTCTTCCTACCTTAACAAGCAGAATTTAGATAGACTCTTGGGGGATGTCATGCAAGGGATTCTGGTACAGGTGTGTGTTGAACTCGGATGCTTAGTTCCTTTCTGAAACTAAGAACTTGTGATTCTGTAAAATGTAACTTGAATTATGTCCTATATTTGGAATTGGATCCATCTTTCAAATCTTCCCCTGACCCCATTTTCTACATGAGAGAATTAAGGCCCAGATGGTAAGACATGATGCAAGATTCTAATTCTCTGATTATAAATCCAATGTACTTTCTTTTCCCTATATCTGCTAAAGAACTCAACAGTGTATGAGGCAGCCCATTCTCACTAATTTTTTAGGCAGTTTTCAACTCTATAGAAGGAAAGACTTGCCCAATTTCTGTTCATGGACACCTGGCAGCCAAAAAGAAAACAATCAGAACAACTCTGGAAATGTTTTGTACAAGAGGGATTAATTATATGAATGTAGTCACTGTGTAACTTGAATATCTTCCCATCTTCAGGAAAGTATCATCAGCTTTATAAATGTGTGTTGGTTGAATTCCTACTATGTGCCTGGCACTGAGAATACAAAGACAGGAGCAAAAATAGTCTTTCTCCTTTATTTCTTGTCATTGATATTGGAGAGAAACTCCTTATTAAAAAAGACTAGACTAGATGACTCTGACATCTTTCTTAACTCTAAGGTTCTGTTGCTCTATAATTTCTAGTCCTCTTTTCCTCTTGACCAACCTCCTGTAGATGCAATCCAATTTTCTCGGTGTCTTGGTTAGACATAGCCATATTGCATCATATTCTGGGGAGGGGGGAGGTGGGATCTTATGGGAAGAAGGGCCTGTCACATCGCTCATTCTGGACACTTTTTGGTCAATATCTCAATGACTCCATGATTCCATCAACACTGGTACCCACTCCCCTGCAGATTACAACATCCTTATGCTTTGTCACCCCCTAATGATCTTTGCCTATGTCCTCCCATCACTAATTCCTAGAGAATCTCCCCAATGCCTAGTAATAACTCTCTCCAGATGTTTCATATTCTATTGGCAGAACTGCTAGATTAGGTCTGTTCATGTTACCCTTCATTTCTGCTCTAAGACTGGCCTGTACCCCTCTTATTACACATTTATTAGGTATTTTACTTTTTACACCACTCCTTGCCCACACATCATCTTTGGCAATAAAGTGTTGGCTCTATCCACCCAACATAAAATTCTCTGTTGTACTTTGGGTCACATGTAACTTTGACTCTTTGGAAATTGTGGATTTCTATGATTTATGGCCTCATAACATTCCTGGAGAAACACTTAGGACAAAAATCCTGTGTGTGTGTGTGTGTGTGTGTGTAGCTTAGAACCATTGCTAGTGTTACACAACTCCCCCAAAGGCAATCTAGCTCTTATTCTCCCCTAATTCTGGGCTTATTTCATCATCTATCTGCAATTCCAGTTTAGTATACAAGTACCATTGTACTAATTCAATGGGCTTCCCATTCAGTTATATGTCATAATATTAAGATATTAATATGTCAACTTTTTCCCCGTGTTTTGTTATTCTTATGTGGATCATCAGGCTGAATTCTTTTGAGTGTCCTTGCATAGATATGATGATGATGATGCCCTATAGTATCCTGGCACTTAAGGCAAACAGTCAATCAATGAGCACACATTTAGTCAACACCTACTATGTGCCAAACACTGTGCTAAATGCTAGGGATACACAGGCAAAAACCGAGTCTCTGACCTCCAGTAGCTCATGTTCTAATGGAGGGGAGAATTTAGAAGATAAATACAAAATAAATGGAAGATAATTTTAGATGAATGATGTCCTATTAACTGGGAGACAGTTGAAGTAGGTGAGGGGAAAGAGGGAGAGTAAATACAGTGATATAATTGTTAGTTCAGTATATATAAGGAAGGACCTCCTTGAGGCTGTGGTGCTTTAGCTAACTGTTAAAAGAAGCCAGATAGTCTAAGAGCTGAAGATTAGAAGGAATGGAACTCCCCACATGTGGAACAACTAATTTTGAAGCAAGAAGGTAGAGAGTTCTATTCAAGAAGTCAAAATCCAATCCAAAATTGCCATATTGTAAATTGTGCATAGGGAAACAGAATATGAAACTGGAAATGTAAGATGAGATCAGGTTGTAAAAACCATTCAATGCCAAAGAGAAGACTTTATATTTGATCCTGGAGGCAACGGGGAGCCATTAGTACTTATTGATCAGGAATGTGGAAGATATCCATATTCACATGAAGATGGCTTCTGGGATGAAGGTCCAGAAAGAGTCTGGGGAGTCATGAACTGGAGAAGTTTGGGATAAACATGGTTGATGGGGGGTGGTTCCTTATGTGGACGTCTGGGAATGAACTCATCAATCAGAGAAACTTTGCCAGAGTGAAGATGGTCATTGGAACTGACTCCACAAGAAGTATGGCGAGTCATGGGCTGAATAAAAAAAAATTTTTTTTTCAGTTAAATGAGAGTTTGGAAGAGACTGAGTGGAGTGGAAGGAGAGACATCAATTGTAGATTGTCTTCTCTTGATGTTTAACTGCAAAGGAGAAGGGAGATCAATCAGCACAATGCCATTCTCAAACCACAAAGTCTAGAAGGACATCTATAGTTAAACTCTCTAGAACATCTGCCATGATACTGGCGAGAGTTTCTAGTGAACAATCATTCCTTTGTTTTATTTCTTACTTGCAATAATAATTCCACAATTTTTTCCTTAGTAATCCCTCCTAATGAATCTGTCAAGAAATCTTTTTACCATCTTAACATAGTAATAGAGGTGTAGAAGAAGGGAGAGAGACATATTTTTTTAAAGAAGATCCTTTACAATTTAATTTTGTCCCATCTAGTCACATGTTATCATTTTTTCTCACTTTTAAAATAATTGACAAATAGAATTTTGTATTTTTGACAGTTCAATTAGTTTTGTGACTATGACTATCACCTCTGAAAACCTACTCTTTTCTTACTCCTGTTTACATTGAGGACATTATCAAATAATTCACATACAGATTTTATAATCAGAAAAGAAGACTCATGGGCCAGGAATGCTGTTTTGACCAAGTCTTGCCCTACTCCTCGAGCCAAGTCTGACTTTGGTATCAGTTTTTCAGATTTATTGAAAATCAATTTCCTAATGGTTTAAAATTGTTGCTTCCAATGTGGATTTTTTCTTGGTGAATTGAGATCCACTTTCTTAACTTATTAATACTTTTAATTTTTTTTAATCATTTTTACTCTCCCCCTTTTTCAGAAGAGACAAGGCTGGCTAAGAAGGATTGGGACCATCAGGGTCATGACCCAGTGTTGGTTCTCGAAGAGTCTATCTGTCTTTAGATGAATAATGTAATTTTCTGCTTATTACACTGATTAAAAAATATTCAGTATATTATATGTCTAACATTATATGATCCATACCTATAGTCTCTCCATGATTGCAAAGAAGTGAGGTGCTTTCTCATGTCTTTTTTGAAGGAGGGGCAAAATTGTTCTTAATTACTTCTTATAAGTGCTCCTCTTGTTTCCTTATTTAATGCACTGGTTATTTTAAAAAATATTTTACAAATATTTTTCTATGCTTACATGATTCATTTTCTTTCCCTCCCTTCTTCCTTTCTCACTCCTGGAGCTGATAAGCAATTCCACTGGGTTATACAAATGTTATCACTTGATACCTATTTCCATATTATTCATTTTTTCAATAGAGCAATCTTTTAAAGCCAAAATCTCAAATCATGTACCCATATAAACAAAGAAAACTATGTTTTTTTTTCTGTGTTTCTATTCCCATGTTTTTTTTTTCTCTGTGTGGATAGCATTCTTTCTCATAAATCCCTCAGGAATATCCTATATTGTATTGTTACTAGTAGTTAAATCCATTACACAATATTGTAGTTACCGTGTAGAATATTCTCCTGGTTTTGCTCATTTCACTCTGCATCAGTTCATGGAGGTTCTTCAGTTCATGTGGAAATCCACAAATTCATTATCCTTACAGCACAATAGTATTCCATCACATACCACAATTTGTTTAGCCATTCCCCAATCAATGGATACCCCCTCATTTTCCAATTTTTTGCCACCACAAAGAGTGGCTATGAATATTTTTGTACAAGTATTTTTCCTTATCTCTTTGAGGTACGAAGCTGGTACTGGTATTGCTAGATGAAAGGGCATGAATTCTTTTAAAGTCTTCTGGGCCTAATTCCAAATTGCCTCCCAGAATGGTTGGATCAATTCACAACTCCATCAGCAGTGTATTAGTGTCCCAATTTTGTCCCATCCCCTTCAACATTTATTATTTTCCTTTACTGTCATGTTGTCCAATCTGCTAAGTGTGAGGTGTTAATTCAGTTGTTTTGATTTGCATTTCTTTAATCAGGAGGGATTTAGAAAACTTTTTCGTGTGATTATTGATAGTTTTGATTTCTTCATCTGAAAATTGTCTATTCATATTGATCATTTGTCAATTGGGGAATGGCTTGATCTCTTGTACATTTTGACTTAGATCCTTACATATTTGGGAAATTAGACCTTTGTCAGAGAATTTTGTTATAAATTTTTCCCCCAGTTTGTTGTTTCCCTTCTAATTTTGGTTGCATTGGTTTTGTTTGTACAACCCCTTTTAAATTTAATATTAAAATTATTCGTTTTACTTTTTGTAATGTTCTCTATCTCTTGCTTGGACTTTAATTCCTTCCTTTTCCATATATCTGACAGGTATACTATTCTGTGTTCACCTAATTTACTTATGATTTTGCTCTGTATATTATTTACCCATTTTGAATTTATCTTGGTTTAGGGTATAAGATGTTGATCTAAACCTAATTTTTCCCAAAGTTTTTTGCCAATTTTCCCAGTAATTTTTGTCAAATTGTTCCAAAAGCTGGTATCATTGGGTTTATCAAACATTAGATTGCTAAAGTGATTTACCCTTAGCCCATTTACCTATTTACCCTTGTATCTCTTAGTCAGTACCATATTGTTTAGATGATGACTGTTTTGTATTACAGTTTAAATTCTGGTACTGCTAGACCCCCATCCTTCCCATTTTTTTCATTAGTTCCCTTGATATTCTTGGTCTTTCATCTTCCAGATGGACTTTGTTATAGTGTTTTCTAATTCTATAATTTTTTTTTTGTAGTTTGATAGGTATGGCACTGAATAATGTAACAGTTAAAATTTAGGGGAGACTGAGGCAGGTAGAAATTAGTTTCTCTCTGCAAGGAGTATTATATTTTTAGAGGTTTATTGAAGATTAAGGATAAAAGATAATACAGGATAAGAAAGCACACATCTAGGCCCAGGGGCCTAGACAACCTCAACTACATTATGAAAAGAGCCGCGCCTGCTCCAAAACAGAAGTCCAAAAGAGGCCGAGCCTATTCACAACCAGGTTTAAATACCCCATCTTACTCTCTGCCTAGGTGAGATTACAAAGCATTCTGGGGAAGTGGAGCAAGGGCTTCTGGGGATTGAAGTCCTGGATTCAAGTCTATTTTCTACATTAAGTAAATTAATTTAGGTAGGATGGTCATTTTTATTATATTAATTCATCCTACCCATGAGCAATTAATGTTTTTCCAATTGTTTAGATCTAGTTTTATTTGGGTGAAAAGTGTTTTGTAGTTGTGTTCATATAATTCCTGAGTTTGTCTTGGAAGATAGATTCCCAAATAATTTATATTGTTTAGAGTGATTTTAAATGGAGTTTATCTTTCTAATTCTTGCTTTTTTGTTTTGTTGGAAATATATAGACGTGCTGATGATTTGTGTGGGTTTATTTTGTATCCTGCAACTTTGCTAAAATTATTTCTTCTAGCTATTTAGTTGATTTTCTAGGATTCTCTAAATATACCATCATTATCTACAAAAAGTTTAGTTTCCTCCTTGCTTACTTTAATCCCTTCAATTTCTTTTTCTTCTCTAATTAGTACTACTAGCATTTATAATAAAATATTGAATAATAGTCGTGATAATGGGCATCGTTGCTTCACTCCTGACCTTACTGGGAAGGCTTCTAACTTCTCCCCATTGTAGATGATACTTGCTGATGGTTTTAAATAAATACTGTTTATTATTTTGAGGAAATACCCTTCTATTTCTCTACTTTCTGGTATTTTTAATAGGAATGGCTGTTGTATTTTTGTGGAAGGCTTTTTCTGCATCTATTGAGATAACCATGTGGTTTCTGTTTGGTTATTGATATGGTCAATTATGTGGATGATTTTTCTAATGTTAAACCAGCCTTGCATTTCTGGTATAAATCCCAACTGATCATAGTGAATATACCCCACTGAGTATACTCATTTTTCCTTCTCAGAGCAAGTTACAATGAGAGTAAATTTTAAGCATCGTCCATCACCCCCCTTATTCTCCCCTCTCCATAATGATTTTTTATGGCTCTTTATGTTATATAATTTACCCCATTCTATCTCTCCCTTCTCTTTTCTTTCAGTGCAATCTTCTTTTTAATCCTTTGAATTTTTTACATATATCATATATGTACATATCATCTCATATCATTACATATATCTATATCCATATAGATATACATCATATCATAATCAGATTATTTCTCCACCCTCTTTATAAATATATTCCTTCTATTTACTATTAAGAGTAATTTTTGAAAATTACCAATATCTTCTTTCCATGTAGAAATTCAATATTTTTACCTTAATGAGTCCCTTACATTTTCTCTTTATTATTTACCTTTTTAGGCTTCTCTTGTATCTCACTTTTGAACTTCATAGTTTTGGTTTAGGTCTGTCTCATTCCTCAGGAATGTCTGGAAATCTTCTGTTGTATTGCTTGTCCATTTTTTTCCCCCTGAAGGAATATATGCAGTTTTGCTGGATATGTGACTCTGGGTTGTAAACCTAGGTCTTTTGCCTTCCTGCATATTCTTTCCATGCCTTCTGATCCTTTAATGATGAAGCCTCTAAGTTCTGTGTGATCCTGACTTTAGCTCCATGATATTTGAATTTCTTTCTGACTGCTTACAGTATTTTCTCCTTGACTTGGGGCTCTTGAATTCAGCTATTACATTCTGGAATTTGTCATTGGAGGATTTCTTTCTGGAGGTGATCTGTGAATTATTTTAATTTCAATTTTATTTTCTTGTTCAAGGATATCTGGGCAGTTTTCTTTGATAATTGTTTTTTGATAGCCAAGCTTTTTTTTTTTTTTAATCTTGGCTTTCAGGTAGTTCAGTAATTCTTAAATTATCTCTCCTGAATGTATTTTCCAGATCAGTTTTTTCAATCAGATGTTTCATGTTTTCTTTTTTGTTGTTGTTCTTTCAATTTTGTTTTATTGTTTCTTGATTTCTCATGAAATAATAAGCTTCTAGTTGTTCAACTCTAATTTTTAGGACCTGATATTCCTCTATCACAGTGGTTCTCAACCTTTCTAATGCTGTGACCCCACAATACAGTTCCTCATGTTGCAGTGACCCCAAACCAAAAAATTATTTTGGTGGCTACTTCAAAACTGTAATTTTGCTACAGTTATGATTCGGAATGTAAATACCTGATATGCATTATGTATTCTCATTGCTACAAATTGAGAGGTTGAGAATTGCTGCTCTATTAGTTTTTGGTTCTCCTTTTTCATTTCTTCTTGTATTGCTTTCATTTCTCTTCCCCACTATTCCTCTGTCTCTCTTAATTGGTTTTTGAAAATTTTTTTGAACTCTTCCAAAATCTGTTTCCATATTTTTCTTTTGGACTTTACATGTGATTACTTTGCTTTCACTGTCCCCTTCTGTAACTGTAACTTGCTACTTGTCTCCATAAAAATCCTTTAGAGTTAGGTGCTCTTTATGTTGTTTGCTCATTTTCCCTGCCTTTTAATAAATAGTCCTTCCTTGATACTACCCTTTGAGTATTTTCTGGATTTCTGCCAGTTTCAGTTCTTCCAAGATGGCATGATGGCCTGAGGGCTGAAAGCTCTGAGGAACACCTCCCACTGCCAATTAAATTAACCCTTGAGATGCTGATAGCTTAAAGGCTTGACTCAGACTTGGGCATAAGCTTTTGATCTTACTCTGAGCTTGATCAGGTCAGGAACTGCTCAAATTCTAGTCTTAGGCTTAGGTTGTAAGTTTTTGGTCTCACTATGTAATTGATGTAATCAGTCACACAGTTGATTACCCTGTCTTGGAGCTCCATTCTGAGCTTTTGGCAAAAAGATCTAGACATACTTTGAGTCTACCAACTACCTCAAACTGGGATCTATGTCCTTACCACAGGTCCAGACTAGAACTCTTGGATTAGCTCTATGTAGCTCCATGATATTTGAACTGTTTCTTTCTGACTGCTTACAGTATTTTTTCCTTGACTTTTCTTGCAGACCTGCCCACTTCAGCCCAGACTGCCCTAGGTTGGGATTCTGGATTTCCCCACAGAATTTCAAGGGACATGGGATGGTTGGACCTCTTTTTGCCCAGGCAGGGTCTCAGGGTCTGTGAATTAGGGGGATAACTACCCTAAGCATGTGAAAATTTTTCCCTGTGGAATGGGAATATGAAAGCAATTTGTTCCAATGGTCATGAAGAAGGTACTGTGGCGTGCTTAGAGTTTGGTCAAACATCAAAGATGCCAACATCATCCCCTGCATCCTGGGTCTTTGCCAGTCTACTTGACTTGTTTTGTCACTGAGAATGAATTTGATGACTTTATGTAACTTTACCTCATTTAAATCAAATAAGCAAATCAAGATATCACCTAATCATACTTTAATGAATCTTGCAGAAATTTCCATGCAAGCTCATAGAGTACAGATTTAGAATAAAAATAACCCTAGCTATTCTCTAACACCAACCCAATCCCATTGTCACCTCATTTTAGAAATGAAGAAACTGAGGGGCAACTAGGTAGCTCAGTGGATTGAGAGCCAGGCCTGAAATGGGAGGTCCTGGGTTTAAATCTGGCTTTAGACACATCCTAGCTGTGTGACCCCAGGCAAGTCACTTCACCCCCATTGCCTAGCTCTTACTGCTCTTCTGCCTTGGAACCAATACCCAGTATTGATTCGAAGATGGAAGGTGAGGGTTTAAAAAAAGAAAAAGAAAGGAAGAAACTTAGACCTACAGGGTAAATGATTTTTCTCAGGCCAAAAAGGTGGTAAAAGGTAGAGTCTAGATTTATTTCTCCCTCTACTGCTTTTTTTTTCATTAGGCAATTTTGGTTGCAATTTTTCCCCTTTCCTTAATGTTAAATATACTTGTTCACTAAACAGGTATTTTCCTTGGCTGGTGAGCAACTCATTGACATTAATTTAAACTTTACTAGGTGATGGTAACAATCAGACAACAATATCTTTTCTTTTATCCATTTCCTGTTTTTCAGTGCTAGAAGTTTGATAAACAACCTTTGAGATAGCACCAACCTGCCTTATTTAGGGTTCAACTTCCCACAGCACTCTCAAACTACAATTTTGGTTGTGAGAAGAGAAATGCAGGGAAGAGTGGGAGGTATCAGGCTTGGATGCACCTGCTAGTTATCTCCCACCTGCCCTGGTCATTTTAGGAGCATGAGGAGTTTAATTAATTTTGGTGTTAGAAATGGTAAATAGATATATGCCTCTAGGTGCTCTAGGCAATATATAGAATTTTAAGAAGTAAACTATGTGTCAATGGGAAAAGTATCTGAAAGACTGGTGGAAAGAAGAGTGTTATGAGTTAGAGCAATAGTGAATGCAATCATTCATATGAGTCCAGGAAGAGAGAGAGGAGGTCAGAAGGGAAGAAAAGCTCAGAGAGGGAAAGATATAGAAAAGCAGAAAAAAGGGAGAAAAAGAATAAGGAGAGGGAGAGAGGATTTAGAATAAGATATGTGTTCCTACTAGACAGCTAGGTGGTGCAATGGATTGAGTGCCAGGTCTGGAGTGAGGAAGACATATCTTCCTAAGAGTTCAAATCCAGTCTCAGACATTTACCAGCTGGGCAAGCCACTTGATACTATTTGCCTCAGTTTCCTCATCTGCAAAATGATTTGAATAAGGAAATAGCAAACCACTCTGGTATCTTTGACAAGAAAACTCCTAATGGGGTCAGGAAGAGTTGGACATGACTGAAAAATAACTGACCAGATAATAAGTGGGAAGAATCACATGGAATATTTGCTTTGAAAATTTTTTATTAATCTAAGGTAGCCAGGGAGGGATTGTGTTGGTCTAGGTTCTAGGAGGCCAGAAGGTCAGCAAGAGTGGCCCTAGTAAGCAAAGTTGGATGAACTCTGCTCTTAGGGAAAGAGTTGTTTGCCTTGACCCCTATCACCCCGCCTTTGGTATGTGGGTGGCCCTGGGACTCCAGATATTACCTATGGCCAGACAGAGGTCAGAGGCCCTTGGTTAAATCTTGTTTCAGATTCAAGGGGCCACAAGAGACAGAGTTGGCTGGGAAAGGTTGGGACCAACAAAGTCACAGCAGTCCAGCTGCTGGCTCTCTAAGAGGCTGTCTTTACTAAAATATACAATGTCACCTTTCCTGAGGTCAAGGTGCACATCCATCCCCTGAGCCCAGATCATGTTCACCTGAAATCCAATAGCTTGCCTTCTCTGGAAGACAAGCTGTCTTTCCCGAAAGTGCTGGCACATTCGAAATGAGAGTGGACAAGATCACGATCTCCTTTTTCAACATATTTGTTACCCACATGTCTTCCAGTCACCCCTGCTCACCCTCCCAATCTCTAACAGACTCTCATTTCCATCCAAGAGCCAGGGGGGATGCTATTTGTTTAGAGAGCTTGATTCCTATCTCTTGAGAATTGATGGCTAAGTTTTCACTCTGAGAAATTCTGTAACGGGCAGAAAGATGAATATGGAGGAAGCTAGGAGCTCTAGCCATTCCTCTCACCGCCCTTACTCTAAGAAGTTCTATCAGCACTGTCTAAGGGCTCAAAAAAAGAAAAGATCCTCAGAAGTAACAATTCTGCAAAGAATTCCTTAGCCCAGGATCTCCTCATAATCTTTGTGTCCTGGAATCCTTTGGCAGTCTGGTCAAAACTATTTGACATCTCAGAATCTTATTTTAAAATAATTGTAAGTAATACTATAGTTTGGGTAGACATTAATAAAACTATGAATGTATTTTCCCCATCTAAGTTCATAGACCTTAGGAAATCTACCCAAAGCCTCCTTTCCCAGGTGAAGTACCCCTGCCTTAGACTTGTTGAGCCATTGGCAGGAACTGGATGGAACTCACTGTAGCTGAGACGAATCTAGCAGATGTCACAGGACTGGTAAGGTCAGCTCGGAAAACAAGAAGGGGATACGAGCAGTTGAGGTATAATCAGGGGAGCAGAGTATTGACGGGAATATAAGATCTTTGAGGATAGAGACTAAGCATTTTTGCCTTGTACTCCCCTATCTACTGCAGTCTTGGGCATGTAAGAAATGCGTTTGGAATAAATATCATCTTGCCAACAAAGGTCTGGATGGTCAAAGTTATGGGTTTTCTAGGAGCAATGCATAGCCATAAAGAGTCAGCCATACGGACAACTGAGCATTGTAAAATCAACACTTTCAAATTATGGTGCTGGAGAAGATTTTTGAGAGTCTCTTGGACAGCAAGGAGAGCAAATCAGTCAATGCTTAGACTGTTCACTGGAAAGTCAAATACTGGAACTGAAACTTAAATATTTTGGCCACATGTTGAAAAGACAGGATTCACTGGAAAAGACCCTGATGTTGGAAAAACATTGAAGGCAAAAGGACAAAGGGGATGGGAGAGGATAGTGTCATGGAAACAGTGACTATGAGTTTAGACTTCAAGGGATGGTGGAGGATAAAAAGGTTTGGCATGCCATGGAGTCACAAAGAGTTGGACACAACTGAGCAACAATAAGTCCTAGAAAGCTTAAGTGATTTTGAATCCTAAGGTTGTTTGCTCTTTACCAGGATCAAATCAAGGAAGACAAATGGGCATGGATTGGCCCATGGGGACCAGAAGGTGTGATTCTAGTGTAAGTGACTCCATGGGACCTTGGTAGAGAGCATGAGCTGTTTCCAGTCCTATGTGATGGGGGCTGTTACAGTATGAAAGTCTTAGAAATCTTCAGCAAATAATGTAGATGGCAATGACTTTCTCTAGTCAGGTGATGACAGTGGAAAGAGAGGAGAGGTAGAATGTAGGCTATATTGTAAAATCAGAATCCGCAGGCTTTGCTAATTATATATTTTCTATGACTCATTTCTCACATTAAATAAAATATGTCTGAAGATTTGGAATAATTAACACTCCTTACAAATGAAGAAAACCAGGCTTTTTTCCATAGCAGATGGCTTTCTAGCTCTCATCTGAAGCTTGCTAGCCTATGCCTCCGGTCTCTTGGAGGCTTCCTAAATGGGGGCGGTGTGTCATCCACTCGGGGGCTTTCCTGGGTTTCTGCCTTGGGGAACTTCCTCTGCTGACTTCATGGCCTTGAATAAGTCATTTGCCTGGTTGAAATTCAATTCCTTATTTATAAATATATTTTAAGTATTACAAATAAATATTATTAATGTAGGTAATGAATTCATAGAAATATTAATACATACTTGAGGCATGGGAGCAAGGGATAGAGTTTCATTTGGAGAGAGAAGCAAGGAGGCCAGTTGGACTGGAGAGCCTGGTCCATAGGAGAGAAGTAGAGGGTAATGCTACAATGAGGAGGATGCTGAAGAGTACATTATCAGGAAATGAGCTTGACCACTCAGCCAGGAAGAAGAGACCTAAGGAAGAGAGAGGGCCTTGGGGAACAAGCATCTCCAAGTGAAAAAGCGTGGCCTCTAGTCTTGGTGCCATCCTCATCATCTACTTTGGACCCATGGAAGCACATGACATGTATACAATGGTACGTCTGATGTTATTTCCTCCATGGTCCTTGATGGGAAAGGCCTTTGGAAATCTAGTGATTCCTGAAGCAATATTCTTGTCATCCACTCTGTGGAGATGATTTTATCCTCTCTCTAAGCTCAGACAGGATGGGGAGGGGGAGCAAACATTATAGAGAGAGTCTTGAGACACTAACAGTCACCAGAAAGCATCTCCTTCCCCAAGTGGGAGAATGGGGAAGGGGGCATGAGTAATAGGGTTTGTATCACTGGGCAAGGCAGCCCATAAAGTCCTTTTAATCCCCCTCCTCTGAGGGATAGAGACCATGTGTCTGGTGATACCAGAACAGCCGGGCCAGTAATCTGACAGGGGCCCATAAAACCACTGGAGACTGCTGACAGACTTTATAGGAATGCAGTGGTCTTTAGATTTACAGTGCTCAGGTTGGCATTCACTTTAAAGGCCAATTTAACGAGAGGACCCTCACTTTCCATAAAGGAAAACATACCTCAATAGAAACAAAAGTACTTGTTAATCTGATTTTCCCCCTATTACCCAAATCCCCATGACCATATATGTATGTATGTAGGTATATAAGCATATTTAGTCCAGATAATTTAATTTAAGGCACAGAGATGGAGATGAACCATTGAAATGGGTTCTGTATAAAATATCATAGAGTCACAGAATGGTAGAATTGGAAGGATCCTTAGAGGTTATTTTATCATCACCTTTTAGTTGCCAAGAAAACCTCAAATAGGACCCTAAAGTGTTAAAAAAAACATTTTGTCATTTTCTTCTCCAGCTAATTTGACAAATAAACTGAGGCAAAGGATTAAGTGACTTGCCCAGGGTCACTCAGCTAGGAAGTTATTTAGGATGTCATAAAATCACAGAATGGTAGGATCTTTAGCAGTCATTGACTTCAACCCCCTGGTTTTACAGAAGAGAAAACAAGGGATGCCAAGAGGAAAAATCATCCAGGGACCACTTACTTGCTCTAGGTGATGTAGGAAATTGAAGAATACTAGAAGAAGATAATTTTCCAAGTTGGTTGATTGACTAGGGTATGTGTTGACTTGGGCATCCTCGGAGGTTCCTTCAAACATTTGTTAATCACTTAGGATAAAAAGAAAGGCAAATGACAATCCCAGCTTTCAATCCCTGAGCCCAATCTAATGGGGAAGACAACATGCAGACAATTATGTCCAAACAAGTCATCAATAGGATAAAATTAGGATGATCAATACAGGGAATGAAGTAGTTCTAAAAGGAATTTAGAAAAGCTTCCTGGAGGCAGTGGGATCTTAGCTTACCTGAAGAAATCCAAAGAAGTCATGTGACAAAGATGAGGAGAGAGAACATTCTGAGCATGAAGGACCATCAGAGAAAATGGCTGAGAGATGGAAGATATCATGAAAGGGACAGTCAGGAGACCACTGTCACTTGCTTAGAGTATATGGGAGGGTAAGGTTCAAAAAGCCTAGAAATGTAATATCTGGTGCTAGGTTAGAAAAGGCTTTGAATGCCAAAAGAATTTCATATTTGATCCTAGAGGTGTAAGTCACTAAGAGAGAGTAAAAGCTAATTCCTTCAATTAGCAACTTACTCAACAAGTAGCTACCCAACCCCATAGCCAATTGATTTTATTATCAGTTTCTCTTCCTGATGACCCTATCTCTCCTCTTAGTACCTTCCCTGGCACCTCCAGACAGACCCTCCTCACCTAGATTATTTCAAAAGCCTTCAGATTGCTCTCCTTGATTTGTGCTTGTCCAGAATTTAATTCATCTTCCAAATGGGTCCAGTCAACATTCCTTTTTTTAAAAATTATTTATTTATTCATTCATCTATCTATCTATTTGTTTGTTTTTTCATTTGAATAAGTTTATTTAGTTAATTTAGAACATTATCCCTTGGTTACAATAATCACATTATTTTCCTCCCTCCTCCCACTTTTCCCTCGGCCAACACTCACTTTCATTGAGTATTACTTGTGTCCTTGTTCAGAATCTATTTCCATGTTGTTGTTTACACTAGGATGTTCATTTAGAGTCTACATCCCCAACCATATCCCTTTCACCTATGTATTCAAGCAGTTGTTTTTCTTCGGTGTTTTTACTCCCACAGTGTTTCCTCTGGGTGTGGATAGTGGTTTTTCTTCCAGTCAACATTCCTAAAAAGCTTTGCTTTCACTATCCCCTTCTAAGAAAAATATGAATTGGTCTTAGGTTCTGGAAAAGCTCAAAAAATCAGTTTTTAAGAAGGCATAAGAAACATGGGAAAGAGAAGCCAAAGCAAGGCAAGAAGAAAATAACAGGTTAAAAAGCAGAATTAGCCAAATGGAAAAAGAAGTTCAAAAGCTCAGGGAAGGAAATCATTCTTTAAAAATTTGAATTAGAATTGGTAACTAAAAGCTAATGGCTTTATGAGATATCAAGAAACAATAAAATCAAATCAAAACAAAAAAGAAGAAAGCATAACATATCTCATTGGGGGGAAAAAACTTGGCTTGGAAAATAAATTCAGGAGAGAAATTTAAATATGATTGGATAACTGGAAGCCATGTTTTTTAAGAAAGCCTAAACATCATATTACAATAAATTCTTAAAGAAAATCACCCTAACATTCTTGAACAAGATCAAGTAGAAATTGAAATAGTACACTGATCACCTCCTAAATAAATCCCCAAATGACAACTCCCAGGATCCTAGAAATAATATAACTAAATTCAAGATCCCACAAGCCCAGGAGGAAATATTGCCAACAGCCAGAAAGAAGCAATTCACACCATAGAGCTAGTCAGTATTATACCAGACTTAGCAGCATCCACATTAAAATATCAGAAGCCTTGTAAACATAATATTCCAGATGACAAAAGTACTAGTTTTATAACCAAAAATCATCTACCTAGCAAAACTAAATAGATTCTTTCTGGGGAAAAAGGTCATTTAATAAACTAGAAAATTTCCAAACATTCTTAATAGAAAGACCAGACTTAAACAGAAAATTTGAGATCCAAATACAAAACTCAAGAGAAACCATCAAAAAGATAAAGAGAAATTTTAAGGAATTCAGTAAGGACAAACTATATTCCTATGTGGAAAGATATTTGTAATTCTTAAAAATTTTTTATCAATATTAGAGCAGTTAGGAGTATACATAGATGATATGAAAGTAAACTGATAGGATGATATAAATGCAAAAATGATCAAGAAGTGAAAAAGAGGATTAAAATGTGAGAAATGGAACGAGGGAGGTAGAATGGGACTAAATTATCTCACCTAAAGAGTCATGGAAATCTATTAGAGTGAAGGGCAGTATGAAGGTGGTAAACTTATTCTCATTGCAATTGGCTCAGAGAGGGAATAACTATGATATTCATTTGGGTATAAAATCCTACCTTATCCGATAGAGAGACAGGAGGGGAATAAGACAAGGGGAGGGGATGCTAATGGAATAGGAAAGTAGAGGATGGTGATTAAAAACAAAACACTTGAGGATGGACAGAGTAAAAGGTAAGAGAGCAGAATCAAAAAGGAAACATAATAAGGAGGGGAATACACAGTTGGTAATCATAACTGTAAATGTGAACAGGACAAATTCACCCAGAAAAAGGAAGCAGATAGCAGAATGAATTAAAAAACAGAATCCTACAATATGTTGCTTACAAGAAACACATTTGAGGTAGGGAGATACCCACAGAGGTAAAGGTAAGGGATTGTAGAAAAACATTTCTTCATTAGAAGGGACAAGGAGGCATTTGGTAATCCCAAACCCTTAGGAAACCTCAGAATTTCCTCCATCTGTTTCCACAGGCTTCATTGCACTTTGGGGTCAGGCTTAAGTTAAGGGTGGTACTTAGACTACCTTTGGGACCTCAGATACTAATCAACTGTGACTTGCAGACCCTCCTGGAGCCATAGACAAGTAAGGCATCCCAGATGCCACATGTAGGATCAGGCATGAAGGGAGGATGAGTGCTACCCAGGCTTCCAGTAATGGTAAATTAATTTTATTATTATTATTTCATATTATGATAAACGAGAGAAGGTTTTTTCCTTAATGAAAACATGATCCAGAAATAAGGTGTGAAAGGATTTTTTTTTTAATTTTGCTTGGCTGAGAGCATGAAGTAATTCCTGTCAACTCACCATCTTATGCATACTCACTTGGGGAGGTTTTGTTGAAATTAAGAAAAACTATTCAGAACAAGAGTTTTTAATCAGCTTTTGTGTCATGGATCCTTTTAGCTGTCCCATGAAATGTAGGGACTTGGTCTCAGGGAAGGAAAATATTTTTTAGATAAATGAAATAGATTTCATCTAATTCATCTGGGTTCAAACAGATATATCTCAGAGTTGAAGTTCAGTTGTTAGGAGCACTGGGTCTGGAGTCAGGAAGACTCAAGCTCAGATACTTCCTGGCTGTGTAACCCTGGGCAAGTCTCTGAACCATTGGAGAAATGGCAAACCACTCCAGGCTCCTTGTGAAGAGAACCTTATGAACAGCCATGGGCCATGGGGTCATGAAGAGTCGGACAATACAGAACAAGAGCAACAAAAAACTACCTAAGACTCCAAAATAAACCAATTCTATTGAAATAAAGATACATACGTTCCCCATTCAAGTTCATGGACACATTGAGATCTCTATATGGACTTCTTGGAGTCTGGACCCCAAATTAAGAATCATTAATTTAGAATAACAGAGGTTTCAATTACTTAAAGCTAATAGAGACCCTCAAGCATGGAAGGACAGAAATTGAAGGAACCTTAGAACTTAAAATGCCAGAGATGCAAGAGACCTTATTATATCATAGAATATTATAGATATCTTTTTGCCATCTCCTCTAATTTTTAAAATATGACCTCTTATATTTAGGTCATGGATCCTTTTGGAGTTTACCATGGCATATAGTTTAAGTTGCTGGTAAAAACCTAATTTTTGACAGCCTTTTTTTCAGTTTACTCAGAAGATTCTGGCAAATAGAGAGGCATTATCTAAGTAGCTAGTATCTTTGGGTTTATTGAACACAGTACTACTGTTGGATTGTTTCTGAGTTCTCTTTAGCTAATCTTTTCTACTGATCTTTTTTTTTTAATCAGTAAAGAAATATTTTCATGATAACTGCTTTGTAGAATTGCTAGGTCTCTCACTTACATTATTTCTGTTGATATCCTTGCCCTTTTTTGACTCCAGGAAAATTTTGAAATTTTAGCATAATTTTATAAACCCTTTATATATAAAACTCATGTATAAAAGTTATGATTTGTAAATAGTTTATAAAATACATAAATATAAATAAACAACATTTTATGAATATAAAAAAGTTATATATAAAAGTTATATTTTATGACATTTTAGTTTTATCATCCTTTGATCAGTATGGTACTAAATCTATAAATTAATTGTCATAGTATATCTTTTTAATTATGTTGGGAAGTGCAGGCCATCGAGCTTTGGTACATAAGATTCTCTAAAACATGTTTGGATTTTTTTGCTTATTTTTAATCTGTTCATTTTTTAAATTTTATAAGAACATATAAAGAACCATTTTCTTACTTGCTAAATTATGTGTATGTGTACTATGGACACTTTAAAATAACTTGCATATCATGAGATTTGCTTTTCTCATTCCATTTGTTCTTTGTATATCAAAATATTTGTGTTTGTTGATGGTTATGTTTATAATGAGAAAAAAAATTTCAGTAGGATAACAGCTGGGAAGGAGCTTAGAACAGGGAATGTTTAAAATTAAAAAGGAAATTGTATCTATGCTTCCTTCAGCTCTTCCCCCCCCCCAAATTCTGATGACTAATTCTAACCATGCATGTTTCAAGTTCAAGATTAGTATGGTCGCCATTATCTTTCTTGTCTGATAACTATCCCCATTTCTCCTGCCTGGGAATGGGATATAGGAAATGGATAAATAGGGGACTGTTGTTCTTTGTCCTTTATTCATGAAGCAGACAGCCTGAGGCAAAGAACCCTAGATTTGAAACCCAAAGAGGTTAGGTGTCTTAGGTTACGTAGGTGGGTGGGTAGCAGAGCCAGATTGAAATCCAGCTACTCTAGTTCCTTGTCAATAAAATGAGGACTTAGGCAGTCACATCCAACTCTTAGTGACCACATGGACATAGTGTGTCAGTACTGTCTGTGGGGTTTTCTTGGCAAAGATAATGCAGTGGTTTGCCACTTCCTTCTCCAGCTCATTTTATAGATGAGGAAACTGATATAAACAGAATTAAGTGACTTGTCCAATGGTCACACAGTTAGTAAATCTCTGAGGCCAGATTTCAACTCAGGTCTTCTTGACCCTAGGTCCAGTTCTTTATCCACTGAGCCCCTCTGCTGCCTTGAACTAGAGATATTGCTGGCCTCTAAGACCCTTTCAGCTGGATGGAAAATGACCATATAGAGAGAGGAAACTGCTGAGAAGCTTTAACCTTACTTTTGTTATTCAACATTTCAGCACAGGCTGTGGGACTACTAGCCTAAGTCACTCACCATGGAAGGTTGATTCTTCAGAGAGTAGCTATCACTTCTCTGATTGGAGTTCTATGTAATATTGAGGGACTGGGGATAGTTTTTTTCCCCTTGTATGATGCCTCACGAGCCCCCACCAGTGTGCTCCCCTTTTATGGATGCCATTTAGCCAGACAGATTTAGGTTTTTGAAATGCTATTTACTAAGGTTAAGGAAAAAAAAAAGATGGTTCCATTATCCCACCCCTACCCCCAGCCCCCAAACTGAGCATTCATTCTCCCCTAAGCACATACAGAGTCTAGTTTAGAGAGCTCATATATGAACCCATAGGACAAATGGAGTCATTTAAAACTCATAATGGTGAAGAGTCCTTTTCCCTCCTTTATTGAATCTTCATGAGGTTCCCTTCAATTACCTTATAGTTCTCTCCCCTTTTCTTTTTTAAACCCTTACCTTCCGTCTTGGAGTCAATACTGTGTATTGGCTCCAAGGCAGAAGAGTGGTAAGGGTTAGGCAATGGGGGTCAAGTGACTTGCCCAGGGTCACACAGCTGGGAAGTGTCTGAGGCCAGATTTGAACCTAGGGCTTCCCATCTCTATGCCTGGCTCTCAATCTACTTTCTTGTAGGACCTGAAGCTACTTTTCCTCAATATTCCTTGGACCCTGATTTAGTCAAAGTCATCAACTATTCTAGGAGCCCTATTAGGATAACAATAAATTAGAGTTCTCTGACTATCCAGAGGTCAAGAAGTCCTTCTCTAGCTAAAGAGGCAGGAGAGAGGAGACAGAAGTTCCTCTCCCCTCTGTGTCCCACTTCCACTCCTCCCAAAGCAGTGATTTTTTTTTTCCTCTGCAAGGACTTGGCTAGAACTGTTTTCTCTTCTTGACTTCCATTCACTTGTCTGTACAAGTTTGCTTTTTAAACAAGACCCACAAGACTGACCGAATCTCATGAACAAATCCCAAAATAAATCCTGGGTAGCATTCATTCCACTTCATCCAATGATTCACACTCTTTATAAGTCACTTTTCCCAACCATTCTAATACTCTTGATTAAATGATTGAATCAAGAGAGGTTTATTCCAGAGTCAAGTTATCCAACTCTGAGGACTTGTATTCAGATCTTGCTTCTGAAGCTGACCTTTAGGGATGTTCTTGGACCAATGACTTCATTCTGTGGTTTCTTGATTTTCTCATCTGTAAAGTGAGTTATTTGGCCTAGATGACCCCCAATAGCCATTCTAGCCTTTAGTCTTAGGATCCATTCTGATCTTTATCATTCTAAGCTAAGGTCCTTCATCTGCACTAGGGGGCAATCACACTTACCCTACCTCTCTCAATGGAATAGTTATGAGAAACAAAAATAAGTCATATTTTTGAGAGAGATAAATATATGCATGTATATTTATTATGGATATGATCAATAAATTCTTATTGATTCATTGACTGTTACAAAGAAAGGGTTTTGGAACCATAACACACTGAAGAAACGTGAGATTTCACTATCATGCTTGAAACATGGCAGCTACCAATAAATTGCTTTCAACTTGATAATTCACCATTAGGTGAGGTGTATGTGAGGTATAGAGAGGGATTAGTTTCCTTACCTGAAAAAATTGGGAGTAAGTCTAGAGTGGTTCTGTGACTTGCCTATGGACATATAGGTAGGAAAAAGGCAGAACCAGGGTTCAAACATCCATCATAAGACCTCTGAATCCCACCAAGTAAAGTTCTGTTGATTATTTAAATTGCAAAGGAGTAGTTTTGAAAGTAGGAATATAAAACCTAAAAACAAATATCTCTGTATAACATTGTCCCATAGGGGAAAGAAGGTGACATCCCCAGATACGCTCATTGACTCTGTAAAGATTAAAATTTTAGGCGAACTGAGGCAGGTAGAAATTAGTTTCTCTCTTCAAGGAGTATTATATTTTTAAAGGTTTATTAAAGGCTAAGGATTAAAGAAAATTACAGAATAAGAAAGCATGTGTCTAGGCCCAGAGAGGCCTAGATACAACCTCACCTATATCATGAAAGACCCATCTGCTTGCAAGCGGAAACAGGAAAGAAAAGAGAGAGCCCGCCTACGGCAAAGACCCTTTAAATCATAATTTGCTCTCGGCCCAGATGAGAATTCAATGAGATTACAAAGCATTCTGGGGAAGTGGAGCGAGGACTTCTGGGGATTGAAGTCCTGGATTCAAGTCTCCATTTTTACAACGCATACGCAGAAATATGTCTGAATTCTGACCATCTATTTCACAACAGGGGTCAAGGGTTCTTTTTCAATTACTAAGAATTTACTTTCTCTTCCTCTCACCCCCCTTCCACCACCACTCCTGAGAGTGGGGTGGAATCTCTTCTAAAAACTATGCATAATCAAGCAAAACAAATTCCCATATTGGCCATGTCCAAAATATGTCTCATTCTGCATGTTTAGAGGGACTCAGTATTTGAAGCATTGACATCCACAATAAAAACACAGCTTTGTTTGAGGGATTAAGTAAGACATTCTTATCTTTTTAGGGACAAGGCTCATGTTTTAGTAATAGAAAATTTCAATCTAGAAGAGACATAGGGTCCTTTAGACCATACCCCTCATTTTACCAATGAAAAATGGAGGCCCATTGAATTTAAATGACTTGCCTGCCATCATGCAGATGTTGAGTGTTAGAGGCAGAATTCAGAGCCAGGTCTTCAGATGCCAAATTCAAATGCTTTCCAGTACTGTTTGGTTTTTAATTATTATAAAACCTGACAAAGATTAATTGAAAAGATGGATATAGGTGGGCTGTGTGATGATTGGTCAAGCCAACAAGCATTTAGTAAGAGCCTACTATATGCCAGGCATTGTATGAAGCCCTGGGAATATGAAGAAATGCCAAAAATAGGCCCTGTCTTCAGAGAAGTCGGTATTTAATGTAAGGAGACAATATGCAAATAATAATTTACACATGTTGTATACAAGATAAATTGGAGATAATCTTTGATGGAAATATACACTAATACTAACATTATGTGGGACTGGGAAAGGCTTCTTAGAGAAGGCAGAATTTTAATTCCTATTTGAAGAATATCAGAGAATGAATGTTGGGAGGAAGAGATTGCAAGCATGAGGGACTACTAATGAAAATGCCAGGAATCAGAATTTAAGTTTTGAATGAAGAAAAGGCAAAAGGTCACTAGACCAAGGCTATTTGAGTAGAGGTGTGTAAGAACATTGGAAAAACAGGAATGGGCCAATTTATTGATGGCTTTTAAAAGCCAAATCAAGGAGATGGGAACTACTAGTGTTTACTGAAGAGGGAATAGTGATGGGATCATACCTGTACTTCAAAAAGATCCATCATTAGGTAGATTCAAAACTGTTTGAATTTCTAGACCCAAAAGGTACTCATTAATGATTCAAAGTCAACAAGGAAAGAGGCCACCAGAAGATGGAGTGCTTGACATCATGTCATATGAAGCAATAGAGTAGGCTGAGAGTCTAGAAGGCATAAATTTGGATCTCACCTTACATACTTGCTCTGTGGCTTTGGACTGATTGTTTCATCTCTGTTTTCCAGTTTTCTTATCTATAAAATGGGTATAATAATAGCCTCTACTTCTCAGGATTATATATGAATAGTCAAATGAGATAGTATCTGTGAAGTATTTGCAAATGTCAAGATATTAGAAAAATATCAGTCATTACTGAACTATGAACCCTACATCACTATCTAAATGTTAATCTCTTAACAAGTATTTTTAATTCTTTCAACCCAGATCTATTTCCCATTCCTATTTGACTCTACAATGGTCAGCACCATACCTGGTACACAAGTGGCATTTCAATGTTTGATTGATTTGACGTAATAGTGGTCTTCTTCGTTTTGAAGAGCTGTCTCACAGAGGGATTCAGCTTGTTCTTCTTGGCTCTACAAGACTGAGCCAGGAATAACAGACAGGAAGTTTTTCTTTCCCTTTAGCCTAAATATGCAACTTTAAACAAAAAGAACTATGCAAAAGTGAAATGGGAAGTAATCATTTTCCCTTCACGTGATAGCTTCACACAAAGGCTATATGACCATTGGTTGACAAATTCACAGATATCTGAGTTTCAAGAGAATTAAATGGCCTTCTAGTCCAACCTGCCCATGGTTGTATCCAGTGAGTAGTCATTAAATCTCTTCTTTTTACTACACAAGTAGAATGGGCTACCCTGAGATGGACCATCAGGGTCCCCATTGGCGGATGTTTAAGAGGATTCCTGTTAGGGTATGAGTTGAACTAAATGGTCTCTGGGCTCCCCTCCAGCTCTAAGAGCCTGTCATTCTGATACACATCTTCTTCCTCTCTGTTTCCCCACCATCTTGGAAGGGGCTTGCAGAAACTAAGCACTTACTGGAAGTTTCATCTGAGCCCCGATCTGGGATTCATGTTAACACTGTTCCTCTGCTCTTGGGCTGGAGCTGCTTTGAGGGTATTTAGGCTAAGATGATGTGTATTCAGTGAGGGCTCTCCAACAATATAGAAGCCACATGTGCACCTCCAAGCATGTGGTATGCATCCCTCTATAGCTCTTCTCTGTGTAGCTCTGAGTCTTGCCAAAGTAGCTGATTGCACAACCCACTGGGATTACATGTGTTTGATCTAGGTTTAAAATTGTAGCATAGCCCAGAAGCCCAGGAGGTGTGTCCATGGAACCAGAGAAGGGGGAAAAAGGGAAAAGTCTATGCTCTGAGCCTTTGAGCCAAACTCTGACTTCACAACAATCATCAAACTCCACCAGCCAGGAGTGCTCCAGTTCTCAAGCAAAACAATGGCTCCTTGGCCCATGGTCTGCCTATTTAAATAAACGCTGAATGTTGGAAGAATGGCATCGTAACCTTTTCTTGAAAAAGCAGGTAATGAATTCTGCCTTCAAGGCAAATGGAGTCCACTTCACATGATGCCTTGGTGTAGACACAGGACAAACTCTGTGAGGAGGATTGGGGAAAGTCCCTGACTAGGCTGAGAAACTGGGTAGTTAATGAAGGGAAGGTGGGAGCTCAAGTTTCTGAGGACCAAATCATTGCTGCCAAGTCATCATCTTTGTGTCTTGTATTTATGAGGAATGGCGGTCTCCAATTCCCTTCGGTTCTGACCCAAGATATGGACAGAAGACCTAAATGCTCAGAAATGGAAACCTCCATCCCCTTTAAAATATCCCCATCTCCCCAAGCCATTGCCTTGTTGTTGGCCATGGAATAACCTCTGCTGTAGTGACTCTGCTTTGTCTTTATGGACCTGGCACTTCACCCAGGCTCTACCTGGCACATAGTAAGTGAATAATAAATGCCTGGTGATTGATTGAGCAGGTTAATATGTAGCTCTTTGGAGGGCCATCTTACTGCTTCTGGGTAACATTTTTGACTGTGACATATCGACCTGTTAACACTGGACTTTAACACTTACCAACTTTGGGACTAAGGACAAGGGACTTAAACTGAGCTAGGAGTCGGACTTGGGTCTTTTCTGACTTCATGCCTTGGTTTGTGCAACGAGAGCAATAATACCTGTGCACACTTAATAAATGCCTGTGGCCAGGGAAGTGCTCTGTAAGCCTTAAATTGCTTCACAAATGGGAGGAATTATTGTTGTGAGGCTGGAAGAAGAATGTTAGATGGTGTCCAACAGCCTCCCTCCATAAAGACTCGGAGGGTTCACAAAGGAAGCAGATGGGAAATTTTATTTTTCATATTTAGAACTTAATTATGGTATTCTGGGATGGAGAACCAATGGGGATTAATTTATATTTCTAACATGCTAACAGCAACTTTAAAGGCTGATTCTGGGTCTCTTCAACCTTTCACGTCCAATAAAACCAGGTCAATGATTATATTTCTTTAAGGTCAAGGAAGAGACTGAAAGGCCTCTCTGAAAATCAACATAGCTGAGCTCTGAATAAACATATTCTTGATATCCAGGGATTCCTCCCCAGTCTCCTATGACTCCCCCCAACAAAGCCTCAAGCCAAACCAGATCAGATGCCTCACTGGCCCCTCTACCAAGCAGTCACAGACTCTTCTCTGAACCCTTGCCCCTTCCGTCTGAAGGGCCTCTAAGCTCCTAGCCAAAGATTGTCAAGCCTTACCTTTCCCCCTTTTGTAAAATAGTAAGAATTAGACTACATGATCTCTAAGGCCTCATAATATATAGTCACACAGTTAGTAAGCGGGAAAAACCAGTAGAATTTTAATCTATTAGGATCAGAGATTTAGAGAAAGAATAAATGAAAACACCAGTAAAAATGGCAATAATAATTTGTTGTTATTCAGTTGCTTTTCAGTCATGTCCAACTCTTCATGAACCCATTTGGGATCTTCTTGGCAAAGATACTGAAGTGGTTTGTCATTTCTTTTTCTAACTCATTTTCCAGATGAGGAAACTGAGGCTACCAATGCTAAGTGATTTGCCAAGGATCACACAGCTAATATTAGAAGCCAGATTTGAATTTGGGTGTTCCTAACTCTAGGCCCAGTGTACTTATTCACTGCATTACCCAGCTGCCCCTACCAATAATAACAGCTAGCATTCATATAGGACTGCAAGGCTTACAAAACCAAAATATATCTTATTTCACATGGTTCTCCATAACCCTGGGAGGTAGTTGCTGTTGTTATTCTCATCTTACAGAAGAGGAAACTAAGGCAGACAGGGGTAAAGTGGCTTACTTGCCCAGAGTCGGAAAGCTAGTAGATGTCTAAAGTTGGATTTGAATTCAGGTCTTCCTGATTCCAAAACCAATTCACCATGCCCTCTAGGTATCTCAAGTGATCTCAGAGGTAAAAAAAAAATCATCTAGTCTAACACCTACATTAATTAGAAAATTTTATTTAATTAATTTAGAATGTTTTCCCATGATTCCATGATTCATGTTCTTTCCCTCTCCTCCTCCCACCCCCTTCCCATAGCCAATGAGCAATTCCTCTGGGTTTTTACACGTGTCTTTGATAAGACATTTCCATATTATTCAAGTTTGCACTAGAATGATCTCCCTCCCCAATCATAACCCCATTGAACCATGCAACACCTACATTAAACATTTTTTCTAATTCATGACTATTTATTTTCTCTCTTTCCCACCTCCTCTGCTACCCTAATGCAAACAAATAAAAAGGAAAAGGACAAAAAAAAATTCTAACAAATTTAAAGATGAAGAAACTGAACCTGAATGTCTCACAGCTCATCAACTGCAGAGCCAGCACATGGCTCCAGAGCCTCTTATTCCCAATCCAACACTCTGTCCACTGCACTGAGCATAGAAATGGAGAAGAGTCATGAGCAGGAACTTCAGTGAGTCACAGACAGGAATAACAACATGCTCCTTCTGCCTCCTACCTCACCGCATCCAGCATTCTATGATTCACTGAGTAGAGAAGAGCACAGATGAAAAGGAAAGGAGTGGGTGAGCATGTAGTGAGCACCTACTATGTGCTTACCAGACACCATGCTGAGCATTCTTCAAATATTATCACATTTAGTCCTGACAACAACCCTGGGAGGTAGGGGCTATTGTTATCTTTATTTTATAGTTTTTTTTGTTTTTTTTTTTAATAACCCTTACCTTCCATCTTGGAGTCAATACTGTGTATTGGCTCCAAGGCAGAAGAGTGGTAAGGGCTAGGCAATGAGGGTCAAGTGACTTGCCCAGGGTCACACAGCTGGGAAGTGTCTGAGGCCAGATTTGAACCTAGGACCTCCCGTCTCTAGGACCAGCTCTCAATCCACTGAACTACCCAGCTGCCCCTATCCTTATTTTATAGTTAAGGAAACTGAGGAACTGAATGAGTATCTAACCCAATTACTACATGGAAAAGAATCTTCACAAAAAATAGCTGATAAGTTTTTTTTCTTTCCTTGAAGACTTCCAAAAAATGGAAACTCATGACTGCCAAGGCATCCAATTCTTCCGTCCTTCCCCCCTTCCCTCTTTCTTTAGTCTTCCTTATTTTTTTTTTTATTTCTCCCTATCTTGACCAGGCTTAGAAGTCCAGTGGCCACTGATGGTTCCAGACCCTCTACTGATGGGCACATGTGCTTTGACTTCCTCAATTTATGACCTGAGATGGTTAGCCCATCCTTGGGCTACTTGATGACCCACCCCTTCTTTGGGTTCCCAATGTTGATGCCAATCTTAGTGAAGACATGTGGGCAGTTTAGTCCTACTGTAGTACAAAGCATCTGAGTTCAAGTAATCCCGGAACCTCAACCTCCCCAGTAGTGTGGAGTATAGATGTATACCGTCATGCTGACGAATTCTGGCCAGTTCTACTTTTTTGAAAGCTCTAGTGTAGCAGCCCTTTGGGGCTAAGCTTATCAACTCCCATTCACATGGGCAAGTCACATCCTCAGAGCGGGGCTATCATTACCCTCCAGGTTCTAGGGGTCATCCCAAGGGACAGGTTTTTTCATTTGTTGCTCATGAACCTCCACCAGTACGCTTTTCATCGATTATCTGCCAGAAACAATTAGCTTTTTAGCAAATACAAACAATAACAACCTACTCTTTGGAGAGAACAGTTGACATAAAACATTCCCGCTAAGTTCCTGAACATACAAGGTCCCTAGAGAGAATGAGCTGAAACTGAAAGTACAAAGGAAGTGAGCAAAATATGTAGAAAACGCATACGGCATAGTGGTACCTCACAAGTCTTGGCACTTGTATGTTTCTCCCTTTGTGGAGTTTTCATAAAGTTCCCTTTTGGTTGTACTGCTGGGATTCAAGGGTCAGTGTCACTACTGAGTCCTCAATAGGCATTTCTCTTTACATGTACATTTCTCTTGAAGTTGTCACCACCCTCGGGTGACTGTCTCTCCACATCTGTCTTCAGATAGTTCCTCTGAAACTGGCCTCTACTGTTCAATCTGCCATTTAAATTTTTTTTTTCATTTAGAATATTTTCCTGTGATTACATGATTCATTGCTGCCAGTTTTAATCATCAGTGGGACACTGCGATCTCCAGAACTCACTAGGTCTCTTAGGTAATCTAGAATACTAGTTTCCCAGGATCAGGAAAGAATAAACACAAAAGAAACATGGTGCCATGTGTTCAACAGTGCATATCAACCAAATGAGAGAGAGAGAGTCACCCTACCTCTTCAGCTGCCTTAGGATATTGACGCTGAGACTCATCACCTTTCAGGTAGGAGGTGGGAGAACGGAGAGGTATAGCCACTCTTTTTCTCAGAAGACCTTCTGTTTTTTTCCTTGGTGTGTGTCTTTATGCTCCTGATGACATTTTATACCTGTGGCCATCTTCCTCCTATATCATAGTCATAGGTAGATAAGGGAAGAGAGAGAGAGAGAGAGAGAGAGAGAGAGAGAGAACAACTCTCCTTTCTCTCACCCGAGGATGTTTCCCTTTTAGGGGGTAGGTTCCAACTCTCTGGGAAAGTATTTAATGCTTGTTCAATGACCACTTGACTTGGCTGGCCTGCCACAAGATTTAGCAACTCTGAACTGTATTGCTGTCTAATACTTAGGCCCAGAGATACTTCTGATTCTTTCAGTCAATCCTAAGATGTTTCCTGTACCTCTTATCCAATGGCCAGAATTCCTATGATCCTTTCAGATTGATTAAGGACTTATCTGCATATAGAGTCCTCGTGGTAAGGATATGGGAAAGTTATTTTAATACTTTGTTTACTCTATTGACTGAATGATGAATTGAGTTGGGTTCAGAATCACACCCTGAAATTCTTTCCCTAGTTAAACTTTTAATGTCTTCAGCAAATGAGCTGAATTACTCCTGGCAAAGACCCTAATATGGCCATTCCTACCTATGTGACCGTCAGCTTAAATCTCTTAAATTCTCTGCATCTTAGTTTCTTCATTTGTTACATGAAGGGGTTGAATGAGTTGGTCTATTAAAGCCTTTCTCACTCAGCATCTAGGATTCTATTAAAGCTATCCTATTCTTATTTTCTCTGAACCTTTTGGAAATAGGGCAGTGTGGTCCATCAGGAAGAACATTCACTACTTTCTGGCACTTACTACTTCAGTGTACTTGTGGAAGTCATATTCGTTGCCTCAGTTTCCTCTTTTGTAAAATCTGGAGGTTGAACTCGATCATTACTTCTACTTCTAGATCTTTGATACTAATCTGTTCTCCCCAAATCTAGGATTCATGTGAGATTGTGCTTGGCTTTCTTCCCCCATATCTCAAATAAAACAAAAATGGGGCATCACTTTCCCTAAAGATTCCTTTCACGTGTACTTCAGTGATTCGCCCCTGTTCATGAGAAACATATCCAGAATGGTATTTCCCCTTTTTTGTTTGCTCTATCTTTTGAACGATTCAATATCATTAAAGCAAGTTAGAGATTTAATAGCCAGTCTTCTATTGGCAAAGGGAGCTCGGTCAGAAGTCTTTTTTTTTTTTTTAATTTTATAATATTTTATTTGATCATTTCCAAGCATTATTCATTAAAGACAAAGATCACTTTCTTTTCCTTCCCCCCACCCCCCATAGTCAACATGTGATTCCACTGGGTATCACATGTGTTCATGATTCGAACCCATTGCCATGTTGTTAGTATTTGCATTAGAGTGTTCGTTTAGAGTCTCTCCTCTGTCATGTCCCCTCAACCACCGTAGTCAGGCAGTTGCTTTTCCTCGGTGTTTCTACTCCCACAGTTTGTCCTCTGCTTATGGATAGTGTTTTTCCTCATAGATCCCTGCAGATTGTTCAGGGACATTACACCGCCACTAATAGAGAAGTCCATTACGTTCGATTATACCACAGTGTATTAGTCTCTGTGTACAATGTTCTCCTGGTTCTGCTCCTCTCGCTCTGCATCACTTCCTGGAGGTTGTTCCAGTCTCCATGGAATTCCTCCACTTTTATTCTTTTTTTGCACAATAATATTCCATCACCAACATATACCACAATTTGTTCAGCCATTCCCCAATTGATGGGCATCCCCTCATTTTCCAATTTTTGGCCACCACAAAGAGCGCAGCTATGAATATTCTTGTACAAGTCTTTTTCCTTATGATCTCTTTGGGGTACAGACCCAGCAGTGCTGTGCCTGGATCAAAGGGCAGGCCTTTAAAGCCCTTTGAGCATAGTTTCAAATTGCCCTCCAGAATGGTTGGATCAGTTCACAACTCCACCAGCAATGAATTAATGTCCCCACTTTGCCACACCCCCTCCAGCATTCATTACTTTCCTTTGCTATCATGTTAGCCAATCTGCTAGGTGTGAGGTGATATCTCAGAGTTGTTTTGATTTGCATCTCTCTGATAAGAGATTTAGAACACTTCTTCATGTGCTTATTTCGGTCAGAAGTCTTGATAACTATAGTCCTCCCTCATACCATGTCCCAGCTCCATGCCAGGTTTATGATCTATTTCCATATACTCATCAATGTCCTTGGCATTCATTTTGGCAAAACTCAATTTTCACCTCTACAGAGGAACCTTAGCCCCCATTTCTAAACCCATTGGTGATCCCCAAAGCACTCTCCTCCCATTGTCTGCCTTGCTGACCTCAGGGGTCTGCTGTGATCACCATTGTAGAATTTGATCTTGGGTCTTCCTGATTCCAAGTCCAGCTGTCTCAATTGTGTGATCATGGGCAAATCACTTAACCCTTCAGAGCCCTTTTCCTCATCTATGAAATAAGGATAATAATATTTGTCATCCTTATGTTGTTAGGCTCAAATAATATGAGGGTATGCCAGTGATCCTCACAGTTTAAAATCCTATAGAAATGGCATTTTTTATCATTTCCAGGCCAGGGAAGGAAAGAAATAAGCATTTCAATATGGCTTATATGCCAGGCATTTTGCAAATAGTATCTCATTTGGTCTTCACAACCACCCTGGCAGATGCTATAATACTTCTCCTGTTTTTACAGGTAAGGAAACTGAGGCAGAGATTGTGATTTGCCCCCCAGGGCCATGTAATTAATGACTGAGACCAAATTTTACAGTTCTGAGGAAACTGAGGCTGCGGTTCAGTGACTTGTCTAAAGCCACATAGTGTCTAGGTCCACATTTACCTCAGCTCTTCCTTGACTCTAGGTCCATTGCTCTTTGCACTGTGTCACCAAAGCATCTATGGAGGAATATGACTGACTGAAAATCATTTAAAAGCCATCATGTCTTTGAAAGTTTCCACATTCAAAATTAAATCAGCGTAAGTTTTTAGCCAGTAAAAAATGTGAACTGTTCTTAGGTGTGTGAGTCATTCTGAGCCTCAACCTCCCCATCTGTAAAACAGAGATAACATTTACCCCATATCCCAGTTTGGGGTAAAGTTCACCATTCAATTTAAAGGGTCAAAGAAGAGGAGCCTGCAAACGACTATTATTCGCATGGTTATTGACCTGATTTACTCAAGACTTTAAGGATATGTGATAAAAGCTGGCTGTACCCTACTGTGGCCCACAGAGACCATGGCGCCTCCTGAATCAGGAAATGGCTCTTCCACATTTGGTGCAGACAAGGACTCATGAAGAAGGAAAATTAGGAGATTGGCCATAATTGAATAATTTTATTAAATCAAAAGTAGGGAAAAAAGATGTAAAAATAAGACAGAGAGAGAGAGGGGTTACTTTCCTTACTGCTCCATTTAGCTTGCTATTCTGTGGCTGCCATTAGGAGCCCTTAACCATGCTCACAGGAAAGTCCAGCCAGCAACAAACATGGAAGAGAAGAGCGTGAAATCTGGTCTTGCCTCAGTTTATCAAACTTTTCCTCCACCCACTAACCCTCACATCACATCTTGGGAGCCAACTGTGGCTTTCTATTTTGCCTGGGCTGCCCAGGAGACATCCACCCTGTCCTGTCTTGTGATTTCTTGACTCTATGGCTGCCTTTTTCTGGCTGCCCTTCTATCCTCGTGACCCAATCCGCTCAATGATTTCCTTCACACAATGGCAACCAGCTTGGGGATTTGCAACTCTTTAAACTTGGCACATCTCATTATGTGAGAACCAGCCCAGCTGACTGTTGCTATGCCCATAGAATTGTGAGTCTAGAGCTGGAAGCTGCCTCAAAGGCATCTACTCCAAAGGCTCCTTATTTTGTAAAAGAGGAAATTGGGACCCAGAGAGATGAAACAAGATGAGACAATAAGCACACCTACTATGTGCCAGGCACTGTGCCAAGCACTAAGAATACAAATACCAAAAAATAAATAAAATAAAAAAGGGGAAAAAAATCAGTCCCTCCTTCCCTTAAAGAATTTACATTATAGGAGAGGACACATCTAAGAAGAAGCTAAAAGGGATGGAGGGGAAGGCACCCATACTGGGGCATGGGAGAGAAATATGGAGAGATAGGATCTCAATTTCCAGAGAAAAGGAGGGAGCATGGGACTGGCCTTGGGGCTTCCTCAAAATGGAGGATCCAGGAAGAAGTCATCAAGGAGAGTATAGGACCACAGGAGTGGAGGCATCCTCCCAAGAGAGGAGGCTGAAGATGCAGTCATTATCCAGGGGAAAAAGACTGCTGAGATGGAAAGGGAGAACAGGAGAGGAATGAACATGGTGCTGGCCATAAGTGCCTCTCCGCACAGGTCTATGGGTATTAAAGCCATTCTTCTTTCTACTGTACCATGATAACTTTTTTTTTAAACCTTCTTTTCTGTTTTAGAGACCAGACATTAAAAAGAGCTCTTGTTTGGAGCTAGGAGGTTACCTCCCATCTACTCAGTATTACATTTGTACGAAGTTGTCCATGTGTCTCCCACATTAGAATGTAAACTCCTTGAGGGCAGGAACAGGTTGGATTGTTGCTTTGGCATCTTTCCCTTGTTTTGGTATCCTTAGCCACTAGCTGGGTTCCTGGAACCTATTAGGCATTTAAATAAAAGTTTTTTGGCTCAATGAGAAGACTCGGGTCTAAACCTTTCCTCTGGTTCTTGATAATTATGTGACCACAAACATGTCATTTTCTCTTTCAGGGGCCTCTGCTGCTTCATCTTTAAAATAAGACAAACTCCGAATAACCCTCTCTCTCGAATCCCATGATCCTAGGAGTTTCTTCCCTAGCAAAACAAAGGCTAAACGATCCATAAGTCCCCATTCGAGCCCTAAACCTTCTCATCCAAGCTTGCACGAGAAACATTTTTCAAATCAACAAATGGAGCACGTTGTTGGTGGATTCCTCTCGCTAGACTCTACACAGTTGGTGAAGGAGTTAAAAAGCCCTGTGGGTCACCATGTGCCCCGAAGCCATTGCACCGAAGGATCCAAGAGCAAATGGCCCTGAACCGGTAATTAGAAGGGGCTCCAACCCGGCTCTCAAGAGGAGAATGCCTCCTTAGCTCAAGATGTTTTTTGTCCTGGCACAGATGAGTCTATTGTGTTGGCTCAGTGACCCAACTCTGCTGCCTTTTCAGAATGTCAAGTTCATGGGCCCCATAGTACAGAAGCCTTTGAGAACCTCGCTCATATTTTTCACTCAGTGAATACACCCATTATTGCCAATGCTCCAGGCCAAAGGACTGGAGCAATACTAGGGTTCAAAGGATTTTTTCCCACTGAATTCCTATTTATAGCCTTGGGAAAGCAGCTGATGTGTCTTTATAGACTCAGAACTGGAGTGAAATTATGAACTCATAGAATGGTGAGCTCCATCTATTCCAACTCCCTCATTTTATAGAGGAGAAGACAGAGGCCCGGGAAGGGGAAGTCACACGAGGAGTGTATAACAGAGCCAAAGCCTGAACTCGAGGCTCCTGCTTCCTGTCCTGAGGATCCTTTTGCCTGTGTACCCCTGTCTTGTGGGCCGAAGATCCTGGAAGAGCCACAAAAGTTGTATTTGAACCAAGCATTAGTATGATTATTCAGAAATGGAGGGGGGGCATCTGGAATGAGTTTGGGGCAAAAGCCCAGCCCACTGTGGGACACCTGTGATGCATTAAAGCCCCGAGCCCTGGACCAGCTTGGTGCATTTGAGAAGCAAAGAATACTAACCTGTGAGAATGTAACTGGAGAAGGGAGATTTCAGAGAGGGGAGCCGGCCAGAATCTGACTGTCTCTGGGGAGGACGAGTCCAGGCAGAATGTTGAAAGCTGAACAGTATTGAGTTTCCACACCATGAATCAAGGAAATGGCTGCTCGTGGATGAAACTTTAATTCTTGCAACCACTGTGGCAGAAAACTATGATTAGGGAGCATCAGATGTGTCATTGCTGGGGGCTCCCAAGCATCATTTCTAAAAGGAATGATATGGAAGGAGGGCATAAGAGGACCATGGCAGCCTAGCGTAGTAGGAAAAGCAGTGGATTTTGAGTTCAGAGGATCTGTGTTCAAATCTTGAGTCCCTTAGTAACCTTAATTGAGGCCATCATTCTAATGTTGTTTTCCTGGATACAGATCCTACTTGATGGTCTGGACAGTCTATAATTCTACAGATCTATAAGGAGAGAGTTGGACTAAACCAGCAGCCTTAAACCCAGATAGAAGCAGGGTTTTGAAATTATTTGTAAGGTTTCTTCCGGGCTGCATATTGACTTAGAAAACCACAAATTAACATTATGTTGTGTTTTATTTCTTTTGCTAAATGTTTCCTAATTACATTTTAATTTTCTTAATGTTAATATTTAATAATAACCATACTAGTCCCCCAGGCCATGTTTTTGATACGTTTGGACTAAGTGACCAAGACCATGTGGCAGTGAGCCGTTCCTGAGCACTTCCCAGACTAGACTAATTGGATTGACTCAAATGTTAGGGATGGAAGAGAACCATTGAATTCTTGGGTGCAGATAGGATTAGTGAGCTTCTTGTTTAGTCATTTTAGTTCCTTCTGAATCTTTGTGATCCCATTTGTGGTTTTCGTGGCAAAGATACCAGAGTGATTTTGCCATTTCCTTGTCCAGCTTATTTTACAGATGAGGAAACTGAGCAAACAGACTTAAGTGACTTGCCCAGAATCACACAGCTAATGAGTATCTAAGACTGGATTTGAATTCAGATTATTATGACTGCAGGTCTAGTATTCTATCCACTGTACCATCTGGCTGTCCCAACGGACATTTTAGATCTCTTTGAATGCTGAGATTCTTTGATTTAGTTGACAAACGTGCATTAAATGGCTATTATAAGGACAATATAAATCCTACTGCCAAGTCTAGAGGAATGGTATATAATAGGGTATAGAACTAGAAAGTTTATGTCATGGCATCTAATACACTTGACTCGCTTTATAGATGAAGAAACTGAGACCTACAGAGTTTAAATGATTTTCCCCAAGCGATATGAGCTGGATCCAAACTCTGGATCCAAATCCAGTGCTCGTTTGCAGTTGGGCATAGCAGTGGATAGAGTTCTGGACTCACAGTTCAGAAAACTTGAGTTCAAATCATACCCCAAATACTCACTAGCGGCATGAACCTGACATTAGCCCTTTTGAACCTCAGTTTCCTCATCTGTAAAAATAAGGATAATGAGAGCATAGACAACTAAGCAGCACAGTGGTTAGAATGCTTGCCCTAGAGTCAAGAAGACATGAATTCCAATCCAACTTCAGACATTAGCTTTGTGGCAAGTCATCTGACTTAGGTCTGCCTCATTTCCCCAGGTGTAAGTGAAGACATTTTGTATAATCTTCCAGGGTTGAGGTAAGTATAAAATGAGATATCTATGAAGTGCTTAATACATCTTTTCTTAAACCTTACCTTTTGTCTCAGTACCAGTTTTAAGGCAAAAGAGCAGCAAGGGCTAGACAAAAGGGGTTAAATGACTTGCCCAGGATCACACAGCTGGGAAGTATCTAAGACCAGGTTTGAACCAATGTCCTCTCGACTCTAGGTCTGGCACTCTATCCACTGTGCTATCCAGCAGCCCCAATGTTGGTACATCTTTTTTTTTTTAACCCTTACCTTCCATCTTGGAGTCAATACTGTGTATTGGTTCCAAGGTAGAAGAGTGGTAAGGGCTAGGCAATGAGGGTCAAGTGACTTGCCCAGGGTCACACAGCTGGGAAGTGTCTGAGGTCAGTTTTGAACCTAGGACCTCCCATCTCTAGGCCTGACTCTCAATCCACTAAGCCACCCAGCTGCCCCCATTGGTATATCTTAAAGGGATATATAAATGCTAGTTATCATCATCATATCATAACCTCTAGTTGTCTTGGGCATCCATCTAATATCAGAAAGCGTTATATAAATTACATTGTTAGGAATTCATCACCTCCTGATGTGTGGCCCTTTGGGACATCTCTAATTACTAGAAAATGATTGAAATGCTGAAAAGGCCCAATGGAATCGTGGGTAGCCCTGCCCTATTTGGCCCAAGAGGGATGAATGGAGACAACTGGCAGAGTGGCAGATATTGACTGGGTTTTAAAAAATGGTCAGGATCTCCTAGATGTGAACATTCCTCCCAAAGGGGAAGATCAAAGCTTCTCCCAGCTCCTCTTTTTCCACAGATGTTCACATTTTCCACCTCAGGTCTAGTCGCTCTACAATGGATAAGTCCCATGCCCTGTCTTAGTGATAGATATCAGAAGAGAAAGCATAAAAGAAAAAAAAAGAAGGTTTTGGCCTCAAGGAGCTCAGAGTCTACATAGATACAATATAAGTACAGAGAAGGAAGATAACTTTAGGCCAAACTGCACCTTCTGCAGAAAGGATCTTCCTTTCCCGGTTCCCCCTGATTTGATATGGTGAACTCCCTGGTGAGAAAACTCCCTCTGCCATTGCAAGTTGTACCTTCTCTGAAACTTAGTTTTGGAGTACTGTTTGGTAGCTAAAATGTGAAAATGGCCTCCTCAGGGTAACCCAAGCAGTATGTGTCACAGTCAGGATTTGAATCCAAGACTCCTTGCCACCAGGGCTAGCCCTTTCACTACTACATTATGCTTCCTATTACATTTGCCATGTTTAAACGTAAAATCCTATATAGTGTGAGATCACATGAGTGAGAAATCAAGGAAGGTCTCATGGAGGGTGTGCCTTTTGAGCAAAGCCTGAAAAGAGAGGAATGGGGATCACAAGCTACCTATCAGTGACTCATTACCCTCTCCCCACCCCACCCTCCATACATGAGCCAGATCTGGGCTCACTGAGAAGTATCCCACAAAGGGTTAAAATCAGAGTTTCAAATGTCCTTTTCCCTCTCCCGTAATTTTTAGAGAAACAAAGGAGACAGGTTTTCAGACAAGAGCTGGAAAACAGTAGAGCATTAGCAAAGCAATGAGGCAAGGAGAAACATTATGCTCTTTAAATAAATAAATCCAGACCAATTTTTCCCCTGTCCCTACAGTCTCACTCCTTCAAAAACTTGAGCACACTCCCAAGAAAAAACTTTTTTTTTCCTGATGGAAGGATAAAACAAAGCCCTGAGCCTGCCCTAATATTACTCTCAGACATCATCTGCTTTTAGGTCTTTGGTTGGTTTTGGTACATAAAAGAACCTGAATCTTGGAGGAAAGCAGAATAACCAGACCATTGAATGGATTGCTCCAATGCCAAGGGACAAGTGGGCTTCTTGCCTTAGCCTGGACAGACAAAGCTTATGGATGATAAAGTCTTTTGGGTCACTGAGGAAAAAGGAATACCAGTCAGGGGACCTCCTAGGGGTGCCTGGAAAGGAAGTCTCTACAGTCAAAATGTCAAGCAGTGGTATCTTTTTTAATATTTAATTTTTAAAAAACAATTACACGTAATAACAAATTTCCACACAAGTTTTCCTAAGTTATATGATTAAACTTACCTCTCTACCTCCCAGTGCTCCCTTTAAAAGAGAAACTTTGAGAGATGTGATCCAGGGACTGAAGAGAATGGGAACAGAAGGAGGCATCACTTTCTAGACTGTATGAGCAAGAATGAGCTGAAATGATATTGTCGAGATGCATCAAGGTAGAAGGATCCAGCCATGGAGGGAACTCAAGACCTGGGAACACAGTCAGAGTTTAGTAACCTAGAATAGATCATATCTACAAGAGCAGTTTGAGCTACTCCTCTGACTGACGGACTGACTGTTGACTAGCCTTCCTTTCTATAAGCCATTGTCACCATTTCTTTCTCTGCAGACTCAATTGCATATTGTTAGATTTATATGGTTTGACTAAAATATTAAATTGGTGGTCGCCAGAGATTTAATTTCTAAATCCCAAAATGAATTACTCAAGTAAATGGAGTTATGGTAGTTTACTTTTACAGTAGATGGAAGATATTAAGGAAGAGAGAGAGAGAGAGAGAGAGAGAGAGAGAGAGAGAGTGTGCGTGTGCGTGCGTGCGTGCGTGCTCTGGTTTCCTCTGAACCAGTTAGAATTTCTAAGGCACCAGTCAGGGGAAATGAGTCTCAAGATGATGGGCCTTTCTCAGAGGTTCACACCTCCAGAAAGGGCAAGGAAAGAAGTCAGCCTTATACTCACCATGGTGACCATCTAAAAGGAAAGCATGGTGACCATCTAAAAGGAAAGACTGTTTTTACTCCAAGTCCAAGTGACTGTCTTCCAGTCCAACTCTGAGTGACTGATGCATCCTTGTATTTTCACGCCTTTTTGTAGTTAGTTCATACCTTTTTGTGGTTAAAATAGATAGCTCTACTTTAAATACTGGGTTTACACTTTGGGGATTAAAATATAAAAATAGATGGGGGATTACAATTTAATCTTAATAATAAAGGAAGAGCTAAGTACCTTCATTGTTACAATCAGGGGAGAGCCAAATCCAACCTTCACAACATGCTATTGTGAGCTGCCATTTTGAATATCAATTTTAGCAACAGAACACAGAGAAGACCATGGAATGATTGGTTCAATGTCTGGTCAAACCTTTCTTTTCCTCCCACATTCCTTTAAACCTCACTGAACAATTACCATTAAGACCAATTGTTTGCTGAATGATGGGACAATCCACCCTGAGACAATCTAGCCCCAAGGCAAGGGACAACCCTGAAAGTCTGAACTGATGGATACAATGAAAAGTCAACTAGAGTTTTCATCTGTCATGAAACCCTAACCCCTATGTGTCCCCAAGGCCTCCTGTTATCAGAATTTGCTGATGCTTTGCAATTGTTTCTCTTTGTTCCCAGTCAGTTGCTCTTACCTTTCTTTATTTTCCTAAGTGCCTAGAAGATGGTAGCCACTTAATCAATGTCATGGCTGACTGGCACTTTCACATCATGTTTCTCCCTGCTCCTAGGCTGCTGCCTCCAAGAACACATGGCTATATGTGTTGTCCGATGCCTGATATAAAGTGACAGTGTGGGGTAGGGAATACCTAGACTTAGGAAAAATGATATTTATTCTCACTTCTTATGTTGTGTAGCCATAGGCATATCCCTTCACTTCTGAATGTCCCAGGCAACCCTCTATGTTGTCAATATGCAATGATGAAAGGAGTTTTCACACTAGGAGCTCCCCATATCAATTTATTTTATCTCCTTTTCATTTAAAAACTAGATGAGAAGTAGAAAACATGAGAGTCTCGGCAAAGGAAATCAGGGGCCTAGGCCAATATCTGGATATCTATATAGAAAATATATACAGCACATTCATGATATGCCATTCAGTAGCTGGACAGGAAACACAAAATTCCTGTGTATGATCTTAAGTGAAGAGTTGGTTCCCTTTGTTTCACACCAGTATAGACTTTCTGAAACAGACTCCTCAACTGTGCATGCTTGGAGAAATTGTTCCTCATTGCCCAGGTCAATAAGGAGAGAGAGAGAATAGATGGGAATAGATAGATAGCTAGACAGATACACAAGTAGCTAGAAGGATTGAATAAACAGACAGATGACAGACAAAAACAAGATAGGGAGGGAGAGAGAGTAAAAAGTCTAAGAGGGGAAATTATGAGACTGGCTATAAATTAATAATTTTATTAATCAAAAGTAGTAGGGGAAAAGATTGAAAAATGGGAGAGAGATATATAGGTTACTTTCCTTTTTGCTCCATTTAGCTTGCTATTTTGTGGCTACCTTTGGGGACCCATAGCCAAGCTCACAGGGAAGTCTGGCCAGCAAAAACAGAAGAAAAGAGTGAAATCCGCTCTTGCCTCAGTTTATCAATTTTTTTTCTGACTATTAACTCTCATACATCACATCTCAGGAACCAGCTGTGGCTTGCTATTTTGCCTGTGGGTCATCCAGTCCAGGGAACATCCACTCTGCCCATGTCTTGTGATCTCTTGACTATTGCTGCCTTTGTCTGGCTGCCATTCTATCCTCATGACCCAATCCATCCAGTGATTTCCTTCACACAATCCTCACCTTAATATCTGAAGAGATATGAGAAGATGACCCCAACCCACACCATCATGGAGGTGGGAAGTCCGCTAGGGTTACCCAGGCACAGGTTCAGAGTTTTTTCAATGTAGTGATCATTTGTGCTGACTTTTTATCTTTAGTTTGGAAATCTTGACTGGTCTTTTAATAAATTAAGATCTTAAAACTAAAATTATAGACCAGAGAATTTCCTTCATCACATTCCTAGTCAGTGGACTCCCTCCATGATCCAAACATCTCCAAATATCCAAACATGATCCAAATCTCCATAGAATGCAGATAGGTGAGGAGCTCATGCAAGAAGCCAACGCAAGTCATTGCTCCTGCAGCTGGATCACATATCCAGGAAAGAGAGAAGGAAACAGCATAACTGGTAGAGAGGAGCGAAAATTAGTATAAATTAGTATAAGTGCCATTTAAACTAAATTTGAATAAATCATATTTCTATCATTGTTGTTAACATTTCCTTGTGGGAAGTTGAATTCATGGAGCACCCAATCCAGAAAGATGGTTGTCTATCACTAACTGAAGAAGCTCTGAAGGGGAAGGGTCCTCTGAAGACCTCTAGTCCTTTGGTTCTGCCAAATTTGGCCAGGGTTGGAGGGGGGAAGGGGTCAGAGAAAAAGCAGGAGTTAAAAAAACAGAGAAGGGATGAAGCATTCTCAGCCATCCACCCTCCTCCATGCTTTTTTTTTTTTTCAAATGCTAAAATCTCAGAATTCTTTACTCATAAATCAGGCTAGGGATTTAGAGAGAACTTTGGGCTTGGATGGGCATTCTTCTCAAATGCCAAGAGAGAAAGAGCATGGGAACTGGGATTGGAAAGACATTGGTTGTCTGCTTGTCCAAGCCCATCATTTCACAGAGAAGATTAAGGCTCAGAGAGGAAAGGGACTAGCCCAAAGTCACAAGGATAGTAAGTACTTGAGCTGGGAACTGAAAACTAGCCTATGAATTCTAGATCCATTGTTCTCTCCAGAACTCCATTCTACTTCCCTGAGAGCTCAGAGTATTAAAGTAAAGGCAAATGAGCCTATTTAGGGAGTTTAATAGAATAGCCTGGATTGTCCTATGAGTGGTTTCTTTTTGTTTTCCCTTCTATTTTTAAATTTTTATTTAAAAGCACACACACACACACATATATGTATATATGTGTATATATTTAAATTCATGGGACTCGTATCTGCCCAAAAAAATGTTGGTACTCAGTCAGAAGCAGAAAATTCTGGCTTTCATTTGACCAAAAGCATTCTCTCCAAAGACCACCCAGAGTTTCACAGTTTATGTGACCGGGCAGGACCTTATTAATCATTCATTTTACAAAGAAGGAAAATGAGGCTCCAAGTGGCAATAGCCTAGTGTCATGCCAAGTACACTGAGGTTTGAAGTCTGAGAACCTGGGGATGAATCCCAGTTATGTGGTTGGAAAGTCAGTCAGTCTAGAAGCCTCTATGGAGCTTTTGTGTGCCAGGCACTGTGCTGAGCAGTGGGAATCAAAGAAAGGCAAAAATATGGTCCCTGCCCTCGGGGAGTCTACATCCTAATAGAGGTAGCACTATGCCTATTACATGTATGTGTGTATATAAATATACACACATTAATTTGTCATTACTGTTCAGGGGTTTCAGACATGTCCAACTCTTAATGACCCCTTTTGATGTCTTCTTGGCAGAGATACTAGGATGGATTGCCTTCTCCAGCTCATTTTACAGATGAGGAAACGGAGGCAAAAAGGGTGAAGTAACTTGCACAGGGTCACATAGGTAGGATGTTATCTGAATCCATATTTGACTTAGGAAGATAACACCTCAGACCTAGAGTTCCATCATTCTGTCACCTGGCCTTTTTTTTTTTTAACCCTTACCTTCTGTCTTAGATTTAATACTGTGTAGAGTTTCCAAGGTTGAAGAGGGTAAGGGCTAGGCAATGAGGGTAGAGTGACTTGCTGAGGGTGACAAAGCTAAGAAGTGTCTGAGGCCAGATTTGAACCCTCTGTAGGCTCTCTATCCACTGAACCACCTTATTACCCTCACACACACCTCCATTGATGCGATAAGAATAAGGTGAGAGGAGAAAGCTAGGGTCCCATTCAGGTCTAAATCCTGCTTCCAAGATGGCGCGACTTTGAGCAAGTTACCCTCTCTGGGCCCAAGCTTCCTTGTCTGTAGAATAGGATTGGCTTAGAATTGACAGTCTCTGACCCTAAGGGGGCTGCTGCTTCTGAACCACTTGACCCCAGGTCCCTGGCATTTACTTTTCCCTTTGCTCTAAGTTGATTTTTAATAAACAGTATTGAAATAATACTTGGAGTATTGGATATTTATTTTAATCTTTACCCCCCCCCAATGCCTACTCCAAGAACTCTTTCCCAGGCACCCCTCTGTCCAGGTGTCCAGTACGAGGCCCCTCCTTCACTTCCAACCTGTGCCCTCCAGGCCAGCTGGCAAGAAAGCCTGTGAGCAGCAATGGCCTGTGGGTGGCTGAGCTATAAAAAAGGAGATGGGCCCTGGGCTGTGGGGGCAGCTGGAGCAAGAGCTGGAATCTGGGATGCCTGGGTTCCTGAGGAATCCCAGCCCAGTATGGCCTTTAATGGACGTCCAACACTCCAGGACCTGTGGTTCCCTCAAGTTCCCATTTCAAGGTATTCTGTGGCAGAAGCAGGCTAGCTCTGGCATGGGTGAGCCTCTAGCAAGCCAACATTTAAAAAATAAGAATAATAAATGGGGAAATACTGGAGGTATTTTTAGATCCTGGGGTTGGGCTTTTTTTTTTTAACCACTCAGAAGTTTGTCTTAAAGCTATGCTTTTGGTTCCCTACGCCCCTCTCTCCCTTTCCTAATGCCAACCCAGAATGTGAAAACATAGATTTAGAGCTGGAAGGGCCCTGAGAAATTATGCAGGCCAACCGCCTCGTTTATAGAGGAGGAAATAAAAGCCTAGATAGAGGAAGAGACTTACCTAAGGTCACAAAGCAGGCATTAAGTAGCAACGTTTGCCAAGACTTGGACCAGGTCCTTGCCTCCAGAGCCAGAGACTCCTTCTGCTACACCCCTCTTTTTCCGGCCCATAAAACACTCTTGTGAGGCCAGCCAAGTATTTATGGAGATCTTGAGGGGCATGTTCTATTTACATGTGCTTTTAAATGTACATTCTGGGAGAAATGAGAGGCAGAGCCCTCTTAAGAGGGAATAACCATCAGTTCAATGGCCTGGGCAGAGGCCAGACTCTCAAACTGGAGAGAGGAAGGAGATAATTGGATGCAAATTTCTAGAATCCTGATAAGGGGCACCCAGAATTAGTTGCAGGACAATTTCTGAATGGGAAGGTGCCATTATTTGCTTTTCTGAAGATAATTGATCAACCAACCAGCAAGCATTTTGGGGGCAGCTAGATGACTCGGTGGATTAGAAATTGATCAACCAACAAGCATTGGGGGCAGCTAGATGACTCGGTGGATTAGAAATTGATCAACCAACAAGCATTGGGGGCAGCTAGATAACTCAGTGGATTAGAGCCAGGGCTAGAGATGGGAGGTTCTGGGTTCAAATTTGACCTCAGATACATTCTAAGCTGTGTGACCCTGGGCAAGTCACTTAACCCCCATTGTCTAGCCCTGATTGCTCTTCCACCTTGGAACCAATACATAGTAATGATTCTAAGATGGAAGATAATGGTTTAATTATATATATATAAAGAGTATAATATGTGTCAGGCACTGTTCTGGGCCCCAAAGGGCAAAAACAGTCCTGAGTCATCCCAAGTCAAGTTGGGGAGAAGGTGGGAGAAAGAGGCAGAGACCAGGAAAAAACTCCAGGTAAGAGGGGTCACTTGGACAAAGAGTTAAAAGCAGGAACAGACTGGATCCTTATTTTCTTGTGGCTATAAATGGAAAGAAGGAAGAGAGCTGATGAAGAGTCCTAGAGACACCAGTTTGCTTCGGTCTGTAGATCTCCTAGTTTGGCCCCTGATAAAAAAAATAAATGACCAACTAGAAGCTGCCTACAAGGGACTTTGACTCCAAGCTGCTCAGAAGTCTAAATTATGGAGTCCGAAGCCATATCCATTGCCTTGATTCAAGGTTAGCTTGACTTCTTTCTTAGCCAAATGGACTTGAAAGAACCTTGGTCCTGGATTTGGAGGGCCTAGAATATCTCTTTAGTGTTACCTGCTAAGGTGAGGTTATGTTAGAGCTAATTTCACTGTCTACAGAGAGCCAGTCATTAAATTTTCTGTGAGCATCTTTTTGAAAATCAACAAATTCCAAGAATCCTGAATTTAATTTCTTATTTAGTTGATTGCCTAGATTTGAGAAAGTGATAGAAAAATGCTAATAAAGCAGATTAAACTTAAAAGTGTAAACATTATTTTTTTCAGAGAGCTAGGCTGTTAACATTTTACTAGCACCGCCCTTCTCTTTGCATCTTTCAGTAAAGCATAATTTCTTCTGCCTCGAGATGCTTCAACTTTTTAATATAGAAGAGGTTGAACCAGATAATATGTCAAGTCCCCTATAGCTATCAATCACCATGATTTTAGAAATTTTCATGAATTATAGTTTTAAATTAGAGGGGTAATATGGGAGAGTATTTTGTTTTCCTTTTTAAAAATGGACAAGCATTTATTTTCTTTTTATCCTACCTCCCAATTGAAGAAAACTTCTATAACAAAAACAAGAAAAAAAATGTAAACATGGCCATGTCTAAAAATGGATATCTCGTGTTTTTTAAATTGATTTTTCTATCAGGAAGTAGGTCACATGCTTCATTCTCCATCCTCTGGAATAATAGGTTTGGCCTTTGTATTGCTCATTTTAAAGTCATTTTGTCTTATGGCCTAAGTAAGAATTTATTTTGTTTGACCAGTGAGATAGATATAGATATATTTTGCAAAGATTTGGATTTTCTTTCTTTTCCAGTGGGGAAGATAATATGGAAAGGGAGCAAATAGGTTTTTGTTCATTGAAAAATAAACAGGGAAAAATTAAGTTCTTTGTATTTACAGTGCTATTATTATTGTAGAAATTGTTCCCCTGCCTCTTAGTAAATGCCTTTGTTAGGATTTTACTTACTCTTAATGGGGAGCACACCCTTGGGAGTCCTGATCTAGAGTAGAAGGACCCTAGAACTCAAGGTAGAGTAGTCAGACCCATGGAGGATCCAGGACACTAACACAAGAGCCTGTTGGGGAGGAAGGGTGGGCATTCCAGAGCAGGAATGTGAAGGAGGGGGCAGCGCTATGCTTGAGCAATCTCAGTCAGAGGGTTGCTGTCAAGAAAGATCTATGGCAACATGATCACCATGACAACGATCATCATGATCCATGGTCCAAGCTCAAAGTCAAGATACATGATTGTGATGGAATACTACTGCACTGTAAAAAATGATGAAGAGATTAATTTGAAACAAAATCATGGAAAGACCTATATGAAATGATGAAGAGTGGAGCACGTAGAATCAAGAAAACATTCTATATAACTACAGAAATATCATTTGAAGAATGGCTTGGGTGTGTCCAAGAAAGAACTGATCAATAGAAATAAATAAGACATAGCTTTAATATACAGTTATCTTTTTGTCAAATGATGCCTTCTCGAATAGGGGGAGGCAGGAGGGAAGGAGTTACCTGGGAATTTTAATAGAACAAATGAATTTACATTTTAAAAAGGGATCAGATCTGGCTTATGCAGCTTCCCTCCCTCTTCCAGGGCTGATAAAAACAGGGGCATGTTTGCTTTGGTCTTTCCAGTAGCTTCACTCCTGTGTTCTCTTCCCTTCTGGCTCTGGCCAGGCAGGCCTGCTGTATTCTCTCTCTTTGGCTCACCTCCTGACTTTTTATAGGAGTTTTCAAAGAGCAGGTGTGGGAGCTATAAGGCAGCATCAATCACCTGCTTGGAAAAGCCAAGGTCCTGTTCTCCCTAATTGGGGTTTAGATGGGTTGCAGCTGGTTGCTAATAAGCCTGGATCTTAAACCTCAGAGACAAGAGGCCCCTGGCAATTGGGGAGCAGAGAAGAAGCTGGGAGGGTTGGTTGGGGGTACTTACACCTCTTGGCTCTGGGTAATGGGAATGGTTATCCACTAGAGGGAAGTGATAATGGTATTTCCCTCCCCTAACAGCCCCACACATGGGGGAGGCTGATTGGGTGGCCTCAGTCTCTGAGGCTGATCTCTTAAAAACACAATACTGCTCTCCTTGGTGATTTATTCCCTATTTGGATAACCTAAGAGGTCCTTGACTCTGCCCAGGAGACTTCAGTGAAATGAATTCATTACCTCTCCATGGTCAATTATTCTGTAATTCTATTATGCCCTTTGTCTTCGAATACCATTTCCAATGACCACAACATTTCAATGAAGTATCAGTGGGAGACTTTAGCTGAGGATTTTGTTATAAAAAATTAAAAAATAATCAGAGAATGAGGATAGTACAACAAGTTTTTGCCTTTCTTGTATCCTCAGTGTTTAACACGCATTAAGTGTTTAATAAATTCTTGCTCGCTGAACAAATAGAAATACCTCTGAATTTTGAAACCTAAGATCTTAGATTTTGAATTGTAATGGCGCTGAAAGTTCAGAGTCCAATTGTTCCTGATGGGGAAACAAAGCTGGAGTAGTTGGTGATAAGCTTGTAGTAGGATTCAAACTCAGATCTTTCTGACTCTAAGTCCAGTGCCTTTCTCCACCATGCCAGGCTGAAGGGCCTGGTCTGTAAACCCTAGACTTGCCACTTATATGTTCCTTTGAGCAAATTGCTTCTTTTTTCTTAATCTCAGTTTGTTCATCTATAAAATGAGAAGGTTGAATTAGTGGTCTCAGGACCCCTGCCTGCTCTCCATCTTTGATGCTTAGCCTAAGAGACAGGCATCATGGACCTCACAGTTAAGATGACCTGGGTTTGAGTCCAGCCTCTGCTATATACTAACTGTGAAACTGTGGCCAAGATGTTTAATCTCTTAGTTGCCTTCCAGGCAATTTACTTGCCCTTGTCACAAGATCATCAACTGGTCAACAATTGACCTGGGCTAAGTCTTTTCATTCTCTTGTTTGTACTCTTAGAATCAAACCTGAAAGATGGCAGCACTCAGCTGGTTCCACACCCTGTCCTCCCATTTTACAGAGGATGTTCTTGAACTCTCAGATGTTACTAGTCTTACAACAGCCTTGATTTAACATAGTATTATAAAATTATAGGAAATCACATTAGAAGATGGAGGCTCAAGGCTCCTTCCTGCTACAAACTTCCTCCAAAGCCTAGAAATGAGAAATGACTTAACCAGAGTAACTCAGAGAGTTTGGAGATTAGATTCTTCATGACCAATGTCCTAACCCAGTTCCTTTCACCCACTCAAATTCTTGACTTGGTCCTTGTCTCTAAGCGCCTAATTGCAAAATGAACAAGTCAGAAAATATCACTCAATAAGGGCCCCTCCTTTACTCTATTTTTTCATGAGCTGTGATCCAGGGAAGCAGTGATGAAGATGATGAAAGAGGGTATTTTGTGGCTAGTGTAGGGATTAAAAATTAATGGTGTGAGTAAAATATATGAAAATTATAAATAATAATGGAGGTCACCAATTCAAAGTATTATTGCTCAAAGTCAAAATGACCTTTAATAGCTTCTATTTACAAAAGAGGTGGAAAGAGTGAAAGTAAAAAAATACAAAAGGGAAGAGAAGACATTAGCCTGTCTAACTAAATATTGCTCTGGTCCTTGACTCAGTCAGGACTTGTTGACCATTCAACCAGAATTAAACTCTCTCCAGAAGACAGGAAGGGAAAGCCAGCTATCCACTCATACAAGTTCCCTCCAAGAGGCAGTTCAAGACAATGACTCAAGCTGAAGGTGACCCCTGAGGTGGGCTTTCTTCCTTTAGCCAAATTCCTTCTTGAAGCTGAACTCCAAACCCCAGATATTCAGAGCCTTTTATAGTGGTTTCTTGTCCCTTACCGTCTTCACAGGGCCAATCACAGTTTCCAACTTGCCCAGAACTATCCAAGGGGGCAGTGTCTGTGGGATCCATTTCTCACCTTCTGGAGATGTGAATTCTCATCAAAAGTGTTCAGTTTCCTGGCTGATTGAATTTCTGAGTGTGTGAATTCTTTAAGTGGTTTATGAGCTCCTCCATCTAGTTCAAGCTGGTGTTGATTCAATGAAAAGGTAGACAAAGGGGAATTAATTCTGTCTTCACAATCTAGTGAGGTACTAAGTCAGGGTACTTAAGTTATTGTTAACCAAAGTGTGAACTCAAAATAGACAAAGAGAATAAAGGATTCCTTTTTTACAAGTGTAAACTCAGAATAGACAAAAGAGAACCAAGAATTTCCTTTCACGCTAGAACATGAATGGTGTCATGAGTGACAAGAGATGGAGTAAAGTTATAAGGACAGCAAAGAAAAGGATGAAGGGCATTGAAGTTCAATTTAATCTCCTAACATTTCCCTGAGCTCAATAATGAGTGCATTTCTTTCTTTCTTTTTTCTCCATTCCTTCATTTCCCCTATTTCTTTTCCCTTTCTTTTCCTCTGTTTTTATTGTTCTTGTTTTTACCTTTATTTTTCTCTCTCCTTCCATTCCTTCTTTCCTTTCTCAGCATTTCTTTATAGTATTTTATTGCCTATTTTCCCTTACATTCTTTCCTCTTTCTTACCTTTATCTCTTCATCTCTCTTTCATTATACTCCTTGACTTTTTCCTTTCTCCTCTTTTATTTATCTCTTATTTCAACCATCTTTCCCCCTTAATTCTTTTTTTAAATCTTCTTTCCTTCCCTCCCTTTTCTCTTTTATTCTTTCCCCCTCAATTTCCCTTTTTTACATCTTTCTTTTCTCCCTTTCCCCCATTTTTCCTTCTATCTTGCTTTTCTTCTCTTCACTTCCTTTTCTTTCCCCCCTAATTCCAACACAACTAGTACTCACTCCTCATAGAAGCCCTACTTTCATTCTGAGGCTACTGTCTCCATCTTCTTTGCCTTGGTCTACTTTTTGTGTGTGTGTGTGTGAGCTACTGCCAGGAACAGGATCAACAAGCATCCCATCCAATGAGGAGCTCCCCAGCAGAGCAGTGGTCTCCAAGGAAGCTCTATTCAACAGTTATAAAGCAGATGGTTACAAGGGGCTTCTTCTGGCTGTTTCACATAATTAAACTTCCACTGAGACGTTTCCAAGTTAACCTTGTTATATTTGCTTTATATCAACTTCCAGTGTAGCCTAAGGAGCTTTGGTAAGCTTATGGTTTCAAAAACTAATAATATTTTCCATGAAAAAAAATACAAAGCCAAACAAAAACACATTCAAGGCTTCATGAATTATATAACTGGTTATTGACAAGACTTATACACCATATGGATTGAAGGAGCAAATTTGGTCGTGAAAGGAAGTAATTCCAGCCTGATAATGAAGTGTAAAGCTCTCTCCCTAAATGCCTCTACAGCGCACTTTCCCACTGAGAGCTGTCCATCCATGCATTCCGGTAAGAGGAAGAAGGAGAGTACAACACCACTAAGCCCAGCCTCCACAGCTGGCTGATGATGTCATGCAATTGAGCAGATCACCATTAGAGATGGAAGAGACCTGAGAGATCTAGTCCAACCCCCTAATTTGACAGATGGAGATGGTAAGGTCCAGAGAGAGGGTTAGTGCTAGGTAATGCAATAAGGCAAGGTCAGAGTTTTCATCCTGGTTGTGCCATGTACTTCCAGTCCTGTTCTGTCTCCACCATTCCATGCTGCCTCTCAGGGAAGAAAAAAATGGAGCAAATTATAAGATGTTAGAGATCAGTCATCTAGTTCGTGTCCTTATTTTGTAGAGGATGAATTTGAGACTCAAATTGGATAGCAACTTTCTTGACACAAGAGACATTTAACATAGAGTTCTTCCCATTCAAAATGTGTCCTTTCTCATTCTAGTTGCATTCATTTTATTTACATAAAAGCTTCTCAATTTTGTGCCATCAAAATTATCTATTTTCTCTTTTGTAATTACCTGTATCCCTTTTTTTGTGAAGAATTTACCTCCTCCTCAAAGACGCTAAAGATATTCTATCTGATTCTCTTCTGCTTTTTTCCATAAGATCTTTAATATATTAATATGCAGATAATGGTTCCATTTTCAATTTATTTTGGAATATAGTATAAGATGTAGAACTAAAATTCATTTTTGCCATACTATTTTCTAGTTTTTCCAGTAGTTCGTAAATGAAGTTCTTTCCTAAGTAATTTGTGTTTTCAGATTTATTAAATACTGGGCTATTGAGTTGAATGATTTCTAATTCTTTCTTGTCTAGTCTGTTCTATTTATCTACTCTCTTTTTTTAACCAACTGCCAAGTAGTTTGATGATTGCTGCTTTAAAATATAGTTTGAGGTCTGGAAGCAATATTATCCATCATTACTAACTTTTTTTTCATCATTTCCCTGATATTTTACATCATTTGTTCTTCTAAATGAATTATGTCTTTATTTTATCTAACTCTGTAGAATAGTCCTTTGGAAGTTTTATTGGTATAGTCCTAAATCAGTAAAGTAGCTTTGATGGTATTATTATTTTAATTATGTTGAAACAGTCCAGGCATGGACAATATTCAGGCAAGAGCACTGGATATTCTCCCAGCTATTTAAGTTTTTCTTTGTTTCTTTAAAGAATATATCGCGATTGTTGGCATACAGGCATTGAAATATTTTGGTAAATTGGCTTCCAGAAATTTTATGTATTCTGTAGTTATTTTGAAGAGTACATGCCTTTCTCTTATTGTTATGTAGAATGATTGATGAGTTATGCAGATTGAGCTTGAAGTCTGCAACTTTACTGAAGTGATGATCCATTGTCTCCAGTTAATCTCTTTGCTGATTTACTAGGTTTTTCTAAGTAATCCATTATGTCATCAGCAAATGGGGAGAATTTATTCCCCTTTTATTTGCCTAACCCTTTGATGTTACTAGCATTTCTAGAACTATATAAAGTCATAGTGAAAAGAGAGGGATATGCTTTATCTTATTTCTAGACCAACTGGGAAGGGTTCTAATATATTCTCTTTATATATGCTGTTAGCTTTTGTTATTAGATGATGATTTTTGTCATATTAAACAATTTTCTAACCTTAGCCTTTGTAGGCTTTAATAAATACACTTTCTCTGTATTTATGGAGATAATCATGTACATTTTATAACTTTATTTTTTTTTATTTTAAATACCATAATGTTTTAATGTTTGCATTTGTTCCTAAAGGCTGTTTTTTATAAAAGAGATAATTTACAAAGCTCAGTAAAGACATTTTGTGATGTATTAAAATATGTACTGCAACCCACCTTGTACAATCAATACAGGGAGCTCTGCATTGTGTTGTCATTAAGTTTCTTTTTTTTTCTTTTTTTTTAAAATATATTTTATTTGATCATTTCCAAGCATTATTCGTTAAAGACATAGATCATTTTCTTTTCCTCCCCCCCACCCTGACCATTATTCTTTTTTTTTCCTTATTTTTTTATTTTATTTTTTTTAAATATATTTTATTTGATCATTTCCAAGCATTATTCGTTAAAGACATAGATCATTTTCTTTTTCTCCCCCCCCCCACCCCCATAGCCGACGCGTAAGTCCACTGGGCATTAGATGTTTTCTTGATTTGAACCCATTGCTTTGTTGATAGTATTTGCATTAGAGTGTTCATTTAGAGTCTATCCTCTGTCATGTCCCCTCAACCTCTGTATTCAGGCAGTTGCTTTTTCTCGGTGTTTCCACTCCCATAGTTTATCCTTTGCTTATGAATGGTGTTTTTTTCTCCTGGATCCCTGCAAGTTGTTCAGGGACATTACACTGCCACTAATGGAGAAGTCCATTACATTCGATTGTACCACAGTGTATTAGTCTCTGTGTACAATGTTCTCCTGGTTCTGCTCCTCTCGCTCTGCATCACTTCCTGGAGGTTGTTCCAGTCTCCATGGAACTTCTCCACTTTATTATTCCTTTTAGCACAATAGTATTCCATCACCAACATATACCACAGTTTGTTCAGCCATTCCCCAATTGATGGGCATCCCCTCGTTTTCCAGTTTTGGGCCACCACAAAGAGCGCAGCTATGAATATTTTTGTACAAGTCTTTGTGTCCATTATCTCTTTGGGGTACAGACCCAGCAGTGCTGTGGCTGGGTCAAAGGGTAGATATTCTTTTGTCGCCCTTTGGGCATAGTTCCAAATTGCCCTCCAGAATGGTTGGATCAATTCACAACTCCACCAGCAATGAATTAATGTCCCAACTTTGCCACATCCCCTCCAGCATTCATTACTTTCCTTTGCTGTAATGTTAGCCAATCTGCTAGGTGTGAGGTGATACCTCAGAGTTGTTTTGATTTGCATCTCTCTGATTATAAGAGATGTAGAGCACTTTTTCATGTGCTTGTTAATAGTTTTGATTTCTTTATCTGAGAACTGCCTATCCATTTCCCTTGCCCATTTATCAATTGGAGAATGGCTTGATTTTTTGTACAATTGATTTAGCTCATTATAAATATGAGTAATTAAACCTTTGTCAGAGGTTTCTATGAAGATTTTTTCCCAATTTGTTGTTTCCCTTCTGATTTTAGTTATATTGGTTTTGTTTGTACAAAAGCTTTTTAGTTTGATGTAGTCAAAATTATTTATTTTACATTTTGTGATTCTTTCTATATCTTGCTTGGTTTTAAAACCTTTCCCCTCCCAAAGGTCTGACATGTATATTATTCTGTGTTTATCCAATTTACTTATGGTTTCCTTCTTTATGTTTAATTCACTCACCCATTTTGAATTTATCTTGGTGTATAACTTTATTTTTATAAGGGAAACAATTAACATAATTAATCATAACATTGAATCATCCTTACATCTCTGATATAAATCCAAATTGATCATTGTGAGCACTTACTTTGCTCTAAAGAAGTTAGATTTCATTTTGATGGGTGCAGAAAAGAGAGAATTTTGTTTAAATTTTTTTTAATCTTTATTCATTATGGATATTACTGTATAGTTCTCTTTATTTGCTTTTTCCCATATTTTGACTATCAGGATTATATTTTACAAGTCAACAAACATTTATGAAGAGCTTTTGATGTATCAAGCACTGTGCTAAGCCTTGAAGATATAAAGAAAGACAGATATTTTCAGAAAAGAAATTTGTTATAGTACCTTTCATAATTTTGTAAATTATTTTTATAGACTGTTAAATTATTATTTAAAATTTTGATAGAATTCCATTGTAAATCCTTTTGGACCAAGGGTTCCTTTTGTGAATTCTTATAGAACTAGTTCTGTTTTACTTGGGATCTCCATTTGGCATTCTATTATTTAGGATATTTTAATTTTATACATAACCCTCCACCCCATTTCTTTTTTAAAATAAGTTTTTATTGATGTCTTTTGTTTTTGTCTTCACGGTATTCCTTCCTTTCCCCCTCCCAGAGAGTCATCTAATATAACCAATAGTATATATAAAGACAAAAAGAAATAGAAAATGAAGAGGAAAATGTCAGCAAAACTGATAAATACATAAAAAAAATCTTTCAATTATAAATAATTTGTTTAAAATTTCACTGGCATCCAAAACATAATTAAGATACATTTATATATACATGAATATATATACACACATGTGTATAGTAGCTATTCTCAAATAGCTAATATTCAAACCAAATGAACAAATATTTCTCAAAAGAAAAATCACAAAGATTTCCCTTTGTACTATTGCTTCTTGGGTTTTGTTGTTATAGAGAAACATTGTTTATTTTTGAAGTTTTATTTTATAGCCTGAAAATTGGCCGAAGCTATCAGTTATCCCAATTTGTATCTTTCTTGATTCCCTAATATTTTCTAAGTATATCATTAAATCACTAGCAAATAGGGATAATTTTATTTCCTCTTTACCTGTCTTTATTTTGTTTCTTCCTCTTTTCTTATTGCTATTACTAGCATTCCCAGAAGTGTATCAATTATTAGTGGGTAGAATGGACAACCTTATTTCCTTCTCATTTTGGGAAATGCATTCAAATGATTATAGCTCTGTTTCATATGATGTTTGTCTTTCACTTTAGATAAATAATTTTTATAATGTATTTTTAAAAGTTCCCTCTTTGCCTATTCTTTAAAGAGGGTTTTAGAATAAATAAATGCTCTAAATTGTGAAGACCTTTTTCTACATTTATTGAGAGAATCATTTAGTTTAAATGTCTAATTATTAAAATATTATTGATTATATTGAATATTTTCATAATATTGAGCTACATTTGAATGCCTGAAATAAATCCTTCCTGGTCATAATGAATGCTTTCTTGGATAAGTTGCTTTAGGCTTACAGGATTCTGTCTAAGAAATTTTAGTCAATATTCATTAATGACATTGGCCTATAGTTTTCTGTCTATGTTTTATCCATCCCTGGTTTAGGGATCAAGATTATATTTGTCTCATAAAAGGATAGTGGGCTGTTTTCTTTCCCAATTTTTGAGAATCATTTGTGAATATAATAGAATTTTCCTGTGACTCATTGAGGCCAAGAGTTTTTTTCTTTAGTAATTTTCTTACAGCTATATCTATTTCCTTTTCCAAGATTCGGTTATTTAAGATCTCTACCTGATCTTCTGATGGTGTAGATGTTTTATATTTATGAAGATATTCTATATCTTTTATGTTCTCAATTTTATTAGCAAACAGGGGGTGCAAATCTCAAGCCACGTGGGTTTTTGACTTGTGTTCTTCCCATAGTCCTATAAACCTTAGGTTGTCTCTACACATTCTATCTTCAAGATCAATATATTTTGCTTAAGAGAATACTTTTTTGAATTTGTTGTTTGTCCTTTACTTCTTCTGGATTGTTCTTCACTTAAGTATTTGCATTCTAAATCAATTGTTCTCTTTGATTTCTTCTGTGGGACTTGTCATCACATACTTAAGCTTTTCTGTTCTATTAACTATTTTTGCTCTGCAGACCATCCATTTTTATCTCATAATTCTATTTCTCTTTTAAACCTTTCCAGAAAAAGATGTTGTTGCATGTTCTCCTCACATTCCACAAGGTCCTCTGTATAATAAAGTGTTGAGTCATTTTCCTTGTTTGTAGAATTTATTAATACATACCTCAGGGGGCAGCTGGGTAGCTCACTGGATAGTTCAGAGGCCTAGAGACAGGAAGTCCTAGGTTCAAATCTTGCCTCAGAAACTTCCCAGCTGTGTGATCCTTGGCAAGTCACTTGACCCCCATTGCCTAGCCCTCACCACTCTTCTGTGTTGAAACCAATACACGGTATTGATTCTAAGATGAAAGGTAAGAGTTTATGAAAAAAAAATACCTCAATTCATTCATTAGATCTGGAGATATATTTTCTTCTCCTGTTAATGTTTTCCCCATTGATTTACCTATTTATATTCAAAGCTTTTGAGTTTTCTTCTTCCTGAAATTTTTGGCAATTTCCATATTTTCTCCTTATTTTCTCCTGTTGCTCACTTTCTGACTCCCTCCCCTCAAATACTGGTTTCCATGGGAACAATGTCCTCCCATTTTAGGTGATTCACAGTTCACCAGCCCAGATCTCTTCCCAAGGGGACATAACTGGATCATCTAGGGCTAGGCTCTTTCTCTCAGGTTTTTTTAATTGTTATGCAGTCCTACATAATAACCTCCTCCCCCAATCCCACTCATCATGTCTTGTTCCATTTCTTCTGTCCCTCAGTTCTCTGGTCCAACAGTTCAGAGCTCTACCAAACAGGTACCACTACAACCCTGGATAATGTCTATTGTTTAGGGTTTGGTTCTACAAAGGATCTGGGAGTAAAGAAGGGGGTGTAGGGATTTGAAATTAAGCTCTATTTCAAGCCCAGATACATGCCCTACCTATTCCCTCTCTTTCTCTGCTCTGCTGCAGAAATTAAAATACATGTTGTTTCCCCCAATAGAATGTAAGCTTTCTGAAAGACAGAGCCTACTCTTTTCCTATTTCCTTTTATTTTTTCATATTGCCAGCACCTAGCAAGAAGAAAACACAATGAATGTTTGTTGACTGTTTAATGATCAGAGACTGTTCTATACGACTATTGTTGAGGAATTAGGTATTTTTAGCTTGGAGAGGACTTTGGGAATAGCTTCTAACTGATGTCTTCAGGGATTTGAAAGACTGCAGTGTGAAATCGTTGTTCAATCATTTTAGTCGTGTCTGACTCTTCATGATGCCATGTAGGATTTTCTTGGCAAATATACTAGAATTGTTTGCTATTTCCTTCTCTAGCTCATTTTACATATGAGGAAACTGAAGCAAACAGGGTTAAGTGACTTGCCTGGATTCTCACAGCTAATAAGTTTTTGAGAGCAGATTTGAGTTCAGGTCTTCCTGACTCTACAGGCAGGGCTTTATTTATTGTGCAACCCAGTCACCCCAAATAGAAATTTGGCTTCTTCTATTTAGTCCCAGAAGGCAGATCTAGTAACAATAAGGAAAAGTTGCAAAGAACATTAGGTTTGCTAAAAGGAAGAAAAATAAATGAAACAATTGTCTAGTGGGGAGAGAGAGAGAGTTCAAAGTAGAATGGGCAGCCTCAAGTGATGGTGGGTTCTCCCCTCCTTGAATCTCTTTAAGCAGAAGCTGAATAACCATTCACTGAGTCTATTATAGAATGCCTCTTTGGGGGCATGAATTGTCATAAATGTCAGCCAAAGTTCCTTCCAGCATTATATTCTCTGATTCTCTCATTCCATGGTTCCTATGAGCTGTGATTGCAAACCTTTCCATCCTTTATCACAGATCCTAGATTTTGAGCTAGAAAGATTTCAATTATGAGTTATTGGGCAAATTATGTGTCTATTGTACAAGGTCAACCTAGATAATTTTGGAAAGTCTCAATCTAAGAAGGTGTCCACCAGGGGATGATTTTATTTAATTTGTTTGCTTATTTTGTACTCACAGTGATATGGGAAGAACCCATTTCCTACATCAACCAAGAGTTATCCTGGGAATCAGTGATGGGTAGACCCCTGTAAAATCCTACATCTCTTGAATTTTAAAGAAAAACAAAATAAACCTGCAGATTTAGGAAATTGGAATGCATTTTTGCTCACATGGTGCTTACTTTTCAGGCTTCTCCCTTACGTAATCTCTCCTCTGGGTTATTGCCTTCTGAAAATGGCATTGAACTAATGGTTGGTGAAATGAAGTTCCCCGACAGTCTGCATTGATTTAGATAACAGGGTCGTTTGTCTTCCCATAATCTCATTGCCATATAATGTTTCCTCGTTATTTCATCAGTGAACAATTTTCCTATAATCATTAGGCTTGTATTCCTCTCCAATTATATACCCCTAATTAGAACCTGCCTGTCTTGTCCAGATTGGAAAACTCAGATTCTTTTGTTGGTCTGGACTGATCTAGTTTAATGAAAGACATATTTTTCAGGGAGAAGTTAGGCCTTGAATCCATTTTGGGGGAGAATGAGGCAGAACAGAGGGAGGGATTTTTTTTTTGTAAAAGAAACTAAATCATTTTATCATGAATTCATCAGTGCTGAGCCATTTGGTTTACAAAATGAAGGCAGAGCTGAGCAGTTCTTTCCAAGATGGGGGGAATCCTATGAAGAAATCATCCTGGCTTTTGCCTCCCACATGACTGCCCCCAAATTCTCTTCCAAGTGGTGGAGTCGAGTCCAGTGGCTGTTCTTGTTACCAAGTTGAAATAAAAAAAGCCATGATTCATTTTGTTTTCTGCCCAGCTCCACCATGTGGCATAAGAGCAGTATTCAAAACCTCCTACTGCAGGGTCTCCAAAATTAGGTCTCAGAGGTCAGTCAGAAGCGGGTTTGATTTTACCAAGTCATTCAGTGAATAAATATTAAGCACCTACTAAATTCCAGGTACTGTGGAAACCTCTGGAAATGCAAATAAGGAAAAAAAGAAAAACTATCTGCTCTTAAAGAGTTTACAGTTTAATGGAGGGAGGCAGCATCCAAATGGAAGCTAAACAGATGGGGAGAGATGGCAAGTAATTAGCATGATGGAAAAGTCCAAAGGAGTATAGGAGAAAATGATGAGGTAACTGTCCTGTGGTAGCCCTTTGTAAGCTGAACATCAGGGAGGAGCTGGCCACATTTCCTTCCACGCGGAGGGAAGGAGGAGCCCCTGGCAGAGGGAGTTGATGTTATGAGAGTTCCAGGGTCCATGTGAGTTTGCAGGATGAAGAAGTTCCTGGGGCATGATGGAAAAGGGCAGCAGTGTAGTGAGAAGGAAGAGATAGCTGGCATGGGCATCCTCCTTCAATGGGGGTTATTCAAGGAGCCTTCCAATCAAAAAGAGAGGCCCTGGGGGTAGGAGATAACTGGGCTAAAGTGATCTGGCAGGATGACGAGGTTTCTGGGTCATCATGGAAAAGTAAAAAGGAGGGAAGTTATTGGTCAGCACAGGGGAGTGGACATCCTGATGTTATTCATCAGAGGTACTTCTAGCTGTGAGGCAGACCTGAGAGTGCTAGGGGATCTTGAATTTGCCCATGTTCTCTTTTCTCCTCTTAGCTTAATTCCTGCTGATTTAATCTAAGAAGTAGGTCTCCAAGGGGGAAGGGAAGATGGTTCACTGACCGACTACACACATCCTCTGTCTCTTTCCTAGACTCAAACTGTTTCCTCAGAATTCCTAGAATTCTAATCTTCCCTTCCTTTCTCTGCCCACTGAACATCTCTTCATCCTTTAAAGGCTTAATCAAATGCCACCACGTCCCCAAAATTATCCCCAATCAGTCTTGTCAGTAATAATTTCCCCCTGGAAACTCACAGCATTTTATTTTGTTCTAGTTCAATGTATTTAATGCAATTTGCTTGGTTATGCCATCTTTTGTGCCTCATCCCCCTCCTAGGCTGTGAGCTCTATCAGGACAAAGTTTATTTCTGCGTAGTTGATCTAAGTTTCCTGCCTCTCCTAGGACTGAGGACAGCATTGTGCCAAGTCTGCCTTCTGATTCAGAGGCCATCTTACTATCTACCATATCACAATGATGCTTCTCTCTCTGTACAGTCACTGTCTGCCAATTGCTGTTATTGCTTGAGGATATAAGATATAGGTTGCTGCCCAAAGTACTGTATCCAGCATATAATAGGTGTGCGATGAGGCAGAATCAAAGAGACCTGAGTATGAATCCTGCTTTTGACACTGATCAGCTGTGTGAACCTGGACAAGTACTTAATCTCTCTTTGTCCAAGTCTCCTTCTCTATAATATGGGGAAATAACACCCACCTTATAAGATTATTGTGAGGATCAAAGGAAGTCATGAAAGCCAAGAGCTTTGCAAACCTTAACTAATAAATATATAGATATTATTATTTTATTAATTGTATTTATTCAATTTGTCATCATTGATCAACAACAATGATAATAATAATAATTCATTGATTTTAATCAAAGTATTAGATTGCCGGGGGCCATCAGTCCATGACGCCTTGACAGAGTCATGCGTGGCAGCTGGAGAGACCACAGAGTGGTCCTTAGCGAGATGTGACTGCCCACTCTATCCCCCTTGCATGACTTCGTTCATCAATGCCCCTTACCTATGAAGTGACATAATTATTATTCCCCCTAGTCTCAAAAGAAATAATGCAAGAGCAAAACACCTGTACCCAAATTCCCCAAAACATCACCAAAAGATCAGACCCTCAAACCCAATCCCAAAAGACTATCATGGGTTAACTCTTACTTAGGTACATAATTCCCAGCAAAAACGCAGCTACAGTCCAAGCCCAAAACTTTCTCATGAAGCCAGCACACAAATCAATCATAGAGGTCCATACAATACATACAGGTACAGTACAGGTACACTAAGCTTCAATATGCTTCATTGACTCAATTACACAAATCAGTAACTCAAACTCCCTAGTAAGCCACTTGTGATGAAATCATTTATCTTGTATTCTGTCTCTAATCACAATACAAAAATATAGAATATTTATCAAGTGATTTGTTTAAAGTTAATGTATCACTTTTCCAATTATCTCTTTGATTTTGTACACCTGCATGCCAAGAATATGGATATAAAAATAAATCCCAGGCCTGGGAATGTCTGAGCAGCTTGGAGATGCAAAGCAGTCCCATGGCGGTAATGATTAAGCTGTCTTCTGTTTGTTATTTCTTTTATGTTATTTATTTTGACTAATCATTTGCCACCTGTCGGGAACCCTGGAGTCCTGAGTAGGACTAGACCCTGACTGTGGTATTAGATGGGAGAGAAATTAAGATGACTGCTTGGTTTATTCTTGACTGTCTTGGTGGAACTGGAGATGGGCAGTATGAGCCAAAAGGAAAAGGAGGTGCCACCAAGCTCTCCTGTTAATAGTATCCCAAGGAAGATACTAGCAAAGCCCATTTCCTGAGTTACTTGATACATCATCTCTGCAAGTCCTTTTTGTATTTCAGAGATAATTCAATCCATTTCCTTTCAGTGCATGATCAGTATGTACCTAATCTGTTAGGCAGTGGAGGAGACACAACATCTAGGTGAGATTTAGATCTGAAATGATCTTGGAGATCATTGAGTCTAATCTCATTTTACAGATAAGACCCAGAGAAATGAAGAGACTTACCCAAGGTCACCTACGTAGGAAGTGTCAGAGTCCCAGATTTGAACTCAGATCTTTTTGGTTCTGAGCTTCTTCCATGATATGATTCATGTCCTCAGGGAGCTCATATTCTGCTAGGGATAAACATAAGAACATAGGAGAATCTAGTTTAATCAATCCTCCTTCTTGATGATGTTCCTCCTCTGCTGGTGAGATGAGGTTCAAGAAAGGAGACATAATAGCTCTAGACTGGAGAAGCCTAGATGCAAATACAACACTGCAGGGCTCACAATGTCTAGTCTAGTTTTAAGATGGTGCTGATAATCTCTCATCATTTTCAATGAAGTTCACATAGAGCTGATCTTGTTATGAGATAAGTTGCTATCCTCTTCTGTAGATAAGTGGCTCCATAGGGCACTGGGTCTAGAGTCAGGAAGACTGGAGTTCAAGTCTAATCTCAGATACTGTGGAACCCTGGGCAAGCCACTAAACCTCTGCCACAGTTTCCTCAACTTTAAAATGGGAATAATAATAGAATCTACTCCCCAGGCCACATTATATGCATAGTAGGTTTGTACCACCATCCCACCTTTATAGTCAGTGTTTTACAGAATATTATTAATTTTATATATATGTATATATATATTAATTATATACAATTGAATGATAGTTCAAAGTATATAAACTTATTTTCCTTGCCAAAAGAATCTTTAGAATGCTCAAGCAGTAAGCAGGACAATGGGAATCCTATGTACATTATTGGAATTATTACTGACTTTGTTCTCATTTTGGGGGGTGAAGTTCAAATAGAAATAATTCTAGGATGAGTAACTATTCTGGCTTTATATTGATTATTCTGCAGACTTTTTCACAAGTAGATAAAAGAAGTGCTTTTTTGTAGATGAATAACAGTTCTGGGAATGTCAGCTCATCTTCTGTGGGCTCCCGGAAAGTATCCTGGATACCACTCCAACAGCAGACCCAACATGAGTTACTGGTCCTGTTCATGCATGAGTGTGATTTCTTCTGTTAATTCTATATGGACATGTTTAATTCTACATAACTTGGAGATTGAGATGGTTTGCTATGGTGGCATCTGTTAGATTCATTCTTAAAAATTCAGGAGTAATGTGATATTTGGAAAATTGTGGGCAACAGTTTTATATGTAATAATACTCCAGACCGATATATTGAATTATCAAGGATTATTTAGGCTCTTTAATTTTAATCATTGAGGAATGATATTGGGAGAGAAGATAGGCTGGTCACTTGATGAGGGCAATGACAGATGAATTACCAGAGTGGTCCATCAGTATATTTGTGATGTCAGGAGACCTTCCTCACTCACATGTGTGGTGAAATTATGGGAAGACATAGGCAAGATTCACATTGAGTAAGCAGGGACAGCTGGTTCCAATCCACATTACTGGATGGAGTAGCTGAGATCAAAGAAGATAAGATTAAAGATTCATATAAGTATTTTTAACATGAGGATTGATTTGATGTCTGTTAGTGTATGAAAGCAAATTTCTTAAATATAATTCTGGACATCAGGCTATGTCTTACTAGGAATTATTCATATGCTAATTTTTTCAATCTGAAATAATTTGTTTTTCATTTTCTTCTTTCTTTAGCATAACATGCCCTGATCGATATGTCTATTCTCCTTCATAATTCTTCTATTATTTTGGTAGTCTTAAATTAACACCATGTACCCTTTTCCTTCTATAAATTCTCTACATGACTCACCCACATGCACACGATGAACAATATGTCAATAAGGAAGCGACAAATAAATGGATGCTCACCCATAGAGGGACTTTTGATTCCACTCTTGGATCTTAAGTATTCCATAGGCTCCATCTGTTAGGAAAACGATATCACTTCCATTCAATGATTCCAACGTCATACAATTTTCAGGCTTTAACCCATACTCAGTGACCTGCTGCATTCTTTTCTCCAAAGCATTTCTGTAGGTTATTTACATGTTTATTATGTGTTTGAGCAAAGAGCGACCAGGATTCCGAAGCATGGACAAAGTGTTCTAGGACCTGGGCTCTAGGTCATAAATGGAGCAGCACAAAGTCTCCGTGCCAATCATCAGTGAAGTTAGGTCTATGAGTTGCCTCTGCACTTCTGGTCTAGGCAAGATAATCCCCAGCTTTCTCTTTAATGGTGTTATCCTGTCTCTGTCTTGCTTTGACAAAACAAAGGTTTTTCCAAGTATTGCCTTCATTAAATGGTTCGATTTTCTCCTTTCTGTGTTGTCCCCTTGTTGAGAACGTGAGCTCTTTGGGATCTGGGATTTTCTTCCTCTTCTCTTCATATCCATGGTATTTTGTGAGAGCAGGAGAGAATGTAGGAGGGAGAGAAAAATAAAGGGAGTGGGAGGAAGGAAGGAAGGAGGGAAGGAAAGAAGAGAGGAAGGCATAGGATCTAATTTTATTTTCATAACAGTCTTATGAAATAAGTGTTATTATCCCTGTTTTAAACATTAGAAAATTGAGGCTAGGAAAAATTAAGTTACTTTCCCAGGTTCACACAACTAGGAAATATCTGAGACAGAATTCAAACTCTAGTCTTCCTGACTCGACATCCATCAACCGGGGTCAGAGTCAAAGTTTAGAACCTGATTGAAAGAACCCTAGAGGCCATCAAGTCTAACATCTTTATTTTACAGGTGAGGAAGCGAAGGTCCAGAGAGTGTGAGTGGTTTTCTCAGAGCTATATCACTAGTGTATCAAGTAGAATTTTAACTCAGATCTACCTGACTAGGAGGCCAACATTCTGTCTGATATTCTCTCCATGATGCCACCTAGTTGCCTTAATTAAGGCTTGACTGCACAGGAACATGCAGAAAAGTTTAGCATACTCCAAGTAGACATCTTAAACTAATAGTTTTTGTTTTTTGTTTTTTTACTTCATATCCCCAGAGCCTAGTACAACACCTTACACATAGTAGGACCTGGTAATAGGCAAAACAATCAACACTTACTATGTGCCAGGAACAGTGATAAGTTCTGGAGGTTCAAGTACAAGCAAGAAGAAAGACAAAGCCTGTCCACCAAGAACTTATATTCCAATGGGTGAAGACAACATTCAAAAGGGATCTAAAAGTAGGAGGGGAGGAAGTACCTAACAAAAGGCATGAAAGACCACAAAGTCTGAAGTGGACTCAGAAGGTAAATGAAGGGTAGTCAGCTTAGGCTTCCCTCCAAAATGGAAGCCCTTAGAGGAACTCACCAATATTAAAAGAAAGCTTCAGAATCAAAGAAATGTTCCAGGGTGAGAAGGTAGCTAAAGCATAACGGAAGCCTACAGAGTTGTTTCATCCAGAGATGAGCGGAGCCAGAAGATGAGTGAAGGAAATAACAAACTTAATAATTTTGCTTATTGGATGGGATTATTTTGACATTTAACTCTTTGTATGTGGTCTTTCTTATTCACATCAACAACTATTGTCTAGCTCAGGTTTCTCCATTTTTTTCTGTAGAAATCAAATGAAATTTTTTTTTCAATTTTTCTGAATCTGGCTAAATCTTGTCTATATGACTTCTCTTGGCATAGTCACCTTGACAGAAACAGAAAACATCTGAGTCTGACAAGAGCTGTTCTTGGTGAAGCCCACCTGGCTCTTTGTGGTCACTGTTTCCTACTCTAAATGTTCACTAACCATCCCTTCAATAATACACTTGAAAATTCCATCTGACTGAAGTCAAATTCATTACTCTACAGTTTGCTGACTCCATTTCCCCTGTCTTCATTGACAATCTAGACAACATTATGCCCTCTTCCAATGTTGAGGTACCATTCTTAATTTCCCTGATCTTTCAAATATTTTTAACGGATTTTAATTTTTCTCAGTTAAGTAGTTTCTTATAATACCTCTGTGAATCTGTTTCTTCTCATAGGGCAGTTTTCTTCCTATTTCACAGATGGGAAAACTGAGGCCCAAGACTACAGAGCTAATAAGAATCAAGGTCAGAATCATGATTCTTTCCACTGTACCATGTTATCTCTAAGTAACTGAGTATTTTTGAAGACAAGTTTCCCTTGCTAACATATGATGTGTTTATTTGCTCTTTCAGCCTAAAGAATGCCCCTCAGCAGCAGCAGCTCCTGGTAACTTATGTTTTTATTTAACTTAGTGTGACTTGGAGGTCATCCATTTAGCGAAGGGCAATGTTTACTTTTGGAGGGAGGGAAAGGAGTTGGAGATTGGCCGGATGGGAGATTTTTTTTCTTTTTTTGTCTCCTGCTGTAGCACAAACCATTGTGGTGACTCCCAACCCAGAGGTCAAGGACTATCTATCAAATATGTTACTCTCTGGGTCAATGGCTTGAGCTAAAAAGTAGATTGAAGTAAATAAATTGCAGCTGGTGTCAGGAAGAGTGCCGAATAGGGGGCCAGGAGATCTGGGTTATAATTCTCCTCTCTGTCACTAGCTCACAGAGTAATATTAGCTGAGATGAGTGCTACATTCCACTAAACCTCAGTTTACTAACGATGGAACTCCAGTAGTACTCAAATAATATAGAAGGAAAGAGAGATTCATGATCTCTCTTTGCTTAGGTATCTCCCAAGCAGAGCAATTGAGCACAGTGGTAAGGGAGACAGAAGGTTAGCTTGTTGGAGTCCTGAAGATCTGGGTTCCAAACCTGCCTCAGATACTGAAGTGTTGGCAAGTCACATAACCTCTCTGTGCCTCAATTTTTCTTCCTCCTTAAAATGAGGAGAAAAGTGCCATCTACTTCATTATGGTATTGTTGAAATAAAGTGATGGTTTACTTAAAGCACTTTTCATGGAAAGCAACCTTTGGTTTGAGGTTTGTGGGGGGCACTAGGCTACGAATCATAGCTGAAGTCAAGTCCTGGATCATGGAACTAGAAGGTATCTTGGAAATATCCTGACTAAATCCCCTGATTTCACAAAAAGGGGAGGCTAGAAGCCAGAAAAATTAAGTAACTCATCTTATTCCACATGGCCAGTTAGAAATAAAGTTAAGATTTAAATCTGCATCTTCTGACTTTTTATCCAATGCTTATTCCATCATGGTAGACTGCCTTGCCTTATCATAATAAGACTGTCTTCCCTTTGGATCTTCTTTTCCCCAATACATTTTAATTTTGTTTTTAAATAAAACAAACCCCCAAAAAACCAACCATGTTTTGTTGTCTTTAGTATTCTACATGAAGCTCAGTCTTTCTGAAACTTAGCAGACTGACTCTTGTTCTTGAGCTTCCATTCTGTACTTGCCCTCCAAGATGAATGGAACAATGGATAGAGCATTGGGCGTGGAGTCAGAAAGACCTAAATTCAAATCCAGCCTCAGACCTTTAATAGTTGAATGATCCTGACCAAATCCCTTGATCTCTATTTGTCTCAGTTCCCTCAACTATAAAATAAAGTTGACAATAGTACCTACTTCCAGGGTTGTTGTGAAGATCAAAGCAGACCTTAAATTATTATTGTTCAGTTGTTTCTCAGCAGTGGCTGGCTCCTTGTGACCCCATTTGGGGTTTTCTTGGCAAAAATCATGGACTAGTTTGCCATTTCTTTCTCCAGCTTATTTTACAGATGAGGAAACTGAAGCAAAACAGGGTTAATTGGCTCAGACTCACACAACTAGTAAATATCTAATGTTGGATTTGAATTCAAGAAGACAAGTCTTCCTAACTTCAGGTTCAGCTTCCTATCCTCTGTATCACCCAGCTGTCCTTAAGTTACTATTATTATTATTATTATTATTGTTATCTTCTGTAAATACATTTTAATGACCTCAGTTGGTAGATGAGCTCCCGAGACATCCACATCCTTCATTTTATAAAAGTCCTTCCTGTCCTCATTAGAATGGCTCATACCTATAGTAGGATATCAGTAAATGATGGTGAATTACATTTAATTATGCATTCATCCCTTGTATTGAGATCCATCAAGCCTATCATCATTCTCCTTCAAGAATAAAAATGTTTCTTTAGCTTGGGAACTGAATCTAGAAAGGAGTCCGTCTTGGACATTTCTTTATTGCCCATAATTCTCCAGGCACCTTGCTAAGAACTGAGGATACAGAGACAGGCCAAAGATGGTCCCTGCCCTCAAGGAAGAGGAAAGACATTCTCCTGGGGGAAGATAACACATAAGAAGCTGAAAGGGAAGAGGAGATAAAGATGAAGTCCAGAGAAGCATAGCCAGAAGGAAAATGATCAACTGATTGCTTTGGGCGCCCCCCTTAAGTGGAAGATCTGGGAAGAGTTTACCACTCTCCAAGCTCCATGATGTAGAATCAGATTGAGAAGTCCAGAGGAGCACCGCAGGGAAGGATGAAGTAGGAAAAGAGGTGAGATTACTGGTAAATGTATGATTGAAGTGGCAGTGACATGGTTCTATTTAAGGATAAAACTCTGGACATAAGGCTTGTCACATTGGTCCAATATGGAGGAGGACCCAAAGACCATTCCTCAAGAGCCTCGTATCTGAGCGGACATTGAGAAAGGCATGTCCCACTCTGTTCTTCTCTGGAAAGGGATGCTCTAGCATTTGGTCTATTGTGGAAGGAGGCTGTCCAGCATCAAAGGCTAGACAACCTACAGCAGCCAACGTCATAGCACTCATGACCTTTTGAGCTAAACAATATAAGAGCCACAACAGCTACTGTAGAAGGGTGAGCATGTGGCATGACCAAACCTTATTTGGAGCTTCTGGATCCTGATTAATGGCAGACAACACAGACTCTGGTCTAAATGGACCGAAAATGTTGGCAGAGACTTCAAATGACCTGGACAAGATTTCTCTCTATAATATGTCTAACTAGCAGTTATCCAGATGGTGCTAAAAGACCTCCAGAAAAGGGGGATCCCTTTAAAGAGTTCTGACTTTGGAGTCAGAAGTTGTTTTTGTTATTCATTTGTTTCTAGCATGTCTGCTTCTTTACAATCCCATTTCAGGTTTTCTTGGCAAAGACACTGGAGGGGTTTCCCATTTCCTGATCCAGTTCATTTCATAGATAAGGAAACTGAGGCAAACAAGGTTAAGTGACTTGCACAGAGTCACCCACCTAGTAAATGTTTGAAGCCAAATTTGAACTCATAAAGATGAGTCTTCCCAAGTCCAATCCAGTACTCTCTCCAGCTGGGGTTCAAATCCTGACTCTGCCCTCTCTTGCCTTTGTGAGCTTGGGCAAATCACTTAATTTCTATGGGACTCAGTTTCCTCATCTTTAAAATAGGGGGTGGGGTGGGATGTTAGATGGCTTCTAAGGTCTCTTCCACCTTTTTGCAGAGAAGCTAAAATAAGAGCCCAGATCTGCTGACCCCTTGTCCAGCGCTATGTCATCATTACATTGTCCACTATACCATTAGAATGGAAACTGCATTAACACAGCTAATGAGATGTTTCACCAACTCATCTGCTTTGCAGAGAAGAGAATGGGGTTCTGGGAGATGAATTTATTTGTAGCAAATCCTCCAGATAGTGTCAGTGCTGGAGATTAATTCTGTCCTCATGTCCCCTGACACCAGTGTGATATAGTGGAAATCCCATTGACTTTGGAGCCAGAGAAAAGGATTTTGACTCCTACTCTACTCCCATTGTTGGCTGGTTAGCCTCAGAAGGTTCAGTCTGCCCCCTTGCTGCGATTTCAGTCCCTCCTTTATAAATAGGAAATTTTGGACCTTGGAGATCTTTTAGATCCTCTCCCTATCCGAAGCTCTCATGAGCCTTAGTTTTCCCCTTTGTTAAGTGGGTCTATCGGAAAGTCCTTTTGAAGTCTGCACAACTAAAAGCTGCTTCTATCATTTCAGATCTTCCAACATTGAGTGACTTTTAAAATGTATCTGTTCTCCCCTTCATTTGGAGCCAGCTGTGCTTATTATGTGTTTACGTGCGTGTGTATTTGTTCAAGCCAAAGACAATTGTCTCTGGCCAGCTCAGCACAGCTGTGATTGCTGCACACTTTGGGACCCCTGAGGATGAAACTTCGGGCCCTGGGCGCCTTTCCTGGAATGGAACTAGAAACAGCTAAGCCCCCTGGCCTGAGAGCCAGGTCCACAGCAGGCTGGACCCCACCCACATCTCCCATCTCCCCTACCCCCTTCCACCCATGCTCAGCTCTGATTAAGAAATAATTAAAGCCACGGGCCAGGAAATTGCAGCAAAGTTCAACTTCTAGACCACAGGGGACCGCTGGGCAAATGGGGAGGCACCCTGGGTCACTGCCTCTCCTCTGACCACAGCTCTGCTATAGGAAATGAAGCACTCCTGCAGGCGGGCCATTGGGAGGCTAGGAAATGGGATGCAGGACCCCCAGCCTGAACCCGAAGGCTAGACTGACCTGCTGCTTCAGAGCATCCGGCCCCTTGGCAAGGCCTTCCAAAAGGAGAGCTTCCCCACACTTGCATTTTTGAACTTCTTCTAATTTAGACATAAAAAATCATGGGATCTCAATAACAGATCTACTTCCTCCAGCACATGGAAACTTACAAAGCACTGTCCTTACAACAACCCTGAGAGAAGGGAAGCATTATGCAAATGAGTATTATCATTATTATAATAGGAGTATTTTTATTCAAATGAGCATCATCTCATTTTACAGAGTGGGAAATTGAGGCACAGGAAGGGCAAAGCATACGCTGGAATTCACAGAGGAAATTAATGGTCACCTTGGAACTATAATAATAGCTGACATTTTAAAAATAGAATAAGAGACCTAGAGCTGGAAAGGGCTTAAGAGTTCATCTGGACCAAGACCTTCATTTTACAAATGAGGAAACTGAGGTTCCAGATAAAGTGTCAAAGCCTCAACCACTGGCAGAAATTATCTAAGAAGGCAGGAAAGGGCTCTGCAGTGAAGGAAGAACTATGAATAACAATTGAAACCCCAAATCTTTGAGATATTGAAATAAATTATAACACACCAGAGGAGGACATCCCAATTGATGGAAGGTCTCCAGTTCAAGAGACATGAGGAATGATTGAAAGAATCAACGTTATTTAGTCTGAAGAAGAGGGGAGAGAAGGGGAGTGGTTGAGAGGGAATGAATAAGCATTGATTAAGCATCTACTATGTGCTAGGCTTTATGTAAGCACTTTAAAAATGATCTAATTTGTTCTTCAATCCTGCAAGAGAGGGGCTATTTTTTTGTTTATTGTTTTTTAATTTATTTGTCCATTTTCTAATTCCTTTTATTTTTTAAAAATTACATGTTTTTTTAACAATAGGTTTTTTTTCTTTTGCCATTCAAATTCTCTGTTCTTCTCCCTATTCCCCCCTTCCCAGCTGATAAAGTATCTGATATAGATTATTCCAGTGTTGTCATGACAATATACATTTCCATATTCCTTATGTTGCGTGAAAGAAGACATCACACATGTAAGGAAAAATTCATGAAGAAAATAAGACAAGAATTGATATGGTTTAATCTCTGACAGTTCCTCCTATGGCTAGGGATAGAATTTTTCATCATGAGTTCCTTGGAGTTAGCTCTGAATCTTAAGGTTAGTCCTTCACAGTTGATGACTGTACAATGATTCTGTTACTGCATAAAATAGTCTCCTGGTTCTGCTCACTTCACTGCATCAGTTCACTTAGTCTTTCTAAGTTTTTTTGAAAATCATCCTATTTGTTGATCTTATGGCACAATAGTATTTCATTACAGTCATATGCCACAACTTGCTTAGCCAGTCCTTAATTGATAGACATCCCTTCAATTTCCAATTGTTTTGCTAACACAAAAAAAGTTACTACAAAAATTTTGGTACAAGTAGATTCTTTTCCTTTTTATATGACTTCTTTGGGATACAGATCTAGTAGTGGTGTTCTGGATCAAAGGAATCACAGCTTTATGACCCTGATTCCAGATTGCTCTCCAGAATGGTTGTATAAATTCATAGCTCCACCAAGAGTAAATGAGTTCAATTTTCCTATATCTTCTCCAGCACTGATCATTTTCCATTTTCTTCTGTCATATTAACCAATCTGATAGGTGTGAGATGGTATCTCAGAATAGTTTTAATTTTCATTTTTCTAGTCGATTGAGATTTAGAGCATTTTTTTCATATGACTATAGATATTTTATATTACTTCATATGTTCATATCCTTTGACTATTTCTTAACTGGGGTTTAGCTTATATCCTTTTTATAAAAATTTTTTCCATGGTTACATGATTCGTGTTTTCTCTTTCTCCTCTTCCCTCCTCCTCTCCCAGAGAAGACAAGCAATTTCACTGTTATACATATATTACCACTCAAATTCTATCTCCATATTATTCATTTTTGTAACAGAATAATCTTTTAAAACCAAAACCCCAAATCATATACCCATATAAACAAGTGATAAATCATAGTTTTCTTCAGGATTTCTATTCCCATAGTTCATTCTCTCGATGTGGATAGCATTTTTTCTCATAAGTCCCACAGAGTTGTCTTGGGTCATTGCATTGCTTTTAGTAGCAAAGTCAATTACATTTGATCATCCATGATGTTTCAGTTACTGTATAAAATGTTCTCCTGGTTCTGCTTATTTCACTCTGCATCAGTTCATGTAGGTCTTTCCATTTCTTATAGAAATCATATGACTTATATTCTTATAAATTTGTCTCCATTCTCTATGTATTTGAGAAATTAGGCCTTTGTCAGGAATTCTTGCTATAAATTTGTTTCCAAGATCTAATCTTGGTTGCATTGGTTTTGTTTATATAATATTTTTTAATTTAATATAATAAAAATTATCCATTTTACTTCTCATAGCATTTGCTTTGTCTTATTTGCTCATAAATTCTTCCCTTATCCATAGTTCTGTTCTGTTTTTCACTAATTTACTTATAGTATCACCCTTTATTGAAAGATCATGCATCCATTTAGATTGTATTTGGATATATGTTGTGAGATGTTGGTCTATGACTACTTTCTACCATATTGTTTTCCTAGCAGTTATTGTAAAATATAGAGTTCTTCTCCCAAAAGCTTGGATGTTTGGGTTTGGTAGGTGATATTGTTATCCCTATTTTGTAGTTGAGGAAGCTAAGACAGACAGAAATCCAGTGACTTGTCTAGGGTCTTACACCTAGAAAATAACTAAGGTAGAATTTGACCCCAAGTCTTCCTGAGTCTAGGCTACTTAAATACTTCTTCCCTTTAGAGATGGTCTCCCAAGAAACTCCTAGAAGAAGGCCTTAGACATAGTAAGTGTTTAGGAAATGTATGTTGAATTCCAATATTGGAGTAAGTCAGAACTCTTCCCCTACCCCACCAGCAATGGGAACAAATTCAAATCAAACTGATCAATTCTCCAAGGTCCTTCATCTCTAAAAAGGAGCTTTATAACAATGCCATTGTAATGTTAACCCTTAGCGACATTTCAGTAGGATCTGTGTACCCTGTCCCATAGACAAACATCATGAATTGATCATCTCCATTGGGACCAGAGCACAAAGTGCTCAACCTCATCCCCTGTGCCACCAATTCCTCAAGATAGCCTTGTCTCAGGTTCAGCCTCATAGTTGATGTAATAAAAACAGGAACCCTTGATTCAGTTGTGTATTGGTTAGAGGTGTGAGCTGATAGTCAACATTACCTGGTCACAGAAGGGTCCAGATCATGTTTTATTCTGACCCCTGGTTAGCAAGCAAGTATGTCCTTGAGATGGTATCAGATGTATGTTCTCCAAAAACGGTCATATCATCAACTGTAAAAATGGAGATTTGAACCCCAGACTTCAATCCCCAGAAGTCCTTGGCAGTTCCCAGAATTCCCTATAATCTCACCTGAGATCCCTACCTGGGCCAAGAACAAAATTTGTATTTAAACTGACTGTACTGCCTACTTGGTCTCTCTGCTTCCGCTTCTAAGCACAGGCATCTCTCAAGAGGTAGAATAAGTGAAATTGAACGGGTTTATCAGCCCTAGAAATGTGGCTTATTGATTTGTATCTTTGATTTCTAATAATCTTTAATAAACCTCTAAAAATATAATACTTTTAGTAGAGAAACTAATTTAACTGTTACACAACTCTGTATCTTCTATATCACAGTATTACTATTTATGTACATTTAACATTACGTACGTTTAACAAATGCTTATTGATGGATCAACTGGCCTTCCTGATCTTCTTGCATCACCGACTGTCTCTAGGACATTTTAAACTAAATTCATCATAGGCATCTCAATCACCTTGTCCAATAGGGTTCTCCATCTTTCCTCCAATCCTTTCTCTTCTCACCAACTTTCCTATTACTTGCAAGGATGCCTTTTAGCCTAGGGGCCAATTCTTTCCCCATCCCCACCCCCCATATTCCATCTGTTTGTCAAGTTTTGTTGTCTCTACCATTTTTCATATTCTGTCTCCACTCAGATAGCCACCACCTTGGTAGGAGGCATTACTAAATCTCACCTAGCAATAGCCTTCTGATTGGTCGCTATAACTGAAGTATATATTCAGTTGTTTTCAGCCATGTCTAACTCTTTGTGACCCCATTCAGTATGATCTTGTCAAAGACACTGCTGTGGTTTTTCATTCCCTTCTCCAGTTCATTTTATAGATAAGGAACTGAGACAGAGTTAGGTGACTTGCCAAGGGTCACACAGTTAATAAGTATCTGAGGCCAGATTTGAACTCATGAAGATGAATCTTCTTGATTCCATGCCCAGTGTTATCTACTTCTCCAATAGAGTATCACAACTCCAAAACATCCTATGTTTTGTTTCCTAAAACACAAGTCTGACCATATTACCCATGTACTCAACTCCAGTGGCTCCCTCTTAACTACAGGATTAAATACGAAATTCCCTATTTGGCCTTCAAAGCCTTCATCAACCTAGCCCCTTCCTACCTTTCCTGTCTTCTACTCACATTGACTCCCCACCTATCTATGATGCAGTTACATTGACTTAATTATGGTTCCTCATATATGATATTCTATCACTGAAAAGTTCTCCTTCCGGCCTCTGCCTCTTGCCTTCCTGGGATGGCTTTCTTTATTTCTCTCTGTCTCTGTCTCTTTCCTTCTTTCTAAAAAAAATATTTTGTCTTAGAACTGATACTAAGTATTGGCAGAAGTATATTGGCAGAAGATACTAAGTATAAGGCAGAAGTATATTGGCAGAAGATACTAAGTATAAGGCAGAAGAGTGGTAGGGGCTAGGCAATGGGGGTTGAGTGACTTGTCCAGCATCACACAGCTAGGAAATATCTGAGTCCAGATTTGAATCCAAGACCTCCCATCTCTAGTCCTGGCTCCCAATCTGCTGAGCCATCTAGCTGCCCCACTTCCCTGGCTTTCTTCAAGATCCAACTGAAGTCTGACCTTCTGGAAGAAGTTTTTCCTCTTCATCCAATGTCTTCCTGCTAAAAATACCTCCATTCTCTCCATGTATGTCTTGTATACACATAGTTGTTTGCATGCTATTTCCCTCCGTAGAGTATAAGCGCTGTGAGAGCAGAAAACACGTTTTTGCCTTTCTTTGTTCCCCAGTCCTTAGCATAAATCTTTACGCGTAGTAAGTGTGTAATAAATGCTTCTTGGCTGACTTGCAAAATCCATAGTTAGTTCTCTTTCTCATCTATAAAACGAAGTTGGGCTGTCTTGCTTGCTCTGGTCTCTTGCAACTCTGAAGTCATGATTCTATGAATACAAACTAATGTCCTAATCTAATGCCTTGGGCCAAGTTCCTTTGCTTCCCTTCACTCCTCCCCTAAATCTCTCATACTTTTTCTCTTGGTGACAGATCAGCAGAATAAGCTGAAAAACAACCTTGATTTATGCTCATCTCCTTTTCCCTGGAAAAAAAGGCATTCATCCATTTCCCTTTGCCATCATTCCCTGCATTCTTCCCATTCATTGGTCTTCCAGATAAATCTCCTTTAAAATTCCAAGGCTGATCAGCTGCATGTCCACGTCAGCCTCCTGATATCTCACAGGGCCAAAGGCAAATACTCAAGGGAAGAGGCTCCTGCTCCCTCGATTTCCCCTGGAGCCTATACCTTTCTTCCTGAGCATTAAGAATGAGCCTGTCATTTGTTGTGGATTCATCACAGAGTTCATTTCAAGTCAGCAAGACTTTAGGGAAACTCTTTTATCCATCCACCCTGTCCTAGGCACCATATGAAAAACAAAGAAGCCTTCTTTCAAAGAACTGACATCCAAGGATTTCTCTCACTCCACAAATTCCCCTGAAGCTCTTTGCCTGGATTTCTTCTTTGTCACCGGCTCCGTGAGGGCAGAAATCTTGTCATTTGCTCTCTTTGACTCCTCAGTGCCTACATGCAACCTTGAATAGACTAGACTTCACTCATAACTACTCATTTTTTATCCATTGAGCAAGAGGCAGGGAAGGTGCCATCTAGTGGATGCTGAAGGCCTCTGGCATGAGTTGGTTGGGGAGGCGGAGGGGAGCACATCCCTGAGAACGATCCATTAGTCTCCAGGCACCAGGATTCATTAAGTACTCTGTTAGGAGATGGATATAAATAAGAGGGGGAAAAACCAGCTTACATAGATAGACTCATGTACATGACATTTGAGGAGGAAGAGAGCCCTCACTCTTTGGGGACTGATCTTCCCATAGGAAGAAGCAAATGAGCCACATATCCTAATGGATGGGGCTGAGGAAGCAGTGTTGCTCTTCAGCCTTTTTTCAGTCATGCCTGACTCTTTGAGACCATTTGGGGATTTTTTTTGGCAAAGATACTACAGTGCTATGCCATTTTCTTCTCCAGCTCATATTTTACAAATGAAGAAACTGAAGTAAACAGGGTTAAGTGATTTGTCCAAGGTCATATAGCTCAGCCCGTGTCTGAGGCCAGATTTGAACTCAGGGAGATGAGTCTCTCTAACTCTAGGCCTGGCACTCTCTCTACTGAGCCACCCACATTGGGATAGCAAGGGAAGGTAATTTCCCTTCTTTTTCTTTTAAATTTTCCTTTTCTCTAGGTTACATGTCAATACAATATTCATAGCCATTGTTATTGCTGTGTACAGTGTTCTCCTGGTTCTGCTCACTTCATTTTTCATCACTTTCCAGGTTGTTGTTGGTTTTTTTTGTCATTTCTTAGGGCAAAATAGTAATTTATTACAAACATATACCATAGCTAGTTAAGCCATTTCCCAATTGATGGACATTCCTTCAGGTTCCCGGTCTTTGCCACCACAAAGAGCTATTCCAAAATTTTTATACAATTATGTTCTTTTCCTCTGTCTTTAATCTTTTTGGGACAGACATAGTAGTGATAGTTCAGATACTTAAAATTTCTACTGGCACAAGAGATACCTAAAGTACTTAATGTACTTAAAGTACTGAGGGAAACAATGATTACATTCATTGCAAGGGAAAGTGATAATATGAATACTTAACATTCTTAAGATACTTAAAGGTAATAAATGGAAATAATAGAGCTAAAAGTATTATATTACTAGTAAGAAGGTGATAACTAATATGCTTAAGAGATCCATGACACTTGAAAGTGCTTAAGATATTTAAAATACTTAGGATGCTTAAGGTACTGAAGATACTTAAGCACATCACTATTAGAGCAATGAGTAGGAGCATATATAGACACAGGGTAGGGAGTAAGTTGAATTAGATGGGTTGATAGCCAAAAAATCTGAGGATAAGAAATAGGAATATGCTTTAAAAAGAGAAAGAGAGAGAAAGCTAAGGACTAATTCTCATATGAGGAGGCATGTCAGAATCAATACAGTGGAAAGGAAGATGGTGGGAGTGGCAGGCAAGGTTGGAACCTTTCTTTCATTGGAAATGACACAAAGTGGGAATAACATCCACACTCATTTATTTTTAAACCTATCTTACCCAAAAGGGAAGTAAGAAGGGGAGTGAGAACAGAAAGTTTGGGGAGGAGAAAATGGGTGGGGGAAATTGGGGAGTCAGATAAACAGAAGCAAAAGCACTTGTGAACAGGGAAGGGCTGAAAGGAGAGAAAGGGAAGGATTTTTAAGGGAAAAACAAGATGGAGGGGAACATACAATAATCATGTTTCTAAAGGAAATTAGGATGAACTAATCCATAAAATGGAAGGCTAGAGCAGAGTGCATTAAAAACTAGATTCTCACAATATACTATTTACAAGAGATTCATTTGGAAGACATACACAGAGTAAAGGCAAAGGGCTAAAGCAAAATATACTCTGTTTCAGCTAAAATTTAAAAAGCAGGGGTAACAATCATGATCTCAGACAAAACAATAGTGAAAATTGACCTAATGTAAAGAGGTAAGGAAGGAAATTACATATTGATATAAGGAATAATATACAATGAAGGAATGTCAACATTAAACATATATGAACCAAATGGAATAGCATCCATATTCCTAAACCTGAAATTATATGTTTTAAGAGGAAATTGACAATAAAATACATTTGTAGAGAACATTAATCTTCCACACTCTCTGAATTAGATAAACCAAATAAAAAAATAAACAAGAAATAAATTAAGGAGGTAAATAGAATTTAAACTTGATAGACTTCTGGAGAAAACTGAGAATAGAAAGGAATATACATTTTTTTCTCAGCTGTATATGGTACCTTCACAAAAATTGATCATATAACAGGACATAAAAGTCTTGCAACCAAATGCAGAAAAACAGAAGTATTAAATGCACTCTTTTCAGACCATGATGCTATTTAAAAAAAAATTACACTGAATAATGGGCTGGAGGGAAAAAAAGGCAAAAAAAAAGAATTGAAAACTAAATAACACTATCTTAAAGAATGAGTGGGAAGGGCAACTAAGTGGCTCAGTAGATTGAGAGCCATGCCCAGAGATTGGAGGTCCTGACTTGAAGTCTGACCTCAGGTACTTTCTAGCTATGTGACCCTGGGCAAGTCATTTAACCCCCATTGCCTATTCCTTACCCTTCTTCTTCTTTGCAACCAATGTCCAGTATTGATTCTAGGACAGAAGGTAAAGTTTACATAAAAAACAATGAGTATGAATGGGGTCAAAGAAAAAAATCAGAAACAATCAATAATTTCATTGAAGAGAATAACTACAAGGATACCACATAACAAAATTTTGGAGGTGCAACCAAAGTAATACTTCAGAAAAAATTTATATATCTAAATTCTCATACCAATAAAGAAAAAGCAGATTGTTGAGTTGGTTATACAACTAAAAAGACTACAAAAAGAGCAAACTAAAACCCCCTAAATAAAACACTAAATTAAAAATCCTGACAATCAAAGGAGAGATTAATAAAATTGAAAATAGAAAACTGAACTAATAAATAAACCAATAAGTTGGTTTCATGAAAAAAATCAATAAAATAAATTGAACATTGATTAATTTTATCAAAAAAGAACAAATTACTAGTCTTAAAAATGTAAAGAGTATAATTACAACCAATAAAAAGCAAATTAAAGCAATTATTAAAAGTTATTTTAGGGGACTTCCGGGTAAACATGGCTGCAATCTAGATGTTACTCGCTTCCCCTCCCCAGCACCTAACGAAATAGACTACCTCAAAAGAGCATAAAAATCACCTTTGGAAGAATGGAGGGACTCTCCAGTATCCCACAGAAACGAAGGTATGTGGGGTTTGAACATTTCAACACTATAAGGAGGAGGAAAAGCTTGCACAAAATTGTGAACTGAGCCGCCCCTCCCCCTCCACCAAACCAGAGTAAGCTATCAGAGCGCTCACTGGGACAGCGAGTGAGTGAGGAGTGTCTCTGTCTGGGGCGGGGGGCACATCAGGGTCCTTGGGATCTAAAGACTGCAAGGAAACAACCTCTCAGGGCAGTTTCATGGGAGAATCCTGCACTGAGCACAGGGGGCTGTGGAGCTGAACTCCCGGGTTGTTGCGCTGAACACCTGGGCGGAGCTGAACACCTGGGCGGGCTGCGCTGATCACCTGGGTGGTTGGGCTGAACACAGGGGCCCACGCTCTAAGAAACCTCGGAGGCTGGGAAGAACTAGTCTGAGGCAACCTAAATTCACAGAAAACCCACCCATATCACCCAGACCCCAGACCAAAAAAAGAAAGTGGAATAAAACAACCAAAGGGATGGCTCACATGTCCCAAAATCAAGCCTCCAAGAAGAAAGGGGGGTGGGGAAAGTGACTATTGAAAACTTTTATGGAGGGAGTACCCAAGGAAAAGAAGAGAATGAGGATGAAATCCAAACAAAATCAGAACATGCCTCCCAAAATGGAAACTATCCACAAGCTCTGGAAGATCTCAAACTGGAGCTTACCCAAAAGATTGAAATCTTTTGGGGAAAAAATGAAAGAAAGAGATCAGAAGTCTGATAGACAAGACTTCACAATTGGAGAAGGAGCTGGAAGCATGTAATAGAAGGGCAGACAAAGCTGAAAAGCAAAACCAGTCCCTAACGACCAGAATTAAGCAAATGGAAGACAGCGAGATTACAAAACAGCAAGAATCAATAAAGCAAAACCAAAAAATTAATGAATTAGAAGAAAACATGAACTATCTCACAGAAAAGGTCACAGACTTGGAAAACAGAGGAAGAAGAGACAACCTCAGAATTATTGGTCTCCCTGAAAAACCAGAGATAAACAAAAACCTCGATGCTATTCTACAGGAGATTATAGAAGAAAATTGCCCACATGTTCTGGAGCAAGGGGGCAAAATTGAAATAGAAAGGGTTCATAGAACACCCTCTATACTAAATCCCCAAAAGACAACCCCAGAAATGTAATTGCGAAATTCAAGAGCTTCCAAGAAAAGGAGAAAATCCTACAAGAAGCCAAGAAGAGGAGCTTCAGATATAGAGGGGGCTCCCATAAGGATCACACAGGACTTAGCGGCTAACACACTAAGAGACCGCAAAGCATGGAACACGATATTTAGAAAGGCAAGAGAGCTGGGTCTCCAACCAAGAATCAACTACCCAGCAAAACTGACTATATACTTCGGGGGAAAGTATGGGCATTCAACAAAATAGAAGATTTCCAAGCATTTGCTAAGAAAAGACCAGAACTTAGGGGAAAATTTGACATCCAATTACAGAAAGCAAGAGAAACATGAAAAGGTAAATATGAAAGAAAGGGAAAAGGAGATAAATCTTATCTTTTTCTTTAAGTCAAACTCTCTTCTATGAGGACTACATTTACATCAAATTATATATATTAATATGTGGGGAAAATGTACTGTGTAACTCTCAAAAATTGTATGCATCATAAGAGTAGTTAGAAGAATCATGCATAGGGAAAGATTGGGGCATCAAGAAGATTTGGTGAAAGGGGGGAAAGAAAGAAAAAGTGGGGGGAATCATCGATAATGCTAACATTTACTTCAATAAATGGCGGGGACTAAATAGAATAATCTTTCCCATACAAAGATACACATGGGAAGGGGAGGGGAAGAACTCTCATATGAGGAGAGGAAGAGAGCATGAAGTAGAATTACTTAAACCTTACTCTCAGTGAAATCAAAACTGAGAGGGAAGCACATCTAGATCCAGTGGGATCCTGAATTCTATCTTATCCAACAGGGTAAGAAAGAAAGGAAAATCAAGGAGGGGGTAGGGGGAGGGAGTATAAAAAGGGAGGGAAGGAGAGAGGGGAGGGGAAGGGAGCATAAAAAGTGAGGGGATAGAAAGGGAAGCATATCAAGGGAGGGGACTAGGGGGGACTGACCTAAAGTAAATCATTGGTTCAAAAGGATATAGCTAAAGAAGAAAGGTCAGAACTAGGGGAAGATATCAAAATGCCAGGGAATCCACAAGTGACAATTATAACTTTGAACGTGAATGGGATGAACTCACCCATAAAATGTAGACAAATAGCAGATTGGATTAGAACCCCAAACCCTACTATTTGTTGTCTTCAAGAAACAAATATGACGCGGGTTGATACTCACAAGGTTAGAATTAAAGGATAGAGTAAGACCTTTTGGGCCTCAACTGATAGAAAGAAGACAGGAGTTGAAATCATGATATCTGACAAAGCCAAAGCACAAATAGACCTGATCAAAAGGGATAGGGAAGGTAAATATATTCTGTTAAAAGGGAGTATAGACAATGAGGAAATATCACTAATCAACATGTATGCACCAAATGATATAGCATCCAAATTTTTAATGGAGAAACTAGGAGAATTGAAGGAGGAAATAGATAGTAAAACCATATTAGTGAGAGACTTGAACCAACCATTATCAAATTTAGATAAATCAAACCAAAAAATAAATAAGAAAGAGGTAAAAGAGGTGAATGAAATCTTAGAAAAATTAGAGTTAATAGACATATGGAGAAAAATAAATAGGGACAAAAAGGAATACACCTTCTTCTCAGCATCACATGGCACATTCACAAAAATAGATCATACACTAAGTCACAGAAACATGGCACTCAAATGCAGAAAAGCATAAATAATAAATGCAACTTTTTCAGATCATAAATCAATAAAATATTGATCAGAAAGGGTACATGGAGAGCCAAATCAAAAATTAATTGGAAATTAAATAATATGATATTCCAAAATTGGTTAGTTAGAGAAGAAATCATAGAAACAATAATTTCATTGAGGAAAATGACAATGGTGAGACATCCTTTCAAACCTTATGGGATTAAGCCAAAGCAGTACTTAGAGGAAAATTCATATCCATGAGTGCATATATTAACAAATTAGGGAGGGCAGAGATCAATGAATTGGAAATGCAAATCAAAAAACTTGAGAATGAACAAATTAAAAATCCCCAAAAATTAAAAATTAAGGGAGAAATTAATAAAATCAAAAGTGATAGAACTATTGAGCTAATAAACAAGACTAGGCGCTGGTACTTTGAAAAAAACAGACAAAATAGACAAAGTACTGGGCGATCTAATTAAAAAAATGAAAGAAGAAAGGCAAATTAACAGCATCAAGGATGAAGAGGGGGACCTCACCTCCAATGAAGAGGAAATTAAGGCAATCATTAAAAATTACTTTGCCCAACTATATGGCAATAAATATACCAACCTAGGTGATATGGATGAATATCTACAAAAATATAAATTGCCTAGACTAGCAGAAGAAGAAATAGATTTCTTAAATAATCCCATATCAGAAACAGAAATCCAACAGGCCATCAAAGAACTTCCTAAGAAAAAATCCCCAGGGCCTGATGGATTCACCAGTGAATTCTATCAAACATTCAAAGAACAACTAACCCCAATACTATACAAACTATTTGACATAATAAGCAAAGAGGGAGTTCTACCAAATTCCTTTTATGACACAAACATGGTACTAATTCCAAAGCCAGGCAGGCCAAAAGCAGAGAAAGAAAATTATAGAACAATCTCCCTAATGAATATAGATGCAAAAATTTTAAATAGGATACTAGCAAGTGATCCGAAGAGTCATTCACCATGATCAAGTAGGATTTATACCAGGGATGCAGGGCTGGTTCAATATTAGGAAAACCATCCACATAATTGACCACATCAACAAGCAAACCAACAAAAATCACATGATTATTTCAGTAGACACAGAAAAAGCCTTTGATAAAATACAACACCATTCCTATTAAAAACACTAGAAAGCATAGGAATAGAAGGGTTGTTCCTAAAAATAATAAACAGTATATATCTAAAACCATCAACTAATATCATCTGCAATGGGGATAAACTAGATGCATTCCCATTAAGATCAGGAGTGAAACAAGGATACCCATTATCACGTCTATTATTTGACATTGTATTAGAAACACTAGTAGTAGCAATTAGAGAAGAAAAAGAAATTGAAGGCATTAAAATTGGCAATGAGGAGACCAAGTTATCACTCTTTGAGGATGACATGATGGTCTACTTAAAGAATCCTAGAGATTCAACCAAAAAGCTAATTGAATAATCAACAACTTTAGCGAAGTTGCAAGATACAAAATAAACCCACATAAGTCATCAGCATTTCTATATATTTCCAACACAGCTCAGCAGCAAGAGCTAGAAAGAGAAATCCCATTCAAAATCACCTTAGACAAAATAAAATACTTAGGAATTTATCTCCCGAGACAAACACAGGAACTTTATGAACACAACTACAAAACACTCTCCACACAACTAAGACTAGACTTGAACAATTGGAAAAACATTAACTGCTCATGGGTAGGGTGAGCCAATATAATAAAAATGACCATCCTACCCAAACTCATCTATCTATTTAGTTCCATATCCATGGAACTTCCAAAAAAATTTTTTTACTGATCTAGAAAAAACCATAACAAAGTTCATTTGGAAGAACAAAGGATCAAGGATATCCAGGGAAATAATGAAAAAAAAATACAAAGAAAGGGGGCCTTGCAGTCCCAGATCTCAGACTATATTATAAAGCAGTGGTCATCAAAACAATTTGGTACTGCCTAAGAGACAGAAAGGAGGATCAGTGGAATAGACTCGGGGTAAGTGACCTCAGCAAGACAGTATATGACAAACCCAAAGATCCCAGCTTTTGGGACAAAAAAATCCACTATTTCATAAAAACTGCTGGGAAAATTGGAGGACAGTGTGGGAAAGATTAGGTTTAGATCAACACCTCACACCCTACACCAAGATAAATTCAAAATGGGTGAATGACTTGAACATAAAGAAGGAAACTATAAGAAAATTAGGCGAACACAGAGTAGTATACATGTCAGACCTTTGGGAAGGGAGAGGCTTTAAAACCAAGCAAGACATAGAAAGAGTCACAAAATGCAAAATTAATAATTTCAACTACATCAAATTAAAAACGTTTGGCACAAACAAAACCAATGTAACTAAAATCAGAAGGGAAGCAACAAATTGGGAAATAATCTTCATAAAAACCTCTGACAAAGGTTTAATTACTCAAATTTACAAAGAGCTAAATCAATTGTACAAAAAATCAAGCCATTCTCCAATTGATAAATGGGCAAGGGACATGAACAGGCAGTTCTCAGCCAAAGAAATCAAAACTATTAATAAGCACATGAAAAAGTGTTCTAAATCTCTTATAATCACAGAGATGCAAATCAAAACAACCCTGAGGTATCACCTCACACCTAGCAGATTGGCTAACATGACAGCAAAGAAAAGTAATGAACGCTGGAGGGGATATGGCAAAGTAGGGACATTAATTCATTGCTGGTGGAGTTGTGAACTGATCCAACCATTCTGGAGGGTAATTTGGAACTATGCCCAAAGGGTGATAAAAGACTGTCTGCCCTTTGATCCAGCTATAGCACTGCTGGGTTTGTATCCCCAAAGAGACAATAAGTAAAAAGACTTGTACAAGAATATTCATAGCTGCACTCTTTGTGGTGGCCAAAAATTGGAAAATGTGGGGATGCCCTTCAATTGGGGAATGGCTGAACAAATTGTGGTATATGTTGTTGATGGAATACTATTGTGCTCAAAGTAATAATAAAGTGGAGGAATTCCATGGAGACTGGAACAACCTCCAAGAAGTGATGCAGAGCGGAAGAAGCAGAACCAGGAAAACATTGTACACAGAGACTGATACACTGTGGTACAATCGAAGGTGATGGACTTCTCCATTAGTGTCAATGCAATGTCCCTGAACAATCTGCAGGAATCTAAAAAGCACTATCCACAAGCAGAGGATAAACTATGGGAGTGGAAAAGCAACTGCTTGACTACAGGGGGGGAAGGGGATACGACTGAGGAGAGACTCTAAATGAACACTCTAATGCAAATACCAACAACATGGAAATGGGTTCGAACCAAGAACACATGTGATACCCAGTGGAATCGTGCGTCGGCTATGGGAGAGGTGTTGGGAAGGGGGTGGGGGGAGGAAAAGAAAATGATCTTTGTTTCCAATGAATAATGTTTGGAAATGACCAAATAAAATAATGTTTAAAGTGAAAAAAAAGTTATTTTGCTCAATTATGTATCAATAAATCTGATAATCTAAGTGAAATAGATGAATTTTTAAAGAAATATAAATTGTCCACATTAACAGTAGAGAAAATAGAATATTTAAGCAATCCCATCTCAGAAAAAGAAACTACATAATTTCCTTTCCATGAAAGGAAAAAGCATTGAGGCAGAAATGAAAATTAAGTTGAAGGAATAACAAGTATGCTAAATTAGTTGGTTCCCTACAGCTCCCATCCTGTGGCAAGGCTGATTGGTGAGATGTCACTATATTTTTTCCAATCACCTCAAAACACTTTTCATTTACTGTCTTATTGGCTACTCTGCAACCTGTGGTACCTCAGAATTGTTTTCATTTGCATTTCTCTAATCAAGAGGGATTTAGAACATTTTTTTTCATATGATTATTGATAACGTTGACTTCTTCATCTGAAAATTGCCTATTCATATCTCTTGACCATTTGTCGGTTGTGGAGTAACTTGATTTCTTATGAATTTGGCTTAGTTCTTTATATATTTGAAAAATTAGACCTTTATCAGGAAAATTTGTTATAAAAATTTTTCCCAGTTTGTTGCTTCCCTTGTAATCTTGTTTGCATTGGTTTTGTTTGTACAAATCATTTTTAATTTAATATAATCAAAATTATTCATTTTACATCTTGTAATATTCTCTATCTCTTGTTTGGTCTCAAATTCTTCCATCCTTCAGAGACCTGACAGGTAAACTATTTTATGTTAATCTAATTTATATATAATATTACGGTATTGTCATGGGCAAAGTCCACCCTTGCCTGAGACTCCAGGGTTTCCCAACTGGTGGAGAATGATCAGTCAACAAAAATAACAAAGGGAAGACAGCTTAATCATAACAGCCATGGGATTGCTTTGCATCTGACAGCTGCTCCACTTTCCCGATGTTTGATCTTTATTTTTATACCCATTCTCTTGGCACGCATATACACAAAATCAGAGAGATAATTGGAAAAGTGATACATCAAGTCTTCTCAACTGCATTATGTGTATAAAGCATTTCTCCAGCATGACTTTTTCGATGTCTAATTAATTTTGATTTTAAGTTGAAAGTCATCTCACAGTCATGACATTGATAGGTTTACAGGAGGTTTCTTGTGAGATTCGGCAAACTCCATTTGTTCAGTAAAGCATTCCCTATATTTACTTTCCTGAGAATAATTACTCTAGATAATTCTCTTTCAATGAATTAATATAGAATATTGCCTGATATTCTTTCCATTTTAATCAAATTATTGGTGAATTTTTTGTGTTTTTTATACCTTGAAATCAGTGTCACAGATTTTTCTCAAACTGGTCATAATGGTCATCATTCATGAATCTTTGCTGTTGTGATTGTTCCCTCAGTTCTGTAGTAACCCCTCTAATTTTAAGCCTACTATCTCTATCTCCTGTGATAAGAGAAATCATAAAACTGATTTCACTTCATGGCAGTTGCTTGAGCCTCATCCCTCCAGCATCCATGGAGCTTTCCCTTGCACCAAATGGGAGATCAAATGTTCTCTGAGAAATGGAAGACTCAGGGAGATCACATTCTGTGCATTCTCTAGCATGACCTCCTTGTACAATTCTGAACAGCATCTAAGAGGCCCAATTCTCCCTGGGTGAAGTCCACAGTCACAATCTTGAATGTCACCAATACTAAGGACCTGCATGCACAGGACTGGCTCCCAAAAGGCAAAGGGGTCTCAGCTGCAAGGGAAGAAGGCAGATGGATCTTGTTTCCAATAGAAGTAAGATTAATTCACAAAACAGTGTCCAAGTTGGAAGTGTTGGCTCTCGTCTCTTTTCTTGCATCGGTCACTCCCTGACTGCTCTCTGGTTCATGGGGTTTTTTAGAAGCATACAGAAGGACTAAGATTTGCCCAGATCCCCACCCATATCTTGATACTTCCTTGGACACCACATTATTTTATATGTTGTCTCCTCCTATTAAAATGTGATGCCTTGCCCATTATCACTTCTGTTATTTGGCATTGTACTAGAAACACTAGCAGTAGCAATCAGAGAAGAAAAAGAAATTGAAGGTATTAAAATGGCATTGAGGAGACTAAACTATCACTCACTGCAGAGGATATGATGGGTCTACTTAAATAATCCTAGAGAATCAACTAAAAAGCTAGTGGAAATAATCAACAACTTTAGCAAAGTTTCAGGATACAAATTAAACACATACAAATCATCAGCATTTCTATATATTTCCAAAATATCTCAGCAGCAAGAGTTAGAAAGAGAAATTCCACTTAAAATCACCCTGGATAATATAAAATATTTAGGAATCTATTTGCCAAGACAAATACAGGAATTATATGAACACAACTATAAAACACTTTCCACACAATTAAAACTAGTTCTAAACAATTAGAAAAATATTAATTGCTCATGGGTAGGATGAGCTAACATAAAAATTACAATCCTACCCAAATTAATATGCTTATTCAGTGCTGTACCTATCAAACTACCAAGAAACTTATTTTACTAAAAAAAATATAGCAAAGTTCATTGGAAGAACAAAAAATCAAGAATATCAAGGGAAATAATGAAAAAAATGTGAAAGATGGTGGTGTAGTAGCACCAGATCTTAAACTGTACTATAAAGCAGAGGTCATCAAAACAATATGGTATTCACTAAGAGACAGAAGGGAGGGTCAGTGGAATAGACTTGGGGTAAATGACCTCAGCAAAACAGTGTTTGATAAACCCAAAGATTCCAGATTTGGGGACAAAACCCCACTATTTGACAAAAATCTCTGGGAAAATTGGAAAACTATATGGGAGAGATTGGGTTTGGATCAACATCTTACATCCTACACCAAGATAAATTCAGAATGGGTGAATGACTTGATTATAAAAAAGGAAACTATAAATAAAATAGGTGAACTTAGAATAATACACCTGTAAGATCTATGAGAAAGAAAAGATTTTAAAACCTAGCAAGAGTTAGAAAAAATTACAAAATGTAAAATGAATAATTTTGATTACATTAAATTAATTTTTTATACAAACAAAACCAATGCAACCAAAAAATAGAAGGGAAACAACAAATTGGAGGAAAAATCTTAACAAAAACCTCTGACAAAGGTCTAATTACTCAAATTTATAAGGAGCTAAATCAATTGTACAAAAAAAATCAAACCATTCTCCAATTGATAAACGGGCAAGGGACATGAATAGGCAGTTTTCAGATAAAAAATCAAAACTATCAATAAGCACATGAAAAAATGTTCTAAATCTCTTATAATTATATAAATGCCAATTAAGATAACTCTGAGGTACCCCCTCACACCTTAGAAAATTGGCTAATATGACAGCAAAGGAAAGTAATAAATGTTGGAGGGGATGTGGCAAAATTGGGTGATTAATGCATTGCTGGTGGAGTTGTGAATTGATCCAACTATTCTGGAAGGCAAATTGGAAGGATACCTAAAGGGCTTTAAAAGACTGCCTACCCTTATTTTTCAGCAATATCAATGCTGGGTTTATACCCCCAAGAAATAATAGGGAAAAAGACTTGTACAAAAAGCTCTTTGTGGTGGTAAAAAATTGGAAAATGAATGGATGCCCTTCAATTGGGGAATGGCTGAATAAACTGTGGTATCTGTTGGTTATTGTGCTCAAAGGAATAATGAACTGGAGGGATTCCATCTGAATTGAAATTAAAATGACCCCGAGGAATTGATGCAGAGTGAAAGGACCAGAACCAAGAAAACATTATACAGAGACCAATACACTGTGGCACAATCAAATGTAATGGACTTCTCTATTAGCAGCAATACAATGATTCAGGACAATTCTGAGGGACTTATAAGAAAGAACACTATCCACATCCAGAGAAAGAACTGTGGGAGTAGAAACATGGAAGGAAAACAACTATTTGATCACATGGTTTGATGGGGATATGATTGAGGATGTAGACTCTAAATGATCAACCTAGTATAAATATTAATAATATGGAAATTGGTCTAGATCAATGAAGTGTAAAACCTAGTGGAATTGTTCATTAATTTTGGGGGCGTGAGAGGAGGGAAGTGAAAGAATATGAATCATGTAACCATGGAAAAATAATCTAAATCAATTAAATAAACTTAAAAAAACAAGATATATGATCCTTAAAGATAACCCTTTCTTGTATTTATATCCCCAATACTCTTATTAAGAGTTTATTAAATGTGTTTGTTGTTCCCTTATTTAGTCATTTAGTTATTCAAAGCATAATGAATAATGAATAAAATAGGAGAATAATGAATAAAACTGGGAAGGTTGGAGCTTGCACCAGATGAAAAGTCCTTTGAATGCCAGTCTGGGGAGTTTGTAGTTTATTCTTGAAGGAACAGGGTCCTAATGACTGTCCTTAAGCTGGGGAACTACATGGCCCAACTTGGGCTTTGGGAAGATAATTTTTGGAACTTTAAGGGCAATGACTTGGGGAGGGGAAGACACTTGAAGCCATATATCTAAATGAGATGTTGTTGCAATAGTCCAGGTAAGAGGTGATGAGGGTTTGAAAGAGAGTGATGAGCATGTGATTATGATTATAAAGTGAAAATGAATAAAACCAAAAACTATTGGACACAGAGGATGAGGGATGAAGGAAGAGTCAAGGATGTGTCTCTGAGCTTATACATAACAAATAACCCTACTGCTAGTTTGAATCTTCTTGATTTGAGATACTTATGAGAAACAGAGGTGGAAATGTCCACGAGATTGGTGATAGGGTCCTGGAGTTTAGCAGAGAGAGATGAGGTCTGTATAATCAACCATGTGACCCACTCCATCTCTGTGCTCTTAACATTTTTTCTAGCTGTCCCTTGTGTCTGAAATGTTCTCCCTCCTCATCTCCACCTACCTTCTGTCACATCTGACAGGAAGTCTTTCTCAATCCTTCATTCTAGTGCCTTCCCTCTTAATCCCCCCCCCTCCATGGAAAACTTATTTTTACATGCTTCTTTGCACATAGTCTCCCCAATGAGACTGTGAGCTCCTTGAGGGCAGGAATTGTCTTTTGTCTCTTTTTGGATCCTAGGTGATTAACAGTTCCTGGCACACAGTAGGTGCTTAATAAATGTTTATTGATTGACTGACCATGAGAACTGATGAAATTAACTAAGGGATAAAAGGAGAGAGAGTCCAGGACATTCAGTTGAAGTCTTTCTTATGCCCAAGAAAGTCAGAAATTGAGAAGGGATGTAGTTAGAGAGGTAGAAGGAGGAATAGGAGAGAGTAAGATGAGAACCTGGGACAAGAAAGAAAGGCAAATAGAGTTAAGTGAGGGTTGGTTGGTTAACTGCCCTATGGGTAGAAGACAGACTTCCCTATATACCAGGCATACTGTGAGGACATAGAGGAGTTGGGAGGATTGCCTCCATTGTACAAGTGAGGGAATAGGAGGCTAGGAGAAGTCAAATTACTTGCCCACAGCCCCTCAGATAGGGGAACTGGACCTTGAACCCTTTTGACTCCAAGCCCAGCATGATTTCTCCTGCCTCACTCTGCTCTCTAGGTCCAGAGACAGACACAATCATGAGCCAGATCATCCTCTGCATTTTGACAAATTGTTTACTGTGGAGAGATCAAGAAACAATTGTAATGTTGAGCCCGGCTCCCAGAATCTCAGCAGACTGACAACTTCTAACCAGTTTTGTGACCTCACATTCTATAATCCAGGGTCCAAGTTCTCAGTCACCCTTGGATTTCAGCAGAGCCGCTTCATGTCTCTCATGGATCTCTTGGGCTATGTGCCTTTTCTTTTAACTCCTACACTGTATTAATCTTTGCAGAGTTAAGCAAATAATTGCAGATTTTCTGATTCATTGACTCTGGCTGGAATTTAAGCCTGATTCCAGGAAAAGCCTGGAGACTGCATCCAAGGAATGGGAAGATGAGTCTGAGAGATAAGCCTAATCACCTTAATGTCTGCTACAGTGTTGCCTTGAAACACTATTCTCCCCTTCCCCACCCTTTAGCCGTGTAAAGAAAGAGGAACACATATAACCCATACTACCTATTTGTGCATTTGAAAATCCAGAGGGTGACGAAGTATGGACGACTGGAGAGATCCTGGATTATGTGGACACCCACGCCTGGGAATGAGACATACAAAACATTCTCACAGGCTAGATAAAAACTTTTCATTTTTGGAATTATAATTATTGTGCTCCTGTCCAAAATGGTGGAAAGATGTATGAGTATGAGAGAGGCAATGGTAGGAGAGAATGATCATTAGGATGGGCAATTTGGGGGAAGACCCGAGTCCCCTACCTACTGAAGGATGATCTCATGGGTGTGAACTTGCTTGCCTGGAAGGACAGAGGTTATAAGTGTATATAGAATGTGGATCAGGTCTACCAGCGCACCGTATGGGGACGACGTTCCCACTGGACCTCCGCTGTAAGAAAGGGTTAGAGCTATATGCTCTCACATGTCTTACCCCTTTGGAGAAGGTCTGCAATCCATGAATATCTGTAGTGGTGATGCTCTGGGCAGAAATAGGGTAATTAGAAAGAAGGGTACGTGATGAGGGTAAAAATATTGGAGATACTACTTCTGTTTGGGAATATGGAGTTTGAGATGTCTGTAGGATATCTGTATATAAACACCTAGCAAGAAATTGAAAACGTGAATTTGGAGCTCAAGAGAGAGGTTAGAGCTGGATATCTAGGTTTGGGGTTCATCTGCAAATGAGGGTTATTAAAACTAATGAAGCTGATGAGATCTTCAGTGAGAGAGCCAAGGGATGAGAGAAGAGGATCTTTTTCATAAAAAGGTTTAGGATGGGACAGGAAAATTAACTTTCAGGGGAACTATAGACAAGTCATCTGTCTGAATCCCAAAGTCTCCGAATCAAAAGGGAACTCAAAAGAACATCTAATCCAACTTATGCAGGAACAAGAATTTGCTTCATAGTATCCCCACCAAGAAGTCACCCAGTCTTTGCTTGAAGACCCTTGAAAGGAAACTATTACCTCCCAAAGCAGCTCTGTTGTACTTCTGGAGAGCTCTTGTTGTGGTGGTTTTTCCAGACATCTAACCTAAATTTCCCTCATTCCAATTTCCACCCTTTATTCCCGGTTCTTCCCTATGGAGCCAAGTAGAACAATTCTAATACCTCCAAATTCACTCAGCTATGTGACTGAGTTCACCTAACCTTTGAATCTTAGTTTCCTCATCCGTATGTAGAGATGGGATGATTGATTTCCTTAACCCAACCCCATTCGAAATACCTGAGAAGGGAAGCAAGATGGTTCAGTGGGTAGAGAACCAGCCCTGGAGATGGGAGATCATGGGTTCAAATCTGACCTAATACCTCCTCTACAAGTATCAGTTCCAAGGCAGAAGAGAAGTAAGGACTAGACAATTGAGGTTAAGTGCCTTGCCAGTGGTCACAAAGGTAAGATTCAAAGGTTGGGTGAACTCAGTCACATAGCTTAGAGGTCTTTGAATGAGAAGTGACCCGAATCCAGCCCCTCTTGGTCCTAAGCCTAGTGTCCAATCTATGATTCCAGGCTCCCTCTCAAGGTCCTGGTCCCCAAAGGATACAGCCCTGAAGAGGAAGAGCTGTCATCTCTCCAGATCATGGAGGATGTCCGCTTTCCCAGCCTCAGCCCCAGCGACCAGGTAAGGAAACGCCACAGTGACCCATCCTTGAGTTTCTTACAAAATTGTGTGTGTTTGTGGCCAGGAGGCAATGCAATAGCACCCATTTCAGAGTGTGCAGAACTGAGACCAAAGCATTGACTTTGTACTGAACGACAGCCAGTTAACTCTTCCTCCTGTCAGCGCCGGCCCACCTTCACTCAGGGGACTTTCCCAGGGCAGCTCTGGGTCCCAAAGGCCCCAAAAGGTCCCAATGAGCCCCTGATGACAGGCCACTCTGAGGGATTGCTGCCTTGAACTTTGTGGCTGAAGCCCAGCCTGCTGGGAGTTTGCTCTGGCTTTGTGGGTGCTTTTTGTGTGTGCTCTGCAGTCCGGCATTGTGCCCCCTCACCTCCCTCACACCTGCACAATTGCCATAGTCTGCTGATTCTACCTGCCTCCAGTCTGTCCCCCAACTCCAGCTGAAAACGATTGTCCATGTTATGCTCTCCCCATTCAGGCCATGCCAGGGCTCCCCGATAGCCTCCAGCATCAGAGAGAAAATCCTCTCCTTGGCTGTGGCTGGCTTTTGTCACCTGGTCCCTTCCACCTCTCCAGGCTTCTTAGACCTTTCTCCCCAACCTGTGGCACTGCCCCCCGCTCTTCCATGGCTGAGAGCCTCTGTCTCTCAACCCTGGACTTTTTGCTGGCTGTTCCCCATGCCTGGAATTCTCTCCATCCTCATTTCTGTCTCTCTGGCTTCCCTGCCTTTCTCTAAGGCTCAGCTAAATTCCCATCCCATTCCTAGTCCTCTGAATCTTACTGCCTTTTCTCTGAGTTTATTTCCAACTCGCGACACATGTTTTTAAACAGCCACATGTATTATACAATAAATATTATACATATATACATGTGCAGTTTAAATAAACACACATAGGGTACTGGACCTGGAAATAGAAAGACTCATCTTTCTGCACTCAAAACTAGTTGTGTGACCCTGAGCAAGTCACCTATCTCTATTTGCCTCAGTTTCCTCATCTGTAAAATGAGCTGTAGAAGGCAATGGCCAACCACTCTCGTATCTTTGCCAAGAGAACCCCAAATGGGGTCCCATTAACTGAACAATAACAAATCCACACTCATACGAGGTACATATGTTATACATCTTATTGTATACAGATGTTTACATGTTACCCATTGACTAGAAGAAGCTTCTGCCCTTTCTTGGTATCCCCAGACCCTGGACCATAGTAGGTATTCAATAAATATTGACTCCTGTGTCAGGCAGTTGGATAGAGGCCAAGAGAAACCCACTGATTCAGAGACACCTAGAATGTCTGAAAGGAAATGCATCTTATCAATAGAATTAGGAATACGGCATGTAGAATATTAGAGATGGAAGGGAATTGGCTTGGCATGGTTATTTGGCTTGTACCTTGCAAGCATTCAGGCTGATAATGTATTCGATATGGGACAGTGCTGATTTTAAATTAAAACAGGCTTGTAGTTAAGCCCCTCAATAGCCAGGAAAATCCCTTTCCTATCTGGAGACACCAAACTCCTCTCTCCCTTCTCTCCTGTCTTCCCTCTAAACTAACACAATCCACATTATTCACAGGCCCAACAAAGGCTTAGATGGTGGCTGTTCCCCAACTGGCATTTTCAGAACAGAGACAACATTTCTGGCCATAAAAATGTGGAAATGGCACCAAAGGAGAAAAAAGATGAGAAAAACTTGACCCTCTAGTACTGAAGGGAGAGTCCCAATGTGGAGGCTGCATTGTCCTTCCTGATGAAAACCTGGTTTGTTTACAGATCTTTATTTTAATTAGTTTGCAATCCTCTGTCCCATTCCAAGCTTAAATGAAATCAGTATGACTTTGCTTATTTGGGTCACTTGCCAAGCTTTCTTTAAACTTCTTATCCTTCCATTGCTCCCCCCCCTCCCCCCGTTTTATGTGAAGATACTGTTCATAATTTTATACCATCTTTTTCCATGAGATTTTTATTTTTTTATAAATATAAGCTAATTTTAGAAATGAGCTTATATTCTAAATCACTCTTATACACAACTTCTATATCTTAAAAAAAAAACTCTTACCTTCTGTCTTAAAGTTAAAACTAAGTATCAGTTCCAATGCAGAAGAGTGGTAAAGCCTAGGCAATGGGGATTAAGTGACTTGCCCAGGGTCACATAGCTAGGAAGTATCTGAGGCCAGATTTGAACCTAGGACCTCCCATCTCTGGGCCTGAGTTTCAATCCACTGAGCCACCCAGCTGCCCCCACTTTCCATGTCTTTTTTTTAACCCTTACCTTCTGTCTTGAACCAATACTGTGTAATTGGTTCCAAGGTAGAAGAGTGGTCAGGGCTAGGCAATGGAGATTAAGTGACTTGCCCACAGTCACACATCTGAGAAGTGTCTGATATCATATTTGAACCCAGGACCTCCCATCTCTAGGCATGGCTTTCAATCCACTGAGCTACCCAGCTGCCCCCTCCATGGTTTTTTTGTTTTGTTTTGTTTGTTTGTTTGTTTGTTTTGTCATAGAGACTGAGTGCTGGCTAAGGGGGGTTTCTAGGCTTTTTTTTTTGTCTTTTCATTATAATAGTTGACAACAGTTAATATTTTGGGAAAACAATAGTCTGTGCCAGTTTGTTCTTTTATTCTTTTTTCTTCATTTTTCAACATTAACATGTTTGGCTTCAAAAATGTACATTTGTAGAAATAACTATAAAATGTTCTTTACCAAAGTAAAGATTCTAGAGTTCATCGTTCATCTTTGAGCCATTCTGCTATAACAAAAGTGTCAAATGCTACCCAGGTTACAACTTTAGTGATTTGTCAATCCAATTACTGAGTTCATAGAATTGGATAAACTTATAACTAAATTTGAAGGAACCAGATTTAAACTCTTGTGGGAAATACTGAGATTAGAAGTAGGAATGTAACTAAAATTAGAATAGCAGCAGTTGTTGGAAGGACTGACAGAAGGAACTTTTCATCAAATATTGGTTTGGGTGGATTCTCTATAGATCTTAGATGTCACAGATAAACCCCAGAGCCATTTCCTAATAGATAAGTACTCAAGGATAGGAAGAGTTTTCAACAGTGACAATGTGAAGGATCATAATCTGTGCAGTGGAACTTTGGTGCTTGTCATTAATTTGTTCCAAAATGCAAGTTGAATACCAAAAAGGTGGAGTATCAAATGAATTTTCTCATGAGGAAGAATGCAAATTGGATGAATCCATGCTGAAAACCCAGATTTTAGAAAGTATTCTTTGCATTAAGGGAGTTTATTTTACGACATAGATCTTAATAATTCAGACATAAATAAAAGACAAGAGATAAAATAATTTTAATTGAACTTTACCTTTATTAAGAAGCCTTCCTGGCCCAAGGGCATGGTGGGGAGGGGAGATGTTATTGTCTGGGAGAGGAGATCCCTTTCATAATATCTGAGGCTTTCTCTTTTTTGTCCCTTATCACCACTGAACCCTGCTTGAGATTCACCAGATCTTAGCCTCACAAGAAATGGTGTTTGTTTTTGTCTGGGTTTCAAAATCCCTCTAAAGTGGGAAATGGCCCGCTCATTTAACAAGTTTACAATTCTGCTTGTTAATGCTTTATCAGGGTGATATTTTTTAACAAAGTTTTGTACTTCCACCCATTTTCTTGATTAACGAAGGGGGAACATCCTCCTTTGGCTCCTCCTCATCTGAAGAAAACTTTTGCCCCCCACTGGCTCTTGCTGCTCCCTCTGAAGTTCCTGCAGCATCTCAGACTTGAGCTCTTCTTTATGCTCCTGCACAAACACGTGATCCTTTGTTTCAGCTGAAGCAGCCATATGCTTCTCAAGATCTCCACGCCAACAAGTTCTAGCAAGTGTGCCAAATGCCGAACAAGCTTCGTATACTGTGACAACTTTGTCTTGTCAAAATTCATTGGATACCAATTGGACAAGTTCTGAAACTGTACCAAGCCTTGGCTGTATTTTTTTTTTAAAAGAAGGAAGAACAAAGTGTCCACAATTCTAATCTTAAGAGAAATAAATGGCTCCAGCGATAGAGCTTAGACTTGTGCTTTAACTGATAGGAGCATCTCCCAGAGGAGAATGTCCTGTACCAATGCAAGTCAGTCAAAATCACTCAGTAAATACGCATGAAGTATCTTTAACTTATTTTTCAATTATATGTAGAAATCATTTTTGATCATTGTTTTCTGACATTTTGCAATTCAGACTCTCTCTCTCCCTCCTCCCCACTTCTCTAAGATGGAAAATAATCAGATCTAGGTTGTACCAGTGCCTTGATACATGTTGCCATTTAAGTGTTGGAAGTATTAAGAATTTAAGGGCAACTAGGTAGCATAGTGTGAAAAGCCTGACGTCAAGAGGACATGGGTTCAAATCTGATGTTAGACACTTACTGGCTGTGTGACCCTGGGTAAGTCATAACCCCAAATGCCTGGCCTTCACCATTCTTCTGCCTCAGAACCAATGCTTAGTATAGATTCTAAGACAGAAGGTAAGAGTTTTTAAAAAAAGAAATTGGCAAATGCCAGGAACTGAAGCTAAGTATTAGGGATGCAAAGAAAGACATTTTCCTCTTCAACTTTTCATCTTAGAGAGCCAAGTGATTAATAAGAACTTTTTTATTTGATCATTCAGTTAAAAAAGGATTTATTAACCACTTAACCATTTCCTAGGCATAAATTTAAGACAGTCTTTGACATCTATTAGTTTAGTTTCCATAAGCAATGAGGAAGTCAGTGACAGAAAAAAAGATAACAAAATATTTGTAGTAGCATTTTTTTTTTTTGGTGTGGTAGGAAAAAAAACTCTGAAAAGAAAATGAGTGCCCATTAAGTGGGAAATGGGTAGAAAGATTTTGGTATCAATGTGATGGAATCTTAGCATGCCTTCAGAAATAAGTTGCATGTGGAATTCAAAGAAATGTGAGAAGAACTTTTTGAAATGATGCAGAGAGAAGGAAATGGAACTAAAAAGATAAAATGCTCCATGGTTACAATCATGCACATGAAGGCAGCACTTAGACAGCTGAACATTGATTTCAGAGAACAGATGGTGAAATCCACCTTCCTTTTCCCAAAGAGTTGTGGGAAACTCTGGGTGGAGAGTATAGTATATTCTGTCCCACATGGCTATTTTGTCAGTTTCTTCCCCTTATTTGTTTTTCATCATTACTGAGAAGAGTTCAATAGGAAGGAGAAATTATTGTAATTGGAGAAACAAGATCAACTTTAAAGAGGGGAAGTTGAGAAAAGGTTGTACTAACATCAATTGCATGCCATATATTCCCAATTATATTAGCCTTCTATGGTATTGTTTGGTTTTTTCCTTCACTAAACTGATGCTCCAGGGTAATAGACAGCTGATTTAGAGGCTTCCATATCCATAAATAGTTTTTCTTCTTCTTTTGAATGCTAAAATAGAATAGTTTCCTTCTTTTTGAGGGTTATTTAGTAGTCGTCATGATTAGTCCTCCTCCCCAGCACTTTTTCTGTGTCATACAGATTATTCCTTAGAAAGCAAAGAATGAAGGACCTCATCACCAACAGACTGACCCCTTCCTGAGGCATTCTTTGGTTGTGACAATCTATGAAACAAAGAAAAATGCAGAGTCCCTCGATTTCATGTGATCTCTTTCCAGTTCTGCATTGGTGTTAGCAAAGTACTGGAAAATAGGGCAGAAGATGCTGAGAATCACCCAGTCTTTAGACGTTTTATAAACATTAACTTGGCTCTTGGAGCTCTAAATATAAGATCCGTGCCCAGTGACCAGAGAACAGACATACTACCAGAGCTGCTGTATCATGTCAATCTTGACATTTGATTATGAAGGGAACCAGAAGATGAAAGGACATTGCAGCCAAAAGGAATGATGACTCGGATTCTCCTTGGAGGGGAAAGTTAAAGAGTTGGCAGAATTATCTTTTATCATGCTTCCAAAGACAAGAAGAAACACCAAGTCTATGGACAGTTGATTACCTCATCTTGCAAGGCTGATGATAAGCATGTGAAAGGAGAGCGCCATGAAGCAAAATGCAGCTGATCCATTAACATCTGTGGTTGAAGAGGGGAAGAAAGAGACATTCTATGAAGAACTCAAGAAAACTCTCAACATTTAATCAACATATTCTTTAATACTTCATGACTCGAGTGTAAAGGTGTCATGAGGAAGAACAGAGGAACAAATGTGTTGAAGAATAGGGTTCAGGAACAAGAAATAAGAGCACTTAAGCTTCCTCTATGTTGTCTCATGTGTGTGTGTCTGTCTGCCTGTCTCTCCTCTCTACACAATGTATTTACATGTTTTTATATATACATACATATATTCACATGTGTGCTCCATGTGTATCTAAATGAATATGCGGTTTATTCTGCCTATATCTATTTGGAATATGTAGGCATTCTATATTTTACTCATATTTGTTAAACTCATTTAACATATATGTGTTACAGAAATATATACTACATGTATAATATACTGCATGTCCTAAGTGGCTCTGAAAGAGAACAAGTCCTCCAGGTGTTCTTACATGTGGATAACTGCCCTGATCATATCAAGCCCTAGAACAGCATTGGCAAATGTTTTTGAGTTGGTGTGCCCAAACGGCAACTTCAAGCTGCCTATGAGCTTCCTGCATTATCCCAGAGAGTGGAGGGAGGAAGTGCTCACTTTGGACAACTGGGCAGAGAGACAGAGCATACAAAAATGTCCTCAGTTTCTGGGAAGAGGGGAGACAAAATAGTTTCCCTCCCCGTGCTAGCCTTGCACACATGCCAATACTTCACCAGTGCTGCCTTAGAACATTGCAGAGCCTCATGGAATGAATCCATAAGCACTCAAAAACATACACATGGGAAAAACCAAGGGGATGAACAATGCCTATTGTCCAGATTATGAATAACTATAGAGCTTATTCATTAGTATGTAGATGAATACATACATGTATAGTCACTAGAAAGATAGAGCTAATTGATGTAGTGGTTATCTCACTATCTAGATAGATAATACATAGATATATTATATAAAATTAAAATTAATCTCAAATAATTTAAAGTATATTTTAATTGATTTATTAATGATCATTAGAAATAAAGGAATAAAAAGGTAATAAAATAAAACCACGTGCCCATGGCTAATCTACTATTCAAAACCCCTACTTACCACCATAGTCGCAACTCAGGAAGCAAAGAGAGCAAAACCAGGAACCTCACCCAATATATCTCTCTCTCTACATCACCATGTAATGACAGGAAGTCAGTGGGCTCCTGGGAAATGCAGTTTTTAGGGTAACATATTTCCAATTACACAGTTATAACATACACATATATACCTTGTCAATAGATAGGTACAGATTAGAGGTTTAGTAGATATTTAGATAGATAATTTCCCTCTCTGTACATACAGTACATATAGATGGAGAGTTGGGCACAGAATTAAAGGAAGTGGAGAGTGGGCTGGATTTCCTTTGGAAAGTTTCAAAGTTTCTTAAATGACAGCAAATTTCTCTCAGAGACAAAGGGTCACTGATTCTCCTAGTATTGGTATATAACTATAAGACGTGGGACACGTGTTCAATTTAGTTAATTCCAAATAATTAAAGTTGAATATCACTCAATAAACTCTGGCCACACCAAGGTCTCAAAATATAAAAAATAAGGAACTAACAAAAGAATCAAGTACAGGATGTCACTGCAGAATTTTGTGTTGGGAAAACAAGCGGGCTGCTCATATGACAGGAGCAGGAGAAAAGCAGCGGGCAGCCCTGTGGCATCCCTGTGAGGTCAGGAGGATAGACCCTATATGGCAAACATGTGGGAGGAAATATACAAGAATCACACAGAATGGATGGGCCTGGATGGCCTGTGGACCATACTATTGGTGGGAACAAGCACATTGATGAATCCAAGATCCAGTGTCACATCTAAGCAGTAATGATGGTGATAGACTATAAGATTCTTAGTAGCAAAAATCATGCCTTTGAGTAATAGGATCCTTGATCTAGAATTGAAAGGGACCTCAGAGACCATCTTGTTCATTCTCCTCATTTTAAAGATTAAAAAACAGATCCAGAGAAATTAAAGATAACTAAGAAATACTTAGCTTTGTGACAGCATCGGGATTTGAACCCAGGTCCTGACATCCCAAATCAAGTTCTTTTTCCACTGACCCATCCTCCCTCTTTTATCTATCTCTCTATCTATTCCCAGTATCCAACATAGTGATCTACAAATGGCAGGGACACCACAATATTTGTTTACCTAAATTGAATGAGCTTTGTCCATCTCTCCTTATGAGATGAGGTACCATGTGGTTATCTGGTACATACATAGACAGTGTTTTGGAAGCTGTTAGCAATTATGTCCCTTAAAATAATAAATTCCACACTGGGATACTAGCTTTCTTTCTTTCTTTTTTCCCATTCAAAGCAGCTGGAAGCTAAAAATATCCACATTTTTAAGAGCCCCAAGTTGTGTTAATGTTACCATCACCATGAGGAATCACTTGGTGGCCTTTGGTCTTATTGACTTTGTAAAGCCCAGGACCAGGCAGAGACCCTTCACACCAGGCAGGCCTCCTGAGGGCTGTCTGCTCTTATAAGGAGGGACATGGTGGCATATTCCTATTGTTAGCATAACCTGGAAAAGCCATCCAGAGGCCCCACAGAGCTGCCTTCTCCTTGGGGCCACCAGCCTGTGGTTTATTATTCCAGATGATCAACCACACCATCCCAAAGAGTTCAAAGTCAGGCAGACCCCTAATTGTCCAACAGGCAGGAAAACAGTCTTCTGATTTCCTAGAGAAAAGAAATGGAATGGCAAAGGACATGCTTTTTGTCTCTCTCCTGGAGAGAGAGCTGGAGGTGGGGAGATGGGGAAAAGGTTAAAGTAGAGATAGAGATAGAGGACCACCTAGATTTCTGGAGTTTCCACTGTGACCTGTGGGACCCTAGGTAAATAATTTTGCTTTTCTACTCTCCATTCAGAAATCTGTAAGATGAGTTGGTTAGAAATCATATACAAAAGAAATCAAAGGACACAAAAAGTAAGAGAAGCAAAGGACCTCAGAATGCTAGAAGAAAGAATAGTAGAATATAACATGTCAGAAGATAGACTATAAGGGCTTTTCCAGTTCTGGCCATGTTCGAAACATTCTACATTCTCTGTTCTAAGGCTCCAGCCAGCTCTGACATTCTCTATACAAAGGTTCTTCCCATATATTCATGTATGTATATGTGTGTGGGGGGGAGTTCTATACACACAATATGTGAATTTTCTTTTATAAAATAGACTAGACCATTTCTATATAATCCCTTCTAGAACTAATGTCTTGTAAGAAGTCATTCTCCCTCTTTTCCATCTGCCGTAAAATATGTACAGGATTTCGTATGGAAAGAGGCAAACATTATCCCCCTCAAATGAGGGACAAGAGTGAGGACAGAGTCCTAAGGGCCATGTTGCTATCTAAGCTGAGGAGCAGAGGGGGTCCTGGGGCAGTAACTGAGCTGTCATCTAGGTGGATATGAGGAAAATATTGAATCAGCTTGGGGAATTGATGTCTGCTTGCCATATGGAGTCTGGGAGCTGTCCTCCACAATGGACAGTTCTGAAGACAAGGGGCTGCCCTTCCCTAGAGACACCGGCCATTTACTGGGATGCTAGCAACAGTGAAGACTCATGTGTACCCCAGAGATGCTGACCATTCAGAGAACCCTTCAAATCCACTTAGTGTGGGCTTTTGATGGAGACCCATACTATGAATTACAGGAACGGTACTAGATCTTGAAGGAAGGAGATCTAGTTAGCAAGGTGGGGCCATTTCTAATTACTCCCTGGTTATCTTACCTATAATAAACTTGTTCAAGTGTAATGTTTTGTCAGTCTTGAGTCTTGCATGGGGAGAAGAAAACATGAGCCAAGGAAGAAGATTACGTAAACAAAACCCTCATTTTATTTTTTCAATGTTCCCTAGATAGAAACTAGAATGTAAAAAAAAAAAGTCTCCAGAGAAAGAAAAACTCTTAAGAATGACCATGATCCATGTGAACCCAGACCTGGAATTCCCAGCTATGTATTGCAACCCTTTTTCATTCTACTGTCAGTCAAAAAGCTCTCTAGCTAGCGAACTCTTATCTTTGGGACCAAGAGACGGCAGATATGCAGTAGGATAGAGGGAAAGTTTCTGAATTTTTTATGTACATTTTTCAACTCTTCTCACCCCTACACAGTTCAAAGGCACATGAAGATACCCTCCTCAGAGATACTCATCCAAGAACTACTCAAGGTAAAATGGCAAAATTGTCAAAGGAACAGAGTCAAAGGATTCTAATCCTAGCTCTTCCATGACTCATTGTATGTTTCCATCAGTGACTCACTCCCTGAGGCTGTTTTTTCTTCTAAAAAATAATTACAGGGGCAGTTAGGTGGCTCAGTGGATGGAGAGCCACGCTGAGAGTTGGGAGGTCCAGGGTTCATATTTGACCTCAGATACTTCCTTGCTGTGTGATTCTGATAAGTCACTTAACCCACGTTGCCTAGCCCTTGCAGCTCTTCTGGAATTCTTGGAATCTATATACAGTATTTTTTAAACCCTTGTCTTACATCTTAGAATCAATACTGAATACATATTTATATTCTTAAAATCACCCTTTTGAGTAATAATAGATCTTGAGGGATTTCCATATTTCCAGAATCTGCTCTTCCTGAAATCAATACTTTGATACCCCTAAAATTGTGTTCCAACATGGGTCACCTTGCATGTACTTGGTCTAATCCAATTATTTTTCTAAACTTTGTTCAAATTTAGACTTTTCTTCCATTAGCAATCTGAGACTACAACATCAATGTTCTAACATGCTTGCTTCACAGTCCCTGATAGTAAAACAAATTTATTATAGTTGCAGATCTTTTCCCTTTTTCTTCTACTTGTGGTCCTTTTATTACCACTATGTAGCTGGAGTCAGAGAGACCTGAGCCAAGTTACTTATCATTTCTGTGTCTCTTTTCCCGTCATCTGAAAGAGGAAGGCTATACTCTTCATGTACTATACAACATCTAAATCGAGGGTTCTTAACTTCTTCTGTGTCTTGGTTTCCTTGCGTAGGCAGGCTGGTGAAGCCCATGGACCCCTTCTCCAAATTATATTTTTAAATTCACAAAATAAAATATATAGGATTAAAAATAAACTCAATTCTATTGAAATATGGTTGTCAATTTTTTTTTTAAGTTTATAGACACCAGATCAAGAACCTCCCCTCTAAATCTATGATGCTCTGATGTTATTTTTGACAGGGATTCAAAGTGATAGATAAGAAGTTTAATCACTTAATCTGAAAAGATCACCAAAGTCAGGTTATAAAGAGCTCTAATTAAAAGAGGTGTCTATATTTTGTTCCAGAGGCAACAGGGAAGACAAGATTGCTTCTTGAGCAAGGGAGGACATGGTAAGAACTAAGCTTTTAGAATACCATTTTTTGGAGTGGGATAGAGTGTAATAGAGGTTATAGAGTTGGTCAACATTCTGGATTTCATAGTTCAAATGAATAAGTAGTAGAGAAGATGTCTTATCTCTCAAATCTAAGAGTGATTTGATTTGATTTCTATTTTCCTGAACTTGTCTTTACTTTATTTTTTAATTAGAGAAATTTTTGAAATTTTTTTTTAATTTAAGTTTTTTGGAAAGGGAGTTTGAATCTTTCCTTATGTATGACACTTGACAAGTCACTAAACCTCTTTATGCCTCAGTTACCTCACTTCTGGGATAAAGGTTTAGACTTGACGTCCTCTAAGAAACACTGGAGCTCTAAATATATGATCTTATAATCTATAATCATTTTTGTCTTTGTTGCATCAGTGCCTAGCACAGTGCCTGATACATAGTAGGTCTTAATATATGTTTGTTGGCATTATTTTCATGTGGTTAGATTCCCATATAAGAGTTTTCCCATCCAAAAAGAATCGATTTCCCTCGATTGAGTGTGGGAGGGTTGGAAAAATAACCCCATGAGCAGCCTCAACACCTTTGCAACAGACTCTATGGCGGATGTGGGCTATGCCATGTTTTTTAATGCCTTCATCTTTCTTCTGTGTTCAAGGGAGCATTGCCTCCACACTGCCCCAACATGCTGGGTGAGCCCAGACTAAACAACGCTCTCCATCATTGTCTTCTGTTGGATTTACCGTGCTCTTATAGTAACTGTTAAAGTCTCTAGAGGACAGTCAATAGGCCCTGGGCCACCTCACCTCATCTTTCGAAGCCACTAAGCTGTCATCTTCCAATCAGCCTTCCCAGAGTACATTTTGGCCAAACCCTCTGCCTCATCCCAGCGGTCAATAATCAGGCACAATTCAACACTTTACCATCCAACTTCTCAGCTCATCCTTCAGCACTGGGGCCTTCGCCAGCTCACCATATCTGCTTCTAAGACAGGAATGCACATTCCCAGAAGGGGTTACTCTGAGAGTGTTGACGATTGCCTCACGACTCCCTCAATTATTTCTCACTAGAAACATTTATGAGGTAACTGTTGGCATCTGGAGATCTTCTAATACTAGCCAACAACTTGTTGAAGGGAAACATCATGAACCCTAAAAAAAAAGACAAGAAAACAAACCCCAGGGAAATGGAAGCTTAGGTTCTTTTCTTCCATTGAGTACTAACTGGTCAAGGTTAGGCAGGACAATGCAAGGGAAAAGATAAAGATAAGGGGCCAAGTAGGGACTCTGTTATTAAGTTGGGTTGGAACTTTAAGACATAGCCTTCTCCTCTCCTGGCCTCACTTTGTTCCTTTATAATTAACATGGTCAACCCAGACTGGCCTACTTGCAGTTCCTCAAACATGGTGCTCCATCTCCCATCTCCATGCCACTGATCTGGTTGTACATTGGGCCTGGAAAGATCTCCCCTTTTACTTCTTCCTTTTAATTTTCTTGGCTTTCTTCAATGCTCACCTCAAAACCTTTTGGGGTCTGCCCAGTGGTTTACATCTTTCTTCTCTCTTCAGATTACTCTCATTGACTTTCAATATATCTTGTTTATACCTCCATATTTACAAATTTTCTCCCCATTAGAATGTAAGCCCAGACAAGGACTGAGTTTTTATTGCTGTTATTTTTGTTGGCTTTTTCACTTTCTCCACATCCCTAGCACCCAGGGCTGCCACCTACTTGATGCTTTACAAATACTGGCAGACTGATTGACTGGAGAACCTCTCAGGGTCCTCCCATCTCTAAAATTCTTCCCAGTTCTAACATTCTCTCTTCTCGAGTCCCTCCTAGCTCTGATGGTCTAGGTTCTAAGGGTCCTTCCAACTCTTACGAGTAAATGAGAGCCACCAGAATGATTATCTCGATGTAGTTACTCGTCCTATAGTCAGTTCATTTACACCTCTTGGGTCAGATGACCAGTGCACAATGGAAATATGGAGTATTTGTCACACGTATAGAAGTGTTTGCGTGTCCTTGTGTACATATTCACAGTCCTTGCCTCCGATGGCTCACCCCGACTCTAGCTGAAAAATCCAGATTCTCAACTTGAAGCCTATTGACTGGCTGAACTCAGTCTTGCTGAGAGGCTAAAAGGGCCCACCAGCATTTTCAAGACCCCCTTCCCTCGTTTGGCTGGGGGTGATGATGGGCTTCCCCTGAAGAAGTATAGTATCTGTCCTAGGAATCTTATTAAAATCACTTAATAAAACTCCTTGCTTTCTTTGGGTCCCAGCTTATTTTTTTTTTAAGACTTCAGGCCAAAAGGCTTGTTTAAATGGTCCTAGTTGTATAATTGGTGTCATTCAGGCATGCCTGTTCCCCACAATAAACCTGAGAAGTTTGGACGTGAGTGACCCTTTTCCAGATGATCAAAGCCCCAGTAGTCACTGCCCTGGCTCATTCCAAGGAGAATATAAACTCCTCGAGGGCAATGACTCTTTCACTTTTGCCTTGGCACCACCCATACCCACGGCTGCTCCTGGTACTCCGTAGGTAATTAATAATTTTTTTCATGACATGAACAATCATTTATAATAGCTACCATATATATTTATATACAATATATACACATACAAACATACACTCTCCATGTATGTATGTGTAGCATATATATAATACTATAGGGCATATAAACTATATTGCATATATACCAAACTGTAGTACAGTATATGGCATATGTATACACTAATATTTATGCATATATGTGCAAATATGTTTTGTTATGCACTTTACAAATATTATTTCATTTGATTGTTATAGCAACTCTGGGAGGCAGGTACTATTATTATTCCCATTTTACAGTTGAGGAAACTGAGGCATTCTGTGGTTAAGAGAGAAAGGGGAGGAAGGGAGAAAGAGTAAGAGGAGAGAGGGAGGGAGGGAGAGAGAGAAAGAAAGAGAGACAGACAGACAGAGAGACAGAGAAGATTCCCTGACTCTGGGAAACCTAAGCTTTTTCTTTTGTGGGGCACTTTCAGGAGAAGGTAGACAAACTCAACGCCTTCAACTTCTGTGGTCCTACAGGCACAGAGATAAAAGGCTACTCAGGACACAAGATGTCTCTGAGCCTCCATTCTACCAAATAAGCACAGGACAAATACAACAGAGCTGCTGACAGGTGTGGCAACCTCTCCATGCAGGAGGCCTTGGCTGAGGACTGGAACATGTCAGATATTTAGGAATCCTGACAAAGAGTAAAACAGAGATGAAAAATGATCCCATTTCAAATGTTTGACAATTCAAACAATGAGGAAAAAACTAGCCTTTGGAGATCTGGCTTCTATGATCCTGTGATCTCAGTATTCCACAGCTCTTTTTCAAACTTTAATCCTCCTTCCTTTTTTCTTTCTTTCCTTCCTTTCTCTTTTTTTGTCCTTTTATTCCTTCCTTCCACTTTTTAATTTCTTTTATCCTTCTTTCACCTTTTCCTTCCCCCATTCCATGGTTTTCTTTTTCCTCTTCTTTCATACCTTCCTGGCTCTCTTCCTTATTTCTTTCCTTCCTCCTTTCTGCCTCCCCTCCCTTCCATCCCTTTCTTTCCTTCTTGGCTCCCTCCCTTCCATCTCTTTCCTATCTCCTTATTGACCACCTTCCTTCTTTCCCTCCTTCCTCCCTTCTCTTTTTCACAAATTTGGCAACTATGCCATTATCCAAGTCATTGATTTCTAAAATCTTGAAAAGCACAGGGAAAAAGTCAAATCTGGGAAGCACAGCCCAGGAGACCTCCTCTTTCCAAACTGGCATTGAGTCATTAATAATTAATCCTTGGGTTTGGTCATTCATCCTTTCCTGAATCCATCAGCCTCCCTAACTAGACCCTAAGTATAGCATGAGAGATTTTGTCAGACACTAACTAAATTTAAGTAAATAATATGTCATAAGGGACAGTATGGCAAATTTAATAGAGAGCAGAATTTGAAATCAGAAGACCTGAGTTCAAGTTCTATTTCTGACATGTTGGCTCTTCTCTCTAAGACCATCAGTTACAGAGAATGGGATACCCTACACTAGTAGAATTTCCTTACCTAGAAGTTCTCCAAGCCAATGAAGTCACCCTAACCCCTAGACCTAGCCCCATGGCTACTGAATGTAACTCATGTTCTAATCTAGCAATCCAGTCAATAAAGAAAATGAGCTTAGTCTGCTTTTGGTGAAGCTAAGAGTGTATCTCTTTGTGATCATCATTTCCTTTTCTAGATTATCACTCTCCAGTCTACTTTAACAAAGTAATCTCAAATTCTTCTAGGAACTGAAGTTGACTTCACTGCCCTATAGAAACTCCTTTCTTGTCCTTTATTTCTTAATAGTTCGTTTGCCCTACTTCTCCCCTTCTTCACAATCTTTCAGAGATCACATACCGTGACTCAACTTTTTTATCTGCCAGCTCTTGCTTATCTGATCCTGATGGAATGAACTCATCAAGGGAAACCCTCCTGAAATTCTCTCTAAAACTCCATCTAGTTCTCAAAATTCTGGCTGCATATTGCCAAAAAGTCAAGATCTTGTTCGTGTTTAATCTTAAAAGGAAGCAATTAGGTGACATGATGGACAGAAGGACAGACTTGGAGTCAAAGACACTTGAGTATAGAATCCTGCCTCAGTCACCTGAGCTGTATAATCCTGGCCAAGTCCTTTATCTTCTCTCAGTCTCAGTTTCCTCATATGCAAAATGAGGATGATAATACCTATAGGATCTCAGATAAGGAGATGCAAACTTTCCATACTACAGAGAAGCCAAGTTTTACATTTATATCCACATGTATGGTGTTTCTCCCTAGTAAAGGATCAGCTTCTTGAGGGCAGGGGCTGTTTATTTCTGTCCTTGGATGGTCAATGCCCTTGGGATTAGCACATACTAGGTACTTTTCAGTGCTTTTAATGAATGGAATTGTTATGATATGTATTTTCAGCCATTTTAAGCCAGTTGTACAGAAAAGGACTTTAAATGAATCCTTCTTGACCATGGAAAGCAAAGCTGGGAACAATGGCTGGATGTGCTGAGAGACCTAGGTTTGATGTGAAGAAAACCAGCCATCTGAGGTGTGTCTAAGAGTGGAATGATCTATCTCCAGAGTCCTGGGATGCCCATCCCAGGATGTCTCCCTGCAGAGGCTGGATGGCTGGGCATCCGTCATGCTGGAGAAGGGATACTTATTCATATATGGGCGATCTCTCAGGCTCCTTCCAACTCCAAGTTTCTCTGATTCTGGATTCTTACTTGAATAAGACAGGTTTGTTTGTTTTTTAATTTTTCGTAACCAATTTTCTCTCTTCTAGGAGATAACTGTGAATATAAATATTATCGCTTCCTTCCTCAAGGATTTTTGTGAGAAAAGATAACTTTTATTTGTTAGAACCATGGAAAAAGTGCTGGATTTGGAGTTAACCTATAAGCATGGGGGGATATACCTACTATGTGCTGGGCACTGGAGATACAAATACAAAGATTGAAACAATCCCTGCTCCCCAAAGTTAGGGGACCTGGGCTTGAATATGGGCTGCATGACCTTAGAGAATTCACTTGCTTTCTTAGATCTTGCCTTTTTCTTCTGTCAAATGAGAAGTTCTAACCCAGGAGTCTCTAAGGTCTCATCAAGCAGGACATCTTTCATCTAAGGTTCCTCATATGCCCTCATTAGATTGAAAGAGGATATCTGTGTGTGGTATTCTGAACTCATTTGAGTTCTTAATTTAAAAATATTAAATTGTCTTCTAGTATTTATTACCTCTGAGAGTGACAGAGATGAAGATGAAAAAGTTAGGGATAGAGAAAGAGAGTGCAAAACACAAAGAAAACAGGAGCTAGATAAAGAGAGAGTCAGAGACAAAAAAGAAACAAGTAGAGAGAAGAATGTAGGAATGGAGAGGAGAACAGCATTTGTTAAGCACCTATTTTGGGCCAGGTACTGTGTCACATGTTTGACAAATATCACATTTGAGGAGGGAGAGATGACAAGGGGAAGGGACAACAAGACACCCTCTGCATGGAGAAAGGAGCCATTCGTGTACATTCAGGCACAGGAGGGTGATGCTTTGGTCCCTCAGAGAAACTTGCCCTTGGTAGCCAAGCTGACCATGTCATTGTTTCTCCCTGAGTTTCCAGAAATGAGTCATTCCCATCCATATGGCTGTTTTGGACACGAGGCAGATCGAATTGTAAGCATCTCCCAGGAATGAGCCAACTTTTCCACTGCAATCAACGGTCATTAGCAGAGGATGTGAATCATTAGAGATCTTGGAGGCCAGCACATGTTTGCATGGCTTGCAATCTGCACATTCTCTCCTTCATTCCCCTGACCAAATTTCTGACATCAGGAGTGTATGAAGTGGTCGTGAGCAAACATGTACCAGTGCCCCAGGGGGCCCATTCAAGCCTAGAAAACATTTTGGCAGATAGGTTTTCTGGGGAAAGATGCTGATGATGCTCCCCTCATGGGAGACCTGTCAGGAGCCTGCCCAAGTAGGCAAATCATTGTCAGAGTCATCTTGATAGTTTGAGACTTAGTGTGAAGGGGAAGAAGGATTAGCCTTGGAGTCGGGAAGACCTTGGATTCAGATCCTACCTCAACCCCTGTTTTTATGTGGAAACTGAGGCTTAGTGGGTGAGGTGATTTGCCCAAGCTTATAAAAATAGCAAATGGCAGATTGAAGATTTGAACTTAGGTGCCATGTCTCCAGATTCACTGCTTGTTACACTACAGTACCAGAGGAGACACCATGGTAACTCCACAGATGTACATCAATAAGGGGAGTTCCCACAAGGGGAGGTCCTCACATACATTGCATTATAAGGAAGGGCTTTAGAGTCCCTCTCATCCAACTTCCTCATATTATAGATGAGTAAATTGAGATCTGGAGAAGTCATTTAGTTGTTAAGTATTTTACTTGGCTTTTGGACCCAGGTCACCCTGACTGCAAATACAGTGCTTTGTTAACCATGCCATGATCCTCCAAGGACAGACCTCCATTATTGGGCCTGACCACTTGGAAATTAACCAGCATGGAAGGACTTGACACGGTTAGGATCAATTGACTGAGCCTCTAAGTCTCTAGGATCATATTCACCCCATGTGATGAGACACACAGAAGTAGATATTAGATAATCCCTATGAGCCATTTGAGCTCTAAATCCAATTGCCCCTTTTCTTCAGCTTTTCTAGCCCCTCTTTTACCTAATGAAGACATTAAGGTTCCAGAAGGGGAAGGAGCTGAATGCATGGCATATTGAAAAGAACACAGCATTAAGATTCCTTAGCACAATAGAGAGTCCATCTCATTGTCCTTTTCTCTAGTCTAGTTGGACCTGGTTCTGTTCTGGGTGCATCTTTTTTGGAAGGACACTGATAGGATGGAAAGCATACAAAGAAGAACAACCCAAATGATGAAGAGTTCTAAGATCATTTCATATATGAATCAGCTGAAGGAACTGAGCACATTTATCCGAGAAAAAGAAGGGTCAAAATTACTGAATAGCTATTATCAGATTTAATCCCTCTTCTGTGTGACTTTTAAATACTTAATATTTAAAATACTGTGTGTATTTTAAATACTTGAACTTCTTGGACCCAAAGGGCAGACCTAGGAACAATGGGAAGAAATGGCAATAAGGCTGTTATTAAAAAAAAAATTCTAACAACTCTCTAAAATGACTAGTTGAGAAGAAAATAGCAACATGCATCAGTAAAGGGGGTTTCCTCATACAGGAAGTTCCCCATGTCAACAACATATCCCAGTCTCTTTCCAACTTGGGGAATAGGTCCATGAAAATATCATCGTGAGGGGACTCAGGAGACTTGGGTTAGCTTTTGACTAAGCTCTGCTACTCACTTGCGGTATCACCTTGAGCAATCCTATTTTCCCTGAGATCTTCAAATAAAGGCTGAATAGCCACTTCTCAGGAAGATACATAGAAAGAGGAAATCGGAGTTCAGGTATTTTCTGGTCTAACCACTGAAGTTCCTTCCAATTCAGAGATTCTGTGACTTCCCTTAATGCTTCAGTTTATTCATCTATAAAATGAGGGAGGAGGGACTAGATAAGCTCTTAAGCCCCTCCCAACTCTGATATTCTATGATTCTCTGTAATCTGTATCTAGGTAGTGATGACTCTACAGGTACCTAAAATCTTGTTAAATTTCCCAGATCTTTAAGCTAGTTGTCCTGACACCTTTATTAGAGGGGCAAATGATTGTTGGATCTGCAGTCAGAAAAAAACTTGTACCCAAACTTCAATTAACATTTGGTAATCATCTGATCACCAGCAGACCACTTAACCATACTAAGCCTCAGCTTCTTCATCTGTAGAATGGGAAATGAGTCTCAAACCAAATGATGTGTGTGCTTTGTAGTCCTTCAAGAGTTACATATTTGTCATTTACTAACATGATGGTTTCTTTCCTCCTCTGAGTGACCTAGGCTTCGATGCCAGGACCATCTCATCATTGACTTCATTCTCTGACACGTCAAGGGGATGACAAAGAGATCAATTCACCCATAAGGCATGTGCTGGGTGATGGGTGGAGCACATCTTTGGCCATTGATATTTAGCCTGGAGAAGAGAAGGCTCAGGGGGGACATGAGAGCTATCTTCAAGAATCTAGAGGGCCATCACATAGAAAAGGAATTAGAGAGTCATACACTATTTGAGAATTGGGAACGAATTCAGCAGCCACAGAGGCCAGCCCATACCCAGAATGAATCCCTCCTGTAATATAACAAGAAAGTGGTCATGCAGTCTCTGCATGAAAATGTCCAAGGGGGATATTGACCCCTTCTCCACCAGACCATTCCATTTGGATGATGCTCTAATTCTTAGGAAGTGTGTGTTTTGATTTTTCCTGGCATTAATCCTAAATTTCCCTTCTTTGCCACTTCCCCTCATTGACCCTGGCTCTCTTCTGGGGCCAAGCAGAACAAGGCCAAATCCTCCTCCAAATAATAGCCTGACATAAATTGACAATAGATGTATGATGACCCTATTCAGTCTTCTTCTCTCCAGGGTAAGTATGCCTAGTTCCTTCAATCTCTCCTCAAATGGCATGGACTCAAGGCCATTTGCCATCTTAGTTACCCTCCTCCAGACACTCTCCAATGCAGCAGTGCTCTTCTGAAACCACAGACCAAAGAACTGAGAGTAATTGTTCAGATGAGGCCTTACAAGGATAGAATACAATGAGGTTATCACTTTCCTATGCTTGGTAGCTAGCCTAGCCCTTCATAAAGTCCAAGGTCACAATTCCTTCTGTGGCAGTCAGTGCCATAAGCCTCCAATTGAGTTTTCAGTCTACTAAAATCCCTAACTATCATATTTTGTCTTAGAAATGCCTTCCAAATCTTGTACTCATAAGATTGGTTTTTTTGGTATCCAATTGTGACTTTACATTTATTTCTATTGAATTTCATCTTATTAGATGCAGCTGAGTTCTTTAAACCTATAAAAATTATACTTACTTTGTTTGGCCCCAAAAGACAGCTCTGGGAGTGATAGAGGAAATTGAAAAGAAGCCAAGTTAGGCTAGAGGGCAGGGGGGAAAAATCCTAACAACTAGAGCCACCTCAAAGGCAGAGGTGATGTTGTTGATCTTCTTTCCTTGAAAGTCTTCAAGCAATAGCTAGATCATGCCTCAAATGGTAGGTTGTAGTGGAATTATTTTGCTCCCTTCTAATCATGATTCTCAATGTTTTGATTTCCCCACAGCTTTCTCATAGGAATGATTATTCTAGCAGAACTCTTTTTCCACAGTTCCAAATATATAAGCATTGAATGACAATAGCACTTGATTAGCAGGTCCAAATATATAAGTATTGAATGACAATAGCACTTGATTAGCAGGTCCAAATATATAAGCATTGAATGACAATAGCACTTGATTAGCAGGTGAGAACAGGTTCAAATTGAAGATTCTATAAACAAATTCTCTAGACCTCAGTTTTCTCATTTCAAAATGGGGGAAATAATTCCTATATTCTTCATTCTAATGCTGAAGATCAAATGAGACAATGTGAGCCAGTGGAAAGACCAGAATGGTGGAGCATCTCAGAAAACCTGGGTTTTGTGAAGAGCAAATCAAACTTTCTTTGTCTATCAATCAGCAATTTTTAAATTAATCAATCAAAAACTTAAATACCCCTACTTAATACTAAGTAAGAGAGTTCACAGGTCACTTGCTAAAGTGGGTGACAGCTCCAGAGGCCACTGCCCTGCTCCTGGGCAATGCTAGGCAAATTGAAAGACTGTAATTGGTTCCCATAAGGTGGAGGAAAGTATAGAACGTGATGTGGAAAAAGGATTATAAAAGGTCCTGATTTTCCTGTCCAGAGACCTTTACCTTGATTTGGGACCTTAGCTCTTGGACTGCTTCTTAGAGGACTGCACCTGGATCTTCTCCTTTGGACTTCAGTTTTAGAGGACTTCACCTTGGGACTTGGTTTTTAGTCTTCTCCTTTGGAGTTTGTCTTAGGTATGTGAGTAGCTGGCCTTCCTTTCCTGACTTCTGGAGAGATTGGTTCCAGAACTTCCTGTCTTGCCTTTGGAGGAGGCTGTATTGGTGGAACTCTAGCTAAAGACTCCAATGGATGTGGAGAAGTCCCTGTTGGGCTGGGTTTCACTTCACTGGAGAAGGGCTAGTAGGCTTGTTAAAATCTGACTCTTTAGCTACATTTTTCCATTTTCACTCTTTCTACCTTTTTGTAAATAAAGCTACTAAAAGTCATTTTTGACAAGTTATATCTTTAAACCAGTGACCACAATATTACTATAGAATTCTCATATTTAGTCAAAACCCTAAATTTATATTCTTACAGTTTGAATTATAGTCCTGTCACTTAATAGGTATATTATTTTGAATTTTAATCAATTTGAAAGGCATTAGTAAGTGCCTGCTATATGTAAGGCAGTATACTAAGTGATAGAAATAAAAAAGATACAAATGAAAGTATCCCTGCCTTCAAGGATCTTATATTCTATGTGGTGGTTGGAGGGGGAGATAATATATAAATAAATAAGAAAATGCAAAATGTATATAAATAAAACATAAGGTGCTTTACTTTAATCATTTAGTCATTCAGCAAGAACTTAGTAAGTTCTTCTATGTACCAGGCATTGTTTTGAATTGATAAAGAAGACAAACACTCTGTCTCTGCCCTCAGAGAGTTCATATTCTACAAGGTAGTAATAGTAGTCTCTTGGTAACCGAGGATGACGATTGTCTTTGTGCGCTTTCATCTGTGATGTAGATGAGTGTGCACAAAAACACTTGTGCATGAAGATTTAAGTGGAAAAGTCGATGCGCAGAAACAGTCCCACTCTCTTGGTGTTGGAAGCCTGGGTCCAATGGCACAAAAAGTCATTACATCTGGAGACTTCCTCAGCTGCATTGGATGGCCATGTTGTTCTTTGTGCTCCAACACGCCCTGAGCACTCCACAATGCTTTGCTGCGTCGCCCTCTCAGCCGTTGGACCTTCTTATTGGTTTCTTCCATCTGTTCTGCCGAAGCAGTCTTCACATGCTGGGTGAGCAAAGCCCTGGTTCACCAGGGGTCGACGACCCAATGACGAACCTCACAAGGTTTGGCCGGCCTGTTGAAGCCATTGCCCGGGGTGTTGCCGCTGCCACATGCTAGCAGCTACTGGGAGCCACAAGTGAGAGCTGGGTGTCAGGTGAGGGTCATTGGCTGGAGAGCTGCCCTAGAAGGGCACGACAAGCCCTCCATACCAGAGATACTACTCCTCCCTGAGCACCCCATACACCCCATTCTACAAGGAGATACATGTAAATATCTAAGTACATGCAAGTTGGAACATTATCTCAGAGGGTAGGGATTAGCTATATTGGGAGTAACTAGGGAAAGCCTCCTCAAGAAGGGAAGATTTGAGCTTTGCACCTATATTCACATCTTTAGACAGGCACTGTGAGTTTACTTTGAGTTTACTTTAGCTCCTTTCATAGATGACCTAGTCCTCAGATGAAAGCCACACAATGGATGAATGCATTCATCCCCAAAGCCATTGCTGTTTGGTAGAACCTAAGATTTAGGGGAAGGGGGGAGACCTCTGTAAAAACAGGGACATCTTGAAGCCCTGAAGAAGTACAAGTTACTCTTTTAGTAAAAGAGGCATTAGGCTATAAAATCTATCTCTGAATAACTCCCACCTATTCTTCCTAGTTCTGCCCTCTGGAGTCAAGCAAAATAAATCTATGCCTTTACATAATTGAAGGCAAAGGTAATACCTCTCCCCACGCCCCCATTCCTCTCTCCAGACTGACAATCTCTATCATTACTATGACAAATATTTTAATGGCCATTAATTCATTTAACAAGTGCTTTTATATTGTTTTTTTTTTTAGCATATAGTGGATAGGGGTGTATGGGGTGCTCAGGGAGGGGTAATATCTCTGGTATGGAGGGCTTGTTGTGCCCTTCTAGGGCAGCTCTCCAGCCACTGACCCTCACCTGACACCCAGCTCTCACTTGTGGCTCCTAGTAGCTGCTAGCATGCGGCAGCGGCCACACACCAGGCAACGGCTTCGACAGGCCGGCCAAACCTTGTGAGGGTAGCCATCGGGTCGTCGACCCCTGGTGAACCAGGGCTTTGCTCACTCAGCATGTGAAGACTGCTTCGGCGGAACAGATGGAAGAAACCAACAAGAAAGTTCAATGGCTGAGAGGGCGATGCAGCAAGGCACTGTGGAGTGCTTAGGGCATGATGGAGCACAAAAGACAACACGGCCATCCAATGCAGCTGAGGAAGTCTCCAGGTGTAACAACTTTTCGTGCCAATGGACCCAGGCTTCCAACACCGAGAGAGTGGGACTGTCTCTGTGCATCGACTTTTCCACTTAAATCTTCAAGCACAGGTGTCTTTGTGCACAAAAATGCACAAAGACAATCGTCATCCTCGGTTCGAGAGACAACCAACATAGTGGACCCATGTCATAAGATCATCAATCATACTAAAACTAGAAGAGATGGTTGAGTTCATCTAGTAGTTCATCTAGTAAGACTGCCACATTTTTCAGATGAGGAAACTGATTCCTAGAGAAGAAAAATGATCTGTCCACTTTCCATAGCTGGTTTGGAATTAGGAAAGTTGAGCCTGAAAAAGAGGAGGCTTGAACTTGGCTGTTTTCAAGTATTTAAAGGGATTTCATATATAAAAAAGTGATTACATTTAGTCTATTTGATGGAAGGGAAAAGAAAGAGGAACAAGAGAAGTAAGAGAAATCTTTTCTGGTTCTGTGCAGGGAAAAATCTCCTGGGCTAGGAGAAATGTTCCTAAGGGGTATGATCTGCCTTGGGTGACTTCTCCCAGTAGAGTCTGGATTGAAAAGGCATGGGAGGTCATAATCTCACCAGAACATAGATGGATGCAGAGATTGAAGGGACCTTCCACGTTGGCTAGTTTTCCACCCCCCTTAAATGGCATAGAAGTGTTTGTGTTTAAGTGAAGTTTGGATAAGGTATTCTCCAAGGTGCAATAAGTATTTGACATGGTTATTTTCTAACTTTGAATGGAGACTTAGTAGTGAATTGAATTCCTACCTATTGAATCTTCCTGATTGTAATAAAACATACCTATCATCCACATTCCTTTCCCTTGCTCTGTAGACTTTCATTCCACAGGTAAAATCTTTCTATTAACCAATCACCATATGGCTTCAGTGCCTAGGCTTTGCTTCCCCTGGGGAAGGAGAACAATTCAATAATTGTCATGCTAATGCTATATTCACAAGGAGACTTGGGGTGGAAGGAAGGTGTTTGCTGAAGTGGAAGGACCCAGCTGGCAGAGGCATTGCAATTGACAACCTTTGGCATGATGCAAGGGGCACTCACCAGCATGGCTCCCACCAGCAGATAGCCACTCCTGGAGGGAGATGGGCTGGATGCCAAAGAAACAAGGGGAGGGCGCTACTTTAGCCAGTCAGCATGGAGCCGGTCAGTCTGTAGCCAGAATGGGGGATCCTGAAACAATATTCCCATTCCCTGGGTCATGATTATTTGTAGCTCTCCATAATTCTCACCACTGACTTCATTTGCTGGCACATCACAGCAGATGACAAAGGGAATTCACCCAGGAGACCCATGAGGGGTGATGGGTGGAGTACATCTGAAACTGCTGGCTCTGAAATTGGCAAAAGCCCAGCTTTTCTTCTGAGGGGAGCTACATTAAAAAAGGGGATTCTGCGTAGAATAGGCATGCACTTGTCAGGAAGGATGTGGGGGTCCCACACTCCAATAACCAATGCAAAAATAAGATTTTTTTTACAAAGCTCCTTAAGAGTGACAAAGCATTTGACATAAATAACCTCCTTAAGTCTAAACAAAATCCTATGAAGTAAGCAGGATATCAGTCATGGCCCCTTTTTGTACAGATGGGGAAAGAGAGGATCAGAATTAAAGTAGCTTTCTGAGATTCTGGGCTTTCTTAAAGACTTGGAGGCACACAGTCAGAGTTAGGATACATTTGATCACAGAATCTGAGTAAGAAGACTTCAGAACCGACCTGGTCCAAATCATAACTAGATAAAAGTTCCCTCTGCAACATATATATGTATACATATATACATATACATACATACATACATATATATATATATATATATATATATATATATATAATTCCTTCAGCCATTATTTGAATGATGGCATCTTCAAGCCTGCATATATACTGATGATAAACTTACTACCCCATTGAGTAGCCCATTCCACTTTTAAACAGTCTTAATTTTTTTTAGGAAGCTTTTCTTTATCTCTGACAAAAGTGTCTCTTAAGACTTCTACCCATTGGTCGTAGTTCTGACCTCTGGGGCCAAGCAGGACAAGGCTAATCCTTCCCCAGGATAGCCTTTTCTAGACTGGAAAATACCTACCATCAACAGGTTCCTTGACTCTTTCATAGGGTAAATATCCTTCTCCCAATCAATGCCCATATGGCTTCAGTTCTTGGTCTTCACCACTCTATTCTCCATTCTGTTTCTTCTTGTGAATGTCCTCAACCTCAGTTCTCCTGATTCCAAATGCCCTTTGTACTCAACCACAGTTACCCCTCTGAAGCAAATCTCATAGTAGAGTAAATGGTGTCTAGACACTATGGTAATTCTGATATTCCCCATAGTAGAGGGAATGGTGACTCTAGACAAGGCTTTGGGCCAACAGCTGTCTTTGACTCCTCACACAGAGGGAGAAGGAGAGATCATACTAGCCAACTATCTCCTCCAAACTGGATCTGTTTTTCTGTCTTTGCCACTAAGCCTAGTTCCCCTACATAATATCTTGGACATCCCTTAGAGCTATGTTAAATGGTGAACTGTTATAATAGATACCTGTTCTCACTTGAAGCTCAGTCTTCTTCCCATTATTCTAAATTAAGCCTCATAGACAGCTATAGAGAAGACCCAAGTTTTAGTCCAAATTCATATTGATTAGTTTTATAACTCTAAGGCAATCATAGAATTCTAGTTCTAGAGCTAGATGGGCCCACAAAGGTCATCTAATCCAACCTCCTCATTTTACAGATAAGGAAACTGAGACTCAAAGAAAGGATGTAACTTGTCCAAGGTAACTTGGACCGAGTCAGACAGTCACCTTATCCAATATTCCCTTTTTCCTCCTGCCCTGAGGAGTAGAAATGTAGGAAACAAACAAAAAAATTAGCTACTGAGAGCTTGGGCAGCATTAAAAAGGGTGGAGTTTCTAGGAGTCAGTAAGTCCTGGTCACTTCCCGCTAGGAAATTAGGTTCAGTCCTGGATATGGCATTTTAAGAAAGGCATGATTAAACTGGAGAGTGCCCAGATGAGGGAAACGATGGTGGTAGAAGGCTTTGAGTTCATGCCATATGAAGCTTCCTGGAAGAAACTGATGATGCTTAGACTGGAGAAGAGAAAATGAAGGAAACAGAGAGGACCATGATAACTGGCATCATTTGAAGTGATGTTATATAGAAGATAGCTTATACAGTTCTCTTCAGAGGTCAGAAACAGGGACAATGGGTAAAAATTTCAAAGAGTTGAATTTAGGCTTGATATCAGGGAAAAACAAATTAAAACCACATTGGGAAAACTAAAAAAAAGTAGTTTGGCAGAAACTAAATGCAGACCAGTGTCTTACACTATTTACCAAGGTAAGCTCAAAATGAATACATGACCTAGGTATTGTTACCCTAAAAAAGAACTACATTTCTCGAGAGCCTACTTACTTCCTGTCATTTTGTACTTCCTGTAGACAGAAGATATTAGCAAATGGGCAGTCCTCTTGGGCCTCTTTCTTGGGATTTCAGCCACCATGGTGATGATGGTAAGTTAAACTCAGGGATTTTAAATGGGCTAATCAACAATGAGCATGTGGTCTTTATGTTGTATCCTCTTTATTCCTTGATTTCTAATGGTCATTAATAAATTTCCAAAAATAATATTTTATTATTGAAATTTAATTTTAACTTTTACAGTGATGGCAACCACTTGGAGAAAAGAATTCTCAATTTTTTAGATATATTTTAAGCCATATTTTTCCTGCCAAGGCTTTTAGCCCACCCCACTCACCCTCTCTTTGGAGCTGCTGCCTTTTTCCCCCTACTTTTTGCCCAGTTGTCCTCCCTACTTACTGGGCTATTTTTAGCTGGGGGACTCTTGGCAAAGAAGAGATAAGCCACTTCTCTCACCCATCTGCTTGAGCCCATATTCCTCAATTCCTTGCTGCTGCCTCTGGCATTACTTTTGCTGATACTTCATGCTCCTGCTTCTGAATCATCCTCTTGATCTCCAGTCCAAGCCCAGTCCCAGTCCCAGCCCCAGTCCTTTTGGGCTGCTGGTAGCTGCCACTGTGTCTTTAGAATCACAAACTAGCTGGTAAAAACCAGGGTGTATTTTCCTTAGGCAATGATTATCCTCCTAACTCCCTGAAATATGAAATATGTATCAGGTGATAATTTTTGGACAATGTATATCATATTACCCGCCTTTTTTGGGAGTAGGGAAGGGTGGGAGTGAGGGAGAGAACATGGATAGCAAAACATCAGAAAATGAATATTAAAAATTGTATCAACCTATAATCTGTAAAAAATTCAAAACTAAAAAAAATGATAATGGGTTCACTCTTCTTAGAGGTCTTTAGACAGAGGTTGGATCACCATTTGTCAAGTATGTTCTTGTAGAAGTTCAGTTTGTGTTGAGATCTGTTAGATTAGATAATCTTAAATTCAGTGATTCTCTGAACACTTGACATCATGAAGCAATCCATCCCATCCCATTCCTTGACTTCACACACACACACACACACACACACACACACACAACTTGGGTTTTATCCCTTCTAAAATGGAGCTCCAAGAATTAGGCACCATATGTAATTCCAGGTCATGGAATGTGATGTTTGGGGGCTTAAAGATAATTCAGTTCAATCTTTTCATTTAACTGATGAGGACAATGAGGCCAAGAGAAAGCAATTCAATTCAAATTAACCAATAAAGGTTATATCATCATTATGTAGGTTCAAAGGGCAAAACTAGGTCAAAGGAAAATGGGGAAGAGTTAGAAAGAGGGCATTTTAAACTTGGTGTAAGAGGAAAAGCTTCCTACTAATTAGAGTTGTCCAAAAGTGGAATAGGCTGCCATGGCAGGCAATGGGCTTTTTCTCATTGAGGTCTATAAATAGAAACTAAATAATGACTTCTTCACTTTTAAATGATATAATGAGAATTCCATTTGGGGTTTGGATTTGACTTTGTTGACCATGAAGGTCCTTTCTACCTCTAGACCTTGAATCCTATGAAACTTTCAAAATGGGCTTAAGTCAAAAAAGTCAATCAGGAAGACCTGGATTTAAGGCTCTCCTCATATTTGCTAGCTGTGTGTGACCCTGGGCAATTTACTTGGTTTTTCAGTGTCCCAGGCAAATCTGTTAAGACTAGGAGCTACTCACCAGGAAATTAGGTTCATAAATTTAGAGCTGGAAGCTTAGAGCTTAGAGGTCATCAGTTCCAACACCTTCATTTTACAAATGGAGAAACTGAAACCCATAGTGATTCACTGACTTGCCCAGGGTCATACAAGTAAAAGGGAACAAAGTCAGAATTTGAAGCAGGTGCCCTAAAACATTCTTTTTTAAGATGGGATCTGAAGGGGGGTGGAGTTTAAGCATTTATATAACACCTACAATGTGCCAGGCACTGTGTTACAGATACTACTAGTTCATTTGATCTTCACAACAATTCTGAGAAGTAGACACTATTGTTATCTCCATTTTACAGTTGAGAAAATTGAGGTAGACAGAAGTTAAGTGACTTGCCTAAAGTCATACAGTAAATGTCCAAGAAAAAACTTGAACTCAAGTCTTCCTAACTCCAGATTTTTTGCTCTGCCCTGTGCTGCCATCTGCCCCTTAGAGAGGAAGAATCAATGATTCCATTATGCCCTTAATTCTGGTCATTGCACTGCCATGCTAACTGAAGATCAAGGTCACAGTAGCTCTTTTAGCTGCCACATCACATGGTGACTCACATATTATTAAAGTTATTAAGTCAATCATGGGGGGGGAGTTATAAACACATAACACATAAACACTCATGAGAGAAGGCTTTAGATGCAGCAAGAAAACAATACTCTCAGTGCTGAAATCATTACATCATTTATTTGCAATCCCTACCATCCTTCTCCAAATACACCCAAGATTCAAAGCTTTGCTCAGAAGCCTCAGATCCTTTGGGGGTGAAGTTTCCATGGCAGATCCCAAGGATGGGAGGAGACAAGTTCACAATGACAACATTTTCTGGATGACATAATATAGGACACTCTTCAGTTGGCCTAGAATAAAGAGACCAAACCAACAACACTAAAGATCTCGTTGACAAGAGTTTGGCCTCAGTTCACGAGAATGCTTCCCCAAAATCTGAGAATGCCTTCTGTCAGTCAAGTCAGCATGATTTGATGGAAATAGCCCGGAATCAAAAGTCAGGAGCCCCATGTTTGTATTCTAGCTGAGTCAATAAAAGCAGGACATTTTCTTCTCCAACTCAGTTTGCTCATCTGTAAACTGAGGATGATAATACAAGTGCTATCTACTACCTACCTATGTGCTACCTATCTCCCTGTTGTATGCAAAGGACATTGTAACTTTTCAGCATGATAAAATGAGAGCTAGACTTTTTGTTCCATCAGTTCCCATGAGTTAGATTATCATCTGTATTTAGATAATCCTCAGATCTCTATTTCCAGTCCCAGTCTCTAAGCCTAGTTCCAGACCCATATCACCAACTGTCTTTTGGAGACTTCCAATTGGATACCCTTAGACAACTGAAAGTTAACAGGCCCAAAGCAAAACTCACTATTTCCCCCTAAAAACATTTCCTTCTTATGAACTCCCTTACTCTTATTGAGAGTACCATCATTCTCCCAGTTATACACATTTTCATCTTTTTGAAATCATCTTCAACTCCTCACTCTCACTCATCCCCACACATGAAAGGAAAAATAATAACTAACATTTATATGGTGTTTAAAGTTTGGAAAAGTTCTTTACTTATACCTCATTCAATATTTACAACTCTTGAAGATGGTGCTATTAATATTTCCATTTTACAGATGAGAAAACCAAGATTGATAGAAATGACTTGCCCCTCATCATAGCTATCCAATGAGTTGCTGTTCCTTTTCAATTTTACCTCTTTGATTTTGTTGTTGTGTGGTTGTTTTTAGTCATATACAATTCTTGGTGACCCTCCTTTTTTTAGCTTTTGTTGGCAAAGATATTGGAGTCATTTGCCATTTCATTCTCCAGCTCATTTAACAAATGAGAAAACTGAGGCAAACAGGGTTAAGTGACTTGGCCAGGGTCACACAGTTAATAAGTGTCTGAGGCCAGATTTGAACTCAGGAAGATGAGTCTTCTTGATTCCAGGATCAACATTCTGTCCACTGTGCTGCCTCGGTGCCCCTCTAAGTTTCTATGCAGCTCAGGAATTCTGTTTTAGGATGCTATAGAGAAATTGATAGGGGGATGAGAAGAGGTTTATAAACAAGGGGGGCATTTGGAGGCCTCAGAAACATTACTTTGCCCTTTGGCAAGTGACAGGAGGATCCTGGCAAAGAGCAAAAGAAGAGTGGGGAACTAAAGTTCTGATCAATGATGACACTGGGCATGCATCTGACGGGAAAATTGTGTCACCTAGCTAGAGTTGGATGGAATGAAAGATGGAAAAATTGATGGGAGAGATGGGAAGAAAATATAAAAAGTTTAAAGGACATCATTTATTCCCACCCTGCACTTATAAAAACAAAGACTCAGCTCTAGAAGGTACTTTATGGATCTCTTAATCCAATTCTTTAATTTATTTACAAAGGAGAAAACTGAGACCTAAAAAGGCAATCAACTTTTACAAGATCACATAGCCAACTAGGAGTTGGATTATTATTTCAGACTCTAATTCCTAATAAAATGCTCTTATGGTCCGGAAGTCAGTCATTTATTAAGCCTTTATTAAGCTCTAACTATGTGTCTAGGAGAAGCTAGGTGACCAGGTGGGTAGAGTACCCAACCTAGAGTCAGGAAGACTCCTCTTCACAAATTCAAATCTAGCCTCAGACACTTCCTAACTCCATGACCTTGGGTAAGTCATTTAACCCTGTTTTCCTCAGTTTCTTCATCTGTCACATGAGCTGGGGATACTCTAATATCTTTGCCAAGAAAATCCCCAATAGGGTCACAACTGAAATGATTGAATGAATGTATATTCCAAAACTAGGTGCTAGAAATGCAATGCGAGGGGAAATCATTCCCTGTCCTCATGGAGCTCACATTCTAATGGTTGAGACAGCATGCAAATACATGATACTTATAGAGTAAATGGAAGAAAATTATCACTTGTGACCAGAACCCTTTTGGTACTTGAGAACGTTTTTCATGAGCCTCCCTCACCTTTTTCCTCCAGACTGAAGACTAAGATTGCTAATTAGTTGTCTTTCCCTTTACTCCGCACCTCTTCACCCAGATGATGTTATGTTTTAACTGCCTTAAAAGATCTTTCAAGAGGAAAAAGCTCAGAATCACCAAATCCAAGAATTTCAGTCTTCAAACACACCTTCCCTTAGTGGCAGTGTCTGATTACTACTTGAAAAGGAATCCCACCCTATAGCATTCCCGACAAGGAGTCATTCAGCCCTTGCTTGGAAGCCTCCAGTAACAGGGAGCCACTATCCTACGAGGCAACCCATTCCATTTCACGTTGGGGTAGTTATAAGGTTAGGATTTGTTTTGTTCTGAGTCTTAAATTTGTCTTGAAGTAACTTTTATGTAATGCTCCGAGCTCTTGTTGTCTGGGGCCAAACAAAGCAAACCTAATCCTTCTTCCATTTGATAGGTTGTCAAGTATTTGAAGAGAGCTATCATGTCTCCCTTGAGTCTTCTCCTCTCCAGGCAAGCAATATGTGCCCCACCCTCTACCCAATTTGTACCTTATGGGTACTCTGATGTCTCTATTATCCAAGCTGAACTGCCAGAAAATTATGTCAGTGATGAGTCTCTCCTGACATCTCAGTCTGCCTACAGGCCACAAATGGGTTCTGGGAAGGAAAGAAGTCATCATAATAGCAATGGAAATTTCTATCACTTTTTAGTATTTGACTTGAGCCTCTTACTCTGCTTCTAGCATAAGCCCTGAAACTCTCGTGGAGTTTCAACCCCATCAAATGCTGACCAACTGTTATTTACGGGGCAGGCAAGTAATCAGCCTAGCTGAAGCAAGTAGGCAGTCCGCAACAGAGAGCAGGAGGTAGCATGTGTTGGGTCAATTCCCACTACTATCACTGCCGCCTTAACCATCATTTATCTCCCCCTAGACTCTGATGGAGATGACCCAGGCCCTTAAGTGGCAGTACCCTTTGAATCCAACTCCCCCAGCTACCATCAAAGGGAGAAATCGCTATGGAGAAGGGTCCCACTTACTTACCATCACCAAATCTAACTGTTGATCTTGGGTAAGTAAGCCCAAGAACCTTCTTATGGCAACATCCCCTAGATCACTGGCTCTGTTTCTAGTTCAGATCCCAGAGCCATCATCCAGGAAAGTAACCCCCATGGAGATGCCATGCTAAATGCTTCAGCCCTTGCCAAAAAGTCTTCACCACCAAAAACCTTGGCTCTGCCAAATGGCTCAGTATCAGAAAATATGATTTTGTCAGTGGAAATTATATGAAAGAAGGGCAAATATATGTGACTATCTACTTCATTGCCATACTCTAAAGACCATGGGACCTATCCATCTGCCTTGCCACTGCACTCTCCTATATGTATTGCATCTCACCCCCACCCCATGAGAATAAGAGTAGGGACTCTAGATTTTGTTTTTGATAACCTCCCACCTCCCAGCACTTAGCATGTATGTGGTAGCACTTAGTCAGGTATGTGGTAAGTATTTTAATAAACATTTTTCATTCATTCATCATTTATTTATTCATCCCATTTTACAAATGAAGAAATAAGGGCTCAGTTGTATAGTGGAAAGAACATTATCTCTTGAGTCAAAAGAGGTGGATTCAAATCCTTCCTATGATACTATCTTTTCACATCAGTCAAGTGATCTTACCTCTCTAAGCCTCAGTTTTCTTCTTTCTAAAATGGGCTAGATGACCTCTGTATTTCCTTCTAACTCTGCGGCTATAATCCCAAGTGACTTGTTTATGATCACATAACTAGTAAATATCAGAGGTTGGGATTTGAACCCATGTCTTCCTAACTCCAGGCTCAATATGTTAAAGGTTACACCTACTACCCCATCCCCTTGAAAAGTCTTCTAGCATAAACAAACTTTGGAAACCAGAAATGTAAAGGAATCCTAGTATCTTGGCTTCAGTCCCTGCACATTTCTATAGGACTTCTAAGGTCCTATCCCTCTTTGCTCTACTGCAATTTAAAGCATATTCCAGCTCTTCCTAAGTCAGTTAGACTTAGCTCAAGTACTACCCTCTACATGAAGCATTTCCTGATCCCACCAGCAGCTAGTGCCAATGCCCATTGCTTGACAAAGCACCTTGTATCAGTTTCATATATGCCTATGTGATATGCAGCTGGGTGGTATGGTGGATAGAGCTCTTGACCTGGAGTCAAGAAGATTCATCTTCCTGAGTTCAAAACTGAACTGGGACACTTACTAGTCATTCGACCCTGGCCAAGTCACTTATCCCTATGTGCCTCAGTTTCCTCATCTGTCAAATGAGCTGGAGAAGGAAATGGCAAACCACTCTAGTCTCTTTGCCAAGAAAACCCCAAATGGGCTCATGAAGAACTAGACACAACTGAACAATAACAACATATGATATATACATGTTTTCTTCCCTTATTAGACTGTGAGCTTCTTGAGGGCAGGGACCACTTGTACTTTCATCTATGTATATTCAGAGCCTAGTACAATGCCTGGTACATTAATTAAATCAATGAGTGATTAATTCTCTTTAACAGATTTGTGGATAATATATGAGAATTTTAAGTGTCTTGAACACAAAGAATGTTGAAGTCAGGAGGCAGCTAGGTTGCACAGTAGTTGCACAATATCCAGTAAAATTTTATTAAGTACCTACCATGCACTGAAGTCCTGAGTTCAAATCCACCGTTATATGCTTTCTAGCTATGTGACCCTAGGCAAGTCATTTAATCTCTCTTGATCTCAGTTTCTCATTTATAAAATAGGGATAATAATAGTACCTACCTCAAAAGTTTGTCATGAGGATCATATGAGACGAATATTTGTAAAACCTAAAACACTATGTAAATGATAGCTTTATTGTGCTTTCCATGTCCTACCTTTTCATCTTCTATACTCTTTCCCAGCTCTAATATTCCATGATTCTGCGAAGTTGAATTTTCTGGATAGAAACCTACCACAGTGAAACTTCATGTATGTAAGGCAGGAACCAGAAACTTTTAATTGTCAAAAAGAGGCCCAGAATCCTCTGCTGGTGTGGAACTATGCTATTATGGCCCAGATAACAATGAAGGTGGTTTTTAACTTTTTTTTAGAGTTAGTTTGTCTTCCTTTTGAGCAGATGTGGGTGGTTCAAGAACTGCCCAATACCTGAGCTGGTAAACAGGACCTCCCTGGAGATTTCAAATGCCTGCCTTTCTTTGATGCTCTTCCTCACACACCACTTTCTGGGAGGTAGCACACATCTGCCAATGGCATTGTGGTCCCAGGAAATCCATCGTTGTGTCAGAGGGACAGATGGTGCTCCTGGAGCAGAAGCTAGGATTCCCTCCTCCCTTGCTCACTGCAGAGAAAAGGAGCAGATACACATGTGGCTTTCGAACAATGTGGAACTGAGTATTGGGATTCTCTTCCAGGACTACCTTGTTTCAGGACATCAGTAGGAGTCCTGCCTAATTGATGGCAGCAGCTTCCCAACTACTCTCTCAGCCTCTAGTCTCTCCTTCAGCCATCATAGAGCAAATGATTGTGAGAACCATGAGAGACAACAGAGCACAGAATGTATGGACACAAAGAAAGCTTCCATGGACACTATAATTTCTATAGCAGCAATTTTTGTGGTAACAAAACCAAAACAAAACCTGGAAACAAAGTAGATGTCCATGGATAGGGGCCTGGATAAGTAAACTGGGGTACTAAAATTTAAGGGAATAAGAAGTGAAGAATATTAAAAAAAAATAGAGAAGAATGGGAAGTGTTCTATGAATGAACACAGAGTGACATAAATAGAACCAGAATTGCAACAATATTAACATATGTTAGGGGTAAGTTTAGGGGTTATTGACTGAATATATTATACTAGTGGTCACCAGGGATTAATTCAATTCCAATAAAAATACTCAAGTCAGTCTTGGTATTTTATGGTGGTTTATTACAATAGAGGGAAGGAATTAAGAAGAGAGAGAAAAAGGGGTATAAGATTTCTCTGGCCTAGCCAAAGCCAAGGAAAGTTCAGAGAACTCAGCCATATAGCCTCCTCAGAAGACTAAAACTAGCTCGGCTTCTAGCCATAAGGTCTACTCTGAGATGAGGGGCCTCCTAAGAGGATAGTGCTTTTAGGAGGTTAAGGAAAAAGGAATCAGCCTAAATTACTCACCCAGGTCACCCAGGGAAGACTCCTCACCTAACCCATGCTACCGAGATTCTCCAGACCCTTACCAGCAAGCTGAAAACACCAACCGCCAAGGCATCAAAGCCACCCAGCACTCCCCACACTGCTGACAGAGACCAACGTCTCCAAGAGTGAAAGTGAGAGCAAGAGCCATGTCTCTGCAACAGAGCCTGGAGAGAGGAGGTGATGCGAAATATATAGACCATTCTTTACATCCCTTCCTCTGTCTCACATGTACCAATGGTAGCTTAAGCTTGACTTAGGACAGCCCAGGGGGTCTGTCAGTTGTTTCTTATTTGTCACTTACTAGCACATGTTTGTCATAGGCCATCCTCCTCAACACTTAATCCTTAAGTAGGGGTGTATACATTCCTGGTTGCTAGACTAAGCAGGGTGGAATAAATCTAAAATTCACACATAGTACCTGGCACATTGTAGATGTTTATTAAATAAATAAATACTTATTGATAGAAACTGATAGAAATAACAACAAAATGTACCCCGTATAATTACAATGAGCAAGTTTGGTCCAAAAGAATAGTCTTATTATAGCTAGATTTTATTCTTTATTCTTTACCATTTGGTTAATATTCATTCATATTCATTTATGTTTTAAGGTTTGCACTTCCCTCCCTTCACTATAAAGGTGGGGGTGAGTGCAGAATATGACAGTCAGACTGTTTACATATTGTCCAGTTTTCAATGGACTGCTTTATTTCTTCTTTCTTTTCAAATCTTTGTGACAAGGGATGGCTCATTGAGTAGTGGAGAGAGGAGAGATATATTCAGAAATGAATGGGATATAAAAGACAGCTAAGCTTCCTCCTCTGTTCTCTACAAGCATGTCCATGCCTCTTCTGTCCATGAAAGGGATCTTCACTTGACCCTGCCTCCCTCTGGAGTTACCATTCTATAACCTCTCCTTTCCTCAGCCAAACTGATGGGAAAAGTTGTCCACCTATTGCTTCCACTTCCCTTTTTGTTCCCCTCTTATAAACCCTCTCCATTCTGCTTTAATCGTCATCCCTCAAGTGTAAAAGTTCTATAAAGTTACTAATGCTCTCTTTTTTAACTTGAAAATTTTTATTTAATTAATTAATTTAGAATATTTTTCTATGGTTACACGATTCATGTTACCCTCCCCCCCATAGCCAATGCTCAATTCCACCAGGTTTAAATATGTCATTAATCAAGACCCATTTCCATATTATTAATATTTGCAACTAATGCTGTCTTAATTACCAAGTATAATAACCTTTCCCAGAAGCACACTAACATTTAACAACCAGCTTTTTGAAAATCACACTCTTTAGTTTTATTTGTACTAAACTTTCAAGTTTAAGCTATATTACTAATACTTTCTACATCACTTTAAATATAGCCAATTAGCAAAACAATGTCAGCCTTGTGTATCATTTGCTGATTTCCAGGTTATAAATGATTGCAACGAACATTTAACAATCTGTCCTCATGAGCTGACCCCAGCACATCCTGGTTTTTTTCTCAGTCCTCATCTTTCTTAACCTCTTTTCAAACTTCTATCTTGGAGATTCTCTTCTTCCTGGGTTTTCATGGCTCTGTTCTTTCTGGTTTCTCCTCCTGTCTGACCACTCTTTCTCAGGCTCCTTAGCTGGAGCTTCATCCAGGACACATCTATTAATCATACTCTCTCCTAGTCCTTCTATTTCCCTACGACACCATTTCACTAGCTGACCTCATGAGTTCTGCTGAGTTCAATAACCATCTCTTTGCAGATGATTCCCAGATCTCTGGTACTAGTCCTAGCCTCTCTCTTGACCTTGACTTTCATTTCAGCCAACTTTTGAAGATTTCCATCTGGATGGTCCATAGGCATATCAAGCTCAACACATCAGAAACAGAATTAATTTACTTTTCTTCCAGATCCTTTCTTCTGCCTTTCTGGTTCTATCAAGGCTATCACCATCCTTCCAGCCACTAATGCTCACAATTTAGAGCCTTCTCTAGCACCGTACTCCAATGGAGAGGATAGCATCAGCTGCCCACTCTTGTCATCTCGAATCCCGTAAGATCTTTTGCATTCAATGAATGGATCATTCAGTCACTATACTGGTCCATGCTATCATCACTTCTCATCTAGACTATTTTCAGTCCCTAATCAGTTTACCTCCCTCAAGGGGAGAAAGGAAAGGAAGAAAATAAATAAATGAATGCGTGAATGAATGAATAAACAAGTAAATGTTTATATAGCACCTATAATATGGAAGGACCTTTCTAAGTATTTTTAGCTCATTTGATCCCAACAACTACCCTGAAAGGTAGATGCTATTGTTATCTTCATTTTACAGTTGAAGAAACTGAGACAAACAGGCAAAGTGAAAATGCCCAAGGTCACACAACAAATAAGTGTCTAAGCCTGATTTTTAATTCAGGTCTTCTTGACTCCAGTCCCAGAACTCTATCCACTATAGTATCTGGGCACATGTTATTATTATTATCATTATTAATTTGTTATTAGTATACTTTGAAATGAGTTAGGTGGTCCAGGGTCTCAATGCTAGTCAATGTCTAAATTCAGATTTGAATTCAGGACTTCCTGACTCTGAGTAAAGCATTCTCTATGTTCTATCTACTGTACCAGCAGCTTCCTCATGGGTCTCCACTTCTCCAATCCAGTCTTTGATCATCCACGCAGCTACCAAAATAAATTTATCTAAAATGCCAGTCTGACCACATCAACCCACTATTCAATAAACTCCAAATCCTTATGAGCTCCAGGATCTCCTCTTAACACCTTTATTTGGTAATTAAAATTCTTCATAACTTGACCTCATCCTACTTTTCCAATGTAATTATCTATACGAGGCAACTATGTGTCACAGTGGATTGATTGCTGACCCTGAAGTCAGGAAGAACTGAGTTCTAATCTCTTCTCAGGCACATACTACCTGTGTGGCTCTGGGCAAGCCATTTAACAGCTTCTTGCCTCAGTTTCCCCATCTATAAAATAGGATAATAACAACACCCAGCTTTCAAGGTTGTTGCATAGATCAAATGAAATACTATTTATAAATCACTTGGCACAGAGCCTGGAATGTAGTAGGCACCTCATGAATGTTTGCTTCCTCCTTTGCCCCTTCACTCACTCCACAATCTCACCATATTGCCCTCTTTCTGTTCCTAGTATGTAGCACTCCATTTACCATCTCCATGAATTCATACTGACTGCTTCCCTTGCCTGAAATTCTTCCCTCCTCACCTCCCCCTCTTAGAATCCTTGACTCTAGAGAGGTGCATGGGAACCTTCTAGAAGGAGTTTTCCCCAGTACTTCCTGCTAATGCCTCCCCAACAAAACGATGGTTTCTCTAGCTATCTATGTACACATTGTCTTCTCTGGGAGAATGCAAGCTCCTGGAAGGCAGGGACTATTTCATTTCTATCTGTATTCTCCATGTTTATCATAGTGTCTGGCATACAGCAGGAACTTATGAAATGCTGATTGAATAACTGAGTTTTCCTTTGCCACATAACTGGCAGATGCCAAAAGGATTTGAACACAGGTCCTTCTCATCAAAGTCCAGCATTCGATCCACTATCTCCCTTTGGACATGAGCTCATCCACACCAAATAAGGGAAAGTTTATGATTCAGGAAATTTGAGCCACTCTCTTGTGTTGCTTTTGAATAATTCTCAAGAGAGCAGATTTATTTCTAATAATGGATCTTGTAAACTACCCAAAGACTAATGAGTGATAATGTACACACACACACACACACACACACACACACACACACACACACACACACAGTGTGAACCATTGACACAACTGCAGTGCGGTAAATCCCAGAACTGAAATAAAAAATCCAGGATTTGCAGAACTGGCTCCAAGGTTTATTACCTGAGTAACTGTGGACAAAGCCCTTCCTGTTTCTGGGATTCGGTTCCATCATCTCTCAAGTGAGAGACTGAGCTCATTCAGATGAGCAGATGTCCTCAAATACATCGTTTTGCTCCTCCTCGATCTTCAGTGGGCTGGTGACAAAATAAAACAGTCTCTTCTTGGCATTTCACAGCATGGCTTGATGTTGGCCACCTCTCCAGGCTTAATTCATGCTGATTCCCCTTGGTCTACTCAATATTTGAGACAAAATGGCCTTTTTGCTCTTCCCTGGCTCTCGGGCTGGGCAGCTAGGTGGGTGGTAGCATCTGGCCTGGAGCTCAAGTCCCCCACTCCAAGGGCCTTTCTCCTAAGCTACAGAACTTTGAAAAGGAAACTTGTGTGGGAGTCAGGCCTACTGGGAGGCCATAAAGGTCTGCCCATCCACAGCCAACTTGTCCTACCTTGGAGATGTGTTTCCACAAGTGAGAGGGCCACTGCAGACAAGATAGAGGGGTAGCCCCCCATTTCTCTGGCACCAGGACCAGAGAAGGCTTGGCTGGCTGCTCTAATCCTGCTATTCCATCAACCTCCCCATCAGGAGGCTTATTGCCCAGGGCAGAGATGTTTATGGGAAGGGGCCTTTCTCGACTCTTCTGTGTGGTCCCAGGCAGCCAATCCAGCAGGGGCTCAGTTCATGCCTAACCTGAGTTTAGATAAACCAGTGAGCAGAGTTTGTACCCTGCAGCTCCCTGCCAAGACATAAACGCAGCAGGCAAACAAACACACACTGAGGGGAGGCCAACAGGGAACAGCTAATTAGCACAGCTCCTGGGAACTCTTTAATTAAGACTGGGATCATCTGTAACAAATGCTGAAAAGTTTCCCACCAAGATCTTACCTAATTTCTTTAAGGTTTTTCTCTCCCTTTTTTCCCTCTTCCTCTCCATTCTCTGTCTTTCTCTTCTTTACAACTTGCCTCTCTTTTTCTTCTCTTTTCTGTTCTTTCTCATTATTTCCTTGCTTTCTTGGGTCTTTCAATGATGCATTTTTTCTATAAGGTCTCTCTTTTTCTTTCTTCCTTTCTTCTTTTTCTCCTTTCTCCTTTCTTTTTTTTAAAATTTTCTTCCATCCTTATTTCTTTCTATATACTTTCTTTCCTTTTTTATTTCTCTTTATTTCTTCTTTCAGTCCCTATTTTCTTTCCTCCTTTTTTATACTTACTTTCTTCCCACTCTTTCTCTTCTTTTTTCTCTCTGTTTCATCTTTCCTTCCCTCCTCTTCCAATAACTCCTTTCTTGTATCCCTGCCTCTTTATTTCTCTCTTTTTGTCTTTCTTCTCTGTGTGTGTTTGTCCAGCTGTCTGTCTGCCTGTCTCTCTCTCTCCTGTCAATCCCTTCTTCTAATCCTCGTTCAGAAAGCTCTAGTTCAGATTTCCCATGAAATTCTCCAGTTTTTCTCTTTATACTTTCTCAGGTTTTGTTTGAAACCCATCTCTAACACCTTCAGGAATGAAATTCAGTCATAATAAAACAATGTATTTCCCTTTTCATCAGGATGAGTTATCTCCTTTTATTTACACAATCCATCCCCCTTTCAAAGGGCCAGGTAAAGAAACACTTCTTGAAAGACCAGGGATCTTTAAAGAGATGCCCTGCAAGGCAGCTAGGTAGCATAGTAGATAGAGTGCCAGACCTCAAGTTGGGAGGGTTTGGATTCAAATATGGCCTCTGACACTTCCTAGCTATGTGACCCTGGTCGAGTCACTTAACGGCTGGTGTAGCCCTTACTCCTATTCTGTCTCAGAATTGATACTAAGACAGAAGATGAGCATGAAAAAAAATGAAAATAAGATTAAGAGAGAAAGAGAGAGAGAGACACAGAAAGAGAGAGACACACAGAGAGAGACAGAGAGAGAGATAGCCTTCTCTTCAGGCATATTTGGCAAGAACCTCTCCCTCCATCGATTTCGCTAAGCTTTCCCTGTACAGGGGTCTGAAGAAGCCTGAAGGCAGCAGATCTGTATCCTTCAGGCTGACTTCTGGTTAATGATGGGAAAATTGGACCAACCCAGTAACAGTGATGAGTACTCAGGAGCCTCCCTCACCCTGTAAAAAGAGGCCACATTTCCTAAGCAGGGATGCAAGCCCAGGAGGATGGAAATGGTGAGTCTTTTCAAAGGAAGCTTGGCTGTTCACTTTTACCAAGTAATAAGACTTTTGATGTTTCTGTTTCTTCTTCAGCAAATCAAAGAACTGGGCTTTCTCTAATTCAGAGGGTAGAAAGGAGCTTGCCTGCCTCCCTGACACAAGGTCGAGCCACCGCTGCCCATCAAATAGCATCAAGATTTCTTGGGTCCAAAGTATTCTTCATTTAGTGGCCCAACTTCTGGGGATAAACTTCTTCATCCATTTTAGGTAGCAGACAACTAATTTGCTTATACCAAATGTATCTGAATGCATGACACAAGGGCCAGAGCCTTGGATTGTGCCCCAAACTCAACTGTTTGCTAGTTAGGTGGCCTTGAGTGAATCCTGGGAAATCTCTGGTCCTCAATGGCAAGATCAGTAAAATGGGAAAACCAGATCATAAATGTAGAACTGAAAGGAATGGTAGGAGCCATGTAAGCCAACTCTCTCATTCTACAGATAAGAAAACAGAGACCAGAAATCATTCCAACTCATATGGAAAGTAAGGGAAAGAACTTGGAGGCAAACTCCTATCTTTGGACTCCAATTCTCTTAAAATTCTCAATTCTCTTAAAATATTCACTTTGACCAACTTATAAAGTTGTGCAAAAAAGATATAGAACATGTCGAATGTCACACAGGACCAGTCTGAGGACATAGAGCATCATTAGATTCATAGTTTGAAAGGGAGCTTAGAAGAAAAATCATCCAAACTTCTCACTTTCCAAGAAAACTGAGGTCCATAGAAGGAACTTGTCCAAATGAAGTGACTTGTCCAAGGTCAAACAGGTAGTAAGTGGTAGATCTGGGTCCTAGTTCTAGTTTTCTAGCTATGTGGCCACATGAATGTCCTGTCTTTTCTTTCTTTCATTGTTTTTGTAATCCCTTACTTCATATATTAGAATTAATACTAAGTATTGGTTACAAGGCAGAAGAGAAGCAATGGGATTAAGTGACTTGCCCAGGATCACACAACTAGGAAGTATAGAAGGTCAAATTTGAACCCAGGACCTTCCATCTCTAGGCCTGGCTCTTAATTCATTGAGCCACTTAACTGCCTCTTATTTCTCTTTTCTGAGCCTTCATGTTCTAGTCTATAGAGTCAAGATATTAATACTTAAATTGTTAGCACAATAGGTTTTCAAATCTAGTTTCAGGTAATTCTTAGCTGTTTAATTCTGAGCAAGTCACTTAATTCTGATTGACCAGCCCTTGCCTCTCTTTTCTCTTAGAATTGAAAATAATACACAAGGTAAGGATTTGAAAAAAATAACACAAGGCTTTGGACTTTGGTGCCAGAGAAAGGTACAAGAGCTGGACTTGGCATCAGGAGGACTTGGGCTCCATGTAATGGAATTCAACAAACTGTTAAAGGTCTACTGTGCAATATTCTGAGGCAGTGGGCATACAATGCAAATGGGAAAAGGAATTTAAATTCCTTGAGAGTGGGGAACTGTCAGAAGTATCATAAACCCATAAAGGTACAAAAATCCATCCACTAAAATAAACGCAAAGTTAAAAACAAGGTAAGTTAAGGCAGAAGCCCAGAGGGTCCTTGACCAAAATGAAGGGACTTCTGTGCACAACAAACTCGCATTCTCCAGGAACACTTACTAGCTATGTGAGCACTTTGGGCTTCTCCCTCACCCATTCCAAGCCTTTGACTCTTCATGTATTATACTTATTAGGAAACTAACCCAGAGAGTCTAATAAGAAAAATAATATTTACGTATCACTTTACCATTTACAGAGTGCTTTGTAGATACATCATCCCACTTGATCTTTAAAGACAATGGGAGGAGGTGCTATTATGGTCCCCCATTTTATAGATTAGTGAACTAAAGAACAGCTGAATAACAAGCTCAGAGAGGTGGGAACTTGCCCAAGGTCCCATAGCTAGTAAATGTCAGAGGCAGGATTCAAATTTGGGTCTTTCTGACTCTAAGTCCAGTGTACTTCAGTTTTTCAGTGAGTTCACATGTAATAATAAATGGAGCTTTCTAAGGTGCCTGAAGGTTCTCAAAACATTTTGTGTCCAGCAATCTTGTGAGGCAGGGAAAATATTATTCTCCCCATTTTATGGATGAGGAAACTGAGCCCCATGAGATCAATTGACTTGCCCAGCATCACACAGCTAGTAAATATCTGAGGCCATATTTGAACACAGAATTCTCCAAAGCTAGCCCTCTTTTCACTCTTTCCATATGTATAAATCATTCTCCAAACCTTCATAGAATTATAGTGTATCAGAAGTTGAAGGAATAGAATCTCAAAGTTGGAAGGGACCTCAGCAGCCATCTCTGGTTCAATCTATTTGAGAAAGAGCATTTTACCTACAACACATCCTCTTAGCATCAGCCTCTTCTGGAAGACCTCCAATGAGAGGAAGCCCGCCACCTCAGGGGCTACCCATCCACTCTGGAATGTTAGGAATTGTTTATTGACATCCAGCCCAAACCTGTCTCTTTATAATCACCACCCATTGTTCCTGGTCCAGCCCTCTGGGCTCAAACCGAACAAGGATAATCCCTCTTTGCCTGACAGCTCTTCAGATAACTGTTCACTTAGCTGTAGTGATGACAAGGCTTGGCCAACTGTCCCGCAAATGCTGAATGCATGTGGGTGCAGTTATTATTATCTTTATCATTATAATCTTGATCTTTATTACAAGTCAGGTTTGTGAAAGTCAGCTGCCGACATGCCCAGGGTGTGCCAGGCTGCCCTAAGGCTCCCTTGCTCTTGGGAGAGCTGGATGCTTGAGTTCTTCATAGTGAACCCGTCAATCCTTGTCCATTTGGGAACTTGCTTTCCCTCTCTACATAAAGTTCCCTTTATGAATCAGGAAAGACATTGAAGGAACATGCTTTCCCCTGGAGCCCTGAAACCTTACCAACCCTGCTGATGAAGTGGTCTTTGTGGAACTTCAAAGGACTATGGTCATATCCTTCCTTGGGATCTTTGATATTTTAATAGTTGCCCAATGAAAGCATTGCCCCTTCGATTCATAGAGTACTTGTGTATTTAGTTGGCTTTATCTCTGTTATTTCTAAGGAGGTTAGAAAGAAGAAGGGCCCCTGCTTCCTGGCAGACCCAGAAAGCAGGAACTGAACATCCCCAACTATCTCCAAAGTCTGCACAGCCAAGGGATCAAATTCCTCTTACCTAGGTCTCCAAGGACCATGGCCCAGTTATTCCTCTGATGGTTGCTTCTGAGAAGCCAGGCTGGCTCCTCTTGTGCATTTTCCCAGTTATTTAAGGAATCAAGAAGAAGCATTCAAGTTTGTTTCAATGACTAGTTTTAGTTGGATGTATATTCTCTAGTGTACTCTAACCCCAGCCTTTCACTCTTTAGCAGATAATTTCAAGAGCTATGGGAGCCAAAATGCATTGGACAATCAGCTAGTGTTAATTGAGTGCCAGTTTCTTTCAGGCACTATTCTAGGTACTGAGATACATGTTTTAAAATGAGGACAGGAGTTGAGGAAGACAGAAAGACTGTGAGCCAATCACTGAACTTGTTGAGGAAGGAAAGGAGGTATTCTGGAAGCCATTAGACCACAGCTTCCAGGATTTTGATTGGATGATAAATATGGATTCTATAAGCCTCAAAGGAGGAGAAGTTAATGAGTCTTTTCTTCTGAACCCGTTTTATAATACCAATTGACTATTGGATATTTTAAACTGGACATCCCAGAGATAACTCAAACTCAACATGTCTAAAACAGAACTCATGATCTTTTTTTCTAACCCATTCTTCCTCCTAACTTCTTTTTCTTTTCCCTACACTGGCATATACTCCAGGACTCTTCCATGGGCCTTCTCTCCCTCAGCCCTTCTTCTCTGTGATCTCAACACTTACACGTTCAACCATAGCATCCATACAAATGACTCAAAGTCTGCATCTCGAGCCATCTTCTCTCTCCTGAGCTCTAATCCTGTATCACTCTCTGCCTACTGCACGTCTTCACCTAGATGACCTAGAGATTTCTCACATTTAACAGTCCCAAAATAGATCTGAAGATCTTTTCCCCCAACCCCAACTTTCTTTCTCCCAACTTCCATATTTCTATCAAGGGCATTGCCATCCTTCTAGTCACCTACATCCTAAAACGTAGAGTTTCATGACTTCTCCCTCATCTCACACAATTAATTCTCTGTTGAGTCTACATTAACAAAATCTCAAAAGTGTCCCCTTCTCTCCCCTTATGTAGCCACTCTCCCATTCAGGTCCTCATCCCCTTTCACCGAAAATATTCTAATATGGCGTTTCTAATATGCTGGTGCTTTCCTACTAATAGCCCTTTCCTTTTCTATCTTTGGAGCAAACATATGAAGAACCAGATAATGTGCTTCATATTGTTCAATAATAATTATATTGCATAATAATTAAAATGATAATAATTAATGTGAATAATGCTTAAAATATACCAAATAGTATGCTAAAAATAAACATTTGTCAGCAAATCATCTGTGAGGAATACAGATTTTACAGTAACAAGAGACCTTAGAGATGGTTTGATTCAATTTTCTTACTTAATAGATGAAATCAATGAGGTTCAGAGAAATTGTAACTTGTTCAGGGTTAACATTTTGTTGCTCTAAATACAAAACTGGGATTTAAAACCAAAATAAAATAAAATAAAATATTCTAATGTGGTCTTTCTGTAGTCTATCATCCCCACAGCTACTTAACTGATATTTCTAAAGCACAACTTGGAGTGTATCACTCCTCTGCTATAGAAGCTTCAATAACCACGTATTCCTTCAGGATCAAGTAGAGAACCCTCTGTTTAGCACTTACTCTAATTCCAACTTTTATTTGCAGACTCATTTTATATATTTACCCTTCACACATTTTATCCTGCCACTAAATTGGCCTTCTTTTTTTTCTCCTATGTATGTATTTTCTATGTATGTGTTCTTCCATGCCTTGAATACTTTCCTCCTTCCCTTCCCCTTTTGGACTCCCTAACCCTGTTTTAAAAAATGCTATTTTGGGGACAGTGAGGTAGCACAGTAGATAGAATACCAGGCCTGTAATCTAAAGGATATGGGTTCAAATCTGACCTTAGTTCCTAACTATGTCACCCTGGGCAAATCACTTAATTCCCAAGTTCTAGCCCTAGCCACTCTTCTGTCTTAGAACTGATACTAAGCCAGAAGATAAGAATTTATAAAAATACTATTCCTACTAAGCCCTTTCCTAATATCCCCCCCCCTTGTTAGTGCTCCCTCCTTTAAGCCTAAATTAATTTGAGTTTTCTTAGCATGTCATTTGTTGATTTGTTACTCTGTGTACCTGTTGTTTGCTCTCAGGAGAATGGCAAGATCCTTGGTGGCTAGGACTAATTTCTGTTTTGTCTGTGTAGCCCTGGTGCTTAGCACAGAATAGATGCCTAATCAATGCTTGTTGAACAAATGAATGAACAAATGAATGAATGAAAGCCAAGGAGAGATTGTAAAGCTCAAAGGCATAACTTCATAGCAGCTTTCTCAAGCACAGACATATAGACAAGAGGCAGCTTAGAGTCAGACAGACAGACAGAAGAGAGGCAGGCGTACACTCAGCCTTCATGGAAGCACTATGAACTCTGCCTGCCTCTGTCTGCCATTCTGTCTGTCTGTTCTCAAGACCATATATGCCTTTGTTTCATCTACTTCTTCATGTCCATGTATATGTTGCATGTTTGTGCCTGTGTGTGTCTGCACGTGTCTCCTTGAGAACAGCAGGCTGTTTCTTTATATGTTCATCCAGGGTTCCATGTGTATGTGTTTTCACATCCATTCGTGTATGTGTGTGTTTCTGTCTGTTTGTGTGTACGTGAGACTGAGTGCTGCCAAGTGAATTCTGGGGAGTTTCATGTTTGGCTGCATTTCCTTTCTTTTTTTCTTCCTTTCTTTCTTTCCTGGAGAACATCCATCAGGGCAAGGACATGTCACTGACATGAAAGCAAATGAGAATCTCGGGGGTAAAAACAATAACAAGCCAACCCAAACTGGCCACTCCTCTCTACCCCTCTGTGGAGCTAATTAGGAAAATTCCCTTACTCAGCTTTCTCCTGAGACTCAGGTCAGCTGCAGCTGGAATGACCTCATGTCCTCCCTAGCCCTCCTCTCCCCAGTCCCCTACCCAAGAGCAGCATCCTGGAAGTGGCATTCATGGCATTTAGAGCTGAGAGGAATCCGAAATCGCTTCATCCAGTTCCCTCATTTGCCAAACACTGACATGGAGGAACAAGAAAGGGGCTAGTAGAAAGGGAGAGATGGAAGATGAAAAAGAGAAGGAATGGTGGAGATCACAGTGTGCTGGGGTAATAGTATCAGGGTCACATGGAGAGGGCTTGCCTTGGTGAAGATGCAGTACACCTCATTATCAGACCCTGGAGGAAGAGAAGGAAGAGTGGAAGATGACATCAAGTGACTATGAGATGACAAGAAGGAAAGAACATGGCGCCCACAGGGAGCACTTTCTAATTCTAAAGTGTGAGCTGAAGTCCTAGGCTAAGTGTGAGGGAAGGGCACAGGAGCCTTGAGAAGAGAGGGGAAGTTATGCAGCAGTCTCTGTGGGGAGGAAGAGAGGGAATCAGAGATGAAAGAATGAGATGAGTTGTTGATCAAGAAGAAGACTTGGGAGGATTGGTGAGTCCATTCCTGTGTAAGGCTGATGTCCAGTGAAGGGGAAGCTGCCATCATTTGAAGAGAACTAGAAAATTAGGGAGAAGAGTGTTTCAAGGAGCATCAATCAACATATATACAGATGTGTACGCATATATGTGTTTGTGTGTACATGTACATGTGTGAGTGTGTATGTATGGGCATGTGTATCCTTTGATATAACTGGAAGGGAATGAAATATAGAAAGCTTCTTGAAAAAAAGAAGGAAAATAACCTGGGGACCATGGATAGCAGACACCATGATCTAGATTAGGTGATTTTAATCAAAAGAGGTTTCAAAGAAAGAGAGGCTGCTGGGTCGTGGTTGCAAAGGGAAAGTCTGGGAGTGGTAGAAGGGAGCAAGGAGTATCCTATCTCTCCTTCAAAGACCAGTGATAGTGATGATATGCCCTGTGTGAGAGGGGAGGGTCTAGGTCATAGAATCATTTGGGTTTAGCTGGGACTCTGTGAGTGCCAGAAAATGGAAGAATCATGAGAGAGCTCTAAAATGAAGGAAAGTCAGTTATGGAAAAGAAATCTGAAAGGGAAAAATAGAAGGAGAGGGTAGAATTGGAGGGAGACAAAGAAGAATCAGGAGATGAGATGATGGGAAATGGGGCAGTTCCCCCCTTCAGCAGCCTGAAATTCAGTGTCTTGGATATCTGAGAATAATAAGCAGTCAATTAAAAGGTTACTAATGGGTAGAAGCAAATTCACTAAAGTTGTATAATTAATGAGAACTCTTTTCAGCTCAACCCCAGGGTGTCTCAGCAGGGATATACATTCATGGAGCCACATGAACAGTCTGAGGGCTTGGGGCTTTGGAGTTCTCTGGGCACTCCCTAGTAAGGGGTTTGAGCCAAATCTTCCTACAAGTTAAGTAGTGTTAGGACACTTGACCTTAGAAAATAGAATATCAGAGCTGAGCAGGGCCTTAGAATATAGAATCAGAACTGGAAAAGACCATAGTAATTATCTGATCCAATTTTCTCTTCTCTCTTTCCCCATTCCCATTTTACAGATAGATGAAAGCTTGCCCAAAGTCCCACAAAATCTTAGTGCCAAAGCCATTCCTGGAATCCCATCTTAGTGAGTCCTAGGCCAATGCCACTCTACTTCCCTCTCCATCCTGGACACCCTTCATGTGTCAACAGAGCACAGCCAGCCAGAGAGTGAGTTCATTCTCTGCTCATAAACTCCTCAGGCAGGAACAATAATTTAATTTCCTTAGGGCTGATGGAGAAAGGGGTGATGAGGAATTCGCCCAACATGTCAACAGTTCAGCGACTGTCCAAAGGAGTAACAATGCATCCCCAAACCCAGCCAGTTCGCCCAGGCCCCACAAAATCCTTCCCACATTTTGTCTTTAGGCAAGAAACCCAATACCCACTGCTTTCAGTTCAGTGGGGCCAAGGACCACTGCCAGTCTGGTCCTTGCCCGAGCTTGCTATTTAGACTCTCACATCCTTGGGAGGTTGAGTTTGGCAGGGGAGTCTGTTATGTAACTCCAAGCTAGTGTGTGGTGTTTTTCCTCACCCCCTTCCAAGTGTTAACTCAAGAGACAAAAGGGAAAAAAAATGTGCCTAGAGGGAAGCTCTTTTACTATCTACTGCCCAAGGAAATCTGAGTGATTCTAGCTCCAACCCCCTGAAGCCAACAGATCCTCTCCTCCAGCTTCCCTCCAATCTGCTTTACACCTGCTTTTGGGGGGAACAGGGCACTCCCTCCTCCAGCTCCTGTCCTCCCCTCACCCTCTAGGCCAGCTTTCCTGAAGGCAATATCTTTGAAGCTTTGCCAAAAGAACATGCCAGAAGGCTTTGGTTTTTCCAATCCACCAGCCAAGCTCAGCCATTGCTAATTGGATGTGCTAATTTTAAAGCTGACTATTTTTCTTAGAGTCTTCTCTGCTTCAAAGAAGTCCTGATTTGCCTTGTCATTATCAGAAGTGTGTGTATGTGTCTGCTAAATATTTGTTGTTTTTTAATGGGAATGGACAAAGTAGAGAAGTAGAAACAGAATTATATTATTGGAGGATATTAGAAATGCAAGAGACTTCTGCAAAGACCAGGGTTATAGGTTCTCAAGATAAGAGTCCTGCATACTGATTTTATAACTGAAGAAACTGAGGGCCAGAGAGAAGTCAAGGACACACAAATTCTAGGCAACAAAACCAACATGTGAAACCACCTCACTTGTCACCGTTAGACATGTTCTGCACAATCACTCCAATTGCCATGTCCTTGAGCTCCTTCAGGCTTAGTTTTCTCAGAGAGACTGATAAAATTAGAAGAGCATTCATACTGGAGTGCAGAGAATTCAGTTCCTGGTTCTGACACCATCTGTTTGGGCCATAGCAACTCACTGATCCTCTTTGAGTCTCGGTTTCCTTATCTTTAAAATGGGAGGAAAATAGTGATCCTATTCACCTCATAGAGTATTCATGAAGTACATTTTCTTTATATTTAAGGTTCTAAAAAAAAGAAGTCCAGAGGACTTCCCTTTAAACCCTAGCTTTGTTGCTTATAATTTTTCTGTCTTATCTCTAGTCCCTGAGCCTGTTTCCTCAACTGTGGTGTGCTTTGAGCTCCCTTCCAGCTAGAGAGCTGTAATCCTGTGACTAGAAAATATTGAGAGCCTCATTCATCTCTCAAATCTGATGATCTTCCAAACTGTCTTGGGTTTCTATTGTCTACAATAGGGATTGGAAGTTAAGGGTCCTCTGGCTTAGCTTAAGTGTCCTGGGAGTTCCATCTTTAAAGTAAGAGGCAATGGGGAGCTTGCAGCACTCTAGTTCTCAGGAATGGGGCCATGGTAAGGAATAGGGGTGAATAAGTTAGAGTTCCCAAGGAAGGATCCTATGTTCATACATCTGAATTAATATCAAAGCATGGCATAGTGGATAGAAATCTATCTACAAAGTGAGATCAAGTCAATTAACAAACAGTTCTTAAGTGCTTACTATAAGGAGTAAATTTTATGGTTGGACTGAATATATATTTTAGTTGGTCGCCAGGGATTTAAATTCTAAATCCCAATGAAATATTCAAGTCAGAATGGAATTTTATGGTGGTTTATTTATAATAGAAGGAAGAAATTAAGAATGAGAGAGAGGGAGAAAGAGAGAGAGAGAGAGAGAGAGAGAGAGAGAGAGAGAGAGAGAGAGAGAGAGAGAGAGAGAGAGAGAGAAAGGGAAAAGATCTTCTCCAGCCTGGTCTGAGCCAGGCAGGAGTTCAGAGGCTTCAGCTAAGGGGCCTCTCCAGACAGCCAAGGAAAAGGGGAGTCATTCTTATCACTCACCACATGACTGTCTAAAAGGAAAGCAGTATGAGGTCTCCCGAACGAGCTCCTCCAGGGTCAAGTTCCACTGCCAAGTCCCCCTCACAGGAAGTGACGTGAAATATAAAGGCAGTTCTTTACATCACTTCCTGTGCCTTGCATGCACCAATGGTGGCTGAGACTTGGCTTTGGACAGCCAAGGGATCAGTCAGTTGTTTTCTGATTTGTCACTTGCTAGCACACGTGTGTCATAGACCTTCCTTCCCCACACTTAATCCTTAAGTGGGGATGTATACATCCCTGGTTGCTAGAATCCTAAAGACTAATCAGGGTGGAGTAAAACTAAAATTCACATTACTATATGCCTGGCACTATGCCAAGACCTGAAGATACAAAGAAAGATGAAAAGACAGTTCCTGCCCTCAATGAGCACATAGTCTAAGGGGGTGGACAGCAAGAAAACAACTATATACATAGAAGATATATGCATATAAGTTGGAGGTAGTCTCCAAGGGGAGACTATTATTTCCAGCACTCTAAATAGCATACAAAATAGTAAATCAGCTATGTCTATACATGTACATTACAAAGACATCAATCTTTAGACCAAGCCATTCCTATCCCTCCCCCTATGAGCAGTAGCCACAAATGCACTTTCAACTGTCATAACCAGATCCAGATCATCTGGCTACTCCTGTTATTACTCTGACTTGGCCCAACTGAAATCCTGTCTGTGCAAGCAACACAATCAAGTCTCAGAAGGAGTCTTGGCACCATTTATCAGGAGTTCCAAGGAATTTGATTGGAGCTGAACTGCTCCTTTCCTTACATGCTCTAACTCTAACCACATTCAACAACCAATCCTTAGAGTGACCCCAGTAGTGGCAAACCCTCAGCTTGGGTCAAGAGAAGAGTGAGAAGCTAAAGTCAAGGTTTCCCAGTAGAGTCACTTTTCTGAAACATTCAGTGAAAGAATGGAGCCTAAGTTTTTGTATCAAATTAACTTAAAGAACATAACTGATCATTCATATTATACCCAGGGCTTCCTTAGCATTTGTTATAAATAAAAATTCAAACACGCTATGCCTAGCACATAGTAGGCACTTAAAAATGTTTTCTGAAGTGAATTGAAAGACTAAAAAAAAGCCCTATTAAGAAGGAACGGGGCTCAGCTGGAGGGAGTTTTGTAGTACATAACTGAAAAGGACTGAACTCTTTGTGACTCCATTTCCGATTTTCTCGTCAAAGATACTAGAGTGGTTTGCCTTGTCCTAGATTTCTTCAGGCATTTGAAAAGTTGACATCTGGTGGATGAGCAGATCATCTGTCTAATCCTGTTATTACTCTGGCTTGGCCCAATTGAAATCCTGTCTATGTAGGCAACACAATCAAATCTCAGAAGTAGTCTTGGCATTATTTGTATTGTAAAGAATTAAAGGTATTAAAGGTAGTGTAAACCTCAAAATTTCTCAGACTTATGAATGTTAGGGGTTTCCCCCATTGGGGAATCTTCTATTTTAAAAAATTCCCTAGCAGATGGTGAGAACTCTACTTGAGTGTGGGGGCTCCTAGCTATGGGAGTGTCCCTGCTCCACCCTACTTAAGACTGCTTTAGGACAGAAAAATGCTTGCTAAACAATGAAAGTACTTTGATCCATGCTTATGGAAGGGACAGGAAGTTCTTTGAGTCATGACTGTTTTAGAATTGATACAATGGGATACTAAGTACCTATAAAGGTGGGGCAACTTGTAAACTACTTAAACCTAAAAGGGTGATAACTTATTCAGAGGTTTTTTTCTTAATGAAATTTGTCAACACAGCAGCATTTTTTTCTGACTTACTAAAGAGATTAAAACTACTCAGCTGTGAATTCAAAATGGGCAGTCCTTTAGAAACATCTACAGTGATTGGTAGATGTAAGGACTTAGGGGAGGTGACAGAGGAGATTTTGCCCTTAAAAATAAGAGCTCAGAGAAGAGAAGGAGGATCTCAATTTCTGATTCTCATTCTGGAGGATCTCATTCTGAGAGACTCATTTCCTTGAGGACTGATGCTTGAGGGCTCTTTCCTTGGAGATAGATCTCTTTGAGGAGAAGTGCTCTTGGAGGAAATCTCATTCTGAAGGAGAGCTCCTTGAGGAGCTCCTCTAAGGGGCTCTGTCCCTCTGCAGTAGGAGCTCTGGAGGCTCTTGAGAGAGGCCCTTTGAAACAATCTCTGGCTGGAAGACTCTTTGAGGAAGGACGCTGGCCTGGTGTCACTAAAATCCTTGTTTAGTCAGACCTTGTGGTGAGTGTTAAAAAAACTGACTGATTTCTCTTTTAAGACTCAGGTCTAGGCCATATTGGCTTGAGGCCCTTCATACTTATTCCTTTCTTACTCTCTCTCTCTTTCCTTGATTACTCATTGTATTGTTAATTAAAATCTCTATAAAACCCAATTGACTTGGGTATTTGAATAATTGGAAATATTTCCCTGGCGACCACCTTATATTTGATTTTAAAACCAAGACACTGTAGTGAAACATATTTTCTGCGGTCAAATTTACTCACCCTCTCTTATATCTATCACAATTTACATCTTCCACTATTTTAATCACTACAGTTTAAGACCTCAACCATTTTAAATCACAGTAGAAAATCAAATAGATGTTCCTACAAAGAGTTTATATAAAGTAGGAAGTCAAGAAGAGCTTCTGTGCATGCATAATAATTTAATTCTTCATTTTAAATTACTTCCCCTGAAACAATTTTGATTTCTTGGTAATATTCTTGACCCAGATAAGTTTTACTTTGTTTAAAAATATATTTGCTAAGCTTAAAAGATTTGCTACATCTGTAAAAAAATTGTGACAAATATCCATCAATTCATAGGTTTTAAAATAAAATACATGGAAACTTATGTGAAATATAATTGTGGGTTTGTTTGCTATTATCACTAACTGGGCTATTGTGAATTTGGGGCACTTTGGTATTTTCTTAAATGTTCATTGTTTGCTATATTACTGTTTTATTGTGAAAATTATTTGTACTCACACAGTGGTTCATAGCCAAGTTAAAAAGAAAATGGATCTAATTTTTGGGTGAGAAACCTTTGTATTCTACCTCCTTTCCTGACACAATGTATCACTTATTGTAAGCTATATATTTTTGATTTTTGAAACTTTTTATTATTGTTTTTCCTTGCATGTCCAATATGCTATTTCAGTTTCATTTGTTCTCTTTTTGTATTTGAAGTATGTGTCAACAGTATTGAGAAGATTTTTCTTTAATTTTTTTGATCTTGTAGTAATATAAGTTTAAAACACATTTACCCTAATGTCAATGCATACCCAAAAATCTTTAGGCTATAAAAATGAAGCCATTGATTATTTACAAAATTATGGGACTTTGCTTAATGATTCTGTCTAATTCTAGGACAAGAGAATGCAATAAGAGCCAGTGTACAGTGCTAAGGAAACACAAAGCTAAACTGCATAGGGTCTTATATGGTAATTAATGAGGTGTTTAACTGCTAAGGATAGTAATTTAGTGAGAGAGAACAAAGGGATTTTCCTATTGGATCTCTCCTCATAAGAGAGATAAGGTTGGTCATCATAACTTCTTTAAGTTAATGGGAAACTGGAGGAGAACCCTGGAAGGAAAAACAATATAGAAGCCCAGTAGAGACTCAGTTTGAAAAGACGTTGCTCAGGGTCTAGATTTTCATCTTCAGCTGTGTTCCTGAACAAGAAGCCTCCTAGTAGGACACCAAAGGTGCACACAGAAAAATTGGGAGGCAATGTTGGCCTCATGATGGAAAAGGTACAGAACTTTCTGTAAAAAGAGGCTGAAAAGCTCCAGATGGCTAGGAGCTAACTGAAACAACACTGAATGAATTGAATCGGAAATAAGAGAAGCTGAAATTGAATTTCAGGAAGAAAAGAAGAAAGGGGGAAGCTCTCTGGCCAATCTTCAGGCTTCATCATAAGAAGAAAAGATATATTTGATCTCTTTTATAAAAGGAGAGCTGAAAAGAGATAATTACAGGAATACTGCATTAAAGAAGGTTATCCAAATAAGAACTTGATCACCAAGTGGAAAAAACAATGCTATGAAAATTTGTGTTGCCTCCATTGGACCCAGACTCAGGATACCAAGTTTGGAACTAATTGTATATGTAGGGTTCCAAAAAGCAAGTAGGAAATGAGGCAGATCATGGAGTGTACCCACTATGGCTGCAGAGGATGATATGTCTAGGAATGATTGGCCCACAGATTCTACTTCTGCTCATCTTTCTTATTCACCTCCGTGAGTAGCTGTTAAAGTGAATATTTTTTCCTGGATAATTATTGCTCTCCAAAGCTACACCTTTTGTCTAGAGTGTCAACTTGAAGTCTGAAGACCCCAATTTTGCCCCTGTCCCCTGAGAACTCACCCCAAAGGAAGTCTCATACTCACCCACTTCAAACTGAGCAATAGACCTTAAAATACTGGAAGAACCCAGCCTAGGTGGAACGAGCAGATCTAATCAAATGCTAAGTACCCTTTTAGTCTTAGAAGTTTCCCATATTGTTTCAGATATCCCTTCCCAAGAAGACCTACATCTGTGCTGGGGATTCTCCCAAGAACAATAGAACTTTGGAGAACTCAGGACATCAAACCTACACTGACAGCTTGCAAGTAGGCTTGGGAAAGAAGCCATGGCCAGAGGCTGGGGTATCAGAGAGGGGTATACTTAACAATAGATACTAAAAGGAGGGTCCATGCCCAGGTGTTGGTCTTCTTCTTCTGCAATGAGGGCCAAAGGGGCAGCTACAATGCCTAAAGCACAGTGGAATCCACGATGGAAATTATTCAGTGAACAGTGGACATCTAGACTCAGTCTGATGTATTCAGTGGTTTGTTCTTGGTTCTGCTGACAGGACTGTAAAGATCTGGGACCTGGATAGCAGCAAAACTGTCACTGACTGGACATCAGTTCTGTGTGAGGGATAAGAGTAAATACTAGGAGCCCATATGTCTTCTCCTTTGGTTAAGATAAGCAGTGAAATGCTGGAATCTCAAATACAATGAGGTTATAAGACATCATCACTAAGTGCTATGTGTGGTTGGATTTGTACCCAATCTACTTGCTTGTGACTTGTAGTAGAGATTCAACTGCACAGAAACAGGATGTGAGAAGTATGTTAAATTTAATTGGTTGGACTTTGAATATATTATTATTATTTGTTTTTATTAGGTGGTCACTAGGGATTTAATTCTAAATCCCAAAATGAATTACTAAAGTAAATGGAATTTATGGTAGTTTAATTACAATATTTGCAATAGAAGGAAGATATTAAGAAATGAGAGAGAGAGAGAGAGATAAAAACTCTGACTTCTTCTGATACCAGTTTAGAATTTCTAAATCCCAGCCAGGGAAAGAGAGTCTCAAGAACTATGGGCCTTACCTGGAGGCTTCACACCCCCAGAAAGGTGGGGTAACTAAGTCAGCTTTTCACTCACCAATGGTGCCAATCTTAAAGAAGTCTGGGTATTGGTCTTCAAGTCTCTCCTCAGAGTCAGTCCTTGAATGTCTGAATGAATATATGCATTCTTGAATCAGTCTCAATCTGAACTTTTCATCCTCTTTTACAGACCTTTTACTCTTGTGTCCCCCTCCTCTAAATTTTCACATCTACCAATCACATCAGATGCTTTTCTCCAGGACTGTCCATTCTTTAGTTCTCATCTTCTTTGGTTAGATTATATCTTTCTGAGTTAGAACACACCTTTAGTATTCAGTTTGAACCTTTAGTAGTTACTCCATACCTTTAGTAGTTAGTTTGCACCTTTTTGTAGATTAAAATGGGTAGATCTACTTCAAATACTGATTTTACAATTTTTGTAGATTAAAATGCATAGATCTACTTCAAATACTGAGTTACCACCTTTTTGGGGGATTAAAATATAAAAACAGATTGTAGCTTAAAGTTCTAGATTCACGATAAAGTAAGACTTAAGTATCTTCATTGTTACAATCAGGAGATAGCTAAATCCAATCTTCACAGAAGTCAATGTCACATAGGTGCAGTGGCTACAGGGAAATGTCATGCTACAGAACCACAGATCATTACAGAAAGCCAGGATACAACCATATGATTATGGGACTTAGTGACAGGAAAAGCACTGATCACATTAATGTCAACTTGAAATCTGGAGACCCAGATTTTACCCCAGTACCCTGAGAACTCACCCTGAGGAAAGTCACAGACTGCCCATTTCAGACAAAATAATAGACCTTGAGGTAGACCTAATCAAATGTTAAATACCCTTTTGTCCTAGTAGTTTCTCCCATCTATCAAAGTCCTCTCCCAGGTAGTCCAGTCCTAGGCTGGATGCTACCCTTTTGTATCCATTGTAAAGCATCAACCTTTCTCTGATAATCCTAACTTGGACTTCTCCTTTTAGCCATGGTTATGCCAATCAATCATACTTCCCTGACCTTCATTCCCCAAAGGAGATATATAAGTTCCCCAAGTTCTATTTTTCATTCAAGAATCATCTAGCAGAGTGCATTCTCCCAGGGATACATGCCCCAAGTCCCAGGGTGTTGTCCCTGTAGTTTTTGGCACTTGGCTCTGTGATAGCAGCTGATTACTGGACTTATCTTTTTCTTGATTAAAGACTTGGTTTTTTGGACTACTTTAGTAGTTCTGTGTTATTTCCATGTTAACATTTACTAATCACAAGAAGTCAGTAAGAGCAGTGGTTTTCCATACAACTGAATTCACATTTGTATTTGGTACTCCAGACAATATTAAACAGTGGAAATTCCCTGATGGAAACTTCATTCAAAACTTTTTCTGGTCAGAATGCCATAATGAATTCACTAGCTGTGAATTTGAATGGAGTATTGGTATCTGGAGCAGATAATGGCACTATACATCTTTGATATTAGAAAACTGGGTACAATTTCCAGAGTAGCTACAGCTGTGCATCCTGGATCTTTGGACTGTGAATCAGAAATATTTGACTGTACCTTTGACTGGTATGAAAGTCGATTACTCACTGCAGAAGCTGATAAAAGCATTAAAGTACACTGAGATGATGAATCAACTCACTGACCTAGAAACTCATCCAGTTAGCTGGAAACCAGAAATCAGCAAAAGACTGACAACAATATGTACATAGTTGGGTCCATGTTTTATTTTGGATTTTAGAAATACATTCAGTTTGTAATATTTAAAGGGATTGCAGGGTATTGAAGAAAAGGGGATATAAAAAGGTTTTGTAATAGGGAATGGAGGAGTTGAAGGGAGAGAGGTGTGACCATGAAAAATGTGGGTTCAAGACTGTGAATTGCCAAACTGTGAAGATAATTTTAGTGTCTTGAATTAAAATTAAAAAATAAGTGGTCGCCATGGGAAAAAATTCCCAAATATGAAATATCCAAGGCAGCTGGGTTTTATGGAGACTTTAATTAATACAAATGAAGGAATTAAGGGAAGGGAGAGAGACAGAGTAAGAGGAAATAGTAGGAAAGGGCCTAGGGCCTAGGCCTTTCTCTTTAAGAGAGAAAACTAAGTCAGTCTTTTATCCATTCACCACAAGATTTTTGTTCCAAGTAAAACTCTAGTGTTCAGAGGCCCAGCTACTCCAATTAGTCAGAGATCCAACTGACCTACAGAGAGCCTCCTCTGACTCCTAACCTCCAATTCAGCTTCCAAAGCTAAACTAAAGACAGAGGCCTCAAGTTCCTTCCTTTTAAAGAAAATTTTCTCCTGTGTCACCTCCCCTAAATTTTCACATCTACCAATTACAGTAGACACATTTCCTAGGACTGCCCATTCTTTGTTTTTGCCACTCTTTAGTTCTCACCTTCTTTGGGTAGATTATATCTTCTGAGTACTTCACACCTCTTTGCTAAGCTTGAAGTTGCTTGACCTTTTAGTGATTAATTTGACCTTCATAGGTAGTTAGCACCCTTTTGTATTAGATCTAAAAACAGACCTAGCTTAAGATTTTGGCCTCACTATAAGTATGAGTTGGGGACTTTTTCATTGTTCCAACAGGAGTTTACAACTTTATCTTCTCCTAAGGCACTATCTAAGTATGGGTGGAGTAATGTTAAAGTTCTCAATACATTCCTGACTAAGCACCTCCATTGTTTAAAATGGGGAATAGCCTTAACCAAATGTTCTAAGGTAGAGTCTGAGAAATTTTAAGATTCACAGAGGGAATATGGCTGCTAGTGAGGCAAAAGGAGAGAGATGCCCCCTACAGCAAGGCTATCTTTGAAAACTGGGATTCAGTGGATGACTTTGGGATAATAGAATAGGATGATGTATGTGAGCTATATAAAATTGATGGAAGTCAGTTTTAAGAAACAATGGAGGAAGGGAGTACAGAATGGATGGATGGAGAAAGGCCTGCAAATAGTAGGATTTTAATTGAGTCTTGACCAAAGCCAGGCAACCCAAGAAAGAGAGGTGATGGCCCCAGATTATAAATCTAGAGCTGAAAGGAAATTTAGAGGTCCTTAAGTCCATTTTACTGATGATGAGTCTCAGAGGTTAAGTGACTTGCCTAGGGTTATAGAGGTAATAAGTCATTGAGGTGGAATGTGAAACTAAACTTTCTGATCTCCCAGTACAGTGCCCTATCCACTAATTCAGACTAGCTATGTTTTTTCCATCTTCAAGACCAGAGTTGGATTTGCCACCTAGCTGTCTAGAGCAGCAAAGCAATAACTTTGACTCAACATTAAATCAATATTCCTTTCCTTGCCAGGGAAAGCAGCTTTCTTCTTTCCTTCTTTTTTTTTCATCTTTTTTCTAAGTTAAACTGGGCTCAGAAATTTTGTCTTTTGCCCAAGAAACTTTTGTTGAGAAAGTGCCTCCTCCCTCCCCTACTCTAAGCCAAGCCAGTGGACAGTTTTACTTATTTCTACTGTGGAGCTGTCCATTGGAAGTCTCCAAGCATGGACTCAAGCATATGTAGAGGAAATAATAATCATCCAGAAAGTTTTGTTTTGTTTGGAAGTTTAAAAAAAATCTCCTAAATCAATTCCACCACCCCATGAAGATGGCCTCATTCTTACAGGTACTAGAGAGTTCTGCAACTGAAATTTCCAAGGTTTCATTTGAACTGTTTTTCCAAATCATCTCAATATTAGAAACAGCTGTTTCTGGGCACCGTAAGCTGCTGGAGGGCCTTTCCTGTGCACACACTAAAGGCTCCAACAACTGACCATTAAGAGCTCATGCTGGTTATTTAATTACCATTTGGGAAGGGTGCCCTTCAGTTGAAATCTTATGTTCCACAAACAACATGTGATTCACATCAGATTTGGTTGCTTGAACTGAAGCCTTCTCTATTACCCCCAAACCCTCCTCCCATTCCCCCACACATGTGTATTTAATAGGAACATGGAGAACCACTACCAAACCATGGAACCATCATGATAGAAAGGTTAAAGCACAGCACTTGGGGCCAATGATCTCTCAATGACCAAACCTAATGACCTTTTCTCGATTCTCATCTCTTTCAACCTCTACAAAGCACTTAATATTACTAATATCCTTTTCTTTCTGGAAGCTATCTCCTCACTAGGTTTTTGTAATATTGATTCTCTCACACAGGTAGAAGAACCAGGTGAGAGCAAATACCTCATTATATTTCCTCTAAAGTACATTATTCTTTTTTGTTTGTTTAAACCTTTTGACTCAGGATCAACACTAAGTATCACTAACAAGGCAGAAGAGTGGAAGGTCTAGCCAATTGGGGGGGGGAGGTTAAGTGACTTGCCCAAGGTCACACTAGGAAGTATCTCAGACAAGATTCAAACACAGGACTTACCATCTCTAGGCAGGTTGTCCTCAGATATTCATTTTTAATTCTCTAGCACTGTAACTCTCTGGTTTTCCTACCACAGAGTGCCAAACATATAAAAACTACACTACTCAAAATGCCAATAAGATTTTGGGAGCATAAGGTGACAAGGTTGTGCTCAGGGTCAACCTTTGATTATTGAAAAAGATGCATCTTCTGCTAACTATCATTAAAAGGCTTCAGTTATAAGATTGTTCTAAAGGTGTAGCAAGAAAAAGTAAAGCAAATTGCATTGTAGGAAAGTCTTTTCAGAGATCTAAGTAGCTGCCAAAGAAAATCTCAGGTGTGTGACGTTGAAAGGTTTGCTGATCAGTTGTCATACAATATCGCCACTCTCAGCATCCATGAGGCAAGCATGCTGCCCCAAAGATGACCATGAGTGTTCCCATGCAAGGACTCTAGACTTGATTACTAGACCCTAGTCTATGTGGTGCTCAGGGAGGGCCAGCAACTCTGCTGTGAGGACTTGTAGAGGTGGATGAGATGTTCTGGGAGGATTATCACCTCTGGTGGGAAGGCTTGCTGAGCACTCTTTTCAGGGCTTTGGCACTCACCTTTCACCCAACTACCTCTTCAACCCCAGGAAGCTGTAACACACCCAGCAATCACACCAAAGTAAAAACAAAACAAAACATGGCAGCTGGGCTATTCCAGGTTGAGGGTAACCAACATGCCTCAAACAGACTTAGGGGATGTCTACCCTAGGCATGTGAAGAGTTTCCCCAGGGGAATGGGTGAATGAGAACCATTTGTTCCAATGAACATGTCTATGAAGACAGATGAAGCAAGTGCTATAGAGCTCTTATAGTTTGGGCAATCATCAAAGATCCTAAGGTCATCCACTGAATCCCAAAGCCATTCATTCTTTTTCATGCTATTTGACTTTGACTCTGGAAGAGAAAGTAAAGCTCATGCAGCTCTGCCTCCCTTAAATAGGCAGACAAAAATGTCATTAATGTCATTGGTCCTCTTTGATAAAAATGAGCAAACAAGAATTTTTAGAAAATATTTTATTTTCCTAAGTACATGTAATAACAATTTTAACATACAATTTCTGAAGTTATGATATCCAAATTGTCTGTCCCTTCCTCCCCTCCCCTATTCCTGAGAGGGTAAACAATCTGGTCTGGGTTATACAATGTAAGGAATTTGATTAAGGATTTTATTAAATATGTGAGGATTCTAAAATACATGGTGGTCACTGATTTTAAATATTAGACCTCAAAATGATTTTAATAGCTTTTATTTACAAAAGGATGGAAAGAGTGAAAGTAGAGAAATACAAAAAGGGGGCAGAGAAGATGTCTACCCTCCTATCACACTAGCTATTGCTCCAGTGCTGGGCTCAGCCCAGCAGGGCTTGTTAACTCTAGACCAGAGGTCCAGGAGCTGCACCCACACGGCCTCCTCTAAGATGTTCTCTTAAGTCATCAGTTAAACCCCCAAGACCTATGGAGGTAAAGAAGTTGATGGCAAACCTGGTATTTCTTGGGTTATCTCGGGGCAGTAATCCTTCAAAGAATGGCTGCAACGTTTCATCCTTCAGTCTTGCATTCAGCTGAGGAAGTCCCATGTATTCACAGAGTTCTTGAAAAAGTATTTTGATGAAAATTCTACTGGAAGACGTAGTAGTTTCTTCACTCAGTGTGATACATTCAAGAACACTCCATGGAAGTGAATTGGTATATAGAAGATGTGCAAACAACTTGGCCACATTTCTTAATTGGCTTGTTGCCAAGCGATGTATGGTATCATACTGTTCCTTGAAAATGCCCTCAAAGGATGCCATGTATTCCTTTTTTAGCATACAGAAACGCCCTGCCAATAAGCCAAAAAACTTCACATATGTCCTCTCTTGGGCACAGCAATCAAGTATCATGTTGCAAAGTTCTTTCATCTGGCTGTCAGGGAACTCCATTTTCAGCAATTTGTGAGCGCATTCTTCAAAATCTAAACTTGACTGAATGGCAAGATAGATTGCACGCCGGAATGATACCACATTGATTTCTGTTTTGTCAAGGACGATCACTTTTTGTCCTTCCTCATCCCCTACTTGCTCCTCCTCCTCCTCATCATCTTCACTACTTGTAGCATCTTGGTCTGTGCTGGAATCACTGTCACCTTCATTGAGAATTTCTTTCTTAATAGTTATGTATTTCTCTTCATTTTCCATGAAATTAGGATCTAGCTTGAAAACATGAAGAGCATCCTCTGTATCATAGTCATCTTCCAATGGAAGCATATGAGTGAACTGGTCTTCTTCTTCGACTAGATCAAGTCCTTCCACAATAACAGGGTGATTCTTGAATCCATCCTTACGTACTGCAAACATCACTTCAATCATATACTGAACTCGTTTGTCAATTTCCGAACTGTGCAGAATGTTTCGAAGGCGTTCAAATACAGCGTGGATTCCTCTCGGTGATACTTCTGTTAATTTTAGGCCACATTCCTTGAGCAATCCAATGGCTATTTCAACACTGTCATCTGTTGGCCTTTCAAGAAGTAAGGTCAGCATCTCTAAACACAAAACTTCGTGTGCCACCTCCTGGTTCATGAGATGCGCAATGAATTTTGTAGCATTTAGACAAAGCTGTTTATCATTTCTTTGATAGCCTTTTCTAAAATTGAGAATTAACCTCTTGAGGATAAGTTCTCCAATGTTTGGAAACTTTGAGTTGATAATTGCCACAAGAGCAGCATAAATGTGGGTAAAGACTGGAGAAGCATTTTGTGCTTGCAAAATAGATCGAGATAGCAACCCCCTTCCTCTAACAATATTTTCTTGAAGGAGGTCTTGAATGATAATTCCTATGTTAGACCTGTTCACCTTATTGATAAGACCATTGATGGACTTCTTTAAGGCCTCCCAGCTCAGCCTTTGGTAAGCTAAGCTGTTTTTATCTGTAACCTGTTCTTGCATCATTCGGAGTTTTGCTGGAGGAATATAAGCACCACCAGTGTGAATGAGAAGTGGGTCCACATCTTCTTTCTTCCTCTTTGTTGGGGGCTCTTCATGAACAGGTGATCTCTGAGTTGCTGCTATTTCTGTATACCGTCTGCATTTTTCTCTGCAATCTCTGTCTAGAGGAGATCGTCCCTGATCTTCGTTTTCTGGAAAAGACCTCCTCTGAGAAAGTCCTCTTCTTTCTTGGCCAGAATTCTGTTTCATGTGAGCCATGCTCATTTTCAATTTCTGTTGTTGATCTCTATCTCTAGCAGTCTGGAGAGCCCACTCCCTGCTTCTAAATTGGAAGAACCCAATAGTAGGAATCCCTTGGTAGTCAGTTTTTCCCTCCTGACTGGAGAAATTTCATATAAGCAGCTGCCAAGCCTTGGCCATTTGATTTTCAGATCTCTTCTATTGGTCCTTCTTACTACTCAAAAGGTCAGTGATCTTGTTGAACCTCTCAGCAGTTCTTTCTCTTGTTCTCCCTCCCTGGATCTCCACAATGTCCACAAATCCTGGAATAGGCCTGGTCAGGAATAGAGCTCCAGCTGAAATCTAGACCCTGAACAGAGACTTCTCAGACTGAGCCATGACTGGGCTTTTATAGGACTTTTCCTCCCAGATTCTCCTCCCCTTTCCCACTCACTCAAGGAAGGTGTGAACTCTACAATCTTATCAGGTGTGAACCAATAAAAAATTCTTTTGTTCTTCCTCACCAAGTCATCGATCCTCAGTAACAACACCTTGTGAGTACATCAAAGAACTCACAACTCAGAAACAATGAAAAAGGAGTTCACACCCTTGAGAAGACTGCTCTTTACCTCCCTGACCTGGGTACATTACTTGTTTGCCTCAGTTTCCTCATTTTTAAAATGGGGAATAAAAACAGAATCTATTTAGCAGGGGGGACTTATACATGAATTATATTTAAGTGAGGCAGAGTTGCAGAGTTTCCAGTCTTACTCTGTCTTTCAGAGTCATCCAACAAATAGGATGACCCTCAATGTCAGGAAGTCTCTCAGCAAATAAAATCTAAATTTGTCTTTTAGAGACATCTATCTTCCCTTTCTGATTGCTATCAAATAGAATCGGTCACTGTCATAAAACGGAAAGAGGATGCAGTATTAGAGGATCTAAGTTCAAAATCTCTTTCACTCATTTACCCTGAGTAATCTGAGGCAAATGATTTAAGCCTGGAGGCCTCAGTTCTTCCATTTTGAATAACTTGGTCTCCCAAGACTCTACAATTTCTAAATCTGCTTATCCACCAGATGTCAACTTTTCAAATGCCTGAAGAAATCTAGGACAAGGTAAACCACTCCAGTATCTTTGACGAGAAAATCGGAAAAGGAGTCACAAAGAATTCAGTCCTTTTCAATCATGTACTACAAAACTCCCTCCAGCTGAGCCCCTGTTCCTTCTTAATGGGGCATGTAATTAAAGCCTTTCAATTCACTTCAGGAAACCTTTTTTAAGTGCCTACTATGTGCTAGGCACAGTGTGTTTGAATTTTTATTCATAACAAATGCTAAGGAAGCTCTGGGTATAATATGAATGATCAGTTATGTTCTCTAAGTTATTTTGATACAAAAACTTAGGCTCCATTCTTTCACTGAATGTTTCAGAAAAGTGACTCTACTGGGAAACCTTGACTTTAGCTTCTCACTCTTCTCTTGACCCAAGCTGAGGGCTTGCCACTAGTGGGGTCACTCTAAGGACTGGTTGTTGAATGTGGTTAGAATTGGAGCAGATCTATTCCTTTCCTTACAGGCTCTAATCAAATTCCTTGGAACTCCTGATAAATGGTGCCAAGACTCCTTCTGAGACTTGATTGTGTTGCTTGCACAGACAGGATTTCAGTTGGGCCAGGTCAGAGTAATAACAGGAGTAGCCAGATGATCTGGATCTGGGGATGACAGTTGAAAGTGCATTTGTGGCTACTGCTCCTAGGGGGAGGGACAGGAATGGCTTGGTCTAAGGATTGGTGTCTTTGTAATGCACATGGATAGATATAGCTGATTTACTATTTTGTGTGCTATTTAGAGGGCTGGAGATAATAGTTCTATTTCTCAATAATGCAACCAAACTTAATTCATCAAAGTACAGAAACAATACCTTCTGAGAACAAACTACCAACCTGTGGTTTTAGCTTCCAATAGGTTTCTAGCTGTCCAGTGTGAAAAGAAATTCTTGGTTCTCTTTGTCTATTCTGAGTTTACACTTGTAAAAAGGGAATCCTTTATCCTCTTTGCCTAGTTGGAGTTAACACTTTGGTTAACAATAACTTAAGTACCCCTACTTAGTACCTCACCAGATTGGGAAAACAGGATTAACTCTCCTTTGTCTACTCTTGAATTGAATTGACAAGAGCTTGAACACCCTACTTAGCAGTAGGTGGAGGGGCTCTTGGAGAGCTCCACCCTTTCAACTCAATCAGCCAGGAAAGGAGAGTTCACACCCTCAGAAACTCAGTCAGGAAACTGTGAACCCTTTTGATGAGAATTCACACCTCCAGAAGGTGAGATGGGGATCCAACAGATACTGTCTCTCCTCCCCCAGCCAATGCTGGGAAATTTGGAAGCTGTGCTTGGCCCTTGTGAAGAGGGCAAGGGACAAGAAGTCACTATAAAAGGCCCTGAATTTCTGGGGCTGGAGATATCGACTTCAAGAAGGAGTTGGACTTCAGGAATGAAGTCAGCATCAAGAAGGTTGCCTCAAGAAAGAAAGTCAGCCTCAAAAGCAAAGAGGGAGTTCTCCCAAATTCATTTCATGAACCAAATATGGTACTGATTCCAAAGCCAGGCAGGGCAAAAACAGAGAAAGAAAACTACAGACCAATCTCCCTAATGAACATAGATGCAAAAATCTTAAACATGATACTAGCAAAAAGACGTCAGCAAGTGATCAGGAGGGTTATTCACTATCATCAAATAGGATTTATACCAGGAATGCAGGTCTGGTTCAATATTAGGAAAACCATCCACATAATTGACCATATCCACAAGCAAACCAACAAAATCACATGATTATCTCAATAGACGCAGAAAAGGCCTTTGATAAAATACAACAGCCATTCCTATTAAAAACACTAGAAAGCATAGGAATAGAAGGGTCTTTCCTAAAAATAATAAACAGTATATATCTAAAACCATCAGCAAAGATCATCTGCAATGGGGATAAACTAGATGCATTCCTAATAAGATCAGGAGTGAAACAAGGATGCCCATTATCACCTCTATTATTTAACATTGTACTAGAAACACTAGCAATAGTAATTAGAGAAGAAAAAGAAACTGAAGGTATTAAAATTGGCAATGAGGAGACCAAGTTATCACTCTTTGCAGATGATATGATGGTCTACTTAAAGAATCCTAGAGAATCAATAAAAAAGCTAGTGGAAATAATCAAAAACTTTAGCAAAGTTGCAGGATACAAAATAAACCCCCATAAGTCATCAGCATTTCTATATATCTCCAACTCATCTCAGCAGCAAGAATGAGAAAGAGAAATTCTATTCAAAATCACCTTAGACAATATAAAATACTTAGGAATCTATCTGCCGAGACAAACACAGGAACTATATCCACACAACTACAAAACACTCTCCACACAACTAAAACTAGACTTGAGCAATTGGAAAAACATTAACTGCTCATGGGTAGGACGAGCTAATATAATAAAAATGACCATCCTACCCAAAATTATCTATCTATTTAGTGCATACCCATTGAACTTCCAAAAACTTTTTTACTGAATTAGAAAAAACCGTAACAAAGTTCATTGGAAGAACAAAGGATCAAGGATATCCAGAGAAATAATGAAAAAAAAAATACAAAGGAAGGTAGCCTTGCAGTCCCAGATCTCCAACTATATTATAAAGCAGTGGTCATCAAGACAATATGGTACTGGCTAAGAGACAGAAAGGAGGATCAGCGGAATAGACTTGGGCTAAGTGACCTCAGTAAGACAGTCTATGACAAACCCAAAGACCCTTGCTTTGGGGACAAAAATCCACTATTTGATAAAAACTGCTGGGAAAATTGGAAGATAGTGTGGGAGAGATTGGGTTTGGATCAACACCTCACACCCTACATCAAGATAAATTCAAAATGGGTGAATAACTTGAACATAAAGAAGGAAACTATAAGTAAATTAGGTAAACACAGAATAGTATACATGTCAGACCTTTGGGACAGGAAAGATTTTAAAACCAAGAAAGACTTAGAAAGAGTCACAAAATATAAAATTAATAATTTCGACTACATCAAATTAAAAACGTTTGGTACAAACAAAAACAATGTAACTAAAATCAGAAGGGAAGGAACAAATTGGGAAACAATCTTCATAACAAAATCCTCTGACAAAGGTCTAATTATTCAAATTTACAAAGAGCTAAATCAACTGTACAAAAAAATCAAGCCATTCTCCAATTGATAAATGGGCATGGAACATGAATAGGCAGTTTTCAGTTAAAGACATCAAAACTATTAATTTAAGCACATGAAAAAGTGTTCTAAATCTCTTATAATCAGAGAGATGCAAATCAAAACAACTCTGAGGTATCACCTCACACCTAGCAGATTGGCTAACATGACAGCAAAGGAAAGTAATGAATGCTGGAGGGGATGTGGCAAAGTTGACACATTAATTCATTGCTGGTAGAGTTGTGAATTAATCCAACCATTCTGGAGGGCAATTTGGAACTATGCCCAAAGGGTGATAAAAGACTGTCTGCCCTTTGATCCAGCCAGAGCATTGCTGGGTTTGTACCCCAAAGAGATAATAAGGTAAAAGATTTGTACACAAATATTCATAGCTGTTCTCTTTGTGGTGGCAAAAAACTGGAAAATGAGGGGATGCCCTTCAATTGGGGAATAGCTGAACAAATTGTGGTATATGTTGGTGATGGAATACTCTTGTGCTCAAAGGAATAATAAAGTGGAGGAATTTCATGGAGACTGGAATGACCTCCAGGAAGTGATGCAGAGTGAGAGGAGCAGAGCCAGGAGAACATTGTACTCAGAGACTGATACACCATGGTTCAATCAAGTTCTCCATTAGTGTCAGTGCAGTGATTCTGAACAATCTGCAGGGATCTAGGAGAAAAAACACAACCCACAATCAGAGGACAAACAGTGGGAATGGAAACACCAAGGAAGGGCAAATGCTTGACTACAGGGGTTGAGGGGATATGATTGAGGAGAGGCTCTAAATTAACACTCTAATGCAGATACCAACAACGTGGAAATGGGTTCCGATCGGGGACACAGGTGATACCCAGAGGAATCATGCGTCGGCTATGGGAGGGATGGTGGGAGGGGGGGAGGAAAAGAAAATGATCTTTGTTTCTAATGAATAATTTTTGAAAATGACCAAATAAAATAATGGTTAAAAGGAAAAAAAAAGAAAATAAAGTCAGCCTCAGGAGTCCCCTTCAGCACCAGTCATTGTGTTGACCTTCCTCTTGGAGGGGACTTGGGTGAGTGAATAGCTGGATTTTCCTTCCTGTCTTCTGGAGAGAGTTTAATTCTGGTTGAAGGTCAAAAAGTCCTGACTGAATCAAGCACCAGAGCAATATTTAGTTAGATAGACTAATGTCTTCTCTACCCTTTTGTATTTCTCTGTTTTCACTCTTTCCACCTCTTTCATAGATAAAAACTATTAAGGTCGTTTGAACTTTGAGCAATAATACTTTGAACTGGTGACCACAATTATTTATAATCTTAATATATTTAGCCAAACCATCAATTTTAATCCCTACACCAGCAAGAGCCCTTATGTCTTCCATCTGCCCCTGAACACATATGAATTTACTCAAGTGAGAGGAACACAGCCATAGTCATGACTTGGTTATAGGCTGATGACTGGAGTTCAGGGTGTATTATTTAAACTTTGACCTATGAACTAAGTTAGTTACCACATAATTTATTGACTGTTTATTTCAAAATAATTGAAAGATTTTTGGGGTATGATTTTTCTTTGGTCGGTTTTATTATAGGGCCTGTAACTGTATGTCCTTTGGTTAATTCATATGTAACTTATTATGTCCTATCAAACAAATGCTTAGCTACTTATTGACAATCAACTTAAAATAGCTCAGTCATAAAATGGAGGTTAAAACAAAATGGAAGCAGTTGCACTAAGTTGGCTCACTGACTTATTAATACCTTAATTTTCTCCCTTTTTTAAAGTTCCTTTTTTATTTCTGAAAGCAGCTCTTAATGCAAATAAAAAGCATTTACTGAGTAACTATAGTAAACAGGGTATTTTTAAACTTGTATTTATTTTTTCAATTTTGATAAAAATAATTTTTGCTTGTAAAGCTCTTAAAAAATACCCTTACCTTCCATCTTTGATTCAATATTGTGTATTGGCAGAAGAATGATAAGGGCTAGGCAAAGGGAGTTAAGTGATTTACCTACGGTCTATAAAATTATATTTCTATCTCAAATAATAAAAATATTATATTTTATGATGTTTATTAAGGATCATTAGAAATCAAGGAATAAAGAGGATACAAAATAGAAACCACGTCATACCCATGACTGGTTAGCCATTTTCAGTCATTCCCACTCCCCACCATTACTGCTGATTGTTGCCCAAAAAAGAAGACGTGGGAAGAGTTACCACTAGTTAAATGCCAATAATGTGATCCCACTGACATGGAGATGCAAGAGAGATTATAGGGAATTTGGGGGAATTACTAAGGACTTCTGGGGAATGAAGTCAAAGGTTCAAATCTCCATTTATACAGGTCACATCACTAGGCCAGATTTGAAGCCAGAACCCCTATCTTTATGATTGGCTCTTTGTCCACTGAGTCATCTAGCTCCCCCTAGATAATTGTTTTTTTTTTGACATTTTTTCATTCAGATTCTCTCCCTCCTTCTCTTCTGTAAAAATTAAAATGTATTTCAATAATAAAAATGTTATATTTCAAAGGATTTATTAATGATCATTAGAAAATAAAGGAATAAAAGGGATACAAAATAAAAACCATGTGCCCATGGCTAATCAGGCTGTTCAAAAATTTCCCCACTTACCACCACCATGCTCAAGACAAGAAGACAAAGAGAGCCAGAGCAGGAGTGACCACTGAATTTATCCCCTGTCTACAGGAAGTACATAATGACAGGAAGTCAGAGGGTTCCTGGGAAATGTAGTTTAGGGTAACAGATTTTCAATTATATACTTCCCCTCTCCAAAATCATTAAATAGTTTTTTATAGGTTATGCAAGTGCTTTCATGCAATATACATGTCTATATTCCTCATGCCTACACAGTGTCTTTTCAGGATATATCTTTCTGTAGACATATATATATATATATATATATATATATATATATATATATATATATATGCAATTCCAATTGTTTTGGTTCTGCCTTAATACAACTCCCAGTTTTTAAGTTTTATCACATCTCCTTTCACTCTACAATGTGCAGTTTCAATGGGATCATTTCCCAAGTTCAGTGGCTGCAGATGTACCTGCAGTATCTTCTTGGTTGGGTTATCCACAAGCTTCCAGGGCATGTTTCCACAACTGCTACAAAATCATCCCAGGGACCAAAGCTTCCAAAGCCCTGAACTCCTTCAGGTCTTCTTCAGCAGTGTAAAAATAGACTCGAATTCAGGACTCCAATCCCCAGAATCCTTTGCTCCACTTCCCCAGAGTGCTTTGTAATCACACTGAATTCTCACCTGGGCGAGAACACAAATGATTATTTAAAGGAGTTCTCCACCTACTGAGGGGTCTTTTGGACTTCCGTTTTGGAGCAGAGGTGGCTCTTTTCATAATGTAGGTGAGGTGTCTAGGCCTCTGGCCTAGGCACATGTTTTCTTATCCTGTATTTTCTTTAATCCTTAATCTTTAATAAACCTCTAAAAAATATAATACTCCTTGCAGAGAGAAACTAATTTCTACCTGCCTCAGTTTCCCTAAATTTTAATCTTTACAGCAGGTACCTGGACTGCCTGCCACATGCAGAATTTGTTGTTGGCATCTTCAGCAGCTCATCTATGTGACTTAGTAAATCTGTGTTTAAATACTATCTCCACATATTTTCTTGGGTAGGTAGAGTTTAGTAGCTTGGAATTATTTCAAATTGATCTTTATCCTTATTACCATTTCTTCTAGGAATGGGGTGTTCACTGGACAACAGGAACAGAAATGCTTCAACAGCTCCTCTATAGTTACATACAAGTCCCTGATGTCTGACTTAATATCATTTGGCACCATCTGCATTATGGTTTGCTGTGGTCCTCTCAGCACAAGTACTCCTCCAAGGCAAAGGGCTGTGAAGGTACCACTTGAAACACTACTTGACAGAACCTGAGTTAGTTTGAGTGTGTAAGTTTCCATAATATCCTGACTTGTTGCATATTGTAGGGACCGAATTGGAGCTGAGCCATGATAATCCCTATCTGATTTCTTCAAGTTTGGGACAATACTTTTTATGATATTATTCCCCTCCTATTCCCTCCAAGGCTTCCTAGCCAATGGATTCCTGTCACTTCATCCTTTTGACTGGTGACTGCAAGAAATCTGAATCTCCAGAGTTCCCATCTGTGCCTCTCTTCTCTTGGTAGTGATAATTTTGTGCTTCTTGTTTCCTGAGACCCACTGCCAGGACCATGACACTATGATGGTTAAATCTCTAGATGATCTTGGTCTTGCTATTCTCCTTTATGGATTTTGAAGAGTTGGAAGAAGACAGCACAAGAGAAACCCCAATGCCTTCACCTAATGATTTATCCTCCAGGGCTGTCAAATCTAGTAGTGGGTTTTTCACTCCTAGGAATGCCATTGTTTTCAAACCCTTTTTATCCATTTTGGCACATTCTGGAGAGAGATATTTCTACCCTGTGTTAAGCCAATCCCTAGGCAAATAGTGGGATAAAAAATCAGGTCTAGAATTATTTTTCTGTCATGTGATCTGGGGCATTTTTCTACCTGTTCCATTTTGACTGCTGGTTAGGTCCTACATATCTTGGGGATGATATCAGAATTTTAGTTGTAGCATGGGCCCTTACAGCCATCTGTCAGAGGGCAGATATAGCCAGAAATGCTGAAGAAATGGCCATATCCTGCTTGGGATCTGAAGCTGCAGAGATCTCCACAGTGTTCTTGCTTAAATGACTGGCCCAGAATTCCTCAGTGCTGATCACCTGACTCATCACCTGGTCTTTATAAAGCTGCAACCAAACAGGGTCTCCTCACAGCATTCCTTAGTTGTCTTCCAGGTCTAGGATGCCTTTTCCCATAGCTTTGAGCAACAGCTCATTTTGTGTATGTAACAGTAGGTGTTAGCCAAAAAACGCTAGTGCAATCTGGGACTTAGATGGAACCCATTGTTTCCATCTCTACCTTCTTTGGACCCAATTAGGAGCACTATGTTCATTTCTGGGTGTCCTAATTTTTTGTTTATTTTTTTTCTATTGATGGACTGGAGAATGTCCAGAGAGGAGAGAGGAGAATGGTGTAGGGATTTTAGTTGGCAATACATGAAGACTTATTAAAGAAATTGGGAATATTTAATCTGGAAAAGAAATAAGTCCAATGTGGGGGGGAGGGTGTGGGAGCAGTGTATGATAACTGTCTCCAAGTATTTTAAAGGCTGTCATTTGGAAGAGGAATTAGAGTTGTTCAGCATGGCCCCAGAAACCAAAAACAGGTCAATAGAGAAAAGTTACCAAAAAAAAAAATGAACAACAGCTTTTAACTTTAAGAAAAACTTCCTGACAATTAGAGCTTCCCCAGCATAGAATGGGCTGCCCAAGGAAGTGATGGAGTTCACAAAGATGTTTATGTCACCTTGGAAAAACACAGAACTACTAAGGTAATCATAAAAACCAAGTCTTTAATCCGGAAAGAAATAGGTCCACTATAACCCGCTGCTATCACAGAACCAAGCGCCAAAAACTGCACAGAGGCAAAACCATGGGACTCTGGGGACAGTATCTCTGGGAGAAATCAATGCTAGAAGATTCTCCAAAGAACACTAGAACCCAGAATGTTTTATACCCTTTGAGGGAACTCAGGACCTCAAACCTACACTGACAGCTTGCAAGTAGGCTAGGAAAAGAGGCGATGGCTAGAGGCTGGGGTATCAAGGAATGGTCTACTTACAATAGATACTAGAAGGATGGTTCTTGTGCAGGTGCTGATCTTCTTGGGAATGAATTATGGGGGATACTATGGGGGAAACTTCTAAGACTAAAAGGGTACTTAACATTCTAGTAGATCTACCAGCCCCATCTAGGCTGAGATCAGATCATCAAGTACTTTCAATTCTATTGCTTAGTCTCAAATGGGTAAGTCTGGGACTTCCTCTGGGGTAAGTTCTCAGGGGACAGGGGCAGACTTGGGACCCCCAAAAACCCATTTGACACTTCTGAGGCTCAACTCTCACTCTAATTCAAAGGGTCTCCTCATCTGTGATTCTGTGATAGATACTCTAAAAACTTCTAGCCAGGAGGGTGTGAGGCTAGAGATTCCACAAATGGGAATTGCAGGAACTGTCACAAGGCTGGAAGTCTGAATGGAATTGCAGTCCAAATTGTGCTGGGACTTAGGTGCCGTGGGTCCTTTTCCTATTAGAATCCCAAACTAGCCAGAACACAAAAGGAATTGGGGAGGGGGGGGCAGTGATAGTAGAGATAATGGGTTGGGCAGAGCTGGCCCACATCAGTGAATCTCAAATGCCTTGACTTGGAATCTCATTCCTGGTTGGAAATAGAAACAGCTAAGTTCTCTTTACTCATTGCTTTTCTGCAGAAGGCACTGGAGGACAAGCCACAGGAAGGTCAAATTAACATGCTTGCTGCTGCTTCACTTTATCAGCCCACCTATTACAATGAACAACGACAAACACCCAGGAACTCAGAGTTCTGGCCTTCTATTAAGTGAAGCTGTCAGGGAATGCAGATGCATCCCATGCTCCACCTTCCTGTGAAGGTCTCCTAGAAATCTCTTCCTTCACTGTCTGTTAGCCCTGGAGCTCTACTGTGCTCGAAGAAGAGCCAAAACTCCAAGAGGGGGGAAGAGGGAAGAGAATGGAACCACAGACAAGAACACCCAAATTCCTGGAATCTTGCTCAGTCCTTAAGGATACCAAGGCTTCATTTCATAGAGCTAATTCACATTACACAGTGAATTCACCAGCCAACTGCCTTTTGGGGTAAAGAATGGAGCCAATAGGAGAATTCAATTTAGGGACCCTGTCCTGAGGAAGTGTGTGGAAGGACCTGAGAAAAGAAGCAGACAAAATCACGAGCTGAGAGGGACCTTTAGAATATAGGATGCCAGAGGATATTAAATCATAGGAAAAAGAATGAGAGCATCAAAGTCAAATCCTTCATTCAGGCTTCCTTTTCCTACTTTATCAGAATGGGATATGAAGTTACACCCTACCACTTAGGGGAAGTACCAGGATTTTAGTCCAATAGCATCATTAGATCCTGAGAATTGCAGACCTGGCAGAGGTCAGAGAGAACATTTAATCCTACCCCCTCTGAACCAGCCTCAAAAACTTGGTAGCTCTATGACTGGGTCGATCAATTATTCTCTGTCTTCCTCAACTACTCCAACTATAAAATGGGAATAATGTTATTTAATATTCAACCTCCAAGGTGGCTGTGAGGATAATATGAGATAATATTTGTAAAATACATTGCACAGGGTCTGGCACGTATTGAATACTTAATTCTTGCTATTTAAAAAAACTAAACCCTTATATTATGCCTTAGAATCAACATTAAGTATTGGGTTAATTATTTAATATCAATTGGGTTAATATCAATATTAAGTTATTGGCAGAAGGGTGGTGAGGGCTAGGCAACTGGGATTAAGTGCATTGTCCAAGTTCACACAGCTAGGAAGTATTTGAGGCCATATTTGAACCCAGGATCTCCAGTGTCTGGACCTGGACCTCTTAATCCCCTGAGCTCCCTTGAGCTCCCTAGCTGGCCCTAATTTTTTGTTTTCCCACTTTCTCCTTTCCTTCATATGACCAAACTTGAAAATATGTAATTAGGGAGCTGGCAGCTAGTGATAAGACAACCCAATGAAAAGCAATGTGACAAATAAAACTCACCTTTTAATAATATAATATGAGCTGGGTGGCAATAAACCAATTAAATAGCCTCTTTGATGCTCAGTTTCTGCGTTTGTGAATTGGAGATGGAGTCTAATCCCAATGGCTGCTCCTACTTCAAGAGGAAATTTAAAATGAGTAATCTCTGTGAAATGGTTTGCAAACTCTAAAGCAAAGCCCAAATGTCTACTTGTATTCTTCCTAACAGCCTTCCTACTTTTACAGAAGCCATGCCATTCCCCACAGGGCAGAATTGAGAAAAATTGAATGGAAAAGGCAAACAGGCAGATTTTGTATTGATAGAAGAAAACAACTTCCTAAGGAACAGAACTAATCTAAAAGGGAATGGATTGTCTCTGGAGGGTGGGGCTCAGGGGGGCTCCCCATCTCTGGTGGCCTTCAGGGAAAGACAGGGGTTTCCCTTGAGGAATCTTCCCACTCAAAGATTCTATGAAGTCCAAAACAGAATTTATGACCCTTCCTCTAAAACTCCTCTTTCTGGCTTCAATTCTTCTCAGGGTTCAAACTCCAGGCTGTTCTCTGCTGTCTACTATCCCCAATCCCTGAGATCCTCCCCCACACACACACAAATCAGGGTCCAGAACAGTCTTTTGTTCCCCTGTGTAGCTGGGATTCCTAGCTTGAAAGTGGGAACAGCTGTGCCCAGAAGGCTGTGCTTGGATACAGCTGCCCAATATTTTGTGGGTGTACTTAAGAGGAATTGGCACTTGGATTAGTTATGAAAGAAACTGGCTTGAGGGCAAGAAGGTTTTTTTGGAGCAGATTGTTGAGAGGAGAGTTAGCCCTGGGATTCATAGCCAGGAATCAGAGTGTGCTTGTGAGAAACCACAAATGAAAAGACTGTCCAGCACTTAGACCCCTTGTGGAGCCCCAAAGAGTGTGCTGGGATTGAGTGCAAGCTTGAGGGCATGTAACAAGTGGCTGGACTGGGTTCTTCATTTTACCTTGTAGTGGTGATATAAGGGGTGGAGTGCTGAGATGAAGCACAAGGCAGGATTCTGTATTCCATGGCAAATAACTTTGAATGGCAAAGATCTGGCCTCAAGACTCTCTCAAAAGGAGACAGCAGCATGGGGATGCAGAGATATGGAACAGAGATTGTGAACATCTCACCCTCCATTCCTGTTGCCATTTCCCCCACCTGGTTTTTCTTTTCTCAGTTGAACTGCAAAACAGATCTGCCCAGCTTCTCCCTTAGGATCTTGTCCTCCAGTCTTTGAAACTTTGGCTAACTTCTTCAGCTCCTCCTGCTTGGAAGGTATCAATGCCACGATCCCCCAGGCTTTGCCCCATCTTGTTTAAGGCAACCTCTGGAACATTTGAAATCAAATATGGCATGTGCCTAGATTATAGGAGGATAATCTTTACTAATAACAATAATTATCCCCATTAGAAGCATTTCCTTATAAAGAAAACATCAAAGCAACAGTTTTCAATTAACTTTCCTAAGCTCCTGGAACCAACTCATCTATTCAGGGATCATTATCTCTTCATATGGCAGTAAATTGGGCATTTCTGATTGTGTAAATGTATGTGGCTTTCTGCAACTATATAGAAAAAGGGATGTGTCAAGATGTATCTGTGAGCAAGTGTTTATATCTCTGTATATATTTCTGCTTATGTGCATGCAATGTATATTTGTATACTTCTGAGCATTTTGGTATAAGTGTGTTTTTGCATCTGGACTCCATCTCCCAAGGTGGCCCATTCCACTGGGAGATAGTTCTCATTATTAGGTATTTTTCTTTACCTAATCTGACCTCCCTCATTTTACAGATGAGAAAACTGAGATCCAGAAATATTAAATGACTTTTTAAGGGAAGTTGTCAGTGGCAAGATTTGAACCTACATGCTCTGACTTCAAATCCAATTTCTCCCCATTCTTTCTAGTTTTGGTCTCTGGGACCAAGTAGAGCTCATCTGGTCCCTTAAAGACCAATTCCCTTTGGAATTAAATATCCCTAGTTAGACTCAAGTTAAAAGCATTTTGCTACTATATGCTGTGAAAGGGAATTATTTATTCTCTTTGTCTATTTTGAGTTAACTTTGTTAGCCATCCAGTAAGAGAATTCACAAGTCACTTACTTGAAGAAGTAAGAGAATTCGAAAGTCATTTGCCAAAATGAGTGATAACTCCAGAATGCAAAGCACCCCTGCTTAACACTAAGTAAAGTCATTTGCTAAAGTGGGTGATAACTCAATCAGTCAGAAACTTTTGAATCCTATGATAAAAGTTGTTATCTTCAGAAGCCTATGATAAAAGCTTGACACCTTCAGAGGCCTATGATAAGAGGCCTATGATAACACCTTCAGAGGATGAGAGGTGTGAATCCCACAGACACTGGCTCCCTAGGCAATTTGGAAGATGCAATTGTTCCCTGTGAAGAGGGGAAGGTACAAGGAGTCACTATAAAAGCCTTGAACTTCTTTGGCTGGAGAGATTCTTCTGGAGATAGTCTTCAGGAGGTCCTCTTCTGCCTGAATCTGGAGCTTGGAAGATCTTGGACTGGGATTGAGGTTTGGAGCTATGACTTTGGATTTGGACCTTGACTTCAACTTGGGACCTTGGCTCTTGGATGACTGAGTAGCGGGCCTCTCTTTCCTGGCTTCTGGAGAGAGATTAGTTTCAGAGAGGCCTTCCCTTCTGAAATTGTGTGTATGTGTGTGTGTCTGTGTGTGTGTGTGTGTGTGTGTGTGGTGTCTGTGTGTGTAACTCCAGGTCCTCTGGTCAAGGGCTGAGCCGAGCACAGGAGCAATATTTAGTGTGATAGGGTAGACATCTTCTCTACTCTCCTTCTGTATTTCTCTATTTTCACTCTTTCTACCCTTTTTGTAAATAAAAACTATTAAAAGTCATTTTGACTTGAGCAATATTTTAAATTGGTGACCACAAGATTATTTTAGAACCCTCACATATTTAGTCAAACCCTTAATTTAATTCCTTACAGTGCCAAGTATTGTGATAATCACTGAGAATACAAAAAAAAAGAAGTAAAAGGAAGTCCCTACCCCCTAGAAGCTCATATGCTCAAAATTGTCAATGCTCTATTGTAGTTAGAGATGTAATAGGATATCACACATGATAAATGTGAGACCAGAGGTCAGGAGAGAGTTTAAAACTAGATAAATAGATCTAAGAATTATTTGCATAAAAAATGGAATCCATAGAAACTAATAGGATCACTGGGAAAGATAGTATAGAACTGTGATCACAAATGTTTGGCATGTATGCCAAAGATGGCACATAGAGACCTCTCTGTGGACATAAGCATTGTCCCCAGGCAGAACTACTCTGTTACCCCTCTCCATTGTACCTTCCCATTCTGTACTCCCTTCCCTGAGTGGAGTACTCAGTCTATTCCTTTCTCTTTCTCCCTCTCCTATCTGGAACTAGGGGCTGAAGGAGGTAGGAGGGGGTGGGTCTCCTCTCCTGCTAGACCTGGCCCCACCGCCTAAAAGATCCCCACTTTCATTCCCTGCCAGATGCCAGTCTGGGTGGTGACCCTGCCCCCCCAAAGGCTATATGCTCTCCCTCTGCCCCCTTCTCCCACCCCTACATGAGTTACAGCTTCTCCTACCCCCACTTGGGTTACAGCTTTTCCCACCCCCACATGGGTTACAGCCCAATAGGCAGCCCTACTCCCTAAAAGGCTCTGAAGTTGCCTCACTACAACAGAGCCAAGCAGAGGCCAAGTAGGGCTGCCTTTGAATTGGACTCAACAAGATATGCACCCTTTCTTGTAATAAGAAGTTACCTCCCCCCCCCTTGCATTATAATAAGAAGCCTTCTCCTCCCAGCCTTCTCCTACCTTCTCAACCCTACTATTCTCAGTCAAAGAAAAGCTTGGAAACAGCCTCCTTGCTTGGCCCCCTAGTGTGGGGGCCTGCCCCCACTCAACCCCACTCAAGGCCTCCAAATGCAGACAGCAAGCAACCTGGTCTAGGGAGGGGCAGGACATGGCTTGTGGTTTCTAAAAGGATTGCCATCACTGGTGAAGAAGAAGAAGAAGAAGAAGAAGAAGAAGAAGAAGAAGAAGAAGAAGAAGAAGAAGAAGAAGAAGAAGAAGAAGAAGAAGAAGAAGAAGAAGAAGAAGAAGAAGAAGAAGAAGAAGAAGAAGAAGAAGAAGAAGAAGAAGAAGAAGAAGAAGAAGAAGAAGAAGAAGAAGAAGAAGAAGAAGAAGAAGAAGAAGAAGAAGAAGAAGAAGAAGAAGAAGAAGAAGAAGAAGAAGAAGAAGAAGAAGAGGAGACTAGGACCTTGGACAGATCTCTGGGAGGTAAGATCCTTTCTCAGGCATGACCCAGATGAAGTTCCAACAAGAGACTGAGAAAGAGTCATCAGAAGAACCAGGATGGAGTAATGTCATAAAATAGAGGGAGAAAAAGGTATCAAGGAGAAGAGAGTGATGAACCACATCCAAGACTGGGGAGAAGTCAAGAAGAATGACTAAGGAGAAAAGGTTAATATATCCATTTACAGGTCATTAATAACTATGGAGAGACCAATTTTGGTTGAATGATGAGATCAGAAAACAAACTACAGAGACTTTAGAAGAGGGAGAAGAAAGGAAGTAAAGGCATAACCTTCATACATGACATTCTCAAGAAGTTTAGTCAAAAAATGGAAAAATATAAGAAGATAATGGGCATGAGTGGATCGATTGAGGATTTTTCATTTTGAGGATTTGAGGGAAGGTATTAGCATATTTGTAAGCAATAGACATGGAAAGATAGAAGATAAAATAGAGTGGAAATGATAGTGGGACAATCTTCTGGAGAAGGTGGGAGACAAAGAAATCATCTGTACATATAGAAGGGCTTGCCTTTCAAGGAGAAAGGTAATATAAGACATACAAAGGAGGAGAAATTGGTATAAGGCATCTGGGTGACATAAGATGAGGAAAAAGAAAGAAGAGGGAGGACTCAGTAAAAGGCCTCTTTTTTCAATAAAATATGAGAGGATATAGGGAGGGAGAGTCATGGAAGGTTTGAGAAGGGCTGAAAAGGTCTCAGCAAGCAGTTGTGGTGACAGGTGAGTTAATAAGGGAAGTTACATAGAATGGCAGAGTAGCAATAAGGGCTCAGTTGAGCTTGTGTGACAAAGTAGTGGACCTAGTTAGCACAGTTTTATCATTTTCTCTAGCTTCATTCAGTAGGATGCATATAGTAATGAAAGCAAGAGACAATGGGAGTGATCTAACGCTAAGACTTTGCAGAGCAAGTTCAGCAATAAAATAGGGAGCCAGGAACAGAAGAGGACAATATAGAGTGAACTTGTTAACAGAGAACTCAAGATGGTGAACAAAAGGAAAGCATAGACAAGACAGAGGACATGACCTGAGAAAGAACTTTGAGGACCAGGGGCTGGAGGACACAGTGAGGGTAAAGGGATAGGGTTTAGGGCTGCAAGAAATAGGAAGAGAGGTGAGGGGACAAAAGATTGTGATCAGATTAGGGAATTTTAGAGTTCATTAACATGTATGTGGTGGAGCTGTGAGGCAAGCAAGATCAAGGGTATTACTATCTTCTGTGGTTGAGGTTAGGGTGGAGGAAGTGAGTAAATTAAGGGATTGGGAGGTTAGGGTGTTTGAGGGAGTGAAGGCAAGAATTGGAAAGAAGAGAAAGATTGTTAGTGAGGTATTAAACTCATTGAGGAAATAAGGAGAGTGTTCTAGAGGTCTGAAGACAACAGCTATCAAAATCTTGATTGGGTGGTAGATTGAGTGAATTTCCAAGATGGAGAGATTCCTGAGTAGAGGAAGAGTTGGAAATAGTAATGGGGATCAAGGAGTAGTCCAGTTCCTCCACCATGACAGTAAGTCCAGGTATGAATGAAAATGAAATAAATGTTCAAAAAGAAGCCAGGAAGGCTATGTTACCAGGAGAGTCAGAATTCAGAGTGCCAGAAGATGAAAGAAGAGAAAAGGAAAGATTTACAAGGAAAGCAAACTTTGCCTATTGAGCATGTATTGGAAGGGATGGGTATCTTCAAAATGGGACACCATGGGGATTGGGTTGAGGGGGATGGGGATAAAGGAGCCATCAATAGGGGACAGAGAATGGGGCATGAATAATAACAGTCAGAGGTTCAGACTCACTAGATGATAAGGGAAGGGCAAGTAGGAGTCTGTTCCTTATTAAAGAATGAGTTCAGGTAGATTGTCAAAATCCTTGGGATTTTGATCTCAGGGTAGACTTCTCCCAGGGTGTAATGCATCAGGTGAGGGGACCAATGTGGGAAACTTGATTGAATGCTATTTCTATCCTATTCTTTCAGGAAGGCCAGGCCAAGAGACCAGGAGTGAGAGCAGAATGGAATGAAATTTCTCTCTGTTCCATGTAGGTAAAAAGAGTCCCCTGTAAATAGGAAGAGACCTGTCAGGGAAACTGGCAGGAGATGGAATCATGTCTCTTCCCTGCTAGCAGGAAGTGATCTATACAATCTATTAAAGAGATTAATAAAGTGGAATCAGGAGTCAGACCTAGTTCTTCTGACTTGAGAACCAGAGATCTTCTCCAACATATCACCCTACTTCCTCTATGTATCAAGTTTTGCATTTTTTTAAGAAAGGAGCAGTATATTGGAACAAATCTGAATAAACTAACTGATTTCTATTTCTTTCCTTTTCCAAATTTTGATCTCATGTCTTAATGTTGTCCTCTTGGCAACAGATTTTGGAATGAACTTCAAAGAATTACCAAGTGCTTTCCAAGAGTGAATTCAAAAAGACATTGAAAGGTGAGAAGGGCCTGGGAAACTAGATGATGGCTGAATAACCACCTGACATTTTACTTAAAAAAAGAAAATAGAAGGGGGTTCTAACAAGACCAAGTTAACTCCCCAACATCAGAGATCTTGATTTATGTGCAAAAGGGACTAGTTATAACTGTATTCCATGGACCCCAAGAAAGACAAGGCAAGATTGGGGCAAGTGGTATGATCTTGTGTTCAGGAGATGGGAGGGAGGAGGAAAATGTCAAAGGGGAGAAGAGCTTACCTAGCTCATCTGCACTTTGTTAGTTTCCTATTTGAGATCATTAGTCTCGCTAACTAGATGCTGAATTCAACTGTTTCTCTGCTTCTGAAGGAGATCAAATTTAAGCATCCTGGTGCAAGGACCTGCTCACCCCTCCCTAGCTAGGGCACTTCTTTAGAGGACTTCTGGGACTTTTTCAGAAAGAGCTTCACACTATTTCATAGGAGTAGCTTCTCACATTGTGGCTTGAAACTGCCTGTGATGAGGTAGAAGAACATTTAATTTGGAATCAGAGGACCTGAGTTTGGATTCTGCCTTTGGAATTTACTAACTATATGATCTTAAGTATACTTTCTCTTTATTAATTGTGGTTTCCTCATCTTTAGAACATTCTCTGATCTAAAGGCCCAGATCTGACATTCTCTGTCCTAATATCCATCCATATCTGGCATTATGCTCTAGGTCCCTTCAAGCTCTGGCATTCTATACTCCGAAGTCCTTTATAACCCATACTCAGGGCAACACATGATGCAGTGGGGACAGAATTAGACCTGAAATCCAAACTCAAGCACATTCACTAATTGTGTGATGCTGGGCAAGTCACTTAATCTTTATCTGCCTCAGTTTCCTCAAGTATAAATAATAATAATAAACACTTGTCTCCTCTAATGGTTTTTGTGAGGATAAAATGAGACAATCATAAAGCACATTGTAAAAGTTAACCCTTAAAGTGCAATATAAATGCAAACTATTATTATTCTATGCTTTAAGGTCCCTTCCAGCTCTGAAATTTTCTGTCATAATGTTAATACTATTTCTGCCATTTTAAGCTCTTATAAAGCAGCAGCCATATTCTAAAATTCACTGTCCTGGTAATTAATTGACTTCTTGCTGTCTTTTATCCTTGATATCCCCTTAGCTAAATCAACTCAACTCAACAAATTGGTATTACATATCTAATACATGCAAAGCTGGGATATATAAAATTATTACCTGTCAAGTGGATAATAAATAGTTAAAATTGATGATGAAATGAGAAAGCATAACTGACACATATTTCTTGACAATGGAACATCTCAAATTCAGACTCAAATCTCACTCCTCAACATATTATACAATGAAATTAAAATGGCATTTAAAGGCAAGAAACAGAATAGTGGCTGAATCCAACCATGAACAAACTGCAGATCCATCCGGGAAATGGCAGAATTGATGGATCATTTAACAAGATATCACAGAGGTGGAAATAGGTTGAAATTATGGAAAATATTTTGGATTATATAAGATCCCAAGAGGTTCTCCATGGATATCTTCATGAGAATGTTGGTGAAAATAATGAAAAGGCAATAGAGAGGCTTTCATAAATTATCCTCCAAAGCACACCACATTTAAAAAGTAAATGATTGGCTCATATGTTCAAAGAACACAAGATCCTAGTGCATTTATTATTTGTCAATACTGCCCCGACCCTCCAAAAAAGTATTTAACTTAGTAGATCAAAATGATAGCCTTAAATTCTCTCACCTGATAAAAGGTCTCTCCTGCATATGCTAAGACCATGCAAGGCAGCCTTTTAAAGGAAACAAAGAGATACCAGTCCTATGACCTGATTACTGATTTAAGAAAATGGATGCCCTCCTAAAATATTTTCCACTGACATGGAGAATATCCTACCAGGCTTCCAGATGGAAGAGGGATTATGTCAATGATGATGATCCCTTCCAGATATTTCCCTTTGCAGATGATAAGTAAGTTAATTTAATTAAGCCCTTCCCCTTTCTATGAGGTCCATAATTACTTTAAGTGGATGAGCCCAACATTTCATATAAAATCACAAAATGCTAAAGAGATATTTTCACCTATAAAGTACATTTCATCTACTGGCAATAAGAAAAAAATACAATAGCCAGAACTTATATAGCACTTTTTTTTTGTTTTTAAAACCTTTACCTTCCGTTTTGGCTCCAAGGCAGAAGAATGGAAAGGGTTAAGCAATGGGGGTTAAGTGACTTGCCCAGGGTCACACTACTAGTAAATATCTGATAAAGAATTTGAACTCAGGTCTTCCTGTCTCCAATGCTTTTATTCACTGTGACATCTAGCTTCTGCCTAAGACTGTCAATACTATGACATGTCCATGACTGTGGTTATTCCATTGAGCTTGTCCATGCTGTTATTATTGGATTGTTTATAGGAAAGAGACAAGAGGGAAACATCTAAATATTTTAAGTTTATTGATGGGGAAACATAGAGGAAGGAGAGTAACAAAGGAGGAGGAAAAATTCTTAACCTTATCCCCAAATCTAAATTCCCTTAATACAATCCTAATGGCTATCTTATCTAGGCTAAATAAGTTAAAACAGAGTCCAGTAAATGAGCCAAAATCCCAGGGGTAAAGTCCAAAGTAAGTCCAGCAGAGAAGGGATGGTTCTTCTTTGGTCTTCTGTCAAGCAGGTTTTCTCCTCTCAAGCTGGTATCTCCAAAAAGGGCCAGAAAATTTATAGAAAGATGGAAATCACAGGTACCTCCAAACTTCCCCCAGAAGTCTGTTTTTTTCAGTTGGGACCTTAGAATCTTGACCCAGGCTCCCACGTGATTCTCTGTCACATGTCCCTGTCAATCATTTCACAACAAGAAGTCTTTGCTTACTACAATGCCCAGCATGTAACCCAGATATATTTGCTGATGGACTATTTGATGTTGGTGCAGAATTGAAGAGAAAGAAAAGAATGAGGGAAATGAAGAATGATTTTGGAATTGAATTTGGAAAATTGTGCAGACAAATGTGTGTGTATACATCTTTAAGCATATGATACAAATGTTCTTCCTGTGATGTTGTACGGTCACAAATCTCAGAATATGATAATTCTCAAAAATTCAAATTATAGGTACAACAGGAGGCAATAACAAAATTTATAGCAGGCACATATACTTTCCAGTGTATTTTCATGGCTGATTAATATAGAAGGGAGGCATCAAGGAAATATGTAGATGAAAAGGAAGGCCAGACAAGTAGCAAGAATTTTGAATACAATTCCAACCTATTCTCCATTTAGCCACTAAAATTATTTTCCTAAAGCAAAGGTCTGATCATGTCACATCCTACTCAATAAATTCTAGTTACTCCCCATTTCCTCCAGAATCAAGGTAAAATTCTCTGACATTCACTACCACTCAAGAACTTGGCAGATAATAGGGAATAGTTAATTATGAGGAATAATCAGTTTTGGAGAGTTTGTGGAAAGATGAGCACATGATTGCATTGTTGGTAGAGTTGTTTCAGCTACTCTGGAAAATATGCTCAAACTGTAAGAGGAAAATGACTGAAATGCCCATATCCTCTTACCCTTTTATTCCATTGATCATCATAAAATTTAAGGAGGAAAATAACAAAAAGGTCTCCAGAGAGATCAAAATATTAAGGTCAACCTTTTTTATAGTAGCACAGAAATGCCCATCAACTGGAGGATGTACAAACATTGACATGGCATGTGAATGTAATGGAGTGTTAATGTTAGAAGTGATGAATATGATGAAGACCAAGAAACACAAGAAGAAAGACATGGATTGATGCAATAATATAAATGGAAAGTACAACAGGAATAAAAAAAAATCCAAACTAAATCTTGCAAAATTAAAACACCCAAAAATAGTGCAAAAGAAAGATTATAAGCATTTACTTTCTCTAGCTTTTATGGTTGTGGGGTATAGAAAAGAGTCTATAACAATAGATTTTTGTGATATGTCTATCATTTTCCCTCTTTTTGTTGTTTATATGAGTGATATCTTTCTGGGAGGAGAGAGAGGGATACATTAAAAAAAGTGTAGGTGGTATTAAAACTAAAGGTATCAGTCAAATGATTTTCTTTAGATACCCTCTATTTTCTGACCTTAAAAAGTTTATAATCTAATTGGAAGAGGATAAGGTCTCAGAATCTCAGGGGAAAAAATCATAGAACCTCAGGGTTAGAAGGAAACTCCCAGGTCATTTAGTACCATCCATATATGAATAGGGGATGCTAGATAGCACAGTGAATAGAACACTGGGCCTGGAATTCAGGAAAACCTTAATTCAAATCTGGCCTTAAACATTTACTAGCTATGTCACACTGGGCAAGCCACTCACCCCTATATGCCTTGGGCTCCCCATCTGTAAAATGAGCTGGAAGAGGAAATGGCAAACCACTGTAGCCTTGATTTGGGTTGCCATGAAGGAAGTTTGGTGTATGGACATTGGCAAGTTACTATAAGGATGCAGGCAGGAGCTCTGTAACTGACCCATCAGCACAGGAACAGTGGACTGGAGTCTTTCTCGCCTTTGGAGTCTGTACAGAATCTGGCATAAGTAACCTGAAGCTACCCCAGGGTGTTTAACATATCATTAGCATCTCATTTACCTTGTGGTTCATTCCCAAGTGGGTTAACAAGATTAACCATGGGTAAGGCCAAGCAGACCAAGAGGAACTATGGGTAAAGTGGCATCAGTTCCTTGGGGATGGCAGGGCAGTAACCACCCAAACAATTGATCCCCTTCCCGGAAAAGCAAGCAAGATAAAAAGCATTCCTGAAAATCTCTGTGTCTTTCTATTGCCATGGCCACTCCATCACCAAGGCCATTCCACTGCCATCCTCCCTTCCCTAAATAAATTTTGTTTCCTCACCATGGAGATTGCCTGAACTCACCGTCCTTTGGACAAGACACTAATTGTGCCCACATTGATATTTTTGCCAAAAAAATCCCAAATGAGGTCACAAAGAGGCAGATACAACTGAAACACTGAACAACAATAATATATATGAAAAAGAATCCCCTCTAAAACATTCTAAACAAATGGACATCGAATCTCTACTTGAGGACTCCCAGAGAGAAGAAATTCATTACTTCTCAAAGCAGTCTTTTCCTTGTTTGGACAGCTACGATTTCCCTGATGTTCTCTTTCACTTGCCCAAATAAGTTCACTATAAAATAGTGTAGTGTGGAAAATGTTGAGATTCAGATGAAGGGATCCAGGAAAAAGTGAGGAGGGAGAGAATTCTTCTGTTACAAAGCTAGCTGCCTCCTCCTTTCTTCCTGTAAAAACGAATAATGATAATAATCCCCTTAGAGAAGTAATGGCCTAAGAATGATAGTGGAAGAGTCTGAAGTATGGAGAGAGGCCCTGACCATCCCCCTCCTCCAAAAGGATTGCAGTATCCACTTTCCTGAGAGCACTGAAGAAAAATAAATCATTATCCCAATGGCAGGAGCTGCTGCTTGCTATGAGACTCTAATGAAGGATAAAGTTACACAGCAGGTCTGGTTACTTGAACACCAGCAGAGATCAAATCCAACAGGTTCAGGTCAGTTGAGAATCAGGCAAGGTTTCCCTTAGACAGAAGGCAGACAGAGAAACAAAAGAAAAAGGGGTCAGAGCCAGCCATCTCTTAGCAGAGCAGGCAAGAGAGTCCCCTAGAAGATAACAGACTTGGTTAGAGGTAACCCTTGAGATTTTATTTTTGATACAGTTCCTGGCAATGAAATCTCCAGGGAAACCATTCAGCATCATTCAAGGCCCACAGGTCTGCTCAGTTATTTCTTCATCTGATTTGACCCTTCGGTATTCCATGTTTGTAGAGACCCTGCTTCTGTTAAAGCTTTCCTCTGAGTTCTCTTTGAGGCACTTATGGAAATACCCTGGAGTTCTTGATGGTTTTGCATGTGGAGTCTAGCATTGGGTCATAGAATCCTTGATTCAAAGCTGGAAGAGATCTAGGACCCCAGTGAGTCCAAACTGCTCAGTTTGTAGATGGCTTGGAACAGACTGAGTGCCTAAGCCAGGAGCATACTGTCCATTCCTCCTTTTTCAGATGGGGAGCTGCTCCCTTCATAGGAGAAAGGACCATTCATAGAAGGGCCATAAATGGGGGAGCTGAGCACCCAGCTCCTTTGCTATTCATAGAATTTAGTGTTGGAAGGAAATTTGACTATCATTTACGAGCTCTTCTCATTTTATAAATGAGGAAACAGAGCCATAAAGACTTTGATCGTCTTGGCCAGCGTCATACATAGTGACAGATCCAGGACTGAAGTCCAGTTCTTCTGACTATTAATAGAGTTTTTCCATCTATCATGGTATCCCCAGTGTGAGAGGTAAAACAGAAATCTAGTGTATTGGGTGTTCGTTGTCTTTACTTTCTATTAATGATGTTTTTAACAAGATGCTTTCTGATATAGATCCTCCATGCAAGGCAGCTCACACACTATCTCTTATCACAAAACAGTCAAGTGAAACCCAGCAACTGTAGGTTGTAGCTGGTTGACTAAGAGCTTAAGTGGTTGTATCTGGCAACACACTCAATATTCAGAACCCATACTCCTCCACTTCTCTAAAAGGAGGACATTTTCATTGTTATTACATGTACTGGCTCTTTGTTCTCCATTCTTTCAACTACATCAATTCATACAAATCTTCCCATCTTCTACTTTTTTTAGCTAAAAATTTTTACAATGCAATAATATGCCATTATGTTCATATAATTGCTATTTCTTTATTGACCATATCCTAATCAGGGGACACCAATATTAATATTAGTTTTGTTTCTTCTGCCATAAAAAGCAATACTCTGAATATTTCTTGTGTATGGAAAATTTTTCTCTTCTGTCCTCAGGATTTATGCTCAACTTTATAATTAGTGGGGAAAAGGGTAGAAATAGTTTAGTGATCTTTCTTAGGTAATTCCAGATTGTTTTCCACAATAGCCAGAAAAAGTCATAGCTCTATCAACAATGTATTAGTGTTCCTGTCATCTCACTGTCTAGTCAATACTAACATATATAATAATATTTACCTTCACCAATCCAAGGCTACATATGCAATGATGATTGACACTAAATCATAGAATTTCAGAATCAAAATGGAGGTCAGAAGGCATCTAGTTAAAATAAAAAATTAAAAAGGAGTCCCCTCCAAAATATCCCCAACAATCAATCACTCAGTAAATATTGATTAGGCACCTACTATGTGCCAGGCATACAAAAAAAGAGTCACAACAGAGTCCCTACCCTCAAAGAGACTACAATCTAAAGGGGGAGACAATATGTAAACATATACCTACAAAGTAAAATATATACAGGATAAATAGGAAATAGAAAAAGCATTAGAATCAAGAGAAGTTTAGGGAAGGCTTCTTGTAAAAGGTAAAATTTTAGTTGGGCCTTAAAGGAATCCAGGGAATTCAATAGTTGGAGTGGAAAAGGGAAAGAGTTCAAGGTACGGGGATTGGTCAGGAGAAATGCCCAGGGTGAAGAAATGGGAGCATCTTCTTTATGGCATAGCTAAAAAGTCAAAGTATGTGTTTGGGAGCAAGGCATCAAAAAACTAGAAGGGTAGAAAGATAGATTATAAAGGGCTATGAACACCAAACAGAGCACTTTATATTGATCTTGGAGGCAATAGGAAGCCATTGGAATTTACTGGGTAGAGTAATGACAAAATGGGACCTATATTTTAGGAAAATGCTTTAGTGGTTGAATGGAAGAAGGATTGGATTGAGGAAGAGACCTGAGGCAGGAAGACACACAATGCAAGTTATTTCAATAGTACAGGCATAAGAGGATGAGGGTCTGCATTAGAATGACGGCAATGTCAGGAGAAATGGGATAATTACAAGAGATAATGAAAAGGGGAAATTAACAGACCTTGGTAAAGGGTTGGATACTGTAATTATGGGATGTTTAAGGGGAAGAAACAAGGAGGTAAACATCTAAATAGTTGATATTTGGGATAGGATTGAGGGTAACAAGAAAAAGGGAAGTTTCTAAATCTTATCCCCAAAACTAATCCCCTAATAACTATCCTAATGGCTAACTTCCTAAGATAAATAAATTAAGTCCTACATAAATAGTATCTCACAAAGTTGAGTCCAAGATGGGCCAAGGTCCAAGAGGAAAGGTAATAACAGCTCCCAGCCAAATAGATGAATTTTCCTTATATTCTCCAGCTGACTTGCAGTCTGACTGAAGTAGCCTCTCCACAGCTGATGTCTTCCAGGGCCAATTGTATCTTTGTATGGTTGAAATTGCAGCCACCAGCCAAATATGGGGGCAGTCTGGCATACACAGAAATGCATGTTCCACAAATAAAGGACCTAAAGTAATCAGGTTTTTTTTAGGTCGTAATTTTGCTACTCTCTCTGGTTTTCCAGTAGCTCCAATCACTTCCATAGTACCAATATCTTTACAATCTTTAGGAAGACTTTGCAAAACTGGTTTACTGGATCTACTATCCACCAAAAGATCATATATCTGACCCCTCAAAGTAACAGAAACATATGGTTCAGCACTATTAGGAGGTTGGGAATTTTCTAAAATTGGTGCAAGCACAGCAACATCAGAACAAAGCTCAGTCATTTCCTGTCCATCCAAGTTTTCATATGCTTGAATTATATGACTTTCCTAGGATTTTCCATCATCAGCTTTTACACTACTCTCATTGATCCTTATATTCTCCATCTTGGTATCATTGTTCTCATTTACAATTTCATTACTATCATTCAGTTTATATTCTTCATTAATTTTCCATTATTTTACATTCATTAGAATTTCCTTCTAAATTTATATTATAATTTTCTTTTTCTGTACAATTATTAACAATAATTATATCCTTCTTTGATTCAATTAATTCATTGTATTTTCACCAACCTGATTATCATTACACTTATTTTCATTTATACTCTACTCATCATTCCTTGATTCATTTTCATATGGATACTGGATAAACCTTCATAAGCTACAAGCGCCCTTGCTTTGGGCACCTTTTACTAGCTGGCTATGTTTTGGTCTAGCCCCAGAATTCACCCAAGATTCCATCATTTTCAGATCTGGTGCTTGTTGACCTTGACAGCAGGCATTTTGGCATTGATTTATACTTCTATTCTGGTAATTATTGTTATTGTTCCCTCTATTATTATTCCAATTATTGCTCTAGTTGTTATTGTACTTCCTATTGTATCCTCCATTCCTGTTCATTTGCCTTCTAATTTGATCTCTAACCTGCAATCTCTGTAAAAAAATGTCCAATCCTGTCTCAAAGGAAGCATTTCCTAGGACCTGACCTTCTTTCAGTAGGCCTACAGTTGTTTGTGTTATTCCTGGGCTGCATGGATCTCAAGGCAGCTACTGCTTTTACCTCCTTAATTTCACTTTCCTTTGCCTTCAATTCTGCTTCCCTTAATTTTCTTTTTAAATCCTCTACAATAGTTTCTTTCTCCTCAGATTTCTCATCAGGGTCATTGGTCAGATATGTAGCCTTTCTCCTCAATTCATACAGGTCTAATTCTTCCCAATCTGTGTAATTGTTTTTTTTTTTAATTTGGCTAACCTTGGGCACTGCATTCTTAACAAATATATGCTTGATATGTGCAATAGTACCTTCCTTGAGGGCATCCATTCCCAGGAGACTTTCTGTAGCCTTGGTTATCCTCTCCAGGAATGCTGCAGGTGCTTCAGAGACTTTCTGTTTAATGGACTAAAACTTGGATCATGCATTAAGCTGTTTAGTGTACATCCCTATAATTGAGGATAGCTTCCCTATCCTCAATTAGTTTCTCATACACTAGATCATCAGAAATATCTGCTTTACAATTGTCAGGCCAAGATGTCAAAAGAAGGTCAGATCTAGTTTCCTCAATAAATTTATTCCTCTCCCATTTTGTGAGGACTTCCTTCATAAGGAGGGCAAAATCATTGTAATCCATGTCAAAAAAAAGTCTATGGCTTGTCGCATCTCCTTAATAACTCTGTTAATTTCATCGCTAAAGTTTGGGGTCTTTTCTCTTCCTTAATACAATATGGGGTGGAGGTGAAGGTGAAGGATAGGAAGGAATTCAGGAATCCAGGATTGTGAGATAGGGTTGCCCACTACAATAATAGGGAAGGGAGAAAGGGTTAAGGGGAAAGGATAATGAGTTATGTTTTATACATATATTTTATTTTTTTAATTTGTATATATATTTTAGATGTCTACTGGACAGTTTGAAATGTCCAAAAGGCAATTGGAGATGAGAGTTGGGAGGTTAACAGAGAATTTGGGGTAGAGTAAGTAAATTTGAAAATCAACAGCAGAGAGATGGTAATTAAATCCATATGAGTTGCTGAAATCACCAAGCAAAGCAATATAAAGGAAGAAGAGAAGAGGACAGAACACTAAGGGAAAACTAGAGGGTGTTATCTGAAAAGGGATTCAGACAAAAAGGACAGAGAAGTTAAATATGTAGGGGAACCAGGAGAGAATTGTTACCTGAAAGACTAGGAAGAAGAGAGTATCAAGAAGGAGTGATCAAAAGTATCAAAGACCACAAAGACATCTAAGAGAATGAAACTTAAAGACCATGGGATCGGGCAACTAGGAGATCATTAACTCTGGAGAGAATAGATGGATGGATATGGTGATGGAATTATAGAATGATAAAGTCAGAAACCAGGTCATAAGGAGTTAAGAATAGAGTGAGAGGAGAGAAATTTAGAGGTACTAAATACAGATGATCTTTTCAAGGAGTTTAGCATGTGGGGGGTGGGGCTGGCTCACAGCCCTCCCAGGAAAGGAAAGATAGAAGATTGGCCTTGGGGGAAGGGTTGGAGCCAAGGAGATGGATAAGAAGAAGGCAGACACCCACGCAATATTTATAACAATCGAGCTCCACAGAATAAGCTCATCTACTTAACTTTCACAAGGACATGAAACAGTTAAGTAACTTTAAATCAACATGGAGCATGGAGATTAGCTGACAGAAAAGCCAGGGTCCCTTAAAGCCAAGGCTGTAAGTAGGACCAGTCCGACTTGAGGAGAGGAGATTAAGAAAGAAAGGTCTTTCAGAGAGAGAAAGAGAGATAGAGGGAGAGGAATTTAAAGCTGAGCTTGGCCAGAGGTCAAGCTCCAGGAAAGACCAAGATAGATGAAAGGTGATAAGGTAAGGGCTGGCTTTCTGTGGTCGCTCATATTTATTGGCATTGAGATGCAAATGTACATAATACACATTAATGAAAACATAGTGGATTGCCATTGGTTCAATTGTAAATTATGACATGGCAGAGGTGTGGTTTGTCTCAGCCAGGTGAGCACAAAGAAACCTGAGTTTGTGCCTAAATCTTAGAGATGCTGGGATCAAAGGTCAATGCCTTTCTTGCCATGCACAGGACTGAGCATGGGCTTTCCTAAGACAATCCTTACAGATAAATTATTTCCCTTGTGCATACACAGGTGTGGACTGTTACAAGACAAATGAGACATAGGACAATAGTTAGTAGGGACAATAGATCAAATGATGGTATTTTCAGGATGGAGGAGACAAATTCTAGTTGTTAACAAAAGATCTGCAGAGGGAACCCATCATCTCTCACAGTGATTTGAATACTTTTCGATATATTCATGTATTACAAGAAAACCTAAAAGGTATTGGATGGGAGTGAGGATAGGGAGTGGAGACAGGCAGGGTTCTGAGTAATCTCATAATCACCAGCATTAACCCCTGCCACATTCTACCAAAGGAAAGCTATTCAACATTTAGAAGCATTGAAGACAAGCTATTATGATAATGTTCCAAGAAGAGCCAAGTTCAGGGAAGAATTACCTTATTCGGCTTGAATTTAACAAGTTATTTTGTAGGATTTTAATATATGCATGAAAGACTCTTTGTTTGAGGAGAGTCTTCCAGGCTTTCAAGTTTTGTTCTGCCAAGTCAAATGTTTTTTTTTTTCTCCTTCAATCAATAAACATACCATGGCCTTGCCTCCTCTGCTCCTTTTTAAGTCAATTATGTGGTTGTAAAGATATAGTCAGCTGTAGAAAATTATTCATAAAAGTCTGACTATTCCTTTTTCATATTTTCTGACATATAAATAAATGCTATTTGGCTAGAATAGACTCTAAAAAGATGAGAAAGGTTTATGGCTCAATAGTTATTGCTATACCCTCAATTTCCTTTTTTGTGCAATATCAACTATGTTTTTTCCCCTTTCCTTTGGTATTATCCATTTACAGACAATCTTATCTTATGAACTGACCTCTCAATGCTTTCCATATGGTATGGAATTCCCAGGTGTGTTGGGACAATACTTGGTTGGAACCAGCTGCTCTTCCTGTCTTTATCCTTATAATATGCCTTTTCAGCTTCCTCTAAGAACATATCAGAGTCTAATAATGTTCTAGGTTCTAAGTTAAAAAAAATTATAGTCTCAGAATTAGGAAGATGAACAGAAACATAGAATCCAACACACATCTGAAAAAGAATTGTTTCTATAATCCCCCTAAAGTAATATTTCAGCCCTTTCTTGAAGATCTATCCTGTCTCTATTCCTCCTCCTTTTACCATTGCATGATTTTTTAAAAATCCTTTTGTTTATCCTTAAATTTTCTAATCAACCACAGCTTATTCTGAGCACTAGAATTTTTAAAAATAAATTTATTATTTATTTTTGCCTTCAATTTTTAATTTTGAGTTACAAAATTTCTCCCTTCTTCCTACCCCTTCCTACCCTTTAAGAAGACAACCAGTATGTCAATTATACATGTAAAATCATGCGAAATACATTTTTAGAGTAGCCATTACCAAAATAGTAGGAACATTTAAGTGAAAAAAATACACATCAGTCTATATTTAGACTATCAGTTTTCTTTCTCTAGTTGGTTAACATTTTTCATTATGCATTATATTGATCAGACTAAGTCTTTCACAGTTGACCATTATTATAATATCGCTGTTACTATATATAGTGTATTATATACAATGTTCTTCTGGTTCTGCTCACTTCATTTTGTAGCAGTTCATATAAGTCTTCCCAGGTTCTTCCAAAGCCATCTGGCTCATTTTTTAAAATAGAATGATAGAGTTGCATTATCAGCATGTACCATAGCTTGTTCAGTGGTTCTCCAATTGATAGGCATCTCCTCAATTTCCAATTCTTTGTCACCACAAAAAAACCTGTTGTAAATATTTTTGTGCATATAGGTCCTTTTCCTCTTCCTTTGATCACTCTGGGATACAGAAATATAATAGTGCTATTTCTAGGTCAAAGGGTATGTATAGTTTTATAGCTCTTTGAGCATAGCTACAGATTGTTCTCTAGAATGACTGAACCAGTTCACAATTCAACCAACAATGTACTGGTATCTCAATTTTTCCACATTTCCTCCAGCATTTGTAATTTTCCAATCTGATAGGTGTGAGCTGGTGCCTTAGAGTAATTTTAATGTATATTTCTTCAATCAACAGTGATTTAGAACATTTTATATGACTAAAGATAGTTTGATTTCTTCTTCTGAAAACTGCCTCTTCATATCCTTTGACTATTTATCATTTGGGGAATGGCTTAATTTTATACAGTTGACTCTCTTCTCTATATATTTGAGAAGTGAGGCATTTATCAGAGAAATCTACTATAATTCCCATTCCCCACCACCTCCACCCCACCCCAGTTTCTTACTTTCCTTCTAATCTTGGCTTCACTGGTTTTCTTTGTACAAAAACTTTTCAATTAAATATAATCAAAATTATCCATTATACTTCCCATGAGCTTCTCTAATTTTTATTTGGTCATAAATTATTCCCTTTTGACTTCCGGTTAAGATGGCGGCTTAGAGAAAGCTAAAGCTCAGATCTCCGGAAAACCCTTCCCGACCGATCTCAAACTATAAGCTCCTAAGGCGCCGAAATTCAAAACAATCAACAGCACAGACCCTGGGAACCCTCCTCCTGGACCTGGACCCGGTTCAAAAGGTACGGCTCCCCTCAAAAGCCAGAACCCGAGATCACTCGGACCTCAGGGGTAGGAGCGCAGAGTCCAAGGCTCCCGGAAGCCGCAGCCCGGCCTGGCTCAGAGAGCAGGGTCCTCGGAACAACAACCCTCAGGGCCTTCTACCCGAGTCCCAGTGAAAGTTACTGCCTGGGGCTTCCGCTGCAGAGAGCTGGTCTAAACAACAGCAACCCTCAGGGCGGGCAAGACAGCCTCAGGGCTGGATCCTGCTATCCAAGTCTCAGTGAAAGTCCTTACCCTCGGAGCTTGGGGAAGCTGCAGCCCATCCCCCCGCAGGCCGACGAAACAGCCTCATGGCCAGCGATTCTGAAGGCAACTTCCGGAAAGCGAGCCGGGGGGAGAGTGTGGCCTCGTGGTCCGACCCTTCCATTCCAGTTCCAGTGAGGCATATTCAGTTTAACCCAGGGAAAGCTCATAGAACCAACATCTGCCCAGGACTAAAGCCTCTGATCACCAGACAGAGATAAGAAAAGCTAATCCTCCACATTCAGAGATGACAAACTCCACAGAAGCAAAGAAGCCCCAAAATACCAAGAAAAATAAGAAGAAAGGGGCGACTTTGGACACATTCTATGGAGCCAAAATACAAAATACAGAGCAGATAGAAGAAGATATACAAGAAAATTCTCCAAAATCTTCCAAAGGAAATAGAAACTCTCCACAAACCCATGAAGAATTTGAATCAGAAATGACCAAAAAGATGGAAGCCCTCTGGGAGGAAAAGTGGGAAATAATGCAAAATTATTCCCTTTTACATAAATCTAACAAGTAAAAATTTCCATGTTTCCCTAATTTGCTTATGATATCACCCTATATGTCTAAATTACATACCCATTTTGACCTGATCTTGGTATATGGTATGAATATTGGTATACATATGCCACACTGCTTTCCAGTTGTCCCAGCAATTTTTGTAAAATAATAAATTCTTGTCACTAAATTACTGTGTGCTGGGAGCCATCAGGCCACGGCGCCTTGACAAAGTCACATGTGATAGCTAAGGAGGCCACAGAGTGGCCCTTGACAAGATGGTGACTGCCCACTTTATCTTCTTTGCATAACCTCTCTCATCAATATCCCTTACCTATGGAATTGACATGATTACTATTCCCCCTAGTCTCAGAAGGAATAATGCAAGAGCAAAATACCTGTACTCTGTTTCCCCAAAACATCACCAAAAGATCAGACCCTCAAACCCAATCCCAAAAGACTATCATGGGCTAACTCTTACTGAGGTACATAATCCTCAGTAAAACCGCATCTACAGGCCAAGCCTAGAACTTTCCCACTCACAGAAACTTATCCTCATTAAGCCAGCATACAAATCAATCATAAAGACTCATATGAAACGTACAGGTACACCAAGCTTCATCATGCCTCAGTGACTTGATTCTTCCCCTTGAGAAACTCCCTAGTAAACCCTGAAAAATGATCAGTCTAATATTAAATCTGAATTGTGTCCCCAGTACCTCTCAACCTCAATGATATGATTGTTGAATTGTCTTTAAGAACTTCTGATTGATACTTCTAATAAGTAAATTTCCTTGATTGTTTGTAAGCTCAAAACTCCTCACAGGGTAATGAGAAAATTAAGCCACCTGTGATGAAATCATTCATCTTGTGTGAAACCTTTATCCTGTCAAGAATCTGTAATCATAATACAAGAATATAGAATGTTAATCAAGTGATTTGTTAAAAGTTAATTTATCATTTTTCTAATTATCTCCATTTAGACATGTTTGTTAGGTAAGGTATCTATGTGCCAAGAAAATGGGTATAAAAATAAACATCAATCCTGGGGATGGTGGAGAAGCTATCAGATGCAAAGCATGCCCATGGCCATAAATATACAGCTGTCTTCCATTTGTTATTTTCTTGACAGATCATTCGCCACCTGTCCAAAACCCCTAGAGTCATGAGTGAGGCTGGACCTTGCCCGTGGCAACTGTTGCCATTTTCTATTGTGTATTGTCCACCATATTTATTCCACAGATCAAACTTTATTTCTTATAAAGTACCAGATTGTTTTGATGATTACTGCTTTATAATAAACAGTAGGGTCCCCTGACCCACTTTAATTTTCCATGGTTTCAATTATCCACCATCAGCCCAAAGTGCTAGAGTTCTGCCAATGAAGCATTGGTCTGTCCCCAGCAGCAATCTCTTTCCTCTTCATATTTTTAGGGTTTGGGGTTTTTCGGTGGTTTTTGTTGTCGGAGAAGAAGGGCTGTGAGTCTATGGAACTCTGAGCTGAGGGGCAGGAATAGAGAAAGTGAGCATAAATATTTTGGGTCATCAGGGTTCACTTATATCCACAGTTTGTCATCCACAGGAAATTTTGAACATACCCCTATGGATATGAGAGCTGTACTGTAGTTTGAAGTCTGATAGTGCTAGGCTACTTTCCTTTACTTTTTTTCATTGATTCCTGCCGAGGGCCATCAGATCCACTGGTCCAGAACCTATGGGAGATTCCCCTGATTATTTTTTTTTATCTTTTATTCTTCAAGATACATTTTATTTTTTCTAACTTTATAAAATAATTCTTTGGCCATTTAAATGGTATGAAATTAAATGAGCAAACTAATTTAGGTAGAATTGTCATTTTTATTATTTGCTAATTTTATTTTTATTTTTATTATTATTATAAATTATATTTTATCATTATATATTATATATTATATTATATTATATATATTAATATAGAATATAATATATATTATAAATTATATATTATTATAAAATGTTATTTTTATTATTTGCTAAAATAATAAAAATGACAATTCTACCTAAATTAGTTAGTTTGTTCTGCCAAGCCAATTTTTTTTCCCCTTCAATCAATAAACATAGCATGGCCTTGCCTCCTCTACTCCTTCTTAAGTCAATTATGTGGTCAATTATATGCCAAAATAATAAAATAGTCAATTATATGCTAAAATAATAAAAATGACAATGAGCAATTAATTTGTCTCTTTTTTTATTTGTCTTCATTTGTATAAAAAGTATTTTGTAATTGTGTTCATACAGTTTCCTTGGCAGGTAGACTCCCAAGTATTTTATATTGTCTGTGGTGGTTATAAATATAATTTCTCCTTCTATCTCTTGCTATTGGACTTTGTTGGTGATATATAGAAATGCAATGGCTGATGTGGGTTTATTTTATGTCCTGCAGCCTTGCTAAAGTTATTGTTTTGATTCATTTTTTAGTTGGTTCTCCAAGATTCTCTAATTATACCATCTTGTCATTTGCAAAGAGTAATAATTTAGTTTCCTCATTGCCTATTCTATTCCCTTTCTTTTTCTCATTCTTGCTATAGCTAGCATTCTACCATAATATTAAATAACAGTGGTGACGATAGTTTTGCTTCATTCTTGATTCTTATTGAGAAGGCTTCTAGCCCAACTCAATTATAAATAATGCTTGATCTTGGTTTTATATAGATACTACTTATCATTTTAAAGAAAACTTCACTTATTCCTATGTATTCCAAAGTTTTTAATGGGAAAGAGTGTTTTGTCGAAAGCTCTTTCTGCATTTTTTGAGATAATCATATAATTTTGTTGGTTTTATTATGAATATGGTAAGTTATATTGATAGCTTTCCTAATATTGAGCCAATCCTATATTCCTGGTATAAATCCCACCTGATCATAGTGTATGATCCTTGGGGTATATTGACGTAATCTCCTTGCTAGTATTTTATACATTTCCTTTACATCAATATTCACTAGGAAATTTGGTCTATAATTTATTATCTTTTCTATTTTTTATTTTCCTGGTATCATGACCAAATTAAGAAATTTAATAGGACTCCTTCTTTACTTATTTTTCCAAGTAGTTTATATAGTGTTGGAATTAATTGTTCTTTAAATGTTTTGTAGAATTCTGGGGATTTTTTTATCTTAGGAAACTCATTGATAGTTCAATTTCTTTTTCTAAGAGTTATTTAGGTATTCTATGCCCTTTTCTATTAATCTGGGCAATTTATATTTTTATAAATATTCATGCATTTCACATATAATTAGGTGAATAATTAATAATTAATAGTTGCTTCAATTTCATCTTCATTCAGTGGTGCATGTACTCTTTTTAAACTGGTAATTTCACTTTTACCTTCTTTTTAAAATGAAATTAACAAGTGATTTGTCTATTTTGTTGAGTTTTTTTATGTAAAACCAGTTCCTTGTTCTATTTATTTATTCAATGGTGTGATTTTTTTTTAATTTTCAATTTTATTAATCTCCCCTTTGATTTTCGGCTTTCCTATATTCCTATTTTGGTATTTAATTGGGGATTTTTTTTAATTTTGGCTTTTTTAATTTTTACTGCATACTACTACATTCATCTATCTTCTCCTTTTTTATTTATGTAAGCATTTACAAATATAATTTTCCCCTCTTATTACTGCTTTGGCTACATCTCACAAATTTTGGCAAGTTGTCTCAGTGTTTTCATTAGTTAGAATTAGATTATTTAGTTTCCAATTAATTATTAATCTATGCTTGATATATATGGTCAAGTTCTGTTTTTGTTGTTTGTTCATTTTTCTACCCTATTTCTTGATTTTTTCTTTATGCAAGTACAAATGCTTTCTTAACCCTGAAACTTTTACCATATCCTCTGCTTCCCTGCAACTACAAGTGCTAATTCTCCTCTCAGTCCTGGAACTAAGACCTGGAACTGCATGGAGGTAATGTAACAGAGTCCTATGCCCAGTCAGGTTTTCCTGTCATTCCTTTTTAACCAGTTGTCTGACTCCTTTACTGGCTCTGAGCTCAGAACTCCTGAAGTTGCCACCATTGTGTCCACCTCCAAAGCCTACTGCAGGTGGGTCCTGCCCTCACTCAGAGATGGGGGTCTTGGCTGATGTGGCAGCATCAGAGTGAAGAGATGGGAAGCAGTTAATGTTTCAACTTGCAGCCAGGTATAACAAGAAACTGCTCTGCTTTTGGTTGGCTTGACTTTATTTTTATACCCTAGTGATTATATATGTTCTTGGCACACAATTTCATTTTTCATCATACATGCTTCCTTACAGGTAATGGAGTAAGTCATACATTAACTTTTAATAAGTTGTTCAATCAACGTTCTGTGATTATACTACATACTTTGTTTCTATAGCTCCTAACAACAAACGTGGAACTTTTACAGAAGATAAATGTTTTTCTCATCACAGGCAGCATGGCTAGAGGTCAGTTCCTCATTAACCTGTGAGGTGCTCAGGCAAGCAATTAATCCAAGAGTGATTGTTTGTTACTTTAATCAAATGCACAATCAATCAAATTTCTAAGGAGACAACCAACACACAAAATTGTTGTCAAGTCTACATTAATCAACATAACCCAGTTGTAAGTATTTTTCCAATATCAGACTTTCATTTTATAATGTTTCACTAAGGTTTCTAAGATATTTTACCTTACCTACTGTTAGCAAAACAAATTAGTGAGGTGGGACATACCAGCCTCTGCATGAAAGGCAATTAACATACCAAGTCAGGGAAGCTTGTCATGGTCTGGCTTGTATGGGGGTGGAGAATCTAGATATGGTTTTGTTAGGGATTTTAGAGAAAGGGGGTTCTATCTAGGATTCTTTATCTAAATGGATACATAGAAATCCTTAGATTTAATTTTATAAGTAGAATCTTTTAGCAATATTCTAGGGGGATAGAGTGGGACATCTATTTTAACCCTGCAAGCACTTTACTCTCATCTGTATTTTCCTGGGGCTGGGGAGAGAATAATAATCATAACAGTTCCAATAATAATGGGGTATTAGTGAGGGAAGTCAAACAGAAGGGTCTGAGTGGGTGTTTTCATCCTTCCTGGGGCCCACTTTGCAATCCCCGGTTTCTACCTGTGACCATATCAAACAGTATAGAGTTGATGGCTCCCGGCAAAAGCCTATTGTTAGTGGAACAACTCTGTGTTCTCTGGGCCAGACCCTACACCAGTGACACAGACCTCTCCTTCAGACCACATAAGTTGTCTTGGAATAGAAAAATGTTTTACCTCTACTTTATGATGGCTCTGCCACTCCAGAATCCAATTTCATGCATTATTTTAAAGTTGTTTAGAGGGTAATGTTGAAAGAGTTCAGCTAGTATAGTGCTTCTATTCCACCACTTCCCTACACATGTCATTAGCTCTGTTGAAGACATTCTTGTAGGAATCATAACAAGTCTACTTATTCTTCTATCATTAGTTTCCCTTGCTTTCATCTTCTGTAGTTGTCTTTTCAAAATCAAAGACTGTTGATGAGTTCCTTGTATATTAATATTAGCCTTTTGGTTTTCCATCAGGAATAATCACTTTTCTTTGAACTTATTGAGCATTTCCCATCCCTCTTAGATTGACTTTCTCTTTAGAATCTTAGTCTATAAGGACTTGTTCACTTTTTTCCTGAGCTCTTTAGAACTGATTCCCTTCAAATCTAGGATAAATGGCAGCTTGTTTTCAGATTTTATTCTATTATAAATTCTATGATGAAGAGATCACTTCCATCCAAGATTCTCATCATTTCTACCTTGGTAACCACAAAGTGGTTCCTCTGTAATAGGTGATCTAAATAGATCATTTAAAAAACAAAAATGCATCTTTTCCTTCTTACTCTAGTTGTAGAACTTTCAGAATCATCCATGAATAAAACAGTCCACAAATTTAAGATGTGGCTAGAATACAACGTGTCTAAAAATACCTAGGAGTTTTACTGAGCAGCTAGTTCACCTATTGGTCCTTATTCTGATCTTTGGGATCAAGGTTATTCTCTATTCCAAATAAAAGTCCATCATATATTTAAAGGTAACTATCATACACATTAATCAATAAGCATTTATTTAGCACCTACTATATACCAGGCATTATGCTAAGCATTAAAAATATCAAGACAAGTAAAGCTAGTCTCCGTTCCAAAGTACACAGTAAAATGGGGGGGGGGGCAGTATGTGCCCCTTGAATCTTCTCTAAGCTAAATATCCCTTCACCCTATTTTCACATTTGGCATGATGCAAAAGGGCTCTCTTTCTGTCTTTGAAGTCTTTCTCTAACGCTAACTACAATCCACCCCTAGTGCCTTTTACCATGAGTAATTCTGAAATATGCAAAGGGAATTGGGAAGACATTCTAGGCAGAGGGAACTGACCAGAAAAGCCAGGAATCAGGGAAGGAATGAAAATAGATAATGCTTGGGAACCCATATTCTGGCCACCAGGAGACTGGCTTTCTGAGTTACTGTATGACCGCTGGCAAGTCCCTTTCCCTCTTTGATTTCTGTGTTCTTTTCTTTAAAATGAACAGCACTAGATTAGATGAGCTTAAAGGTGTTCTTTGTTCCCAATACTTGGAATTTTAAATCCTAACATATTGTATTCTAAGGTACTTCCCAATTCTGATATCCCTTATCCCTAAAGTCCTTCCCACTTCTGACAGCTTCTGTTCTTAGGCCCCTCCCAGCTCTGACATTCCTTGTTCTAAGGTCCTTCCCAGCTTTAACATTCTCTGCTTGAAGTTCTTACTTTTCTTTTTGCTCTTCTTAAACCCATCTAGTATTGACTTTAAAGGAGAGGCAAAAGCTGCTGGTGTCCCTCCCATAACCTTCTTAAGAAACTGAAAACTTGCAGTCTCTTAGTCTGGGCAGCTCCAAGCAAAGTCTGGGAGTTTGTCAGGGGTGACAAGCTCCAGCTGAGAACTGGGACTGGATCCATGAGAAACTTGAGGCCGCTAATGTGAGACACACTCACTGATAAGAAGTTGAGCAAAGAGACCAACTGATCAGACTTCAAAACAGCCTTTGTCACTGGTCCACGGGAAGCCTGCTTTGGTGGGAGGCAGGATGGGCAGTACCATGAGAATGAAGATCTGGGGAAAGTAGGATGATACAGAGCCTGGAGGGAGGTGGGGGAAAGAGTTCTCCCTCTCCTCTCCTCTCTCTTCTCCCCACAACCCCAGCCTAGAGTTTAGAAGCAAGGAGGGAAGAAAAGAGTGAAAAGCCAGAAAACCAAGCTCAGCTGCATTGTCCTGAAAAGTTCTGTGGCCAGGGCTTAATATTCATTGATCTCCTTTTGATGCGACTGAGTATGAGCAGGAAGCTTAGGGGAGCTGTAAACTCAAGAGCATTGAAGTCCTGTTTCTTCATTGCCTTTTATCTTAAGTCTCTTCCAGTCTGTGAGTTCCCTGCTTTAGCCATTCAGTGGATTGCTCACTACTTGCTCATCCTTGGACTTTCAGCTGTCAGGAGTATACATGAGATATCACTGGATCATGGACTTGAATTCAGAAGATCAAGGTCCAAAGCTACCATTTTGACAACTTGTCTTCTCTTTAAAAAGATATTATCTAAAGTTCTTTGCATGTCTCATATTGAAGGAAATAAGGATGACTGAGAGACCAGAAAGGTTGGGGGATGGGGTGGAATATCTTCTATATACATATTAATGTTCTATTGCAACCATATATTTATACAGACAAAAGAATTCCTCTTCGGATGGGTCTCCAATCAGATCCTCAAATAAGCTGTCTTTTTGGGTGTCTCCCAACTCTAATATTCTCTGGATTATAAGGTTCTTCCCCAAACTGATGTTTTCTGTTCTAAGCCCTTTTCCAGTTCTGACATTATTCTCTGTTCTAAGTGTCATCCCAACTCTAACATTCTTTGTTCTAAGGATCCTCTCAGTTCTGATATTCTCTGGTTTTTTTTTTAATTTGAAAATTTTTATTTAATTAATTGATTTAGATTATTTTTCCATGGTCACATGATTCATGTTCTTTCACTCCCCTCCTCCCAAGCCCCTCCCATAGCCAATGAGCAAATCCACTGGATCATAAATGTGTCATTGATCAAGACCTATTTCCATATTATTAATATTTGTATTAAGGTGATTGTTTAGCGTCTACATCCTGGATCATATCCCCATAGAACCATGTGATCAAGCAGTTGTTTTTCTTCTGTGATCCTATACCCACAATTCTTTTTCTGGATGTGATTAACATCCTTTCTCATAAGTCCCTCAGAATTGTCCTGGGTCATTACATTGCTGTTAGTAGAGAAGTCTATTATATTCCATTGTGCCACAGTGTATCAGTCTCTGTATATAATGTTCTCCTGGTTCTGCTCCTTTCACTCTGCATCAGTTCCTGGAGGTCATTCCAGTTCACATGGAATCCCTCCAGTTTGTTATTCCTTTTAGCACAATAGTATTCTATCACCAAAAGACACCACAATTTGTTCAGCCATTCTCCAGTTGAAGGGCAGCCTCTCATTGTCTCATTTTTTGCTACCACAAAGAGCACAGCTATAAATATTTTTGTACATAAATATTTTCCTTATGATCTCTTTGGGGTATAAACCCAGCATTGGTATGGCTGGATCAAAGGGCAGTCTTTTAATGCCCTTTGGGCATAGTTCCAAATTACCATCCAGAATGGTTGGATCAATTCACAACTCCACCAGCATTAATGTCCCCACTTTGCCACATCCCCTCCAATATTTATTACTTTCCTTTGCTGACATGTTAACCAATCTGCCAGGTGTGAGGTGATACCTCAGAGTTGTTTTGATTTGCATCTCTTTGATTATAAGAGATTTAGAACACTTTTTCATGTGCTTATTAATAGTTTTGATTTCTTTAAATGAAAATTGCCTATTCATGTCCCTTGCCTATTTTGTAATATTTCCTAAATCTTGCTTGGTCTTAAAATCTTTCCTTTCCCATAGATTTGACAGGCATAATATTCTAAGTTCACCTGATATTCTCAGTTTTAATGCCCTTCCACCTCCCTATTAGAAATTATTATTTCACTGATTGTTTAGCTCTGACTTTATCTGTGTGAAAAATGTTTTGTAATTTTATTCATAATTTTGTATTGCTAGATAATACTCCTGAATATTTTGTATTGTCTAGAATTATTTTAAATGGAATTCCTCTTTTTATCTTGTGCTATTGGACTTTGTTGGTAATATATAGAAATGCTGATGATTTATGTGGGTTTATCTTATATCCTGTAGCTTTGCTAAAGTTGTTAGTTATTTTAACTATTTTTATTTGATTCTCTAGGATTCTCTAACTATATCATCATATCATCAAAAATGTGAAAGTTTAATTTACTCATTTCCAATTCTAGATACTTCAATTTCATTTTCTTCTCTTATTGTTATAGCTAACATTTCTACAAAATTGAATAATAGTGGTGATGCTGAGCATCCTTGCTTCACCCTGATCTTATTGAGAAGGCTTCTAGATTATGGTTTTAGATAGATACTGCTTATCATTTTAAGGAAAGCCCCAGTTAGCCCAATCCTATGCTATCTAATGTTTTTAATAGGAATCACTGGTATATTTTGTCCAAAACTTTCTCTGAATCTGAGATAATTATATGATTTTTGTTGTTTTGTTATTGATGTGTCAATTATGCTAATAGTTTTTTTCTAATATGGAACCAACTTTGCATTTCTGGCATAAATCTTGCCTGGTCAGATTGTATGATTTTTGTGATAAATTGCTATAATCTCCTTGTTAGCATTTTATTTAAATTTTTGCATAAATATTCATTAAATAAACTGGCCCATGGTTTTTTCTTGTTTTGCTCTCCCAGGTTTAGGTATCATACCATATTTCTGTCTTAGAAAGTATTTTGAAATATTCCTTCTTTGCCTCTTTTCCCAAATAGTTTGTATAGTATTAGAATTATTTTTTTAAATGTTTGATAGAATTCATTTATAAATATATTTGTATCTTGGGATTTTTTTTTCCTTAGGCAGCTCATTGATGACTTGCTCAATTTCCTTTTCTAAGTTACAATTATTTAAATATTCTATTTCCTCTTCTATTAATCTAAGGAATTTATATTTTATATAAGATTATCCATTTCACTTATCTTGTCAGTTTTATTGGCATATAATTGGGCAAAAGAGTGCTTAATAATTGCTATAATTTCATCTTCATTGCTGGTGAATTCACACTTTTCATTCTTAATATTGGAAATTTCATTTTCTTCTCTTTTTTTAAATAAAATTAACCAGTAGTTCATCTATCTTACTGGGTTTTTCCCTGCAAAAGCCACTCATAGTTTTATTTATTAGTTCAATGGTTTTTCTTACTTTCAAATTTATTTGTCTCTCCTTTGATTTTCAGGATTTCTGATTTGGTGTTTAACTGAGGATTTTTAATTGGTTCTATTTTTTTAGTTTTTTTTTTATTTCCATGACCAATTCATTGATCTGTGCTTTGTTTTATTGAAGTTAGCATTTAGAGATATGTTATTTCCCTCCAAGTACCACTTTGACTGCATCCCATAAGTTCTGGTATATTGTTTCATTGTTATCATTCTCTTTCTTGAAATTATCTATTGTTTTTATGCTTTGTTTTTGACCCACTCATTCTTTAGGATTAAATTTGTTTTTGATTAGTTTCGATCTATGTTTCCACAGCCCTTTATTAAATGTTATTTTTATTGCATTATGTTCTGAAAATGATGCATTTGATATTTCTGGTTTTCTGCATTTAATTGTGAAGTTTTTATGCACTAATAAAAAATCAATTTTTATGTGAGTGCCATGTGCCACTGAGAAAAAAATATATTCCTTCCTATTCTCATTCAGTTTTCTCTAGAGGTCTATCATTTGTAACTTTTCTAAAATTCTATTCATTTCCTTAATTTTCTTGCTTAATTTTTGGTTAGATTTAACAGGCCCTGAAAGTGACATGTTGAAGTCCCTCATTATTTCCTTATGTAACTAATTTAACTTTTTCTTTAAGAATTTGGATGCTATACCATTTGGTGTTTATATGTTTAACATTGGTATTACTTCATTGTCTATGGTAACTTCTACCAAAATGTAATCTCCTTCATTATTCATGAATTTTAAAAAAATCAATTTTAATTATATTAAAATTATTTTTGCTTTTGCTTGTCTGAGATTATGGTTGCTATCATGATAGTTTGTGTTATATTAAGGCTCTTCACAATTAATATATTCTAATATAGAAACTATGACCCCTAAATCATTCTTACATGAATTGGGAAATTCTAATTGTTCCAGAGAAAGGAGCACTCAAGCTAGAAGTATCAGAAAGCTTGAATGCCACACTTGGAAATTCCCCCAAAATGGAAATGATTATACAGGAAAACATATATTGTATATATGTCCTTTCTCCTCTCCTGCTGCCCTCCTTGCCATTCCTAGAATATGAAATCCTCAAGGTTACAGTGGTAATGTTTTTATTTGTTTCTCCAGTACCTTTTTCTCTAGTAACTCCCAGATAGTAGACCATTAATTAATCTCTGTTAAATTGGATTTTTAAGTGTTCTGAGATTTCAATGAACATTTGGAATCAAGGATGGCTCCATTGCTTCTAATTGGGCTTATAATTAAGGTGAGAATGAATGTCTCTATTGTTTTAGGACCAACCCAGTTGAGTTGAGAGTCTCATCTCTAGGTTCACAGCAAGAACATCCATTTTTCAGCCACAACAATTCTTGAAAAACATCTCTTAGCTATAGAAAGGTGATGTTCTACAGCAGAATAGGAAGTATCCACACCTGTGGAATAAAGGAACTGATAGAGGTAACAGAGCTATTGGGGCATTGGCCAAAGCATATCAGTGAGCAGAGATGAAGTGATAAAAACACAGACAGGGCCAATTATACTGGGAATTAATAAGGTCTTGTGATTAAATAATAGATATTTGTTGAATGAATGAATGAATGATCAAAGTTGAGATAATGGAGGTAGCAGAGAAGTCATGGAATGAGCAATGGACCAGGACACCAATTGTTTATCAGAACTTTCATCCACATAGTCAGTGTCACCAGACCACTGACTCCTCAGCTCATTAATTAAAAGGCTCCATTTAAGAAAGACCCTGACCTGCTCAATGTGAAATACTGGGGAATCTTGAGCTGAGCCAACCCCTTAATTTTACAAATTGCACTTTCGTAATGGGATAGCTCTTAAATGAAATTGAAGTTTTTGTTGACATTCCTGAGGTGAAGGACTATAGGTCCATGACTCTACTATCAGATTCAATCATTGTGTTAGTAAGAGATAGCATATCATAGAGGAAAGGGCTTTGGACTCCGAGTCTATGAAATCTCTATGTTTGAATTCTTCCTGCTTCTAATATTTAATCGTTGTGTGGCCCTAGACAAAACTCAATGGACTTCAGTTTCCTCATCTACAAAATGGGGATAAAAACAGCATCATTTAGCTCATGCAGCAGTTGTGAAGTTCTTACCAGATAATAAATACAAAAATCACTTCTTATTTTATCTCTTTCTCTTATTCTTTGTGACAAGGAAGTGGCTCTGTAGACAGGAAAATAGAGGAGATATAAAAACAAAAGATGATCTTGTTTTAGATTGTTAAGAGGGAAAAAGAAACCCCCCTGAGCTCTGAGCCCTGCCTAGGAGATGGGGAAAAATAATAGAATCTCCAAATTGGAAAGGATCCCAAAGGGCAGTCAGTCAAACTCATACCTGATCAGGAATCTCCCCAAATGCCCATCAGTCATTGCTTAGAGATTTCCAGTGACAGGATATTTACTACCTTATGAGGCAGCCCATTCTGTTTGGGGACAATAAAAAGTCACAAAGTTCTTTCCTTATATCAAGCAAAACCTGCCTCTTAGTAACTGTACTTCTCTCTTCTAATCCCACTCTCCCCAATAACTTGATTTCAAGCCAGGAGCAGTCCTCAGGATGCAATTCCTCATTGACCCTGACATCATTTGGAAACATGTGAGTCAGCAATGACTGGCATGGCAGAAAGGCTAACTCCTGGGAGATGTCCTTTCCTCATTCATTTTCAAGGAAGCAGGTGGCCACAGTGGTCTCCCCAGGTGCCCAAGTTCATAGTCCAGAGTTCTCTCTTGTCAGAAATGGCCCTGACTCCTCAGAATTATCCTCTCTGGGTAAGGAGGTGATTCAGGCCAAGATGGAAACCATTTGTGGTTCTCTCAGAATGTTCTCTACTGTGTGTCCAGGACTCAGCCAAGTCTTGAAGAGATTTAAAAAAAAGATGAGAACAATCCCCTTGCCTCAAAGTAAATAGAGCATTTGAAGCATTCATGAAACCACCTGGTCTCCAGGCTTGGATTTCAGAGCTCCTTATGAACTCAAAGTCTCAGGAATAATAGCATATTATGTTAGAAACTGAAAACAATCTTAGATTCTTCAGCAAAGGCAATGGGGGATGGAGGTTGGGGAAACTGGGGTTGAGGTAGGTGACAGGCATAGATCTGAGAAAAGAAGACTGGGGAGATTCCAGGAAGTCACTCCTATCCCCCATCCCCACAGAAGGAAAGAACAGCGTGGTCCAAGTGTCACAAGGACCTCCACAGAGTGGTTGAGTTGAAATTACACTGAACTTGAAGTCAGAGGAGCATCACTTTGAAGCCCAGCTCCAGACCTATACCTAGGAGAAGGCACCAGGGCTATACCTGGGGGCTCAATTTATGCACTGTTTTTAGAAGCCTGATTAGTGCTGAAATCATTTGTAAAAATAGTTAAGAAAGTATCATACTGAATGGCATACTTTATATTTCTCCCGTGGATCTTACCCCACTCAAAAGATGCTCTTCAGACAGCAGCTCCTTCCTCCTGACTCCAGCTAAATTGAAATGAAGATTTGTTTCATGTTATTTAAGTATGAAAAGTGCCTTCAAGCTAAATCAATCAAGTAACCAACATGTATCAAATACCTACATGTAATACCTCCAATGGACCAGGCACTGAGCTCAAACATGGGAATACGTGAACAAAGGTAAGAAAATTCCTGCCTTTGTGGGTCTTGCAGTGCAAAATGGGGGAGACAATATGCACCGAGAGAGGTAGATTCTAAAAATATACAACATGGTTAGCCTTGGGCAAGTCAACTCCTCTCTCTGTCTCTGTCTCTTTCTAACACAAACACACACACACACACACACACACACACACACACACACACACACTCCCCAGTCTTTCAGGGCCAATTGGTTTCTCAGCTGTGTTTAAGGCTTGAAGAGGAGAGGAGTGATCAGCATGGGACCTTGACTTCCTGTCCTCTCTGCAAGAAAGATTTGGACTCCATCCCTTCTCTGGGCTCTGCTCCTGGCCTGGGCCCCTCACTCTGACACTGCAATAACAGTGCAAAGGAGCATGTGGTTAACTCCTTTGTGTCTGAATCAGACTCATCTTTTCAAGTAGAGAGCAGGCAAACAGGGCAGAGAAGAAGAGCACAAAATAAAGGGTTAATCAATGGATCTGAGGTTAGCTCTGACACTGATTAGCCCTGGGCTTCAGGAAAGTCAGAGAACTTGTCCAGGTCTCTGCTGTCCCATAGAATGTGGTGATAAGTCGTCCTAGAGATCCCTGCATCACAGGGACATTTTGGAAGGTATTTTGTCAACTGCAAAGGGCCATATGAGCCTCAGCTCACATAGTAGTAGTAGTAGTAGTCTCTCAGAAGCCAAGAATGACGATTGTCTTTGTGCATGTGCACAAAGATACTTGTGTATGAAAGAGATTTAAGTGGAAAAGTCGATGCACAGAGACAGTCCCACTCTCTCGGCGTTGGAAGCCTGGGTCCAGTGGCATGAAAAATTATTACGCCTGGAGACTCCCTCAGCTGCATTGGGTGGCCATGTTGTCCTTTGTGCTCCAACTTGCCCTAAGCACTCCACAGTGCTTTGCTGCAACACCATCTCAGCCGTTGAACCTTCTTGTTGGTTTCTTCCGCCTGTTCCGCCGAAACAGTCTTCACACACTGGGTGAGCAAAGCCCTAGTTCACCAGGGGTTGACAACCCGATGGCTACCCTCACAAGGTTTAGCCAGCCTGTCGAAGCCATTGCTCGGGGTTTGGCCGCTGCTGCGTGCTAGCAGCTACTAGGAGCCACAAGTGAGCACTAGGTGTCAGGTAGGGGTCAGAGGCTGGAGAGCTGCCCTAAGAGGGCACGACAAGCCCTCCATACCAAGGTGCTACCCCTCCCTGAGCACCCCATACACCCCACATAATAATAATAATAGAAGGAGATGAAAAAAGGAGGAGGCAAAGAAGAAGGAAGAGAAGCAAGAGGAAAAGGAAGAGGGAGAAGGAGAAGAAACATATAGTGAATGCATTAAGCTTTGCAAAGCACTTTATATGTATAATCTGATTTGATAATCACAATAATCTGGGTCTCCCGAACTCACATTCAGCTATATACTGCACCATCTAGATTCCTCTGGAACCATCATTCGTATATGAAGGACCCTTTCCCCACACACATATGAGAACTGATTTTTTAAAAAAGAAATAATAAAGTTCTTGCCCTCAGGGAGGTTACAATTTATCTGGAATGTAAGACTCATCACTTAATTATTAGTTTTCTCCACAGTATAATAAAATGTTGGAATTGGACTAAATAATCTTCAAAGTCTGTCCCACTCTAAAAAATGAAGAAAGTGTAATATAGGCCAATAATGGTGAATTGGGGAGGAGAGAAAGGGTTGAGAAAATGAGAGGGGAGAAGAGGTTGATATTTCCCTCTTTTCCCCTCAGTGAAGAGACAACCTGAGTTTGTCTCACTGAGGGACAGAATAGGTCTCCTCATAGAATGGGTTTGGGAGGTGAAGGTTAAGGCCTGGAGAAGAGGGTTTTAGATAAATGACCCACTGCCTCCCTTCTTGATCTTAGCTATTGTTGAGAGGCAGGATAGATTTTCCTGCCTCTGGATCCTCCCAGTACCCCAACTACCATTTTTCTCTTTAAGATCTGAGTTCACTTCTCAGCCCTGGGCTTGAGTTAGTCCTCCTCTTTGGGGAGAGGTATGGTTCACCCCAAATCCCCTTCTTTGGTGGCAGAAAGTAGGCACACTTGATCTAACTAATAACACTTTAATAGAGAATCACACAGGGAAGATAAATTGAACGTTGGGTAAGGAAAGTGGGTAGCAGGAATCCCTAGAGATTGGCAGACTGACCCCCCAAAATCTTTAGGGTCCAGGCCCTCAGCCTTGACCCCTCTTCTAGTCAGAAGTCCCTACTCTTGAGCTACTCTGATTAAATTGCTGGAGTTCAGGACAAATTGGGGATGGAGAGGTGAAGAAAATCCTTGGAGAGGATTTTCTCAGTAGATGGCTTCTTTCAAAGTCCAATCTACAATGTTTGAGATGAGCAAAAGACTTCCAGGGATCACTAGGAAGTAGTTGGTGTCCAGAGAGAGATCTCCAGTCTCTGAGATCTTCTTGTCAGGCTCTCAGCTAAAGGAGTGAGAGTTGAAGTGGCAGTTTTGAGTTCTACTCAGTCTCTGTTCTCACCCTAGAATCTTGGGTCTCTTCCTTTCTGTCCCTCCCCCACATGGGCTACTTCAAGCTTCACTGGATCAGATTTCCTTCTTTTGCACCTTCCTCTCTTTTGCAAATTTTTCTCTTATAACTTCTCCCTTTTTGTCTTGCCCAGAATTGTCGCCTGGAAAATGAGCTGAGCCATAGAATATACTTACTGTTGTTTCTTCAGTCTTTTATAGTTATCTATCTATATTCTATATCCCACCCCTCCAAAATAAGAAAACTACATTCCCTTGGCTATATTTACTCTTATCTTATTTTAACTACCTAAGCCTAAACTAAGAAGGGGTTTTGGGAAAATATTAAGGGTAGATGTGTTTTTGTTACAAAAGTTGATACAATTTTGTTGCAAGAGTTGATACAATTCAATAACATGTATTTGGACTAACAATGTCCTATAACAATTTGCAACAATGTTAATTTAACTATTTGGTAACAATGTTCTTAATGATCTATAGCTATGGTAACATTTTCCCTAACTCTTTATGTTATCTTTTGTGTTCTTAACTTCTCTAGCTATTACAAATTCTTTAATATTTAAGTTATTTAAGTTTCTTGCATTCTGCTCTCCTGTTCTTTCCCTGTCACTGACTCCCTAAACTTTGAACTTCCCTTTTCAGTCTTAGATATTCTCTTTCCCTGATCTAAGTTATGTTAAGATTGTTAGTTTAATTCCTACCCTATGTTAGTATGTTAGTGCTCTAAGATTTATATTATGTGCATGTATGTTTTCTGTACATCTGTTACATGTATTACATATTATATATATATGTGTATATATATATATATACATATACATACATACATATATATACAATAGTTCTGCTTGGAGTCAACCAAACAGAAAAATATGTTTTTCTACCTGTTTGAGTATGGCAAGAACTTTATTTACAAGTTTAAATGTTTATGTATTAAATATGTTGTGTGACATGTACATACTTACTCTCTATAGATGTATCCTCTTCCCGTGTTGACTGATGTTTCTATCTTCTCTTGTTCCAGATTTATGTGCAGGTTGGATACATTTCCCTTTATGTGATATTAATATGTTAATGGTACCTTATCTTATATGACATGTTCCTTGAATTCCTTTTTCTACATAGTTAATAGGTTACAGTTCTTTTTATGTGTTCCTTATTGTTCATTTAAAATCTATGATGGTCCTGGAAGGATTCTTTCTCTCTCTGGTCCAGATCTCTTCATCTGTGCAGGAAACATATTTCTCAGTCTTCTCACTTGTTGCTTTCTTCTCCTTGTGCTAGAACATATGTAAGATTTGGGTCCAGTTTAGTGAGTGTGGGTGTGTAAGAATGGTTGATATTGTGTGAGTATAAGTAATATGTGTGTGGAGTCTTATCTTGGTTGTATTAGGATTTTTGAATGTATGTAATATTGTTCTTGTCATAGGAAGTGTGTGAGAGTGAGAGTGAGAGATGGAGAGGTAGATAGATATAGAGGGAGAGAGGTAGATAGATATATATATAGAGAGAGAGAGGGAGAGTAATGGGCTTTTCTGCTTCCTGGTTTATAATCAGTCTTTCTTCTGTCATCATTTATATTTCAGTATCACTTTGATTGGGGATGTACATAGCTTGTGTTTCCCTATTCCTGTCAATTTCACTCTGAGTCTGTGCCTCTTGTATATGATCTGGGGCATTTTCTGATCTAATTTAATCTGAGCTAGTTGGGGCAATGTAGCATTTAATATGTGAAGCCTGGTACCCTGGGTCTTTCCCTATGATTTTGATTGAGGTAGGTGTTGTAAATACAACTTAATATGGCCCATTCCATTTTAGATCTGTTACTGTGCTTCTTGTAAAGTTTTTCACATATATCACGTCTCCAGGGTTGATGTTGTGCAGTGCAAAGTCTAAAAGTACCCTTTGGACCATCAAGCCTCGTCAGTGTAAAAGAGAGAGATATTAGAAAGGCATGCAGCAAGAAAGAAAACAGCTGAGTGAAGACCTGTCAGTCAAATGAGTGTATTTTGACTTGGAATGTTACTAGGAAAGGCAGTTGGGAGCCATACCAACTGTGGGGTTACCTGGTGATTCCTGGTTGCCTTTTATTAGGGAAGGAAGAAGCTGGTTTCTCTCTTGGACTTTGGAGAATCAAGCTGGAGGCGGCCTGGTGACTTTGAAGGTAGAAGAAAGAAGGAAAATAGTCTATATTTCTCTCTGACTTGCTCTGTTCATGATAGTGACTAAAATCCAGACCTATCAGACATTTCTCTCAACATCCCCGAATCTAAAACCCACAGTAGTATTAAGGAAATCCTCATCCCTCTTACCTCCATTCTCTATCCTTTTCTGTCTTTCCCAAATAAACCCCTTACTTAAGATAAAAAAAAGATAAGGATTTTTCATTTGAAACATCATTAACTCACCCTGAGTGATTTAGAAAGAAGGAGAAGAAAGGGGGGAGGGGAAGTTGAAGAGGCTGAAGAAGAGGGAGGCTGGGAGAGAGAGAGGAAACAGGAGGAAGAGAGGGTAGACAAAAGAAAAAGAAGATAACTGCCTGATCTGTTAGTTATCACTACCCATCAAATATAGTCCCTTATTATTATCTATTACAGCGGTGTAGTTCTTTCAGCCTGTCTTGTATGTTTGTTAGATAAGTGTGTAACTGGCATTCCCCTCCCAGCATGGAAATGTATGATGGCTTTGCAGTTCTCCCATGCCAAAGTGGTTGTCCATATAGTAACTCGAAGGGGGATATATGCAAATCTCCCCTGGGTTTTGTCCTTAGGTAGAATAGTGCAAGTGGGAGAACTTCTGTCCACTTGAGGTACGTTTGAGTACATAGTTTTCCCACTGCAGTTTTAACTTCTCTTTCATTCTTTCCACCTGTCCTGAACTGCTGGGATGGTAAATTGCATTTATTCCTCTATTCTGATAGACTTCCTGCAGGATTTTAGATGTGAAGTGAGTCTCCCTTTCAAAATCTATGTTGTATAGAATGATATATCCAGGGATGATTTCTCTCAGGTGTGTCCTGACTACAAAGGTTGTATTATTTTTCTTGGCTAGGTATACTTCTGCCCACCAAGTTAGGCACATCCACTATCACTAGGGCATACTTTTATGTTGATGTAATCGATTTGCAAGCTTTCAAAGGGTATGAAAGCTAACAATCTACCCCCTAATGCTTTTTTCATCTTCCTCTCTTTTGCAAATTCTTCTCTTACGAAAGGAAACTGAGTCCTCACCAGTTTAATGAGCAGCCTAGACCTCAACAAGAAATAAATAAAAGAGCCAAGATTTAAACCAGGGTCTTGGGATCAAAGGACCACAGATTTAGAGCTTGATGAAACCTTAAAGGCCCTTTAACATTTTACTGATCAGGAAACTGGAGCCCTTTATTTGGTCATTTTAGTCATGTCTAACACTTTGTGACTTCATTTGGGATTTTCTCAGTAAAAATAGTGAAGTGGTTTGCCATTTCCTTCTCCAGCTCATTTGACAAATGAGGAAACTGAGTTCAGCATTAGAGTTACAAAAAAGTCCCAAAAGGTTTCTCTTTTTTTAAACCCTTACCTTTTGTTTTAGAATCAATACTAAATATTGGTTCCAAGGCAGAAGAGTAGTAAGGGGTAGACATTTGGGATTAAGTGACTTGCCCAGGGTCACACAGCTAGAATGTGTCTGAGGCAAGATTTGAACCAAAGACCTCTGGTATCCAGGCCTGGCTCTCTACCCATTCAGTTATCTAGCTGACCAGCCAAATAGTTTTTAATAATCACCTCTTCAACTCTCACAGTAAAATGAGAAAGACAATATACAAAGATACCTGTATAAAAATATACAAAGATATCTGGGTGCAATTTGTGAGTGTGTGTGTCTACACATACATATGCACACAGATATCTGTACAGTGTAAATGAGAGGTAATCAATAGAAGGAAAGCACTAAGATTATGGAAGTCCAGGAAAAAGTTTCTTGCAGAACTTGAGCCAAGTCTTAAAGAAAGCCGGGGAATGATGAGATGAGGAGGGACATTTCCCAGACATGGGAGACAATCAGTGAAAACCAAGAGTTAAAAACCAGGACCAAAAAGGTACAGAAGCCAGGTCATTCTAATTAAGTTAAGATCCTGTGATTTGATTGGTGGAGACCAAAAGGCAACTCCATCTATAGCTTAGGAGATACCATTTGAGGGAGTTGCTGAGTGTCAAACAGTGATTTGCTCAGTCTCCCAGCCCACAAGTGTCTGAGGCAGGATTCAAATTTAGATCTTCCAGACCCCAAATTCTGCCTTCTCTCCCACTCAATGCCTTGGGATCCAGAGTTTCTAAGGAAACCTTAAAATACCATGCGGAGACTTTCTTCTTTAGGCTGAGGGGAGTGGAGAATAGTCTGAAGAAAGCATTAGGCATGGGGAAACAAACTAATGGTTTCTGAGGAGGAAAAAGACCCAGCTAAAGTTGTGTTTAAGAAAAGCTAGTATGTCACCTGCGTGGGGAGAGCAGCATCTGGAATATGAGGGTGTCATCAGTGCCTGGAAAGCAGCAAGGTCCTCTCCTCAACTTACTGGGCAGAGGGAATTGGGATATTATTTATGGTGACAGAAAGAACAAGGAGATAAGAAAACCAATTAAAAAGAAAAAGAAGAAGAAAAAGAAGAAGAAATGAGCTTTGCCTAGCTTCCAGTTGGCAAGAGCAGGCAGGCAGACAGCTTCCTCCCACCAAAGGCCTGGTTTCCATCACCTTAGCAGAAAGCCTAATTCCTGGTGTTGCAGCCTAGCACTGAGGGGAGGGGGTCTATGGAGTAGGGAGAGGGAAGAGGGGAGGGTCAGTGGGTGGACTGCAATTTGTCTTCATTTATCTCTTCAACCCTCCCTGATTTGTCAGAATGAATGTTGCTTGAGGGTCCCCTGGGCCCTTTGGTCTCTAGTCAGCTCTTTCTGGAATGATTAATCAAAGGCAGCAGCTGGTGGTTATCGAAATACCTTCTCCCAACTCTCCCCTTGGTGCTCTGCCCCCAGACAGCCCACTCCCTCCCCTTTGACCATAGTCTGGAATATTTAGAAAACTCAAATACACCCAATGTTAGATATCAAAAGGAGCTCGGGCATCCCTGATTGGGTCTGCTTGACTATACCTCAAACTGAGGGGTGTCTGGTACTCAGCCCCATTCTTTTATGGTCCAATGGGACCCATACCTTATGTGTTGGCTTCTCTTTTTCAAAACTAAACAGTCCTTCATGAAATCTGGGAATAGTATCATTAGAAAGAAAGCAAAGTGGTACAACAGAAGATCTCTTGACCCTGGAGTCAGAGGATCTGAGTTTGAATCCACCCTCTGCCACTTAGCAGAGTCATTTCTGTGACTTTAGGTACATTGCTCCATCTTATTATGTCTCTGCTCTTTCCTCTATAAAATAAGTCTTTCTCTCCCTGATTAGACTCTGAGCTCATTGAGGAAAAGAACAGATTTTTACCTTTCTTTGGATCCCCAGTACCTGGCACATAGTAGGCACTTCTAAATGATTCTTAACTTCGAGATCTAAATCTATGATCTCCAGTCCTGACTTTCTTTTAAGGCTCACCTCTTGGACCACATTCTATAGGTAGCCTTTTGTGACAACCCCCTTCCTATGCTTTCCAGTGTTTTCAGTAGGAATGAGTGTTGTATTTTGTCAAAGGCTTTTTCTGCATCTATTGAGATGTGATTTTTGTTGGTTTTCTTGTTGATATGGTCAATTATGTGAATGGTTTTCTTGATATTGAACCATCCTTGCATTCCTGGCATGAATCCTATCTGATCATAATGAACAACCCTCATGATCACTTGCTGGAGTCTTTTTGCTAGTATTCTATTTAAGATTTTTGCATCTATGTTCATTAAGGAGATTAGTCTATAGTTTTCTCTGTTTTTGACCTCCCTGGCTTTGGAATCAGGACCATATTGGTGTCATAACAGGAATTTGGTAGAACTGCTTTTTTGCTTATTCTGTCAAATAGTTTGTATAATATTGGGATTAGTTGTTCTCTGAATGTTCGATAGAATTCATTTGTGAATCCATCAGGCCCTGGGGATTTTTTCTTAGGGAGTACTTTGATGGATTGTTCAATTTCTTTTTCCAATATGGGGCTAAATAAGTATTCTATTTCTTTTTCTGTTAATCTAGGCAATTTATATTTTTGTAAATATTCATCCATATCACTTAGATTGACATATTTATTGCCATATAATTGGGCAAAATAGTTTTTAATGATTGCTTTAATTTCCTCTTCATTAGAGGTGAGGTCTCCCATTTCATCTTGGATTCTGTCCATTTGGTTTTCTTCTTTCCTTTTTTAAATTAGATTGACCAGTACTTTGTCTATTTTATTTGTTCTTTTCAAAGTACCAGCTTCTAGTCTTGTTTATTAATTCAATAGTTCTTTTACTTCCTATTTTATTAATTTTTCCTTTAATTTTTAGGATCTCTAATTTAGTTTTCATCTGGGGGTTTTTAATTTGTTCACTTTCTTGTTTTTTTAATTTGCATGTCCAATTCATTGATGTCTGCCCTCTCTAATTTATTAATATATGAACTCAAGGATATAAATTTCTCCTTAAGTACTGCTTTGGATGCATCCCATAGATTTCCCCCCCTAAAATCCTTACCTTCCATCTTGGAATCAATATTGTATATTGGTTCCAAATGTAAGGGGTAAATTCAGGGGTTTTTGACTGAAATATAAGTTTAGTTGGTCTCTAGGGATTTAATTCAATCCCAATAAAAATACTCAAGTCAGTTTGGGAATTTTATGGTGGTTTAATTAATATAGAGGGACAGAATTAAGAAGAAGAGAGAGGGAAAGGTGTATAAGATTTCTCTGGCCTAGCCTAAGCCAAGGGAGATTCATAGAACTCAGGCATGGGGCTTCCTCAAAAGCCGAAAACTAGCTCAGCTTCCTAAGAGAATAGTGTTTTTGGAAAGGTAAAGGAAATGGGAATCATCCTAAACTCTGAGAGAGCTCAGGAAAGATGCATCCCCTGAACCATGCTACTGAGCTTCTCCCAGGACTGTATCAAGGACACTCACTGCCGAACTTGGACAATAGCTGCAGCCAAGCCAAGATGCCTCCACCACCCAATGAGAACCAGAGACACCTCTCTGCAAAAGAGAGAGAGAGAGAGAGAGGAAGAGAGAGAGAGAGAGGAAGAGAGAGAGAGAGAGAGAGAGAGAGAGAGAGAGAGAGAGAGGAGAGAGAGAGAGAGAGAGAGAGAGAGAGAGAGAGAGAGAGAGAGAGAGAGAGAGGAAGAGAGAGAGAGAGATGAAGTGATGTAAAATATACAGGCAGTTCGTTACATCACTTCCTGAATCTCACATGTACCAATGGTAGCTTAAGCTTGACTTAAGACAGCTAAGGGGGTCTGTCAGTTGTTTCTGATTTGTCATTTGCTAGCACATGTCTGTCACAGGCCATCCTTCTCAACACTTCATCCTTAAGTAAGGGTTTAGACATTCCTCTTTATTAGACTAAGCAGGGTGGAGTAAATATAAAATTCACACAAGGCAGAAGAATGGTAAGGGCTAGGCAATAGGGGTTAAGTGACTTGCCCAGAGTCACACAGCTGGGAAGTGTCTGAGGCCAGATTTGAACCTAAGACCTTCCATCTCTAGGCCTGGTTCTCAGTCCACTGAGCTACCCAGCTGACCCCACATCCCAAAGATTTTGAAAGGATGTCTCATCATTGTCATTTTCTTCAATGAAATTATTTTCTATTTCTAAATTGTTTCTATGATTTGTTCTTTAACTAACTGATTTTAGAGAATCATATTATTTAATTTCCAACTAATTTTTGATTTGCTTCTCCATGTACCTTACTAATTATTATTTTTATTGCATTGTGATCTGAAATGGTTGCATTTATTATTTCTTTTTTTTGCCCTTGTTTGCAATGTTTTTATGCCCTAGTACATGGTCAATCTTTGTGAATATACCATGTGCTGCTGAAAAGAAGGTGTATTGCTTTTTGTCCCTATTTATTTTTCTCCCTATTATCTACTAACTCTAATTTTTCTAAGATTTCATTCACTTCTCTTACCTCTTTCTTATTTATTTTTTGGTTTGATTTATCTAGTTCTGATAGAGGAAGGTTCAGGTCTCCCACTAGTATAGTTTTTCTATTTATTTCATCCTTGATTTCCACTAATTTCTCCTTTATAAATTTGAATGCTATGCCATTTGGTGCATAGATGTTGAGTACTGATATTTCTTCATCATCTATAATGCCTTTTATCAAGATGTAATTATGTTCCCTATATCTTTTAAGTAGATCTATTTTTACTTTGGTTTTCTCAGATATCATGATTGCGACTCCTGCCTTCTTTTTCTCAGTTGATGCCCAATAAATTTTGTTCCATCCACTTAACTTTACCCTATGTGTATCTACCTTCCTCATGTGTGTTTCTTGTAGACAACATATGAAAGGATTTTGGTATCTAATCCACTCTGCTATTTGCTTCTGCTTTATGGGGGAGTTCAACCCTATTCACATATAAAGTTATGATTACTACCTGTGTATTTCCCAACATTTTGATTTTCTCTCCTTATCTTGTCCTTTCCTCTTTCATTATTTCATTCTACACCAGTGTTCTGTTTTTAATCAGTCCCCCTAATCCCCACCCTTATTTTACTTTCCTTTCTCCCCCTCCCTTCTTATTCCTCTTATTTTTATTTTGGGGTCTTTTAAAGCTTCTCCACACACTCCCCCCCATATTTCTTCTCTTCTCACCCTACCTTTCTGCTCCCTCCCTTTTTATTGCCCTTTTATTTTTTAGGGTCTATTAAATTTCCTTCTCCTTTTTCCCTCCCCCTTTTTTTTCTAACTCTGCCCCACCCCCCCCCTTAGTTTTCCCTCTCAACTTTCCTATAGGGTAAGATAGAATTCGATACCCCAGTGGATCTAGATGCTCTTCCCTCTCAGAATTTATTCCGCTGAGAGTATTACCTTTTAGCATTCTCTTGCTCTCCTTCTTATAGTTGTATTCTTCCTCTCTCACTCCTGTGTGCCTTTTGTGTAATATAGATTATCCTAATTTTTTTATTCCTTCAAGTTTCTCTTGGTGCCATTTTCTCTCCCTCCCCCTTTCTTCTTTTTTTTAAATATATGCTCTTAAACCACTTAGTACCCCAATATCTACCTATGGATAATTCTTCTAACTACTATCATAGCAAATACAATTTTTACAGTTAAAAATAATATTTGTCCATATAAGAATATAAACAATTTTGTCTTATTGAGACCCTTAAAGAAGAAGAAGAAGAAAATAAAAACCCTCTTTCTTATTTACCTTTTCATATTTCTCTTGTTTTTTTTTATTTTGATGCCAAATTTTCTGTTTAGTTCTGGTCTTTTCTTTACAAATATTTGGAAGTCTTCTATTTTGTTGAATGCCCATACTTTCCCCCAGAAACATATAGTCAATTTTGATGGGTAGGTGATCCTTGGTTGTAGACCCAATTCTCTTGCCTTTCTGAATATTATATTCCAGGCCTTGTGGTCTTTTAGTCTGGAGGCTGCCAGATCCTGTGTAATCCTGATTGGTGCTCCTTGATATCTGAATTGTCTCTTTCTGGCTTCTTACAATATGTTCTCCTTAGCTTGGAAGCTCTTGAATTTGGCAATTACATTCCTGGAGTTTGTCTTTTGAGGATTTAGTGTAGCAGGTGATCTATGGACTCTTTCAATGTCTATTTTGCCCTCTTATTGCAGAACCTCAGGGCAGTTGTCTTGGATAATTTCTTGTAATATGGTGTCAAGGTTTCTGTTTGTTTCCAAGTTTTCAGGTAGTCCTATGATTCTCAAATTTTCTCTCCAAGATCTATTTTCAAGGTCAACCACCCTCTCAATGAGATATTTTGTGTTGCCTTATAATCTGTCATTATTTTGACTTTGCTCTATTAATTCTTGCTGTCTTGTGAGATCATTGGCTTCTACTTGCCCAATTCTAGTTTTTAATGACTGGTTTTCAACTAAGATCTTTTGATTTTTCTTTTCAATTTGATCTATCCTGCTTTTCATGGCTTCCAGCAGGTCATTTCTGGTCTTCAATTTGCTTATTATTTCATTTGATTTCTGAGCTTCAATTTCCAAGTGGGAGATCCTGTGTTTTAAACTTTTATTTTCTTTTTGAACTATTTCCCACTTTCTTGCCATCTCTCTTCCATTTTTCTGATAATCTTGGATTTTAAGTCTTCAAGAACTTGTGACCAATTTCCATTTTTTTCTGAAGGTATGGATGTGTTTAACTATTTGTTATCTTCTGCTGTCTCTTCTTTAGTCTGGATTTTTTCCTGCATAAAAATTATCAAGGGTCAACATTTTCTTCTTAGTTTTTTTGGTGTTGTGGATTTTTGTTCCGGAGTTGGTGGCCATTGCCTTGTTCCTTCCTGATCAGATATATAAGTGAAGAATGTAGTTTATCTTTGTATTGGGCTCTGGAGAGGTTTTTGCCCTGAGGATATTTTCCCAGTCCTCAGCAGTGTCCAGCTGCTCTTAGTAGCAGGTCTTACCAAAATCTTTATATGACACAAATATTGGACTTATTCCTAAGCCAGGAAGACCAAAAACAGAAAAAAAATTACAGACCGATCTCCTTAATGAACATAGATGCAAAAATCTTAAATAAAATACTAGCAAAAAGATGACAACAACTCATCACAAAGATTATTCATTATGAACAGGTGGGATTTATACACAGGAATGCAAGGATGGTTTAATATTAGGGAAACTACCCATATAATTGACCATATCAATAACCAAACCAACAGAAATCACATGATTATCTCACTAGATGCAGAAAAAGCCTTTAAAAATATACAACATCCATTGCTATTGAAAACACTAAAAAGAATAGGAATAGCTGGGCTTTTCCTAAAAATAATAAACAATATGTATTTAAAACCATCATCAAGTATCACCTGAAATGAGGATACATTAGAAGCATTCCCAATAAGATCAAGAGTAAAATAATGATGCCCATTACCACCTCTATTATTTAATATTGTAATAGAAACATTAGAAGTAGCAATTAGAGAAGAAAAAGAAGTTAAAAGGATTAAAGTAGGCAATGAGTAAACTAACTATAATTACTCTTGGCAGATGATACTTAGAGAATCCTAGAAAATCAACTAAAAACCTAGTGGGAAGAATTAACAACTTTAGCAAAATTGCAGGGCACAAAATAAACCCACACAAATTATCAGCATTTCTATATATTTCCAACAAAACTCAAAAGCAGGAGTTAGAAAGAGAAACTCCATTTAAAATCACTCTAGACAATATAAAATACTTAGGAATCTATCAGCTAAGATGAACACAGAAATTATATGAACACAACAACAAAACACTTTTAACACAAAGAAAGCTAGATCTGAATAATTGGAACAATAATGGCTCATGGGTAAGATGAGCTAATAAAATAAAAATAACAATCCTACCAAAATTAATTTACTTATTCAGTGCCATACCTATCAAACTACCAAGAAACTTTTTTACTGAATTAGAAAAATTATAACAAAGTTCATTTGGAAGAACAAAAGATCAAGAATATCAATGGGAAAAATGGGAAAAACATGAAGGATGAGGGCCTAGCAGTACCAGATCTTAAACTGTACTATAAAGCAGTGATCATTAGAATAATATGGTACTGGCTAACAGATAGAAGGCTGGCTCAATGGAATAAACTAGAGGTAAATGACCTCAGTAAGACAGTCTATGATAAACCCAAAGATCCCAGTTTTTGGGACCAAAATCCACTATTTGATAAAAACTGCTAGGAAAATTGGAAAATAGTACGGGAAAAATTAAGTTTAGATTAGCATCTCACACCCTATACCAAGATAAATTCATAATGGGTAAATGACTTAAATATAAAGAGTGAAATCATAAATAAATTAAGAGAACATAGAATTGTATACCTGTCAGATATATGGGAAAGGAAGAAATTTAAAAACAAACAAGAGATAGAGAACATTATAAGTTATAAAATAAATAATTTTGACTATATTAAATTAAAAAGAGTTTGTACAAACAAAACCAATGCAACCAAAATTAGACAGAAAACAACAAGCTTAGGGAAAAAAATTTATAACAAAATTCTCTGACAAAGGTCAAATTTTTCCCAAGTATATAAGGAACTAAGTCAAAAGTACAAGAAATCAAGTCATTTCCCAACTGAAAAGTGGTCAAGGGACATGAATAGGCAGTTTTAATCAAAACTATCAATAAGCACATGAAAAAGTATTCTAAATCCCTCCTGATTAACAGAATGCAAATCAAAACAATTCTGAGGTATCACCTTATGCCTAACATATTGGCCAATATGACTGTAAAAGAAAATAATAAATGTTGGATGGGATGTGGTAAAATTGTGACACTAATGCACTGTTGGTGGAGTTGTAAATTGATCCATCCATTCTGGAAGGCAACTAGGAATTATGTCCAAAGGGTTTTCAACTACTGTATTCCCTTTGATCCAACTATAGCACTGCTGGGTTTGTACCCCAAAGAGATAAGAATATCTGCAGAAAAATATTTAAAGCTGCATTTTTTATGGTGGCAAAAAAAAATGAAAAATGAGGGGGTATCCATTGATTGGGGAATGAATGAACAAATTGTGGCATGTGATGAAATGCTATTGTGCTGTAAAGGTGATGAATTGGAGGATTTCCACATGAACTGATGAACCTCCATGAACTGATGCAGAATGAAATGAGCAGAACCAGGAGAACATTGTACACAGAAAGTGAAATATTGTGGAATGATCCAATGTAATGGACTTTGTTATTAATAGCAATGCAATGATCCAGGACAATCCCAAGGGACTTATGAAAATGAACACTATTCAAACCCAGAGAAAGAACTGCGGGAATAGAAACACACAAGAAAAAACATATTTTATCCCATATTTCTATGATTATATGATTGGGGGTTTTGGTTTCAAAACATTACTCTATTAAAAATATGAATAATATGAAAATAGGGTTTTATAATTTATTTATTTAATTAATTTAGAATATTTATTACAAAAATATAGGTTTTACAAAACTCATTGGAATTGCTTGTCGGCTACAGAAGGAGGGAGGGAGGAAGAGAGGGAGAGGACATGAATCATGTAACCATGGAAAAATATTCTAAATAAATATAAATAAATTTTAAAAAATGAAATGGGGTCACAGTATTGAACGTGACTAAAAATGAATGAACAACAGCAACAAAAGTAGAATCCTGTAGGAAGTCACACACAGAAGTGTCGGGAAAACATTCTGGAGGAAGGAATGTAGTGTTTCAATTCATGCATTCATTCATTCACAGAATCAGAGTTGGATGGTTGAATGAACCTCAGAGGCTAATTTATCTAACACCAACTTACGACCCTAATTAAAGTTTTTTCTTCTTATCAAATAGGTTAGATCTGAATGAAGTCAAGGCAACAACCAGGTTTTTTTTTCTTTTAAATTTTTATTTATTTATTTAGAATATTTTTCCATGGTTACATGATTCATGATTTTTCCCTCCCCTCTTCCCTCCCACCTCCTGGAGCTGACAATCAATTCCGCAGGGTAATACATGTATCACTGTACAAAACTTATTTCCATGTTAGCAACAACCACTTATTAAGCATCTATTATATCCCAGAGTTCTGTTGTTGTTGGAGCTTTTTTCTTTTTATTGAAGTGTTTTGTTTTAGAAAGAGAGAGGACCTCAACTAACCATTTATCTTACATCTAGCTTGGCAATGACAGCCAATGAGCTAGAGTGGAAAGAATTGTGGGTTTGGACCCAGAGTACCTGAGTTCTCCTACTTACCATTTCTCTGATCTTAGAAATATCTCATCATCTCTCTTGGCTGGAGATAGACCAGTGGGGATACACCACTCTCCCATACTCACTCTATGTCCAGCCAAACTAACCTGCGTGCTGTTCCTCATTCACAACATTCCACTGGGGTCTCTGATCCTTTTTGCAGGCTCTGACCTATGCCTGGAAATTTTTCCATCCGCATCCCCACTTATAGGAGTCTCAAGCTCTATTCATGATATACATTGCCTTTGTATAGGAGGTTCTTCTGGATCTCCTACTTTTTGTTATCTTCCTCCCAAAAGAAAATATTACCCAATGTTTAAAATGCATGCATAGAGACAGCTAGGTGACTTAATAGATAGAGATCCAGACCAAGAAATGAAAGGTCCTGGGTTCAAATATGACCTCAAATACTTCATAGCTGTATGACCCTAGGCATATCACTTAACAGAATTGGATGGTTGAATGGATCTCAGAGGCTAGTTTGTCCAATCTTAAAATATAGCCTCTTACTTAAGTCCTTTCTCATTCATTTGCTTATTTATCACAGCTTTAATTAGCAAGCCATGGTGACTCGTGGTGATCTTTAGACACTTCAAGAGCTGTCTATGGAAGGGAAGTCAGATTAGCTTTACTTGGCATCAGGGTGCAGGACCAGCACCAATGGGTAAAAGTTAGAGGAAACTGCTCAAAAGCAGAATGAGCTATCTTGACAGGTAGTGAGTTTCCCATCCCTGAATATCTCCGTACCTAGGCTGAATGATCCCCACATGTTGGAAATGTTGAAAAAAAAGAACTCTGATTGATATCCCTTGGAAGAGATGGCCTCTGATGTCCCAGGCCATGATTCCCATGAAATTCTCACTGGACTTTCAAGTTAGAAAACAGGTTATCTATGACAACTAGCTCTGTGACTTTGGGCAAGTCCATTCCTTTTATTATTTTTTTTTGCTTCACTTTATCTTTTTTTTTCAGAACCATAAGAAGGTTGGATTAAATGGTCCCCCACTAACCCTGCTAGCTTTTACATGCTAATACATGTAATAGAGAATCAGAGGCCTTTGAGTCCTTATTCCTTGTGTGACCTCTGAACTGCTCTCTGGCCTCAGCTTACACATCTGTAAAGAGCATAGATCAGCCAGGGCCTCTCTGATTCCCATTTCAGTCTGCAAACCTCTAGTTCTCCAGTGCCATGCAATCTCAGCTCCCTTCATGAAAGCTGTGGGGGGCTTCCCATCAGAGGAGACAAATCAGTAGGCCCAACTGGGACCATAATGCACCCCAGATTGGTGGAGGTCTGGCAAGACTGCACCAGATGGGGGCCATTACCTTCTGGCACTGAGGAGAAGCCATCAGCAACAAGGAAAGGTTCAGGGCTCTCTCTCAGGAACCAGGCCTTCTCTTTGCTCGCTTTAATTGAAATGCTGTGGAAAGTAATTGTTCCCACAAGGAGAGAGCATTGTTTTCTCCTGACCTGGCAGAGATTGCACCCTGAGCCCTTTCCAGCTTGCCTATCTTGAAGTTACAAATTCATTTCCAGAGGCAGCCGGCCAGCTGCCTGGCCCTGGGAGGCAAGGAGGAAGACAGGAGATGGGAGACAGACACTTTCCTTGTTCTCTTGTCTCCTGTCTTTTTGGTCAGACAGTTACTAGGGAAGGGAAAAACCTACAAAACAGACAGCATTGGCAGGAGTAACAAATCAAAAAGAAGAAGATGAGATAAAGAAGAGACAGAGAGACAGAGACAGAGAGACAGAGAGGGAGGGAAGGAAGGAGAGAGAGGGGGAAGAGAGACAGAGACAGAAAGAGAGATGGAGACGTGGGGAGGGAAAGGGAGAGAGAGAAGGGAATATCCATAATAATTGGGGGGAAAAGGGGAGAGAGAAGGCAGAAGAGGGAAGGGTGGAGAGAGAAGCAAAAGCAGCTCTCAGAGAGGACTGTGATCATTAAGCCCTCTGAATAAAGTTCAGCCAAGGAATATCTGTGTGATCTCAGGAGAGTCACTGTCTCTGAGCATCAATTTCTTTGCCTGGACAATGTAGGAGGCTTTCTGCTTCTGCCATCATACTTTATTCTACAAATCTAAGCTCTCTCCCAGCTCTGACATTCTCTATCCTAAAACTCCTTCCAGCTCTGCTATTCTCTCCTCTACAAATAAGTCTCATTACTCCTATATTGTTATGTCACCATCACTGGCAGCATTTTTGGTCCCTCTGCCATGGATTATTCATATTCAGTTGGTTCCCTAGTCCTTGATGTCTCTAAAAGCTTTGTCCTGGCCTCTCTTCTTTCCTATCTTCTCTCTTTTCTTTCTTCTCTTCTCGATTCTCTTCTTTCATCATACATTCTTCCTTAATGACCTCATCAGACCCCATAGATTCTATTATAAGCTCTATGGAGATGATACCCAGACTATATATCCAACCCTACACTCATTGCTAAGCTCCCATCCCTAATCCCCAGCAACCAGGAGGAACATCTCAAACAGGACGTGCTCTGTGGGCATTTCAATGTCAGCATGTTCACAATAAGAACTCAATCCCACCGCTCTCCTGAATTCCCTTATTTCTGCCAAGGGCATCATCCCTGGAGTTCGTGACTCCATCCTCCTTGACTTCTCTCTCTCACTCAGCACCCATAGCCACTAGGTTGCTAGTCTTGTCATTTCTACCTTCATAACATGCCCTTATTTTATTATTTAGATATTTTATTTTCCCAATTACATGCAATAACATTTTCTCACATGTCTTCTGAAATTATATGATCCAAATCATCTCTTTTTCCCTACCCTCCCCTCTCTGAGAGATGGCAAAGAATGTGATCTATATTATACATGTATTATGGTACAAAACATACTTCTATATTGGTTGTTGTAAGAGAATACTCATTTAAAACCAAAACCCCAAAATAAAACTGCAAATAAACTAATGTGGAAAATACTATGTATTTTTTAAAACCCTCACCTTCAGGGGGCAGCTGGGTAGCTCAGTGGATTGAAAGCTAGCCCTAGAGACTGGAGGTCCTAGGTTCAAATCTGGCCTCAGACACTTCTCAGCTGTGTGACCCTGGGCAAGTCACTTGATCCCCATTGCCTAGCCCTTACCACTCTTCTGCCTTGGAGCCAATACACAGTATTGACTCCAAGATGGAAGGTAAGGGTTTAAAAAAAAAAACCCTCACCTTCCATCCTAGAATCAATACTGGGCATTGGTTCTAAGGCAGAAGAGTGGAAAGGGGTAGGCAATGGAGGTTAAGTGACTTGCCCAGGGTCACACAGCTAGGAAGTATCTGAGGTCAGATTTAAATCCAGGACCTCCCATCTCTGGGTCTGACTCTCAATCCACTGAGCCACCCAGCTGCCTCCCAAAATCGAATGTTTTGCTCTGCATCTGACTCCAATATTCTTCCTCTGGAGAAGGATAGTGAAATAGTTAATATACTACTTCTAAATATAATCTGACTTAACTGTTAGGTTCAGGTATGATGTTTAGGGCCAGTAAACTGGTTTGGGGAAGGGTATCCAAGCTCAGGGCATGCAGAGACAGACCCTAAGCTATAATTATAAACAAAATATATAAACACGGGACAGGTGGACTTAATACATAAAGGAAAGGTAGAAAGGGGGATTTGGGCTTTTCTCATCTAATTTACTCTATCTACTCCACCAGATCTAATAATCCCTGCAAAAGGATTTCTTCTTAGAAATTCTCTACTCCACTTCTCCCTAACCCAAATCTACAATCCCTAATCTTAACTAACCCTCCCCTATGCCCCTCCTTTGATAGAATTGAGGAAAAGGGGTCTTTGTAAGGATTTGCTAAGGTCATGGAAGATGGTAGATCCAAAAGGATCTAGACCTGATCTCACAGTCTTGTAGCTGGATCAGGTTCACCAGGGATAGCCTCGATGTAAAACAGCAAAACAGGAAGTCAGGAAACCAGGAAAAAGGATAGACTTTAAGAAAAACTACAGCTGGTACCTCCAGAGGTTTTTTCCAAAGACCCTTTTTTCTCCCAGCCTAAACCTCTTCCAACATTCTAGAATCTTCCTGCTGGTCTCATGCCACTTCCCTGCAAAATCTCACTACTTTCCTTACAACAATAGATAACATTCTTTGTCCTAAGACCTTCAGAATTATCCCAAACCATTATTTTGCTGAGAGTAGCTAAGTCTTCTACAGTTGATCATTGAATAATAGTGTTGTTACTATGTAGAGTATTCTTCTAATTCTGTTTATTTCACTCTGCTTCAGTTCATGCAAATCTTTCCAGCTTTTTCTGAAATCATCCTGCTTATCATTGCTTATATTACAATATTATCTCATAACCATTATATTTCACAATTTGTTCAGCCATTCTCCAATTGATGGACATTCCCTCAGTTTCCAATTCTTTGCAACCACAAAAAAAGAGCAGTTATAGATATTTTTGTATAAGTATGTCCTTTCCTATTTTTATTGCCTCCTTTAGAATATAGAGCCAGTAGTGATATTACTGGATCAAAGGGTATGCAGAATTTTATAGCTCTTCAGATATAATTCTAAATTTCCCTCCAGAATGGTTGGACTAGTTCACAATTCCACCAATAAAGCATTAGTCTCTCTCTCTCTCTCTCTCTCTCTCTCTCTCTCTCTCTCTCTCTCTCTCTCTCTCTCTCTCTCTCTCTCTCTCTCTCTCTCTCTCCCCTCTCCCTCTCTCTCTCTCTCTCTCCTGTCCTCTCTGCTCTCTCTCTCTCTCCTGTCCTCTCTGCTCTCTCTCTCTTTCTCTTTTTCTCTGTCTCTCTCTCCCCTCTCTTTCTCCCTCCATCCTTCCCTCCTTCCCCCCTTCCCACTTCTTTCTCCAGGGTGTCCCAAAGATCTTAGTGTAGTTTTAAGCTTTAACAGCTTTAAGTTTAAATCTATACTCAGCCTTTTAGAACATCCTGTATCTTTCTATTTATGTTCATTGGAGCACCTTTTTGTGGTCACAAAGAATTTGAAACTAAGTGACATTACATTACAAAGGGAATTACATGACAATAATGCAATGCCAAATACGCCATAAGAAATAATTTCTGAATAAGTCAGAGAAACATGGGAAGATCTGATTTAACTGATAGTGAAGTAGGAAGAACCAGGACAAACATCTTAACTGTCTTAATGTAAATGAAGAGTCACAAGATGAAGCAAAGCCTGTCATTAGAACAGCCAACCTGACTGGGAAAAGAACTAAAACATTCCTTTTACTAAACAGGTGAGGAACTACGCACATAGGGCATTGCTGACAATGTTAGATTTGGTGGCAAGGTTGATTAATTTTTGGAAACTATTTTTCACTGTTAAAAGAAGTGGCAGAGGAGATGACAATATAGCCAGAAATAATTGAATATAAAAAAGTCATCAATATTTTTCTAATTAAATAAACAAGTGAGGATTTAAAAAAACACTACAGTGGGAGTCTTAGAGTATGGTGGAGATGTTAATACCTAATGACAGTTTACCTTGCCAAAGTACTTTTAGTTTTCAAAGAGCTTTCATGATAAGAGCTCTTATGATATAGGTAATACAGCTGTTATTAATTCCATTTTACAAATGAGAAGCCTAAACCCAGGATCCTAAAGCTAATAAATGTTGCAAATAGGACCCAAGTCCTCTCCCTCCAAATCTAAAGCTCTCTATTCTCTTTGTAAAAATTAATGATGATTACCCACCTCCAGAGAAAGAACTGTTAGTCTTAATAAGATCAAAGTGGACTAAGCTCCGTTATTTAATTGTAATTTTATTTTTAATGTTTGGTTGTATATCAAAGTATTCTCTCACAACAATGACCAATATGGAAATATATTTTGCATCACTATACCTGTGCAAGCCAGATCAAATTAGTTACCATCTCAGGGTGGGAGCAAAGAGGGAGACAATTTGGATCATATAATTTCAGAAAATGTATGTTGAAAATTGTTATTAGAGTAATTGGGAAAATAAAATATTTTTAAAAGAAATAACAAGCAGGAGAGTCTTAAAAAATCTAGAATTACTTCTAAAAGTGAAGCAAGGGGAAGTAAGTAGAACCAGGAGAACATCACACACAGTAACAGAAATAACGTATAATGATCAACTGTGAATGAATTAACTATGATCATCAGCGCACGGATCCAGGATAACTCAAGAGACTCAGGTGAAAAAGATTAATCACTGCTAGAGAAGGAACTGATGAAGTCTGAATGCAGATTGAAGCATGCCATTTTTCACTCTCTTTCCTTTATGAATTGTTTTTCTTCTGTAAGCAAACTCTATCTTCTTTCACAAGATGAAGATCACAGATTGCAAAATGTTAGAAAATGATTAGTAAAAATTATACCTCCATGTAATATAGAAGAGGGAAAATAAAATGTTTGAATTTTAAAAACTGATGATGAATGTCATTGTCCAAGTGTTATCCCCATGACACCATGCACCTAGGCAAGAAACTCATCCCCAAAATAAGAACTCTTGATCCTAAGGCAATTTTCCCCTCCACTGAATTCCTACAACTTCAGAGCATGCCATCCCATCTAAGGGAGCTGGCAGGGTGGGAGAGGAGCTAATTTGTTATTCTCCTTTCCCCATGCTATATTTTTTGTGGTCATTAAAGGCTGGATTCTGGGCTTTGTTGCCCATAAAAACCCAGAGTTTCCTTGTTGGGCTCTCTTTTTGACCAGGGTTGAATTTATTGCAGAAAGAAAGTGTTACTTAGGAAATCACTTAATAGCTTCCTATTTAGTAGGCAAAAATGCTCCAAGCCACCATGCTCAGTTAGCTGTAGGAGCCAGCATAAGTAGACTTACAGGATGTACCTTGGGTCCTAAGGAAAACTTTTTGCTCAGTACGAGGAGAAATAGGAACTTTTACGGTTGATACGATGGCGATGGCGTCCAACAGCTTGTGATCCATGTGTTTTTCAGCTTTCATCCTTAAGACCAGTTGCTCCTTGCTACCTGCCTGGGGCTACATCAAGGAAAATTTACATTTCCCTTAGCAATTCTCATGTCCCCTAACTAGGTCATCAGAATACAAAGGTTAGTGGCCAAGAACAGCAACTAGATCCAGGATTGATGGGACCAATGGAGGCTCCTTGGGCATAGAAAATGAATTAAAGATGCCAGGAATAATAAAGCTGCTAGCCAGAGAAGGATGCCAAGTAGAAAACCAAGCACTAGGTTTGGAGACAAAAGATGTAGCTTCAGACTCAGGTTCTGAGTCTGAGTCTCAGCTCTCTTTGTATAACCATGTATTTGTTCACCTACTTAAGGGAAGGCTTGGGGCTAGAGTCTAGGGATACAAAGATAAAAAAAAATACCCCCTGGCCCCAAGAGGTTATGTTGTCCATTTAGTGATAGACCACACATATGATCTAGAATGTCCAACATCCCTCTGCCCCCTTCACAGAACGTGGTTAAAAGCATTTGGGACCAAGCAAAGAAAGGTGGTCAGCTTCTTTCTAGTACTGATTATGAAACCCTTCTTTATTACCTTTGATTACATCTTTTTCTCTTACATGTATTACTACCCTTTCCCTGCCCATTCAATTCAGTTTATCATCCATCAATGCCCAGCTCAAGCCACACCTCCTATAGGAAATGTGTCCTAACCACTCCAAGGCACAGGGATCATACCTTCTCTTGAACCCCACAGGCCTGACTTGGGGCATGAGATCTTGATGGAAGACTAGCACCTCTGCTGTGAGGGTTTGCCAAGCCTTTTTCAGGGCTACTTTCTTCCTTCTCACCCAACTTTCATTTGTGGCTCCAAGAAGCTGTAGCATGCCCAGCAGACACACTCTGGTAAACCATCTCCATAGGTTGGCTAAATCAAGTTGAGGGTAACCAACCTCAAACCCATTGGTGAGTTAGGTGTGTAAGGGGTAAATTTGGGGGTTTTGACTAATATATTATACTAATAGTTGCCAGGGATTTAATTCAATCCCAATAAAAATATTCAAGTCAGTTTGGGAATTTTATGGTGGTTTAATTAATATAAAGGGAAGGAATTTAGAAGAAGAGAGAGGGAAAGGGGTATAAGATTTCTCCAGCCTCGTCTAAGCCAAGGGAAGTTCAGAGAACTCAGTCACGAGGCCTCCTCAGAAGATTAGGGGCTTCCTAAGAGGATAGTGCATTGGAAAGGTGAAGGAAAAAATAAAGAATCAGCCTAAACTCCGAGAGAGCTCAGGGAAGATGCCTTACCTGACCCACGCTACTGAGTTTCTCCCAGTCACCTCACCAAGGATGCTCACCGCCAAACCCAGATAAGAGCTGCAAGCATACCAAAACACCAAGATGCCCAGCATGCTGCCATGAGCCACACCACTGCCGAACCTAGAGAGACCCAGAACTCAATGCCTTCACCACCAAAAAGAGCAAGCGGCAAGAGGAAGTGATGTGAATATATAGACTTTTTTTTACATCACTTCCTGAGTCTCACATGTACCAATGGTAGCTTAAGCTTGACTTAGGACAGCCCAGGGGTCTGTAAGTTGTTTCTCATTTGTCACTTGCTCGCACATGTCTGTCATAGGCCATCCTCCTCAACACTTCATCCTTAAGTAGGGGTGTATACATTCCTGTTTGTTAGGATTTTTAAGACTAATCATGGTATAGGAAATCTAAAATTCACAGGTGGGTGTCTGCCCCAGACATGTGAAGATTTCTCCCAGTGGAATGGACAGATGTGAACATTTGGTTCCAATGACCATGAAGGCAGATAAAACAGATACCATTAGGAGCTGAGAACCTGGTCAAACATTGAAGATGATGAAAACATCTGGTGCAACCAGGGTCATCACCAATCATCCTGACTTTTGTCTTGTTCCTGGACTTTAATGACTCTGAAAGAGTGATTGAGACCAATGACTGTGAAGCTCTGCCTCACTTAAATCCAACTGATGCATAAGTCCAGACATCACCCCATGATGTCTTTGGTCTTCTTCAAAAACGGAAGTATTAACAATAATAATAACAGCAGCAACAATAGGCCTAACTGTCTATATTATTTGCTGAACCCACTTGGGCTGTCTCATATTATTATTTACATACTTGTAGAAGGCTGACAATATCATATCTTTACATGAAAAAATTCAAAGGCTTGATTACTACATTTAGGACAAAATAAAGACTCATCTATCTAGCTTTTAAAACTCTTCATACACTGGTTTACATCTTTGTAGATAAATTTAACATTGTCACCCATTTCCTTTGTGCTCGAGCCAATCAATCAACATCCATTAAATACTTTAATTATGGAACACTTACCTAAGTACTTACTTAAATAAAGAACTGCAAGGAATACAACGATGAAAAGTGACTCAGTCCTTTATTTTGGGAAGATTACACTCTAATAGAAAAGAAAATATACAGAACCAATTATGTACAAGTTAGAAAATTATTAAAACTATAAAAAAGTCAAAGAAATGTGATAGATTGATAGTTTGTCCCTTGTGGCACATGTTCAAGTGAGTCCCCTTATATCAGGAACTCCAAACGCTTTCTGTTTCTTAAAGAAGCAGTGCTATCACAGACCATTTTAGCATTGCTGTGCTCAAATACAGAAATTTTAATCCTTTGAAGATTTCATAGTCCTAGAAAATTTTTGCCTATTGTTAAAAAGGCTACTGGTGACTTTATATTTCAATTTAAATCCAGAGATAATTCTGTTCAACTACATAAACATTTGCTAAGCCACATGGTGATACATGAATAGATTTGAAAAAGCTGACTCTGCTTCATGGAGTTTGCAGCCTAGGAAAAAACACAAATAATTCTAATCCTTCAATAATCACAAAAGATTTATGAAGTATTTGTAGTATTGATAGATCTAAAGGTGAAAATTAATGGTTGGACAGTTATTTTATGAAATTATGTGGTCACCAATATTTATTATATCTCAAGTCAGAAATTTATTTACAAATATTTACAAAATGAAGAGGAAACAAAAAAGTTGAGAAATGTGAAGAGGTTAGAGAGGTGATCTATCCTATCTTAATCCAGGCAGAGATTAATTAGCTCTCATCCAGGAAGGCCAGTGTTGAGTAACAATGTGGCCTCCTCCAAGATGGAAGTTAGTCTCTCCAGAAACTAGGCAAGGAGTCAGCCTTTCACTCACCCCACAAAGTAGTCCAGGAGTCAGAGTACTCTTGTTGAAGCCGAGCTCCAAGCCCAGGAGCCAAGCTCCCTTAAAGACTCTATCTTGTCAGGAAACTATCTCCACAAGACTGACTCAAGTAAGATGGATTCATGACTTTTATGGTGCTAGCACTGCCCTGAAATTCTTGAACAAGAGTTTAAATAGAAATTGAAAGAATCCACAGATCACCTACTACAATAAATGCCCAAATGATTACTCTCAGGAATGTTATAGCCAAGTTCAAGAACTCCCAGGCCAAAGAGAAAATACTACAAACAGCCAGAAAGAAACAATTCAAATATCATGGAACCTAAGTCAATATTAGGACCTGGTTGAAAAATGTGGTTGAAAAATATGGTTGAAAAAGAGAATTGCCCTAAGAGAAGTGGGAAGAGAGAAGTAAAGTGGGGAAATTATATCACACAGTGGACAGGAGGATAATGGTGATGATGGGTAATTCTAAAACCTTACTCTCATTAGAATTGGCTCAGAGAGGGAAGAATAGTCAGATTCATTTGAGTATAGAATCCTATCTAATTCTATAGAGAAGTAGAAGGGAATAAGAAAAGGGGGTTATAGGGAGGAAAGTAATATAAAGGAGGGTGAAGTTGAATGGGTAATTAAAAGATTCATAGAGAAGTAGGAGGGGAATAAGAAGGGTGGTGGTGTAAAGGGGAGTAATATAAGGGAATGGGAATGGAGGAAATGATTAAAAGAAAAACATTGATGTGGAAGGAAAGAGTGAAAGGAAAAAGGGCAAGATTAAAAGAGGAAAACAAGGTGGAGGTAAACACACAGATGAAAATTATAACTGTTAAATGTAAATAGGATGAACTCACCCAAAAAATGAAGTGGATAACAAAATGGATTAAAAAACAGAAAACTACCACATTTTGTTTATAAGAAACACATTTGAGACAGGTAGACACACACAGAGTAAAGGTAAGAAGGTGGAGCAGAATCTATTGGGGCTTCAGCGGATACAAAAAAAAAGCAGGAGTAGCAATCATGATCTCAGACAAAGCTAAAGCAAAAATAGATCTGATTAAAAGAGATGAAGAACATAATATCTTGGCAAAAGGAAGTATAGACAATGAAGTAATATCAATAGTTAACATACATGCAGCAAACATACATGTATCCAAGGAGAAACTAAAGGAACTAAACTAAAGGAGGAAATAGTAAAGCTATACTAGGGGACGATCTCAACCTTTCCCATCAGAACTAGATAAATCTAACCAAAAACATAAATAAGAAGTAAAAGAAAAGAAGTGAATGAAATGTTAGAAAAGTTAGATTTAATAGATATCTGGAGAAAATTGAATAGGGATAAAAAGGAATATGCCTTCTTTTCAGCAGCAAATGGTGCATACACAAAAATGGACTATTCTAGAACATAAAAATTTCACAACCAAATGCAGAAAATCAGAAATGATTAATGTATCTTTTTTCAGATCATAATTCAATGAAATTATAATCAATAAGAGTTCCTGGAAAGACAAATTAAAAATTAATTGGAAATTAAATATTCTAAATCTTCAAATTGGATGAAATGGGTAGGTTAACGAACAAATCATGGAAGCAATCACTGATTTTATTGAAGAGAATGACAATATGGAGACAACATATCAAAATTTATGGGGTACAGCCAAAGTAGTACTCAAGGGAAGTTCTATACCTCTAAATGCTTATACCAATAAAATAGAGAAAATGCAGATCAATGAATTGGGCATGCAACTAAAAAACTAGAGAAAGAACAAATTGAAAATCCCCAATTAAAGACTAAATTGAAAATTCTAAAAATCAAAGGGAGAAATTAATAAAACTGAAAGTAAAAGAACTATTGAACTAATAAATAAGACTAGGAGGTAGTTCTTTAAAAAATAGATAAAGTTTTCATTGATGTGATTAACAAATGAAAGCAAAGAATCAAATTACCAGTATCAAAAATGAAAAGGATGATTTCACCTCTAATGAACAGGAATTAAAGCAATCATTAGGAGCTATTTTGCTTATTTGTATGGCAATAAACTTGATAATCTATATGAAATAGACAAATATTTACAAAAAATATAAATTGCCCAGATGAACAAAAGAAGAAATAGAATATTTAAATAATCCCATCTCAGAAAAAGAAATTAAACAAATCATCCATGAACTCTCTACAAAAAAATCCCCAGGACCAGATCAATTCACAAGTGAGTTCTATCAAACATTTAAAGAACAATTAATCCCAATACTACAAAAGCTACTTAGCAAAATAAGCAAAGAAGTCCTACAAAAATTCTTTTTATTACACAAATATGATGCTGATGCCTAAGCCAAGAAAAACAAAAACAGAGAAAAAAATTACACTCCAATTTCCCTAGTGAACATTGATGCAAAAGTCTTCAATAAAATACTAGTAAAGAGACTATAGCAATGTATCACAAAGATTATTCACTATGTTCAGGAGGGGTTTATACCAGGAGTGCAAGGCTTATTAAATATTAAAACAATCGGCATAATTGACCATATCAGTAATCAAACTAACAGAAATCACATGATTATCTTAATAGATACAGAAAAAGCCTTTGACAACATACAACACCCATTCCTATTAAAACCATGAGAAAGCATAGGAATAAAAGGTTCTTTGCTTAAGACAATAAGTAGTATTTATTTAAAACCATCAGCAAGTATCATCTGCTTTGTAGATAAGATAGAAGCTTCCCAATGAGATAATGAGCAAAGCAAGGATACTCATTATTACCACTATTATTTAATATTGTACTAGAAATGCTGCCTTTAGCAATTAGAAAAGAAAAAGAAATTAAAGGAATTAAAATAGATAATTCGCAAACTAAACTATCATTATTTGCATATGATATGATATTATCCTTAGAGAATCCTAGAAAATCCACTAAAAACTAGTTGAAATAATTAATAACTTTATCAAAGCTTCAAGATACAAAAGAAACCTGTATAAACCATTAACATTTTTTAATATTTCCACCAAAGCTCAATAGCAAGAATTAGAAAGAGAAACTTCATTTAAAATCACTTTAGACAATATAAAATATTTGGAAATCTATTTGCCAAGACAAACTCAGGAATTTCATGAACACAATTACAAAACACTTTTTACACAAATAAAATTAGGATCTAAACAATTTGAAAAGCATTGATAGTTTGTGGGTAAGCTGAGCAAATATAATAAAAATGATAATCCTAACTAAATTAATTTACTTATTCAATGCCATACCAAACTACCAAAAATGATTTTTATTGAACTAGAAAAAATAATAAAATTCATCTGGAAGAACAAAAATCAAGACTATCAAGGAAACTAATTAGGAAAAAAAAACTGTGAAGGATAGTGGCTTAGCAGTACCAGATCTTAAAATGTACTATTATAAAGCAGTAATCATCAAAAAAATCTGGTACTGGCTAAGAAATAGAAGGGTGGATCAATGTAATGGGTCGGGGATGAATGACCTCAGCAGTCTAGGGTTTAATAGACCCTAAGATCCAAGCTTTTGGAATGAGAACTCACTATTTGACAAAATTGCTAGGAAAACTGGAAAACAGTATGGCAAAAATTAGTTTTAGATCAATATCTCACACCCTATACCAAGATAAGATCAAAATAAATATGTGATTTAAATGTAAAGAATGATATTATAAGTAAATTTGGGGAACATAGAATAGTTTGCCTGTAAGATCTATGAAGAAGAGAAGAATTTGTGATCAAACAAGAAATAAAGAACATTATAAGATGTAAAATGAATAATATTTATTATATCAAATTTTAAAAGTTTTGCACAAAAAAAAACAATCTAACAAAGATTAGAAGAGAAGTAACAAACTGGGGGGGATTTATAATAAATTTCTCTGATAAAGGTATCATTTCTCAAATCTATAAAAAATTAAGTCAAATTTATAAGAATATAATTCATTCTACAATTGAGAATGTGAAGATTGGATTTGACTCTCTCCTGATTGTAACAATGGAGGTACTTAGCTCTTCCTTGATTGTGAAGATTAAATTATAATCCCCTGTCTATTTTTAGATTTTAATCCCCAAAGTGTAAACACAGTACTTAAAGTTGATCTACTCATTTTGAATTTAACCACAAAAAAGTGTGAACACCCATTTCATAGGAGTGGGAGGTCTGTGACCCACGTGTGAAAGAGTGGGCAGTCCTGGAGTGGAGCATGGCTGTGATTGGTAGACATAAAATTTAGGGGAAGTGATATAAGAGAAAAAGGTCTTTAAAAGTGGAAACAGACACACTTGAGGAGAGACACTCAGACTTGGAGTGAAGAGGGATACTTGGCTGTGGAACTCGACCCTGGAGGAGCTTGTTCAGGAGACCTCAGACTGCTTTCTTTTTAGATGGTCACTGTGGTGAGTGTAAAGGCTGACTTCCTTGCCCTTTCAGGAGGTATGAACCTCCGGGAAAGGCCCATCACCTTGAGACTCTTTTCCCCTGGCTGGGGCCTTAGAATTGCTACCTGGGTCAGAGGAAGTCAAAGCTCTGTCTCTCTCCCTCTCTCTCTCTCTCTCTCTCTCTCTCTCTCTCTCTCTCTCTCTCTCTCTCTCTCTCTCTCTCTCTCTCCTTTTCTCTCTTTCTTAATATCTTCCCTCTGTTGTAAAAATAAACTACCATAAATTCCATTTTACTTTAGTAATTCATTTTTGGGACTTAGAAATTAAATCCCTGGTGACCAATTAAATATTCCAACCATAACTAGTCCAATAGTCCAACCATAAAATTAACAAGAAATTGTGAAAGGCAGTTTTCAGATGAAGAAATCAAAACTATCAATAATCATGTGCAAAACTGTTCTAAATCACTCTTGATTAAAGAAATTAAAACTACTTTGAGAAATTAAATTTGAGAAATTAAAATACTTTGAAATTAAAACTACCACCTCACATCTATTAGATTGGCCAATATGACAGTAAAGGAAAATGATAAATGTTGGAGGTGGTGTGGCAAATTTGGAACACTAATGCATTGCTGGTGGAGTTGTGAACTGATCCAGCCATTCTGGAGGGAAATTTAGAATTATGTCTGAAGAACTACAAAATTCTGCATACCCCTTGACCCAGCAATATCACTACTAGATCTATATCCCAAAGAGATAAAAAAAAATGGGAAAGGTCTTGTTCATACACAAATATTTATAGCTGCTCTCTTTGTAGTGGCAAAGAATTAGAAACTAAGGGGATGCCCATTAGTTGGGGAATGGCTGAACAAATTATGGTATATGATGGTGATGGAATACTCTTATGCTATAAGGAATGATGAACAGGATGATTTCAGAAATAACTGGAACAACCTACAAGAATTAGTACAGAATGAAATAAGCAGAACCAGGAAAGCATTGTACACAGTAAAAGCAATATTGTGGAACAATCAACGAAGGAAATGCAAGTCCCCACCATATGTCAAGAACTTCATTAATCACTGGAATACAAATAAAAGCCAACCCTGCCCTAAAAAAAGCTTACTATGAATGAATGAAGCTTAAATGGATTCTGCTATAAGACTTGCTATTCTAGATCTGAGGAAGGAAAGCTCTTTCCCAACTAAGGGGATCAGGAATGTCTTTGAGGCCAATTGGACTATTGTGCTAGATTTGGAAGGGTGGATAGTATTTCAATGAGCAGAGATGCTATGTTAAATAATGCTGGTTGCTGCGAGGTGGGGGAGATCTGGAGGATTAAATAATGATAAGAAGGAACATTGGCACAGGGTGTCCCTGAAGTCTTAGTATAGTCTCACACCATTTAGACCCAACACCCCACTGATGATACCACACATGAAAGTTTGTGAAGCACATCGTCCACATTGTCTCCTTCAGTTGTTGCACCCATTCTATGAGCTAGCTGCTATGGATACTTATTCTGCCCATTTTTACATATTTGAAAGCTGAGGCTCAGAGATGCTAAGGGATTTGCCCTGGGGCACACAGCCAGCAACTAAGAGAAGCAGGATTGGAACCGTCTTCCGGGAACAACTCAGTACCTTTTACATCCTCATGGGTGAACCATAGATGAACTACACTTAAGTGAGCTGAAGTTTTGCTCTAGAATTGAATCTATGAGTGGAAGAAATGGGAGATGAGGTTGGAAAAGCAGGCTGAGGCTAGATCTTGGAGCCTTGGACAACAATCTAAGAAGCTTGGACTTGATTTGGCTGGGAACCAGAGACCCACCAAAGCTTCTTATTCAGGGGAGTGTTCTGACCAGCGTTGTACCCTGGAGGTTGGAGCAGGATGGGGAACCTAGGTGGGATGGTGGATAGAGGGTTGGGCCTGAAGTCAAGAAGACCAGTTCAAATTGAGCTTCAGACACTTGCTAGCTATGGGATCCTTGTCACATCACTTTGCCCTGTTTGCCTCAGTTTCCTCATCTCTCAAATGAGCTGGAGAAGGAAGTGGCAGACAGCTCCTAAGAAAACCCCAAATGAGGTCCCAAAGATGACTGAACAACAAAACAGAATCAAGAGAGACTGAAGCCTGAGAGACCAATTTAACACGGGAAGGCTGTTTTCAAAGGGTTACAGTTGGCCATCACCTGGGCAGCCCATATGTCTTCCATGCCACATTTAATTCAAAGGGAATTCAGGATCCTGGAAAGAATGGGATGACAGTTGGAGGGGAGGGTGCCCAAGTGGGGCCTGAGTTTGATAAATGCACACCTGCCTTACACTGATGATGAAGATGAATGTGAGCAGGGGGGCTGTATCAGGATCTGGGGTGAGAGCCTCCAGCTGGCCTCTCTGGCACCCTTCAGAAGAACTCCTTACATTGATTTAACCCTTTGAGGGTTATAGAGAAGTTTCAGTCCTCATCTCCTTCCCACCCAAAGGTGAACTTAGATCTCACACTAGGTGCTGGAAGGGTCCCTCCAATCTCTTTTTCCATGTTTATCACACATTCTGTTCCTTCACAGATTCTATGGAACATCTTCTCTGTACCTCTCAGAATCCCAGCTCCCTTCAAAGTTCAGCTCAAGCCTTGTTTCCTTCAAGAAACCTACCTTGATTCCTGCCCCCACCCCACCCCACCCCCACACACACTCCTAGTGCTTTCTTCTCTCCCAATGGAGATTACTTAATACATATCATATATTTATTTATCTGTGTCCCTTTTGTTTCCTCAATAGAATGTATGCTCCGGGCTATTTTTTCCCCTTTGTATCCCCAGTGCTTACCAGTGTCTGGGACATACAGGTCTTCGATAAATGTTTCTTGGATTTAATTGAGCCCAATACTATCATTTTCAGGAAATACCTAGGTAAATGACTTGCCCAAGGTCATACACATAGTAAAACTGACCAGGATTAAGACCCAGTGCTTGAACTTAGGGATTTGGCGAAAGCAATTCTTAATTTCTCCTTGCTTAGAAAATCCTCCTGACTGAGTACTCAGAAGAACAAGCAGTCTCACCGGATGGGATGCATTTGTACGGCATAGCAGTGGAATAAAGCCTTTCTCACTTTCCACCATCATGCGTTGCTAAAATTTTAACTGAAAACATCACCTCTGGTCTCATTTTTCACGCCCTCTACATGAAGTGATTCTCTGTCTCAAGATTGGCGCCTGTCTTAAAACAGACTTCCTTTAATCAGGAAGCCATTTTACAAACATTTCCTGTAGATCCACGTATATTTTCATGCCAAACAGTAGCCAAGAAGAGGGGCTAGGGGGCCAGCCTTGGGTTCAAGTCCTGCCCTTGTTAAACACAGGCTCTATGACCCTGGGAAAATCTCTGCTTTTCAGGGATCCTGGGCAGCTATCTAAGTCCCATTGCCACCCCCCACCCACCCACCCAAACGATGGACATCAGAGTCCTGGAGAAATCAAAACAAAAACGAAAGGCCCCACACAACCTTCAATAGCTTCTCGACTAGCAAAGAGTAGCCAGGATCCAAGCATCGTTCTTTGGGCTGGTCTGTAGTGTTTGTGAAGGGGACATCTCTGGGCTGAGGCTGGAAGGGTAAGATGGCAGCAGGTGGTTGGAGGGCTTCAAAAGTCAAGCAGAGCCCAACAGGGATGCACCTAACAACCGAACTTAGCCTTCTTAGCATCCTCCATAGTCAAGTGGCCCGGGGGACCTCCTCCCCATCCCTGCAGTCGGTGAGCTTTGGAAATTCTTTCTGTGCCAAAATTACCCAGCTGGGGGGACCTTTTGGATGTTTTCAAACTATGAGCTGAAACCTTACTCTGCTGTTTGCTACTCTTCAAGAGAAACCAAGGCTCTTATTAAAAATATCTTTATTGAGTGATCCCTGGGAGCTCTGGGCTGCCAGCCATCTTGAACAGAGCAGGCCTGAGATGAGGAGCTGAGGCAAAATACCTCTGACCCACCCTGAAACGGGTCAGGAATCCTCTTAGAGCCTCCTGCTCTCTCCTCACTCAGGCCCAGATTCCCAGCAGTGAACGATGACAGTCCAGCTGAGACGTCCCTCTCCCAGGCAGCACCGGTCCAGGGAGGTCCAGGGCACTTCTTGCCAGACTCGGTTCCGATTTTCCAAACAAACCAAAGCCCAGCCCTTGGGTGTTTTAATTTCTCTCTCTTCTTGCCAAAACCTGATTTCCTGTTTCGAAGAAAAAAAGACTTTCATACACCCATAAAAAAGCTCCTTGAGGCAGCTCAGACATCAAAGGGCTCTTAGAAAGCAGGATTTTGTTTGGGTAAGTGTACATGAATCAGAAAAGTTCTGATTAAATTTCCCCTTTTAAGTACCCTGAGCTTTTTTTTTTTAATGGGGGGGGGGGGAGGGGGAATGGGAGAATGGAAAGGCCAGGTAGAAAATTGCAGAATACTGGAACTGGAAGGGGCCTTAAAGATTATCTAGTTCACTATTTCATATTACCCATGAAGAAACCGAGACCCATGGAAGTGAAAGGACTTGCCCAGGGTCACATGGCAATTTAGTAATAGAAGTGGAACTAACTAGAAGCCATATATCCTAACTCCCTGCTCTCTTTCTACTAAATCAAACTGCCTCTCCCATATTTGAATGTTCCTTTCTTCCTATTTTCCTTCCTTACTCCTCCCTTTCTTTTATTATATTTCTTCTTCCTTCCTTCCTCATCCTTTTCCTCTTTCCTTTAATCCTTCTTTCATCATCCCTTCCCTTCTATCTGGATCTTGATTTTCCTTCCTTTCTTTAATCGTTTCCTCCTACTTCTTTGTTATTTCTTACTTCTTTTCCTTTTCTCTTCATTCTTTCCTACTTCTTTCATCCTTTATTCTTCTCATTCTTCCTTCTCTATTTCTTTCTTTTTTATGCCTTTCTTCCTTTTCCTTTTAGGTAAAAATTAATTTGTAGCACAAATAAACAAGATATATATATGCATATATATATGCACATATATATATATATATATTTAGCTTAAATGGTAGAAGTTGATTCCTTTGAGCTCTTTCAGGTCTCCAAACTGAATCATTCTCAGAATTCCCTCCTTTATTTGAATGTCTTCCCATTGTTTCCCTCCCTATACACACTCACACATGCACACACACATGCTCTCTCTCTGTCTCTCTCCTCTCTCTCTCTCTCCGTCTCTCTCTCTCCGTCTCTCTCTCTCTCTGTCTCTCTCTCTCTCTGTCTCTCTGTCTCTCTCTCTCTCTCTCTCTCTCTCTCTCTCTCTCTCTCTCATCTAATAATAATAATAGTAATAATAACCACTAGGAAAGAATGGGACACTAATTCACTATTAATGGAATTTTGAGCTGGTCCAACTTTCCTTGAGGGCAATTTGGAACTATGCCCAAAGGGCTATAAAACTGTGTATACCCTTTGACCCAGAAATACCACCACTAGGTCTATATATCAAAGAAAAAGATACGGACTCATATGTACAAAAGTACTTATTGCAGCTCTTTTTGTGGTGGCAAAGAATGGGAAATTGAGGAAATGTCCATCAATTAGGGAATGGCTAAACAAATCATGGCTTCTGACTGTGAGAGAATACTCTCTGTTGTAAACCTCAAAATTCCTTAGACTTATAAATGTTGGAAATTTCACCATTGGGATATTTCATACTTGGAAAATTTCTTACTGATAGTCTATTGGAATGGGAACCCCATTGGCATGGGAGGTTCCTTCTCTTCCCTTATTAAGATTACTTTAGGACAGAAACCTTTTGCTGAACAATGGAAAGGACTTTGACCTATGCTTAAGCATAGAACAGGAATTTCTTTGAATCATGATTGATTTTAGAATTTATACAATGGAGATACTTGGAATCAATCTCCACCCTATTCAGTCCTAACAGGATTGAGTAAGGGCTGCAGCCTAGATCAAAGATTTAATCATTTGAAAATATGACCTTCAACAGACATGTGCAAAAGCGAGAAACCTCTGGGCGGTCCTGGGTTAAGCTAGAGCCTCCATTGGCACAGGGAAATTGATGAACAGTGATTGGTAGATGGGAGAACTGAGAGGAGGAACTTGGATGGTTTCCTTAAAGATAGGAGGGTGGAGGAGTTGGGTCGGGGTGATTGCGGTGGACTCGGAGAAGCTTGCGCTGAAGGAAGCTGAAGGTGGGGGCCTCTGAGACTGTTTCTCCATTTTGGTCACGTGAGTGATAGGGACTGATCTCTTTTCTTTGCCCCAGCTATCTAAGGGCTTGGGCCTTTTGGCCCAGCCTAAACAGAAGGGGTATTTAAGCCCTATTCCCTTCTCTCCCTTTTTCTTTCTCTCTATCTCTAATTCCTTTCTTGCTCCTATTGTAATTAAACTCCATAAAAGACTGACTGCTGACTTAAGTTTTCATTTAGGAATTACATAGCTGATTCCTTGGCGACCTTAAATTAATATATATCAGTCTTTTAAAGTGATTCCCTTGTCACACTGTATACTGTACAAGAGAGTTTTAGAAAAGCCTGGAAATATTTATATGAACTGATACAAAGTGAAATAAACAGAACCTGGAGAATATTGTACATAGTAACAGCAATATTGTGATGATGATCAACTGTGAGTGCCTTAGCTACCTTGGATCAATCCAATGATCCGAGACATTTGCAAAGGACACATGATGAAAGTTCTCTCCAGAGAGAGAACTGAAGAAACCGGAGTGCAGACTGAAGGAATTTTTTTTAACTTTATTTTTTGTGCTTAAAAAAGTAACATGTAAATGTCTTGTGTGATTTCACATGTATAAATGATGTCAGGTTGCTTATTTCTCAACGGTTGGGGGAAGGGTAGGAGAAAGGGAAATAATTCAGAATTTGATATTAAAAATATTTTAAAAGACTAATAACCCCTCACATTTGTATAATGCTTTACAGCATACTCAAGACCTTCTCATCCACTTTGTCTAAATGCCGGCTATTGTGATCTCATTTGTTCCTCACAATACCCCAGAATGAAACTCAGCAGGGATGTTGACTCCCATTTTATAGATGTTATTCAGTCATTTTTCAGTAGTATCCAACTCTTTGCAACCCCATTTGGCACATATACCAGATTGCTTTGCCATTTCCTTCTCCAGCTCATTTGGCAAGTGAAGAAACTGAGGCAAACAGAGTTAAGTGTATTGCCTTGGGTCACGCAGCTAGTACATGTCAGAGGCCAGATTTTAACTCAGGTCTTCTGGACTCTAGGTCCAGCATTCTATCCACTGTACCACACAGATGCCTTATTTTATAAATGAGAAAATTTAATTCCAACAAGAAAAGGGACTTGACCAAGGTCTTACATGAAATCATGTCATGTTTGGGACTGGAATTCTATGATTTCATAGACAGGTATAGCAAGAAAGTCTTTTAGAGATCTTCGAGAACAACTCCTTCCCCATGTTATGTCCCAAAAAATGATATGACTTCCCCAGTAAGCATCAGGTCTAGCATGGGAATCCCAGGTTTCCAGTAGTCCTAACAATAAGCGATGTTGCTTTTAAGGGGACTTTTAACAACTAATCCAGATCTACACTAGAGAAATATTTCCAAATGAGAGTAGATTTCAGAAAATACCTATTTTTCTTGGATGTGTCCCAACAGTCCAACTACTTAATTAGGTTGGAAACATGTAGATTTATTTTTGAAATCTTACAGTAGTCATCGTTTTGTGCGCTTGGGAAAACTGGTGGTAAACCGGTGGAGGAAAGATGCTCAGGACCAGAGGACAGAATAAGCCCTTGACTGAATGCTTCCCCACTGAGAAAACTGTCTACTCTCCTCCTCCCTCATGAAGCCTCTCCAGACCATACCTTCAATCTCTCCTTCAATGAATCCATCAACAAGTGTCTACTGTGTGACAGACACCAAGGACACATTTAATTCTCTGTGCCAGGTACTATTTAAAGACAAAAAGACAACAGACACTACTCTCAGGGAGCTTCATTCTCTTCTTGGGATGTAATACAGTCAGCAAACCCTTATATTTTGAACCCTTACCTTCGGTCTTAGTATAAGTTCTAATACAGAAGAGGGGCAAGGAGCTAGGAAGTATCTGAGACCAGATTTGAACTCAGGGCTGGTAGGTACTCTATCCACTGTGCTGCCTAGCTGCCCCTGTCAGCATTTTTCAAGCACCTATTTGGTGCCAGGCACTCTGCCAAGTGCTAGAAATACAAAGAAAGGCAAATAATAAC